>NC_136420.1:55620080-56820080 GCF_052625555.1 Lactuca saligna | reverse complement strand
ACGAAAGCCTAATTGCCTAGAAAAACAAAGTATAAACCATATTTTAGACCCAACAATCTCCCCCTTGGTTTATAGATTTCTTTTCTAATTGACCCAACAAACTCCCCCTAAAAATGTAGCTGCTTTTTTTGTCAATCTTCATTTGGAGCTTGGTTTCAGCTTTTGTCTTCGATTTCTTCATAGCTTCAAGATGAACTTCATGAATCTTTAACAAATGACTTCATCCTGAGCAGTTGGGCTTTTCTTCAGAATTTGACATTGAGCGCACATTGGGTAAGAATATTGATTTCGAGATTCTTGAAAGATAGCGCTTTCAGCTTGAGAATCTTCAGAGAGAACAATAGAGACCTAATCTCTGGATCACTTCAGCAGGTTCAAAGATAGAAGCATATTGCTTTAGGAGGCTTCAATGCAATCTGTCCCATAATCTTCAAGTATAGATTCACCTTACTTTTGGGGTTGAAGGATTGAATGTTGAAAGAATAATCTTTATTTTTTGTTCCTACGAATGAATATTCTTCGATGATCACGGATGAAGCCTTGACTAGAAAATCTCGATACAGTTTCCATGAGTCTCATCTACATCTGAACTCACTTTTCAAAAAAAGAAAAATTTGAGATAATAACAAAAAACTAAAAACAAACATAGTACACAATATTTCTGGATTTTTTCATATTTTCTGAAAAAAATAAAACAGAAAAAAAAATATTTTTGGATTTTTCTAAAAAATAAAAAACAGAAATAACACTATTTTTGGATTTTTGGTTTTTTGATTTTTGTTTGGTTTTTAAGATTTTTAATTCTTCCCCTAAATTTGTGCATAGAAGAAACTATGAACAAATTTAATTAAAACATAAATATTTAGGTTCAAAGCTATCAAACAATTCAATATCGTTTATCTGCACACACCTGCATGTTTAGATCTGGTCAATCACTGGTATTGTGATCTACTTAACACAAAGGATGTTGACAAATTGGACATGTTATAAGTGACACGATAGTGTGATCTATATTCTTGAATGGACATTTAGCTGAAGACGACCAAGGATATTGTTGTCCACTTAAATTAAGCAGCAAGATCTACAAACAACCTATTGAATGTTCTGTTGGGACAAGATTTGTTGCGTCTAGGGCTCGTTCCTTGGCCCGGTTTTGTTACCGGTTTCGGCCTGTGCAACCGTGTTTATTTTGTTTAGGGTTTTAGTATTTAAAGGTGCATGCATGCTTCCTTTGTTAGTATCTCTTTTCATTTATTATTTTAAGAATTGTTGGGTATTTGGTGTTGCGTCTTGGGCTCGTCTCTTAGCCCATTTTGTATCTGGTATGGGCCTGTCCATCCGTGACTTATTTTGTTAGGGTTTGTATATTAATAGATGCTTGCATGCATCTTTTCAATGACTGATAGATCGTTTTTATGTGTGATTTAGAAGATATCTTTTGTAACCCTAAAATCCTCTACAACGGAAGTTCTTAATCGAGCTCTGCTGAGGATTGAACGTTCTAATCATTCGACTCATTCAGATCCATACTTGAGTATTGTTTCATTGTTTTTATTTACTTTCATTATCTACCTGTTACAAAGATCTAATCGATCAAAGAGGTTTTTTTTTTTTTTTTTTTTTTTTTTTTTTTTTTTTTAAATCTCAACAATTGGTATCAGAGCAGGAGGCTGTGTAATGCATACACATCTCTTCTGTGGAAGAAGTTATTTGGGTTTATTCCGCATTTACTGATATTTATTGAGCCGTCACTCCATAATTGACGTATCTCATTACTTATTCGTTTTGCCCTAATATTATATATTACAAGTCTGATCTTTCAAACAGGTTAAACGATCAAGCATTGACGATTCTCAATCTAATCCTATCAACATCTCAAACAGTATTGGATCAACAACAAAGATTCCTATTCTTTACGCTCAAGATTACGAAGTTTGGGCGCATCACTTTGAAGACTACGTCATTGGATCGGAAGACAATGGGTATCTTGTATGGGAAGCTATTGTGTCAGGACCATTCGCTCACTCAGGAACATCCAGAATTATTAAAACTCAGATGAGTATAATGATTTGCTAAAAGATGTTAAAGATGTGGCACAAGACGAAAAGGAAAAGTTTTAGTGTAACATTAAAGCTTTGAGACTGATTCGATTTGCTCTTCAATCTGATACATTTAGATTGGTAAGTTCCTGCAGTACCGCTAAAGAAATCTGGGATAGGCTGCGAGAGCTATATTCCACACATGAAGATTTGGAGCATTCTATTCAGACTTTGATCTTGTCTGAGTTTAGTGAATTTAAGCAGAATTCTGATGAGACTCTTACTCAGATGTTCAATCGCTTCAATCATCTTCTTAGTAAGATGATCAAACACGATATAGAAAGGAAGCTGATTGAACAGAAAGTCACCTTTCTGAATGGCTTAAGATCAGAATGGAGATCTGTTGTGTTTACGGTCAAAGCTCACGAGCAGTTCAAGTCTTATTCGCTAGCAAAGCTGGTGGGAATTTTGAAATCCCAAGAAAAGATTGTCATGCAAGAGAAGAATGTAGTCTCAAGTTTGGGATCCTTGGCCCTCCTATCTAAAAGCAAAAATATGGTAGAAATGAGCTCCACAACACCCGAACGCTCCACAGCACCCGAAAGTACTGTAGCAACCGAAAGCTCAAAACTATCAGAGAACTTTACACCGTCAGAGAGCACAACCACACCCGAAAGTCCTGCTGCATGTGACAACCGTCAAATTCTGGTCAATTCAAAGTCAAATAAAGTCAACAAGTCAGACCGATCAGCTCAACTAACCCTTGTGTACTTGGACTTACGTTCAGTATTTACTAAACAACTCGCTATTCTGATAAGAAAACATAAATCGAAAAGTAGTTACAACTAGATCTCTTTAACCTAAAAACTGTAGTACGTGGCGAGCCAAACCGATAAAACAATGATGCTTACTCATCGGGAGTGTGTAAGATCCTTAAACGAGGCTTAACAGGGTTTACGAACCATGCATTGCGATGCCGGACACTTACAACTGTCCCACACGGAACCTCTCTCAATCGTTTTCACTCTATCTCTCTCTATGTCAAATCTCTCCCAAATCTCTCCAAGTATGTGAAATCTCTCTCAAATATCTCTCGGTAATAGAAATCTCTCCAAGAATGTCAAATCTCTCCCAAATCCCTCTAAGCATGTGAAATCTCTCTCAAATATCTATCTGTATGAGAAATCTCTCCAAGAATGTCAAATCTCTCCCAAATCTCTCCAAGTATGTGAAATCTCTCTCAAATATCTCTCTATATGAGAAATCCCTCCAAGAATGTCAAATCTCTCCCAAATCTCTCCAAGTATGTGAAACCTCTCTCAAATATCTCTTTGTATGAGAAATCTCTCCAAGAATGTCAAATCTCTCCCAAATCTCTCCAAGTGTGAGAAATCTCTCCCAAATCTCTCTCAAAAGTTTCCCGTAACTTTTTGTAATCATTCGGGTCATTCCGACCCTTAACCGGGTCAAAAACGGCTCAAAACGAGGCGAAAACGAGAAAAATAGGCTTTAGGAACCGAAACCAAGAGAGAAGCTTCTTAGGACCCGAAGGTCCTCTTAGGGACTGAGAGCAAGAGGAGCCGAATCGACCCCTCCTGAGCCAAACCGAACCCGAAGGTACTGTTCACCACTAACCGAAACCGAACCCTGCTCAAGAGGAACCGAACCGAACCTCGCCCTGGAAGAACCGAACCGAAGGTACTGTTCCCTACTGTTCACTACAGTTCGTTCGGTTCTGACTTCTCGCCTTTCATCGCCGGACCGAACCCTCGCCTTCGCCTCTCACTTCCGGTTCGCGCCTTCTCGTTTCTCACCTCCTCGCCCCTTCGTTTCCCTCTGTTCATTTCCGGCTACAATCCTCAGCATGGATCGAGTCTCGACCTAGGGACCGAACCTCGGCCTAGGACCGAGAGGTCTCGCTGGGAACTCATTTTCTCCCGGTTTTCGCGTAGTTTTGCGTTTAAGGCCCGTTTTTAATTATTTTAACGTGGGAATTTCACCCAAAATCATATTTTAACATAATAAACCCTAAATATTCACAATTTAATCATATTTTCATAAACATCTTTATTTAAATAATGAAAGCAAGTGGGTAAAGTACAAAGAGGTGGAGTGTTGACTTTGCTTTACCTTATAACACAAGCAACCACTCCCACACCCACTCTATGACCAGCCACACCTCCCCACCTTACCTAGGTCACATCAATGTCCTTTCCACTCAATTATCACTCTTTCCCACGTTTTTGAGAGCTGAATATTCATCCCCTCTCCTCACTTCTCTCATTTGCTCTCATTTCACAAGAAGATCAAACTCTTTCCTCTCTCACTTTCTCTCTCTAGAAATTCGAGATTCAAGGGCTGATCTTGAGTTTTTCCTCCACATTTGGTAAGCATAATCCATTCTCTTTATGATTATCTCACTTATTTCCACTCAAATCATGGATATCTTAAACAAACTCTCTCATAATTGTGTTAGATCTTCGAATCTTCAAGTGATTCTTCAAGTGTTCTTGGATTGAACACTTCTCTTCTTCAACAGTTACCTACTGAAATCACTTAAGGTGAGTCCATACCCCTACATTTTCATGTTTTCTCAAGTTTTCAGGGGGGGGGGGGGGAATACAAGTTAAAACATCAAGAACATAACTAAATATTTCTAACAGCCTTCATCAGAAAAGTTCAACTCCATTCACGGACTGTTTTGGGCTTCTTAAACATTTTTGTTTTCAAAACTGTACAAGTTGAAAATAGTTCAAGTTTGTAGCTTTAAAATGACTACTTGCACATCTCCATACGATTTTTCTACAATTTATGGTGATTTTTACAAAACTGCCTATCATTTCAAACAACAATCCGGACCAGTCTGTGATTATGGACTTTTTCACCCAAGTTAGAGGTCATTAAAAATTGTGATAAAAATTATGAGCAAACTAGACACATTTTGTGAACTCTCAGAATTTACGGATCTAGTTTTTGACTTCGTATGATTTTTCTATGATTTTTCCAAAACAGGGCAGAATTGCTAAATTTTGCCAACAGCATGTAAATATCATAACACTTTGTATTATGTTGAGCAAAGTGTATAATCATAAGTTCTAATATTTGAATGTGTTTCCTTGCTAGTTTATCATTATGAACTGAAACTAAGTCATTCATATTAATATTATTCATTCATTTAGAACACGTATTATGTAACTATAAAATTATAGTTTGATAAATTCACAACACTAATACATTTCCATAAAAGAATTCATACATATTATATACATTTTAGATGAACTATAATAGGTATAGTTTATGATACATCACTCAACACTCTTATACAAAAAGGGGTACAAATACAAAGTGCCGGGTCTCTATACAAAAAGGGGTACAAATACAAAGTGCCGGGTCTCTATACAAAAACGGGTACAAATACAAAGTGCCGGGTCTCTATACAAAAAGGGGTACAAATACAAAGTGCCGGGTCTCTATAAAGAAAGGGGGTACCGATACAAAGTACCAGGTTCACTTAAGTTAGTTATTATGATATTAAAACTATATTGCATCTAGAACTGTTAGACTTCAACTATAATCGCTAAGCGTACATGTTTGAGTCCTATAAGAATTTTGTCTCGATTGGCCTAGAATTAGTGATGCCTGCCTCATCTCCTGTTCCTTGTTTGGTTGTGGACCTAGGGCAGACCCACTATATTCAACGTTTTATCTAATTTAAACCTTATATAACTTATATACGTTGGACGATTATAGAGGAACTCTACGGGTCATTCTAGGGTTCATTAATGCATCATATAGGAATATTTCTATTCACACTTAACTAAGAAAATATTGGATTTTCTGAAAATCAAACTATATCGATTTTACAAGGAAAACGGTTTCTACTTCAAACAAAACTCTTATGAACTCACCAAGTTAATTGTTGACACTTTTAAAACTACTTGTATTCTCAGGAAATCAGTGAAACAGGAAAACTTCATCGCTTTGAGGATGGGACGTTAAACCGTCAACAATTTATTTTGTCATCATAATGTAATTGCTTTTGAAACATATAAACATATACTTTGGTGTAACTTTTGCAATTATATATATGGTGGTTGTTTTTACTTTGAGCACTATTATACATGTTGTTGTGATACTGTACATGAAGTCCTCCACCCCCAGACGTTTCCGCCATCCTTGGTTTGGGGGTGTGACACTGCACTAGAAAGCTCATCATTCGAGGGGGAGAATGCCGATACATTTTATGACGAAGACAATCAATCTGAATTGGAAGAGATGGTGAACGCTGAATTGGATCCTTCCTATGATCCAAATTACCCTCCTCTTGTCAAATGGACTAGAGATCATCCTGTTTCACAGGTAGTAGGTAATGTCTTTGAAAAGGTGTTGAGCCGATCTCAACTAAAGGCAAAGCAAATTTCTTTATTTTCTAACGTAGAGTTCTTCATGTTTAACTCTTTCGTCTCAAAAGTTGAACCAAAGATAGTAAACACCGCTCTTGATCACTCTGATTGGGTTCAAGCTATGCAAGACGAACTTACTGAGTTCGAAAGAAATAAAGTTTGGCGTCTCATTCCAACTCCTCAAGATGCCTCGGTTGTTGGTCTCAAATGGGTCTATAGAAATAAAATGGACAAGGAAGGCAATGTAATAAGAAACAAAGCGCATCTAGTGGTGAAAGGATATTGCCAGGAAGAAGGAATTGATTACGAAGAGACTTTCGCTCCAGTTGCAAGGCTGGAATCTGTTCGAATATTTCTTGCCTATGCTGCGCACAAAAACTTCGAGGTCTACCAAATGGACGTAAAATGCACTTTTCTGAATGGAGAACTTGAAGAAACCGTCTACGTGGAGCAACCTCCTGGTTTTGTCAATGAGAAGTATCCAAATCACTGCTATATTATGGACAATGCAGTTTACAGCATGAAACAAGCACCTAGAGCCTGGTATGAAACGCTAACTATGTTTTTAAAGATGTCCAAATTCAAACAAGGTTCGGTTGACCCAACCTTCTTTCGTAAGAAGGAAGGTAACCACCTTATGATTGTACAAATCTATGTCGATGATATCATCTTTGGCTCAACGAATCCCAGCTTAACAGCTGAATTCAGAAAGCTGATGGAGACTAAATTTGAAATGAGCTCAATGGGTCCGATTAACTTTTTCCTTGGTTTAAATATTAGATTGGGACCCGAAGGCATCTTTATAAACCAGGAAGCATACACCAAAACTCTTCTTGCCAAATTTGGTATGATGGGAGACTCAAAGGTCAAAATTCCAATGGCATTCGGCACCAAACTCACACCTTCCCTGGAAAAACTGGCAGTTGACATTACGCTATACCGCCATATGATTGGGTCCTTAATGTATCTTACTGCTAGCAGGCCTGATATAATGTTTTCTGTATGTTATTAGGCTAGGTTTCAGGCGAATCCTCGTGAACCACATATGCTTGAAGTGAAAAATATACTCCGGTATCTGAAATGAACTACCTCTCTCGGTCTATGGTATCCATCAAACTCAGGCTTCTTCGTTCAAGCCTTCTCAGATGCAGACCTTGGAGGATGCGGTTTAGACAGGAAAAGCACCACAGGAGGTTGCCAATTCCTTGATGGGAAGTTGGTCAGCTGGCAGTCAAAGAAGCAAACCTGCGTTTCTCTTTCTACAGCCGAAGCAGAGTACATCGCAGCCGCCTCTTGTACATCTCAAGTCATTTGGATCCAAAGCCAGCTCCGAGATTATGGACTCAACATGAAAAAGATCCCACTATATTGCAATTCAGAAAGTGCAATTAGGATCTGCCATAACCCAGTGTAACACTCTAAGACCAAGCATATAGCACTGAGGTATCACTTCATTAAGGATCATGTGGAGGATGGAAATGTCGAAATTCACTTTGTTCGAACCACTGATCAACTGGCCGATATCTTCACCAAAGCCCTACCTGAAGCAAGTTTCAATAAAATTCTTCAAGGTCTAGGAATGATGGAATCAGAATCGGTACCAAAAACACCATCTCAAAGTTAAAAGTTGGAAGCGAAATGAACCGAACGCTCGATCTATTTTGGGTTCGGTTCTCACGGGAACCGAAATGAAACGAACGCTCGGTCTATTTCGGGTTCGGTCCCATTGCACATATTTTCGCTCAATCTCAAAAAGGTGTTGTCTATGGTTGTATACTTTTGTAAAGTTGTTTTCCAAAAATCAAAAAATATTTTTTTTAGGAACCGAAATGAACCGAGCGTTTGGTCCATTTCGGGTTCGGTTCAAATTTTTTTTATTATTTATTTTTTTGTTTGGTTTTTCTCTTTTCAGAAATTTAAAATCTCCAAAAATATTTTCTTTCTTTTTCTTCCATTCTTGTTTAAATATCGATGGGACAGGTTTCGTTCTCACACTTTATACTAGTTAAGCGTCCCTAGAAGCATGCTGCTGCATGTTGTTCAAAGCCTCAACTGATTTTGAATAAAGCCTTAATGACTAGGTATATACAAACCTTGTCTTCCCAATAAGGCTACTACATTTATTCTATTCCTAAGCTACCTTACTCTTTTCTCATATGGGTTAAGAGTTTACTGCTTGGTCACTATTTTTAGCAGAGGTACTTTAGTTTCTCTTCACCACCTCAATGTTTTTCTCCATCATATTTCGGTCCCATATCGTAACCCTTGAGACTCTCAGAAATAACCACTGAGGTTTATGGTTACACAATCTCTGTGTTTATGATCTTAGCCTCGTGTCACTACGTGCTAAGTGAAACCCTAAATTCAATACCTAACATGAATTGACGGTAAACATGAAATCTCTTTCCGTTGTGAGATTCTTATGAAATTGTTATTTACCATAACATTTCTTCCCTTAGAATCCAGTTTTAATTTTTTTTTTGAGATTTCACAAACACACATCTTCAATGAGTCACTATATATATATTCCAACCTACTTGTTCAACATACCACATCGGTCTCACAGGTACTTCATTTAGTCTCGGTCTTATGTCAAGGTCCGAGATTCTAAACTGAAGCGAAAGCCACCCTTTTAAGCCTTATCAAAAGATGCCTTTCAACACTTCTTAACAAGTGATTGATCGTAATTCAACGGGAATCCATACAGACACTTTAAAGTCTCTCTTGACTTTGAATAAACTGATTCGTGCCCGGGATTAATTGTTTCATGTCTAAATTGACATCACAAATTCCCACATAAATATCGCTTTATTTCCTTATCTTTGACACTCTATGCACGAAAATCTTTGATTTTCCAAAAATCTAGTTCGGTTCTATCATAATCTTGTGTTTGGATGACAGCTATTTAACAGATAAGATGCTGACTCAGCCGACAAAGTAACGGCTTCAATAGTGAGTTGACGGGCACGCGTGCAAAACGAAACAGTTTTTCTCTCTCATGCGTAATCATCGGGGTTGCCAACCGTCGTGATTCTGTCACATCCGAAACCGTTTCGTGTATCAAGAAGATTTGGGGGTTGATTCTTCTCTCTCCTCTACCCATAGTATAAAAGCAACACTCCTGATTCATTCCACAATTACAACAATCACCAACATTCTTCCTATTCGCGCTCAACAAAGCCTGGTGATTGATCTAAACCCTAAAGCCTACGAGAATTATATGTATCCCATGGTGGAGTGTCTCAAATACTCTCCATTGGTTCTAGCCCTTTCAAAGGTCGAGATTGTGCCCATGATATGTCTTTCCCAGATCTTCTCCACTACTCATTATGATAAATCAGTGGATCGAATCTACTTCGACCTCCTTTCTCACAAGACCTCCATCTCCAAGCAACGATTCTGATGGCTCCTAGGGTTTGAACCCGATGAATCTAGGGTTAATCCCGACTCCATAACTGTGGGACAGTTATTCTCGATGTTCTACAACATGGGCTACACGGAAATTCTCACGACTGTAACCAAGTTCAAAAAGTCGTGTGTGGACCCTTTAGATCTACCACAAAGGATGGGAACCGCTTTTCTGTGACTTTCACCAATAATTATAGTAGATATGGGTATATTTACTTAATCAAGCAAAAGTTAGAAACATTTGAAAAGTTCAAAGAATTCAAACATGAAGTGGAGAATCAATTGGGCAGGAAAATCAAGATGCTTCGATCCGGTCGAGGAGGAAAGTACCTAAGTCTTGAATTCCACGACTATATCAAAGAATGTGGAATATTTTCACAATGGATGCCACCTAGGACACCGCAGTTGAATGGTGTGGCAGAAAGGCGTAATCGAACCTTGTTAGACATGGTTCGTTCTATGATGAGTCATGCTTCACTACCTATCTCATTCTGGGGGTATACCTTAGAGACTGCTGCCCATATCCTTAACCGAGTCCCTACTAAGAAGGTTGCCAAAACACCTCATGAGATGTGGACAGGGAAAGCTCCCTTGTTAGCACATATCAAGGTTTGGGGTTGCGAGGCTTTCGTAAGACGAGATACTCATGACAAGCTCGAACCTCGTAGTGAGTGATGTATTTTCGTCGGCTACCCGCAGAAATCCTTTGGATATCTCTTCTATAGACCGAGTGATAATGTTGTCTTCATTGCGAGGAGATGGGTTTTCCGAGAGCGAGAAATCATAAGCCAAGGAGATAGTGGGAGGCAAATCGAGCTTGAAGAGATTCAAGAATCGATTGATGAAGGAACCTCTACCGCTGGCGCTTAACCCAAGGAGGAAACTCTGGTTGAACCTATTGAGTAGTCCTTACCTCTTAGACATTCCGAAAGAGTTAGAGTTCAACCCCAGTTTTATGGTTTTCATATTACTACCGAAGGGGACACATATACTAGTGATGGTACACTAATAAATCCAGATGAACCTAATAGCTATAAGGAAGCCATGGCAGGCCCGGAGTCTACAAAATGGAAAGAGGCAATGGACAGCGAGATACAATCCATGTATGACAACCAAGTTTGGAATTTGGTTGATAATGTTCCCGGACGTAAGACCGTTGGGTGCAAATGGATCTTCAAGAAGAAGACCGACGTGGATGGGAATGTACACACACATAAGGCGCGATTGGTTGCGAAGGGCTTTACTCAAACTCCCAGAGTTGACTATCATGAGACCTTCTCACCAGTTGCGAAGATAAATTCTATTAGGGTGATGCTAGCTATTGCCGCTTTTCATGATTATGAGATTTGGAAAATGGATGTCAGGACCATTTTCCTTAACGGGAAGTTGGCTGAGGATGTTTACATGGCTCAGCCAGAGGGTTTTGTTTATCCGAAGCATCCCTATAGAGTGTGTAAGCTTGAGAAGTCCATTTATGGACTTAAGCAAGCGTCTTGTAGATGGAATCTTTGTTTTGATGAGAAAGTCAAAGAGTTTGGATTTGTACGAAACGAAGATGAGTCTTGTGTATATGTCAAGGCCAGTGGGAGTGTAGTTAGCTTTCTCATTTTGTATGGCGATGACATACTGCTCATAGGAAACGACATCCCAACACTGCAGGAGGTTAAGTCCTGGCTCGGGAAGTGCTTTGCTATGAAGGATCTCAGAGAGGCTTCCTATATCTTGGGTATAAGGATAGTGAGAGAACGAAGTAAGAGACTAATATGACTTAGTCAGAACACTTATTTGATAAAGTACTAAAACGTTTTAGTATGGAAAATTCGAAGAAGGGAGAATTACCGATACAAAGTAATGCCAAGTTGAGTAAGACTCAAAGTCCGAGTACCGATGCCGAAATAGCAGAAATGAGCCGAGTACCATACGCTTCCGCAGTTGGCTCAATCATGTATGCTATGATTTGTACTCACGCTGATGTAGCCTTTGCTTTGATCATGGTTAGTAGATATCAAGGGAACCCTGGCAGAGCCCATTGGATTGTAGTCAAGAATATCCTTAAGTACCTTCGGAGGACCAAGGAATGGTTTTTAGTCCTCGGGGGGAGTGATGACTTGAAGGTGCGAGGGTATAGTGACGCCATCTTTTAGACCGACAGGGACAACTTCTATTCGCAGTCGGGCTGGGTATTTACCCTTAATGGAGGAACAGTAACTTGGAAGAGTTCCAAGCAGGAAACCGTAGCTGATTCAACGTGTGAATCAGAGTACATTGCGGCGAGTGAAGTGTCGAAGGAGGCAATATGGTTGAAGAACTTCATTGGTGATCTTGGAGTTGTGCCTGCCATAAAGGAGCCTATGGAAATTTTCTGTGATAATGAAGGAGCGGTTGCCTTGACCAAGGAACCAAGGGATCATGGCATATCTCGTCATATCGATAGAAAATATCATTTCATTAGACATCGAGTAGAAGAAGGACACCTCGTGGTCAGGAGGATATCATCAGAAGATAACCCAACAGATCCGCTTACGAAGGGACTGAGTAGGGTTAAGCATGTGCAGCATGCTAGGAGTATTGGACTGAGAGATGATATTAGATTAGATTAGATAATTTTAGAAACTTGTAATAGATAAATGTAATTTAACATTTGATGAATAAATAAAGGAGTATTATTTATAAGTAAAGTTACTGTCTTATGTTAAATGTTTAACTATTGTTTCACTTTGCATGTTTTGACTTCCAGAATAATTGAGTTTATTTAGAATATTCGAATTATTCAAACAATCCACAATCGTTCATATGTTGGAAGTAGGTATGACTAAAGATTGTCATGAATTGGTGTGTAGATTGTCAAAATGGTATTAGACATAGCAAAAGTTTGCTGCAACATTCATGAGTGCTTATGAACTAGTTTTGAGCATTGGAACAAACCTGCGCTTGCTGGAATCACCTTATGGAATTTGATGAAAAGGTTGATCGCAAGACGATAATATCATATGGTCTTAAAACCTAGATATATGGTTTGTTATTTGTTAATTGGTTGTACATTGATAATGCGAAACAGCATCAGTAAATTGATGTTATAAAACGCATTGTTGTGTATAACTGATTAATGAATAAGTAAATGCATATAAGTCGAAGTTTATCTGTTACTTTTATCATAAGAGGGTAAAAGCGATATCTCAGCCGCTCGATGATTTGATTTGACTGATGTGCCGGGCCTGGTCAGAACTAAATTGATGTGTTCGATTAAGTTCTATGTCAAATAAATCTGAGATCGATAAACCAACTACTGGACAATTGGTTCCATAGAATTGTCTGCATAATATCTTAACAGAGCACTGTACGATCCCTTATCTGAAGGACAGGACTGATAAGATCAGAGTTTGACAGCGTCTTAGAGAGCTACGATTGCTAATCAGATTATGCTTGTATATATAGTTACTAGACTTATCCAAGTAGGAGACTGTTGGAATAGTGTCTAAGGCTGCAACTATATTTGGCAAGTAATTGATTCGGTTGTGCATGGTCCTTTTAGGTTGCCTTCACCATAGCAACTTGACCGGATGATTTATAATGAGAGAAGAAATATTATTTATATATTATGAGTATAATATAAGGAATAATAATATTGTTATTTGATTAATATAAGTCATAAATTAATTATGAATTAATTTGGTGACTTAAAGAGATTAATTGAATAAAGGGGCATAAACTGTCAATTGTATGATAGTTGTATTTTTAGCAGTGATTCCTTATGGATAAGGGGTGGATGATTTTAGGGTTTAGAAGAGCCTAGAAATCGTCCACGGCATATCATTAAGGATATTGGATTGCTTAGGGCCCAAGTTATCCAATTAAGGTTTTAAGGGTGAAACCCTAGGAGGGTCACTAGTATAAATACACCCATAGGGTTGAGCAAATCGGCACTCTTGCATTTGAAGAAACCCTGGCGGATTTCTTACCCTTCTATCTCTCTCTATTATCATCCTCTTGCTACTTAGTGTTTGTAAGCCATTAGAGCAGTGATAATTGTGACTCTAAGCTCCAAGGACAAGAAGATTCAAGCAAGCAACTTAAGGTAATCCTTTATATCTGTTTTCATATGTTATGATTTGAATGTTGTTTCATTAGATCTATCAATCAAAGTCTTGGATACATTGCATGTTCAATTAGAGAAACCTAGATCCAAGCATTAGGGTTTTGTATGTGCACATAGGAAAGTTCTTATGGTTCAAACCCATCAAATCCGAGCTTACCAATCCTAACGATCAATTATCAGTCAAACCTTAAGATCACCCATCCTCTAAAATCTTGAAGAGTACTCTTGAAATCTGGTACAGTGTGACACCTCAGTCCATCTTCCATGCTGTCAACTGATGGCCTCAATCTTCACTTTGACTGACGAATACTCGTTCCCACTTCCAATCTTGCAGTACCACTGAACTCTAACCAAACACAACCTATGAGAAAATACAGTTCTCTTGAACATCCAATGACCAACCACTTATGCATCTAACATCCGCAACTACCACTTTTGATGCTACCAGTCCTATCCTACCAACGATAGTGCCTTGAGCTTCCAAGGTTGTTCCATAGACAACTTTTGACCATACCTGAACCATGATAGAACCACTTAACGCTGACTTCTCTAAAGAAATATTGCTCTAACCTTGACCAAATTCCCTCTAAATAGTACTCCTGCACTGATCCCGACAAAGGCCTAGAATGATAACGATGCACGCGGAACCCTCTCCGCAAGATGCATCCCTCCATGGGTTCATCAAGGACTTTTCGGCATGCAGATGGCATATATGATCCTTGATAACCCAGAGACTAGCAGAAAACCGAACCGAGATCTAAATTAACCAAACTCAGTCACAATTTCAAAGCGATACGTATTCCCCACATCCATCTAGTAGCAATAGAAGATGACATACCTGCAACATCTAAAGGAATCCTGATCACGTTTTGCTGACATGACCGACCCTGCTACACTTGTAGCAGCCTAAAACCTTGGAATGTCAAACTCCCTTATGTACTTTCCCGCACGTGCTTCATTGAATCTGACCCTGTTGGCCTTTCACCCGATGATCAGAAGTCTTGGGTCAATTATTGGGCCTTACCTTAAGGTCCATGAACATATTCTAGTCCATATGATTATTCTTGGATGGCCAGTTATTGGCCCAAACACCAAATCCCAATAGAAAGGCCCAACACAAGGCCTATGTGAAATTAGGGTTTTCACATAAAATGACGATTAGGGTTAAGTGTTTCTAACTTAACCTATAAAGGAAATAATCCATTAAGTCCATCAGTCTACTAAATAAGTCATATGTTGTGTTTGGGTGTAAGTCATAATTCCATTGCAATGGCCTAAATGTGGGTCCCGATAAGTCCAAGGCCCATATATCTAAAATTAGGGTTTTCTAAACCCTAATTAGGGTTTTACAACCCAATCATAACCCATTAGGCCCAAAAAGTCAAGTCCTTAGATCCATTAGGGTTCATTAGGCCCATTAGAGTTTCACTAGACCCATTAGTAACATGTTTGGACTTTTCGATCAATCAGGGAATTATTAGGCCCATTAAGGTTTCATTAGGCCAATTAGGGTTTTACTAGGCCTATTAGGGCTTTATTAGGCCCATTAGGGTTTTATTCCATTTGTACAAACATCCCCGACGAATCAAAACACAACAAGCACACCACCACCCAACACGACGATTGGTGGCGGCAGGAGGTAGCACCCACCACCTCACGATGGTGGTTTTGAGTTTTCTTTTCATTATTATAGTCACTATTAAAATTTTCCAATGAAATAACCCACAATAAACATAAACTCTCAAAATAAACACACACACACACAACCACCCTTGAGGTGGCCAGTGGTGGTAGGTGGTGGCAGCCACTACCTCACAGTGGTGGTGGTAGCCGTTCTAGTGATTCCGGCCAAACACTATGCAAACAAATTCAAATACACGCTAATATAAGGATTCAGTCACATAGCCACCACTTCACGGTAGCTTGCGGTGGTAGAAAACAGTTTCATGGAAACAACCACCATGGTCAGCTGCTATGGTGGGTTTTTTCTCTCGATCTCCAGCTAAGATATCACGCATACACAACAAACATAATTAGCATCAGCGTCACACGCTAACTTGAACAAACCCCGACCTGGTAACATGCAACAGTCGGAAGTCAGTAATGGAAAGCAACAGCCGCTGGGGCAACATTGGTGACACCGCAGCGAAAGAAGGTGGAGAAAGAGAGTAAGCTGAAAAAGCAACTCGTTCATGGTCCCTGCAACAACGACACTCGCAGCTTCCCTCATCCTTCTTTGGCGGTTCCTACGGTGCACCAATGTCTTCGGCGGCAGTGAAAGAGGGATGGAGCCCGCTGGTGGTCTTTGTTGTCACTGACAAAGGGAACGTCGACGGTGCTAGATGATGGTTCGATAATGTTTGTCAGAGAGGCAACAGGCAGAACCGAGTGGTTGGTCTCGGTGATGCAACTAGTGGTTGATGAGGGTACCAATAGTGGTGGCGGCTACAGGAAGTGAAGAAGGAGAGGGTGGTGGCTGCTGCACCTTAGGGTTAGGTTTATGAGACCATGAAATAGTTAAATACCCGGTACTTGAAACTTATGGCCATAATGACAGGAATGATCCCTCTGTTTCCCTTTTCTTTCAAAACAAATCCACCATTTACCCTTTTAACCCCAACGAACCAAAATCCCTTCGAATTAGATCCAAAATTAACCCAACAACCCATGCTTCTATAAATTCTATTCAACTTAGGTCGAAATGACACCAAACACCACCTGACTCCTAAAAATCTTTATAAAATAAATCCCAAAATTTACACTTTTAAATCCCCGACTTCTAAAATTGTGACAATTAGCTCCTCAAGACCAACACATTGCTATATAATTATTAATTTGAGGGCTACTATACATTAATTAATTAACTAATTTATTTATTTAATAAACGAGGTGTTATAAAAATGACTACTTTATCGCTGGTCAAAGTCAACATTCTAGTCAAAGTTAACGTTCTAGGTTGACTCAACTCGTTGAGTTAAGCCATCAACTCATCGAGTACTATAAATCAGGAAATCCTGAAATGGCGATCCAACTCGCCGAGTCATCCCCCTGACTTACCGAGTTCCCTTGCTACTCGTAGTTATAATAAAGCGATTCAACTCGTTGAGTCCTTCCTCGGATTCATCGAGTTCTACCTGATACAGAATTGGCTCAAATCGTCGAGTTCCTCTATGGACTTGATGAGTTCATCAGTCTGTTTGGGCCTTCTTAATGGATAAATCCCCTACTCTTCAGATCTAAGCTTCTTAGTTCTCATGCATAATGAAAACATCCTTTTAAGGGTAACGTTTCCAACTTTACTCGTTAATACCTCTACTTCATGGGTTTAGCTCACACCCTAACCCTTTAGGATCTAAATCTTGGTCCACAATCCATCCATACACCAATTTAATGCATACTAATAGAGATCTAGACCCAAAACACTTCATGAGCATGTAAGGCTTCTACCTTTCACTCCATGGATGGACTTTTGGAGCTTAAAAGGCCAAAATGACACCCTATGGCTTGCATTGGGATTTAATGGTCATAAAGTTTGCACCTTTATGCCATGAAAACCCTCCATGATTCCAGATCTGAAAGTATACTCACTTGAAAACCCTCAGGATTCTTGGACCAAAAACCCCATAAAATGATGATAAAGAGATCGAAGATGCTCCTATGCAAGTTTGAGACTTTCTTACTAGAAAATGATGAAGAAGAAATGAAGTCTCTGGATCTAATATCTTCTTCTTGAATCATCAAGCTTCTCCTTCCTTCACAATCTTCAAAACACACAATGTTTCACTCATAAAAGGCTCATAAGCTCACAATTTCATTAGGGTTTCTAAATCTAGGGTTTGGGACTTGGAGATTGGAAATGACGTCATGAGGTGGGGATTAAGATGCTTAAATAAGGTGGAAAACCCTGAAATTAGGGTTTCATTCTACCAACCCTACTCGTCGAGTTGGGGGCTCCCAACTTGTCGAGTAGGTTTCTTAAAAACCCGCGTCCCTTCTAATCTCTACTCGATGAGTTTAGGGCTACCAGGTCATCGAGTTTCTTTATAAAAATGAATGAATTCTTATTTAAATGCATATCAGGAACCAGGCGTTACACTAATAGAGTGTGCAAGCTTGAGAAATCAATCTATGGATTAAAGTAAGCATGTCGCAGATGGAATCTTTATTTTAATGAGAAAGTGAAAGAGTTTGGATTTTCGATAAGCAAGGATGAGTCTTGTATGTATGTCAAGGCTAGTGGGAGTACAGTTAGCTTTCTAGTTTTGTATGTTGATAACATACTTCTCATAGGAAATGCATCCCGACCTTGCAGGAGGTTAAGTCCTTGATTGTTGAGTGTTTCTCTATGAAAGATATAGAGGAACCTGCTTATATTCTAGGGATAAGGATCTTGAGAAAAAGGGTAGAAGACTAATAGGACTTAGTCAAAGTACTTACTTGGAAAAGTTGCTAAAACGTTTTAGCATGGAGAATTCCAAGAAAAAGGGACTGCTAATCAAGAGTAATACCAAATTGAGTAAGACTCAGAGTCGGAGTACCGATGCCGAGATAGCGGAAATAAGTCGAGTGCCATGTGCTTCTGCCGTTGGCACGATCATGTATGCTATGACATGTACTCACCCTGATGTGGCTTTTGTGTTGAGCATGGTTAACCGGTATCAAGGGAACCTGGGTATAGCTCACTGGAAAAACAGTGAAGAACATTCTTAACTACATGCAAAGGACAAAAGAATGGGTCCTTATACTTTATGGGAGTGATGACTTGAGAGTGACAAGGTATGGTGACGCAAATTTTCACACCAATAGAGATAACTTCCACTCTCAGTCGGGCCGAGTATTTAACCTAAATGGAGTAGCAGTTACTTGGAAAAATTCCAAGCAGGAGACCATGGCTGATTCAACATGTGAATTAGAGTATATAGCAGCAAGCAAAGCGTCGAAGGAGGCGATATGGTTGAAGAACTTCATTGGAGACCTTGGAGTTGTACCAGCCATAAAGGAACCTATGGAAATTTTCTGTGATAACGAAGGAGCGGTTACCTTGACCAGGGAACCAAGGGATCACGGTAGATCCAGACACATCACAAAAATACACTTCATCAGACATCGTGTAGAAGAAGGACTTCTCGTGGTTAAGAGTGTATCATCAAAAGAGAATCCTGTAGATCCCCTCACAAAGGGTTTGAGTAGCATTAAGCACTTACAACATGCGAGGAGTAGTGGTCTGAGGGAAGATACTTTTAATGATTAGATAGATGTTTAGAAACTTGTAATAGATAAATATAATTAACTTTTGATGATTAAGTAATGGAGATTTATTTATGAGTAAAGTTTACTATCTTGTGTCAATTATTTACTATTGTTTCACTTTTTCATGTTTTACTTTCCAAAATAATTAGATTTAGGGATGTCAAAAAGTCTCATGGGACCCCTATCCCGTGGGGGCCCCGTCTCGTATGGGGGCATTTGTTCAAAAAAAATCGGGGACAGGGGCGGGGCCAGGGGCTAAGTTAACCCTCATTTTAATTTTGGGGGCGGGGGCGGGGGTTGGTAGTCCCGTCCCGAAACCCCCATGGGGGACCCCGTTAATAAATTATATAAATTGGCATATATTAATTATATAAATATAATAAATAATAAAATGATTTTTACGTATGAAAATTCAAGAAAAAACATGTTTTTAAGTTGTTTGTAACAAGTAAAATTATGTTATAAATATCTATTTGTTACCCAAAAAATAGTTTCTATTACGCCAAACAAGAACTTATTTTAGCCCAAATAAGTTAGCCCAAAATCAATCGGGGGCGGGGGCGAGGGTGGAAAAGATGGAGATTTCGGGGGCGGGGGTGGGGGCAGGGTAACGGGAAATTTTTGGGGGCAGGGGCAACGGATGCATTCCTCGTCCCGTTTTCCCTCGTTGACATCCCTAACTAGATTAATCTAATTATCCACAGTCGATCATACTTTTGGAGTAAGTTATCAGGTTCGACTGTCGTGAATTGGTTTGTAGATTGTCTAATTGTTTTGACATAGCAAAGGTTTTCCGCAACATTCATGAGTACACTTGAAATAAGTTTTGAGTATTGAATTCAACTCACGCTCATCTGAATCACTTGATGGAATTTATCACATGTGATTGTGAGACGATAATATCGTATAATCTTTAAACCGAGATATATGAGTTGTTGTTTACGAGTTGATTGTGCATTAATAAAACTTAAACGCATAAGTAACTTGATGTTATAAAACGTGTTGTTGTGTACGACTTGATGAGTAAATAGTACAAACATATAAGTCAAAGTTTATCAGTTCCTTTTATCCTAAGAGGGTAAAAGCGATATCTTGGGCCCCTTAATGATTTTTTGTTGAAATATGAGTCAGGAAACAAATTGGTGGAAATTGAGAATGATTATGTTCCATGTATTTTTCCATATGATATCTTGCAGAATGGTAAAGGACGCATCATTGACTGTGTCAGAGTTTGACATCGACTTTTGAGAGCTACGGTTGCTAATCAGATTTTGAAGCTTCATTGGCAATTATAGTTATTAAATTTATCCAAGTGGGAGATTATTGGATTAGGGGTTTAATACCATAACTATAATTAGGATGTACATGACCCAATAGTAGCATTGTCCTTTTGGGTTGCCTTCACCATAGCAACTTGACAGGATGAATTATGAGAAAGAGGTTGATAAATGATTTATTAAGATATTATAAGAATAATATATGAATTGAGAAGTCATATTATTTAATTAGTATTGATCAGAAATAAATTTGGAATCAATTTAGTGATCAAAAGAGATTGATTAAAAGTGTGTGGACTGATTATATAAATTAATGATAGTTGTAGTTTGGGATGATGCACCCTATTGATAAGAGGTGGATGAAAAATCTATGGGAGTCCATAACTATTTCTTCCAAGGCCTTTCATCTAGGGTTCTGTGGATTCCTTAGGGCCTAAGCAAGGGAATTAGGGTCTCCAGTTGAAAACGCTTGTAGTAGCTCAATTATATAACGACCCTTAGCTATAGTTTTCGGTCCCTATGCTTCATAGAAGAACCCTAGACAAAATAGATAGCCTTCATCCTCTCTCTCTTCTTCACCTTTTGTAAAATGGTGTTTATGATTCCATTAGAGGTGCAACAGTTGAGGCACTAAGCTCTTGAAGGTCAAGATCAAGCTATCAACAAGAAAGGTATTCTTCTAGACCTCGTTTATTTGTTAAATGCGAAAATTGTATGCTAGATTTGGGTTCTTACTTTGGAAATTAGTTTTAATATATAACTTGAGAAAAACCTAGATCCAAAGAGAATAGGGTTGCATATGCACCATATGAATGATGTAATGCTTAAAACCCATCAGATAGCTCCAACGATGGAAACTTATGACACTCTACGCATTTATGTTGTCTCTGCATCGGTACTCGGACTCTAAGTCCTACTCACATTGGAATTACTCTGGATGGGCAATTCTCCTTTCTTGTAGTTTTCCATATTATAACGTTTTATCACATTTACAAGTATGTACTTTGACTATGTCAAATTAGTCTTTTACTCTTGTTTCTTAGAATTCTTATCCCCGAAATATAAGCAACCTCTCCTACATCCTTCGTAGTGAAACACTATCCAAGCCAAGACTTAACCTCTTTAAAAGTTGGAATATCATTTCGTTTAAGAAGTATGTAGTTAACATACAATACTAGGAAGGTTACTATGCTCCCACTAGCTTTGACATACAAAAAGGACTCATCTTCACTTCTTGAGAAGCCAAACTCTTTTACCTATTCATCGAAACAAAGATTCCATCTGTGAGAAGCTTGTTTCAACCCATAGATGGATTTCTCAAGCATGCACACTCTATGGGAAAACTTTGCATCAACAAAACCCTCTAGCTGACTTATATATATCCTCATCGAACTTTCCATATAGGAAAACAGTTTTGACATCCATCTACCAAATTTCATAGTCATGAAAGGAAACTATGGCTAGCATTATCCTAATAGATTTTATCTTAGCCAATGGTGATAAGGTCTCATCATAGTCACTGTTGGATTAGGTGTCTAAGCCCATGACTATATTTGGTACGTACTTGACCTAATGGTAGCATGGTCCTTTTGGGTTGCCTTCACCAAAGCAACTTGACTGGATGAATAATGGAGAAAGAAGTTATTATGGTTTATTAATATATTATATGAATAATATATTAATGTGGAAATCATATTGTTTAATTAATATTGGTCAAGAATTAATTTAGAACTACTTTTATGGTCAAAAGGGATTAATTAAATCAAGGGGACTAATATTGTAATTATAAGATAGTTACAAGGTTGGACTTAGGATCCATAAGGAAGCAATTGAAAAATTCTTTGTGGGAGTCCACATAGAAATCGTCCAAGGGGCCTTCTGGAAGGATCCTTTTGGCAACTTAAGAACTAAGTAACTGGATTAGGGATTTGACTGACACCTTAATTGCTCAGCTATATAAGGATCCCTTGGGGTAACCAAAATCGGCTACTTGAACCCTAAGAAGGATAGCTAGCCGATTTTTGAGCCTCCTCCCTGTCTCTCTAAGATTCTCCAATTGCTTTTGCGTTCGTGATTCATTAGAGGCATTGCATTTGAGGTACTAGGTTCTCATAAGCTCAAGATTATCAAGCTACAATCAAAGGTAACACTCTAGCTTGTTTATTAGATGTAATTTCGATTTTCGTATGCTAGACTAGGATTTACAAGCTTTGGATGATTATTGCATGTACAATTAGAATAAACCTAGATCCAAAGCTTTAGGGATTGCATCACAGGCGGATCCACATTGGATCCCGGGGTATCCCGGGATGCCCCTCAAAAAAAATTTAGTAGTATAAATTTTTCCGAAAAATTTCGTTTATTTTGCGTTCCTTAATATAAATGTGTTTTGCGAGAAATTAACAAAAGCTCTAGTTGGTTTAGTTAGTTATGACAACATGGTGTTTTTCTATCATATATCCCTTCAACTTTATTCTTATTTCTTGTAATTCTAAAATTATCCCATATCGGTCATAAAATGAAACATAGCCCCTATACATCTGTTATATAAGCAATACAAACTTCTCAATTCTCAATAAGCTAAACCTTTGAATGAATTTGGGTTTAAACCCGAAACTGAGTTTGGAAAACTAAAAAACCAAGAAACCGAACCCATTGGTTCGGGATACCCCTTTACGTTGACCCTCGCTCCGCCACTGGATTGCATGTGCACTATAGGATTGATGATTTGCTCGTAACCCAACAGTGGTATCAGAGACTAGGTCGTTTTTCTATTGTATTTGATGCATTGCTAATATGTTCGAAGCTGAAAACTCGAAAAACTGTGCCTCTGCATGATAAACGTATCGAGTCACCTGATGAACTTGACAAGTCAGGGAAACTCGACGAGTCCAATCAGTGTCTTGGCGAGGCGGTTCGTCAGATGGCTAATTTTTCGGGATTTTGATTGAAATTGAATTAGGATAATTACCAAAAACTTTTTTGACTGATAAAATTCGATTTTTTATATGGTATTCATTATCCTAATGCAATTGAAATATAATTGTCATAAATAAGATAATTATTTGTTTTATATGATAAATATTATTTATTTGTATTTTGATTTGAATTATCTCGTCAAGAAAGTAGATTTGGTCAAATTATGTGATAAAGATTAATAATATGATTATTTAATTATTTTTCAAATTTGATCTAAAAGATGTTTTGAAAAGTTTCAAAAACTTTCCCTCAAGTTTTGGAATTTAAATTTTTGATTAATAGTTTTAATATTGAAATATTTAAATTCTAAACCGTAGAATTTTACAAGTTTAAAATTCAACCCTTATACTATAGTAATATTATAAGATTAATAATTATATATGTGTATAAGATAAGCTAGTCTTATAATAAGTAGGCCTCATTAACGAATCCGATTTATAAGGGGATATAAGGAAAATGCCTATAAAATGGTGGTTAAATGGGTGTCCACTCTCACCCACAACTTCCTTGATTGGTGGAGCGTCGTTAGCCGAACGGGTAGGATGGGGAGACCAATTTTTCATTAATAAGTTTCATGATCCATATAAAGTAATTTTTTTTATAAATTCCCATTCTTAGTCACTTTAAGAAAGATGTGAAAACGATGCTATTCCATGAAATTACAGTTTTCACCTTCCCATGTCCTTAGTGGAATATGTGTGCTTAACCGGCACACTAATTTGGGACTTACAAAGGTGGAAAAAGGTAGCTCGATGTTTATCATAGATCAATTGAGTGTGTGTGGATAATTGGCACATTGATTAGGTGGTAAATTATATCGAGAGTATCAAGTACATTTGTATGGTTATTGACATCTTGTTTGTGATCTTCAGTATCCCAGACACAAGCTTGAAGAGCATATCGAGATTTAAACATGCCACTGAAAAGTTCAATGAATCTCAAAAGAATCTAGGAATTTCAATTCATTTAAAACTTAATTGTTTTTTTTCGTTTTTCATGGTGGAAATTGGTAAATCGTCATGTACCTACCTTCAAATTATTTGCAGTTAGATTACGACATTCCTCTTCTGAATTATAAATAATTGTGTTGGGTCCTAGCTGTAATTTTTCATTTGGGTGTTTAATTGGGGATTCTTATCTAATCTAAAGTTTGTCTCTTTTCTTTTTAGGTGTCTACTACAAACAACAACGCTTCTGGCTCAGCCCCTTCTGGCTCATTCTCACTCATGAACTTGTGTGGGAAGGTGATCTTTGATGGGAACAACTTTAACAATTGGATCTGAAACATCCGCATGGTCACCCGTTACGAGAACAAATAGTATGTTCTCGACAAGGAGCTAAAGGAGATTGGAACCAACACTGCTACTCCCGAAGAGATTGCTGCCTACGAGGCTCATGAGCGAGAGGCGACACAGGTTCATTGCATCATGCTTGCAATAATGACTGCTAAATTACAAAAGTCCTACGAGGACTACTATGTGTATGAGATGCATCAAGATTTGATGGATAGGTACCATCAAAGAACTGTGGAAGAAAGGTACGAGATCATTGCTGCAATGATTACTACCAAAATAAAGGATGGAGAGTCCATCACTGCCAACTTGCAGAAAATGAGAAGGTATGTGGACTGTTTGCTGAAGTTGAATGTCAACTTTTATGAGGAGTTGGCCATAGATAACATTCTACACTCCTTGCCTCCTTGCCTCCTTGCTACGACCAGTTTCATATGGCCTACAACATGAACAAGGAGGAGGTCACTCTATTCAAGTTTCAAGACCTGCTAAGGACTGCTGAGAGTAGTCTTAAAGGAAAATCTATTGCATCTACTCCTACAACTACTGCCCCTGTTTGGGCTATCGGGTAAGGAAAAGGAAAGAAGGGAAAGGCTCCTTCTAAGAGCGACAAGGGAAAGTCCTACAATGGTACCTCTTCTAGTGGAATCAAAGTTGGTCCAGCTGCTCCCTTTTCAAGCCCAAAGGATGCAGAGTGCTTCTACTGCCACGACAAAGGGCATTGGAAATGAAGCTGCCCGAAGTACGTGCAAGACATCAAGGATAGGAAGATAAATCCCACATTCACATGTATTTATACTATTCAATGTAATAACTCATCATATGCTATGTCTTGGGTCCTCGATACAGGATGTGGTTTTCACATTTGTTCTAATTTGTAAGATCTAATAAGAAGTAGGGATGTGGAGAATGGGAAGATAAACTTGATCATCAGGAATAGGAAAGAGTCGCATGTCACCAATATTAGAGTTTACTCTTTAGTGCTTAGTATTGGGTTAGGTTTATATTTGGATAAGTGTTGCTGTTCTTCAGAAATTACACAAAAAGTTATTTCTTTTCATGGTTTATATAAACAAGGTTTTAGATTTTCGTTTAGTAATGAAATTGGTTCTATTATTGTTATTTTTTAACGGTACTTTCTATTTTGAAGCTTTGCCTTGTAATGGAATATATGAAACTGTGATGATTGTAGACAATTTAGGAAATAATATGTTGCATATCGATTCTTCCAATGGTTTGGACAAAGCATATTTGTAGCATTGTCATCTTGGACATGTCAACAAAAAGCGCATAGCTCAACTCCAAAAGGATGTTGTGTTGGAGCCATGTGACCTTAGGGACGATGACACGTGCGATTCTTGTTTACT
The DNA here is from genome assembly GCF_052625555.1 of Lactuca saligna. NCBI lineage: Eukaryota > Viridiplantae > Streptophyta > Magnoliopsida > Asterales > Asteraceae > Lactuca > Lactuca saligna. The sequence goes on along the minus strand of NC_136420.1, from coordinate 56,793,969 downwards.
TGGAAAGATGGCAAAGTCACCATGCACTGGCACTTATAAAAGGGGCGAGGGTTTATTGGATCTCATACATACCGATGTATTTGGGCCCTTTATATACACTACAAGGGATGTGAACCGCTTCTATGTGACTTTTACCGATGATTATAGCAGATATAGGTATATCTACTTAATCAAGTACAAGTCAAAAACCTTTGAAAAGTTCAAAGAGTTTAAACAAGAAGTAGAGAATCAAATAGGAATGAAGATAAATATGCTCCGATCCGATCGAGGTGGTGAGTATCTTAGTATCAAGTTCCACGACTACGTCAATGATTGTAGAATTGTTTTGCAATTAATGCCACCTAGGACACCACAGTTGAATGGTGTGGCTGAGAGGTGCAATCGAACCTTGTTGGTTATGGTTCGTTCCATGAAGAGTCGAGCTTCGTAACCTATATCATTTTGGGGGTACACCTTAGAGACTGCCGCCTATATCCTTAATATAGTCCCAACTAAGAAGGTGGCCTAAACACCTTACGAGATGTGGATATAAACAACTCCCTCATTGGGACATATCAATGTTTGGGGTTGCGAGGCTTTTGTAAGACGACAGGCTCACGACAAGCTAGAACCTCGTAGTGAGCGGTGTATTTTCATTGGCCATCCACAGAAGTCTTTTGTATATCTCTTCGATAGATCTAGTGAAAATGTTGTCTTCGTTGTGAGGAGAAGGGTTTTCCGAGAAGGAGAACTCATATGCCAAGAGTTCAGTGGGATTCATATTGATCTTGAAGAGCTTCAAGAATCAAGTGATGAATGAACCTCTAACACTGGTGCTCAACCCGAGGAAGAAACTCCTGTTGAACTGATTAACGAGTCCTTACCTCTTAGACATTCCAGTAGAGTCAGTGTTCCACCCATGTTATATGGTTTCCATATAACTGCGGAGGGTGATACATTTATTAGTGATAATACACTAATAAATTTGGATGAACATAACAACTACAAGGAAGCCATGGCAGGCCCGGAGTCTGCAAAGTGTAAAGAGGCTATGGATAGTGAGATTTTGTCCATGTATGACAATCATGTTTGGAACTTGGTTGACAATCTGCCAGGTCGTAAGATGGTCGGGTGCAAATGGATCTTCAAGAAGAAGACCAAGATGGATGGGAAAGTACACACGTATAAGGCGAGATTGGTTGCGAAGGGCTTTACATAGACTCCCGGAGTTGACTATGTTGAGACCTTCTCACCAGTAGCAAAGATTAAGTCTATAAGGTTTGTGCTAGCCATAACTGTGTTTCATGATTATGAAATATGGTAGATGGATGTCAAAACCGCTTTCCTTAATGGGAAGTTGGCTGAAGATGTTTACATGAGTCAGCCATAGGGTTGTGTTGATGCAAAGCACCCTAATAGAGTATGTAAGCTTGAGAAATCCATCTGTGGATTGAAAAAAGCATCTCACAGATGGAATCTTTGTTTCGATTATAAACTCAAAGAGTTTGGTTTTTCAAGAAGTGAAGATGAGTCCTGTGTATATGTCAAAGCCAGTGGGAGTATATTTAGTTTTCTCGTAGTGTATGTGGATGACATATTGCTCATAGGAAACGACGTCTCAACCTTGCAGGAAGTTAAGTCCTGGCTTGGGAAGTGCTTCACTATGAAGGACCTTGGAGAAGCTACTTATATTCTTGGGATAAGGATATTGAGAAATAGGAGTAAAAGTCTATCACGACTTAGTCAATGTACTAACTTGGATAAAGTGTTAAAACACTTTAGCATGGAGAATTCCAAGAAAGGGGAGTTACGAATCCAAAGCAATACCAAGTTGAGTAACACTCAAAGCCCGAGTACCGAAGCCGAGATAGCATAAATGAGCCGAGTACGTTATGCCTCAGTGGTTGGCTCAATCATGTATGTTATGATGTGTACTCGCCTTGATGTGGCCTTCGCTTTGAGCATGGTCAACAGATATCAAGGGAACCCTGGTAGAGCACATTGGACCGCAGTAAAGAACATTCTTAAGTACCTACGAAGGACTAAAGAATGGTTCCTTATCCTCGGTAGGAGTGATGAATTGAGAGTGCGAGGGTATAGTGATTCTAGTTTTTACACCGACCGGGATAATTTCTGCTCGCAGTCGGGCTGGGTCTTTACCTTGAATGGAGGAGCAGTGACTTTGAAGAGTTCTAAGCAGGACACCGTAGCTGATTCAACGTGCGAATCAGAGTACATAGCAGCGAGTGAACCGTCAAAGGAGGCAATATGGCTAAGGAAATTCATCGGAGACCTTGGAGTTGTACCGACCATAAAGGAGCCTATGGAGATTTTCTAAGATAATGAAGGTACAGTTGCCTTAACCAAGGAATTGAGGGATCATGGTAGATCCATGCATATTGATAGAAAATATGATTTCATTAGACATCGGGTAGAAGATAGACTCCTCGTAGTGAAGAGGGTATTGTTAGAGTATAACCCAACAGATCCTCTTATGAAGGGACTGAGTAAAGCTAAGCACGTAGTGAAGAGGGTATCGTAGGAGCTTTGGGCTGAAGGACGATATTAGTTTTAGTGATTAGATAGCTTTTAGAAACTTGTAATAGATAAATTGTAATTAACAGTTGATGATTAAATAAAGGAGTATTATTTATAAGTAATGTTACTGTCTTGTGTTACTTGTGTTAATTATTTACTATTGTTTCACTTCCTAAATAATAAGATTATTTAAACTATCCACAGTTGATCATACATTGGAAGTAGGTATGAAAGTAGGTTGTCATGAATTGGCTTCTAGACTGTGTAAGTGTTTAGACATAACAAAGGTTTGCTGCAACATTTATGAGTACTCCTGAAATAAGATTGGAGAATTGGATTAAACCCATGCTTACATGAATTACTTCATGGAATTCAATCACGAGTGATTGTGAGATGATAATATCATATAGTCTTGAAACCGAGATATATGAGTTGTTGTTTACGATTTGGTTGTGCGTTGATAATGCATAAAAGCATCGATAACTTCATGTTATAAAACATATTGTTGTGTACAATTTGATGAGTAAATAGTAAAAGCATATAAGTCGAAGTTTATCTGTTACTTTTATCCCACAAAGTTAAAAGCGATATGTTGGGCTCCTCGATGATTTGGTTGGACTTATATGTCGGGCTCGGTCACGACTGAATTGATGTGTTCAATTAAGTTCTATATCAGACAAATCAGAGATCGAGAAACAAACTGCGGGACAATAAGTAGACTATGTTCCATGTAATTGTCCACACAATATCTTAAGAATGGAGGACTATACGAATCCTTATCTAAAGGACGTGTCAAAGTTCGACAGCGGCTTTTGAGAGCTATGATTGTAATTAGATTTTGTAGTCGTACATGCATTTATAAATATTAGACTTTATTCAAGCGAGAGATTGTTGGATTAGGTGAATATACCCATAACTATATTTGGTATGTACTTGCCCCGATGGTAGCATGGTCCTTTTGGGTTGCCTTCACCAAAGCAACTTGATTGGATGAATGATGGATAAAGAAGTTATTATGGTTTATTAATATATTATATGAATAATATACTAAAGAAGAAATCATATTGTTTAATTAATATTGGTTAGGAATTAATTTCTAATTAATCTTGTGGCCAAAAGAGATTAATTAAATCAAGGGACTAATACTGTAATTATAAGATAGTTACAAGGTTGGGCTTAGGATCCATAAGGAAGCAGTGGACAAATTTTGTGTGGGAGTCAACATAGAAATCGTCCAAAGGGCCTTCTAGAAGGATCCTTTTGGCTACTTAAGGACTAAGTAATTGGATTAGGGTTTTGACTGAAATCCTAATTGCTCAGCTATATAAGGAACCCTTGGGGTAAACAAAATCGGCCACTTGAACCCTAAGAAGGATAGATAGCCGATTTTTGAGCCTCCTCCCTCTCTTTTTAAGATTCTCTAATTGCTTTTGTGTTTGTGATTCATAAGAAGCATTGCATTTGAGGTGATAGATTCTCATATGCTGAAGATCATCAAGCTACAATCAAAGGTAGCACTCTAACTTGTTTATTAGATGTAATTTCGATTTTCATATGCAATATCTAGGATTTATAGGCTTTGGATGATTATTGCATGTACAATTAGAATAAACTTAGATCCAAAGCTTTAGGGTTTGCATGTGCACCATAGGATTGATAATTTGCTCATAACCCAACAAACCCCTAGGGTTTGACTAAAGCCCTTCGCAACCAGTCGTGCTTTGAATGTGTACGCGCTACTATCCGTGTCAGTCTTCTTCTTGAAGATCCATTTATAACCAATTGTCTTTCGACCTGGTTTTTGATCAAACAAATTCCAAACTTGGTTGTCATACATGGACTTGATCCTGCTGTCCATTGTCTCTTCCATTGGGCTGACTCAAGTCTTGCCATTGCTTCCTTGTAATTAGTCGGTTTATCCATATTTACCAATGTACTATCACTCATAAACGTATCACCATTAGTAGTAATATAGAAACCATAAAACTCAGGTGGCATTCTAACACTACTGGAATGCATAAGAGGTAATGAATTGTCAACTACTTCAACTGGAATCTCTTTCTCTAGTTGAACCCTATCGTCTTCAAAGGTTCCTTCATATTTTCATTCTTGAATCTCTTCAAGGTTAATGGTACTATCACTGTCCTCTTTACATATGAGTTATCTTTCACGAAAGACTCCTCTTCATGCTACAAAGACCACGCTCTCACTAGGTCTATAAAACAAATATCCAAAGGACTTCTGTGGGTAACCGATGAAAATACATCTCTCACTTCAAGGTTCAAGCTTGTCGTGCGTATTTTGTCTAATGAAAGCTTCACAACCCCAAACCTTGATATGTGTTAATGAGGGAACCTTCCTTGTCCACATTTCATGAGGTGTTTTGGCAACCTTTTTAGTTAGGACAAGATTAAGAATGTCGGCAACAATCTCTAAAGCATACCCCCATAATGAAATTGGAAAAAGAAGATCGAATAATTATGGAGCAAGCCATGTCTAACAAGGTTGGATTGCATCTTTAGCCACACCATTAAGTTTTAATGTCCTAGGAGGCGTCAATTATGAAACTATTCCACTTTCCTTGAGGTCGTCATTGAACCCGATACTAAGATACTCTCTGAATCTATCTGATTGGAGCATCTTTATCTTCCTGCCCAATTGATTCTCGACTTCATGTTTAAAGTCTTTGAACTTTTCAAAGGTTTCTAACTTATGCTTGATTAAGTAGATATAACAATATATGCTATAATCATCAGTAAAAGTTACATAGAATCAATTAACGTCCCATGTGGATGATCTAAAGGGTCTATGCACATTTGTGTGTATGAGGTCCAACAAACCTTCACCTATTTCACAAGATCCAGTGAAAGGTGATTTTTTCATCTTCACCAAAATACAAGATTTGCATGTCTCATCCAACCTTTGGTCATGTGATTCCAACACTCCATCCTTTTGGAGTTGGGCAATGCGTTTCTTATTAACGCGTCCAAGATGACAATGCCACAAGCATGCTTTTTCTATACTAATAGATGAATCAATCTGAAGTAGAATACTGCCTAAATTGTCTACACACGTCGTAGTTTCATACAGACCATCACAAGGTAAAGCTTCAAAATAAAAAAAATACCACTTTTATAGGCAAAAATTAAACCAGTCAAATCATTAAAAGAATATCTAAAACCTTGTCTGAACACTCCATAAAGAGAAATAATGTTTCATGTCATTTCTGATGAGTAGCAACAGTTTATTAAATCTAAACTATAAAATCCAATCTTGGTAACTGGTGAATATCGCCTATTCACCATGATCAGGGTCATTCTACCATGCTACCCTCCCCACTTCTTCTTAGTCCTTGTAAATCAGAACAAATATGAAAAGCATATCCTATATCAAGGACCCAAAATGAGAAGATGATGAGTTTTTAGATGAAATAGTATATATACCTACAGAAGTTGGCTTCACCTTGCCATCTTTGATATCTTGCAGATACTTTGGGTAGCTTTGTGTAAAATGCCCCTTGTTGTTGCAGTAAAAGCGTATAGCCTCTTTTGGATCAGAAGAGGGTGAGTAATCAGAACTGGTCTTTCCTTTAGGGCCACTACTAGATGACCGTGCATGAGACTTTCCCTTCTAGTTTTGCTTGGAAGAACCTTTCCTATTTTTACCCTTTCCTTGTTGAATGGCTACGATGGCAGAACTAGCAAGAGTGGAGGCAATACTCTTTCCCTTCATACCTGCTTCAGATGTATGCAGGAGTATGTGCAATTAAACCAAGGTGGTCTTACTGTTGTTTAGATGATAGGTCGAGATAAACTGATCATAACAGCTTGCTAAGGAGTTCAAGACTATATCAATAGCCAACTCCTCATCAAAATGCACATTAAGCCTAACATGAGACTCCACGTAATGTTGCATTCTCTATACGTGGCCACATACAGATTCTCCCTCTTTCATTTTGCATGCCATAAGGGACTTTAACACATCGTACTGTTCTTGACAATCTTGCTTGTGGTACTTCTCCATAAGGTCATTATTCATCTTATATGGATGGTAAGTCTCATAGACTCTTTGCAACTTAGAGGTCGTCGTGGCGACCATGATGCAGAAAATTTTTCTCATATCATTGTAGTGCCTTTTGTAGGCGGCTAATTCTTCAGGAGTGGCCTTCTTTTCTTTAATCTCAGTTGGTTATTTCTCAAGGACATCCTCGTTGTCCTCGAAACAAAGGGCAATTTTGATGTTGTGCATCCAATCATTATAGCTGGTACCATTTAATGTCACCTTTGAGCGGATGTTTAACAACGAGAAGTTTTTATTGGAGGAGGAGGAACCATAGCATCATTTGGAGTAGACATCTAAAAAAGGAAGGTAATTTTAATTAGATAAGAATAATCCTTAATATAACAATCCAAAAATGAAATATTAAGGCTAGGATCCAAGTATATAATTCACAACTTAGAAAAGGGATGTTGTAATCTAATGGTAAATTTTATAAAGGTAGGTTAATGACGATTTACTAATTCCACTAATTGAAAACGAAAATTTTAAAAGAAATTAAGTTTTGATGAAGTTCCTTGATCATTTGAGATTCACTGAAACTATTCAATGACATGTTTAATCTCAGATTATGCTATTCTATTTGTGACCGAGATATCGAGGATCATAAACAAGATGTGAATTACTATGCAAATGTGTTTGGTAACTTCATTGTCATTTATCACCACAATTGATGTGCTAGTAAATGATTTACCAATTCCAATAATTAAAAACGAAATTTTAAAAAGAAATTAAGTTTTGATGGAATTCCTTGATCATTTGAGATTCACTAAAAGTATTCAATGACATGTTTAATCTCATATTATGCTATTCTATTTGTGACCAAGCTATCGAGGATCATAAACAAGATGTGAATAACTATGCAAATGTACTTGGTAACTTCATTGTCATTTATCACCACAATTGATGTGCTAGTAAACGACACATGCTCCATCAATAATGATAATTTCTGAGATACCCATTACAACTCTTTATTAGTCCTTATTAGTGTGCCGGTTAACTACACGCGTTTCACTAATAACTTATAAAGTGTAATGTGTAATTTCATGGGTTAACATACAAATTCACATTATTCCTAAAGTCATTAAGTTTTGGATTCTTTAAAGGGTTTACTTACCCTTTTAATATCATTACACTTTTAATGAGAATTATTTTTTCCTATCAAACTCTATTTGGCAAACGGTTCTTCACTAATCAAGGAAACGGTAAGTAAGAATTGACACCCATTCAACTACCATTTTATAGACAGTTTCCTTATCCCGCACCACACCCTCCCCCTTATAGACTAGCTTCGTTAATGAGATGTATTAACGCATCGATTGATTTAATATTATACATATAGTAATTATCAAATTTTATTTACATGCAATATAAGGTATATTTTAAAACTTTTTCAAAATACTAGATTTATAATTAAATTTTGAAAATTAAATAATTAATTTAAATTTAAAAATAAACCAAATGATTTAACAATTATCTATTAATTAACATTTAATTAAATATATTAAATGAAATAAGTATAATCTAATTAACTTAATCAAATAATTTAACCCTAATCCTTATACCCCTAAATTTTAGAAAAATATGTATAAGATTTATCCTATTTTAATTATCTCTTTTTAGGCAAGTAAAATGATAATTACCAAAATTTGAAAAACCCTAACAACATACCTAATTTTAGAAAATTGCTAGGGAGGAAGGTTAGGGTTTCAAAACCCTAACCCTCATTTCGAAACTTGGGGATGAGGCTTAGGGTTTTAAAACCTAAAACTAATTTTGAAATTAAAGCCTTTTTGGGTTTAATTTCCATAAACACTAATTTGATCAAATTAAAAAATTATGGCAAATTCAATTGAAGACAAACCAAGCGCTCTCATACCACTGATGAGTTTCAGGCATAAGAAAAACAAAGTTAAATCTCTTAAGTGTGCATGCAACCTAAAGCAAGATCTATGTTTTCATTATTGAACCTATAACTCAGAACAACAAAATAAGAACCCTAGAAACCCTAAATATTTTTCAAGAAACACAAGAAAGGATTTAGGATTACATACCTTATTGTTATTATAGAAAATAGCAATTATCATTGACTTGTAGAAGCTTTGGAAGAAAGCACCACAAATGTCGTGCCTCTAGTGGTTGACACCAAAGTTAGCAAGAAGGAGATTATGGAGAGATGAGGAGGAAGGATTAGAATTTCGACTATCTCTCTTAGAGAATGAGTGGCCGAAAATGCTAGGGCTATGAGTCCGTATATAGTGCAACTAGGAAACTCTAGATAAACTCAAAACCAATATAATAATATTATATTGAATTGTTAATTATCTAGCTTTATGATTATCCTCCAAAGAAAATTCTAGAAACCCTAAAGGCCTCTAGAAACGTCCACCCTCTTGGTGGAAGGTTCTAGAGCCTTTTGTTCAACTATTGAACAATTACATATTAGACCCTGCACTTTAAATTAATTTCATTAATCTTGAAATTAATTCCAACTAATTTATGATTAGTTATTAGTTAAATATTAATATTTCTATTTAATATCTTATTCTAATAATATATTAATAAATTATTTATTTCAATTATTTAATCAAGTAATTAATCAACCTCTCTCTTCAAAAATCATCATGCCAATTGTTAGGTTTGAGGGAAACCAAAAAGGACTGTGATACTATCAATTCAAGTTTATAGCAATTATAGTTATAGGACTAGACACCTAATCCAACAAAAAACCTAACCCTATCCCCTCGTTGTGATTCTTGAGCTTTTGGTGGAGTTTTGATGGCTTGAAGAAGAAGAGAACCCCATTGGAGCATAAATTTAACTTGGAAGTTCCATTTGCAGCCTCTAGCATCATTTTTGGACCATTGTGAATTACCAATAGTCAAGATTTTTTGTTTCCTTGTTGCTAGATCTAAGGTTTTATGCATGTTTATCCATGATGATAACAATTAGCGTGTTGGGACACCATAAACTTAGCAACTTTATGGGTCCTTAGAATCTCTTGGTGATTATTTGTAATGGATCTATAGTTTGGATGTTGTTTGAGTTCGTACTTCAGAAATGATCCCCTTTTTCTTCATGAATTCCCTAGTTTGAGCTCAAGTCTTGTATTGGACATGTATGACCTTAAAGCATCAATTTTCATGATCCTTGGTGTGTTAGCAAGCGTTCTAGAAAAGATAGATTAGTGGCTTAATGGTATAGGTGGTTTATTGATCAAAATGCCATTTAGACTGATCTCACGACATGAGGCTTTGCCTGTCATGTCATGAGCCTCAACTATTTTGTCCGTTATTGGCTCACGAAGTGAGCCATACTTGGTCACGTCGTGAGGGGCGATTTGACTAGTGACTTTTGTTGACCGTTGTTTGTTGACTTTTTGACCTATTTGACTTTGGATCAAACTTGGAGGTTTTAGGCTGTTGATTAAGATTCTTCCATGATTTAGTGATAGAGGGCTCGTAGGAGCAATCAATATAGAAGGAAAACATGTTGCAGTGTTATGGGTTCTTCGTTTCAGTTAAGTTTTTTCTCACTGTACTCTTGGGTCGATGGCACCAATGGAAATACGTAGTAGTTGTACCTTTCCATGATGTCGTTGATGCTCGGCCTTGACCTTCCTGCAGGTCAAGCACCGCTCTATGAACTAGACGATCTCCCGCTTAATTCAGGGCCACAAATAACTCAGTCTTAACTCTCTATACATTTTCGTAGCCCATGGGTGTATAGAGAACTTAGACTTGTGCGCCTCCTCTAATATCCTATGCCTCACTTCTCCATTCACTGGTACCCACACCCGACCACATTGCGTCAAAAGGCCATGACTATCCTTAACAAGCAAAGGATACTGTCCCTGCATTTTATCTATCTTCCAATTCTCTTTCTTCACTCATTTGACCTGGGCATCTTTGATTATATCCAACAAAGGAGAAATCGTTGTCATCCTCATACAAATGTTTCCAATCAGGGACCCCACGGTATTGCAGCTCAACACATCGGCCGCCATGTTGGCCTTCGCTGGATGGCATAAGATCCCACAATCATAATCTTTCAGAACATCTATCCACCTCCTCTATTGCATGTTGAGGTTCTGCTGATCCATCATAAACTTCGAAGTCTTGTGACCAGTATAGATGGCGCACCGTACTCCGTACAAGTAGTGCCTCCAAATCTTGAGGGAAAACGCCACTGCCCCCAGTTCCAGGTCGTGAGTGGGGTAATTCGCCTCATGAGGCTTCAACTGCCTCGAGGCATAAGCTATCACATACCCCTTCTACATTAGTACCGTACCTAACCTTGAAGTCGATGTGTCACAGTACACCACCAACTTCTCTATCCCCTTGGGTAGTACTAGGATCAGGGCCTCGCATAACCTCCATCTCAGGGTCTCTAAAGCCATCTGTTGATTCGTGCCCCACCAGAAGGTCTCATTCTTATTGGTTAAGCGGGTCAATGTCACAACAATCTTGGAGAAATCCTGGATAAATCTTCGATAATAACCAGCTAAACAAAAAAGCTACGAATCTTTAATGCATTATTCGATAGTTCCCACCGCATCACAGCCTCAACCTTGGCTGGATCAACCAAAATGCTATCATGGTTCATGATATCTCCCAAAAACTATACTTCATAAAGCTTCTCCACCCTCAGGGTCTCCAATACTTCCCTCAAATGCTACTCATTTTATTTCCTGGTCTTAGAATAGACTAGAATATCATCAATAAAAATGATCATGGCCCGATCCAACATCGGTCTACACACCCTGTTCATGAGATCCATGAATGCTTCTGGGGAATTGGTGACCCCAAACGGCATCAACACAAACTCATAATGTCCATACCGAGTCCTGGAAACCGTCTTCGATATATCCTCATCCTGAATCCTCATCTGATGGTACCCCGATCGAAGATCAATCTTGGAAAACGAAGATGCACCGTGCAGCAGATTGAACAAATCATCAATCCTTGGCAATGGATAATGATTCTTCACCGTTAGTTTGTACAGCTCCCTGTAATCAATGCATATCATGTGTGATCCATCCTTCTTCTTCACAAACAGGATCGATGCTCCCCACGGGGAACTGCTCAAATAGATGAACCCTCGGTCTAGCAGCTCCTGAAGTTGCATAAATAACTCCTGCATCTCGGGTGGTGCCAACCGGTATGGTGCCTTTGCTATCGGAGCGGCACCCGAAACTAAGTTGATGCGAAACTCCACCTTTCTCTCTGGAGGCACTCTTGGTAACTCTTTGGGAAAAACTGTTGGATTAATGTCTAAGTCCATAACTATAATTGGTAAGACTTGACCAGACCCGGCATGGTCCATTTGGGTTGCATACCATCATGCACTTGGATAGACTAAATGAGAGAAATAAGACACTTATGGTTATTAATATATTATAAGTTCTAGTATATTAATAATAAGAATAATGAGATTATTTAATTAGTATTGATCAAGAATTAATCTAGCATTAATTGAGTGATCAAAAGAAGACTAATTAAATATATGGGTTGATTGTGTAAATCATCCATACTTGTATAGTGGGCTAATGCTCCATGGATTATCTAGTTGGGCCAAAACCCATATGATGCTCCATGGATTCTCCATGGTGTATTTGAACCCATGGATCCAAGGAAATGGAAAGTCATGACAATTAGGGTTTATCCTAATTGTATAACTATATAAGCATCTTATTCTTGAGGAAAATCTGTCACTAGAGAGACTAGTATTATTCTTGAAGAGGGCTAGCCGATTTCATGAAGTGTAGAATTCTCTCTAAGTTATTCTAAGTGTTTTGATGATTGTGAACCATTTGAGGTGTCACACTTGGGGCACTAGGCACTCAAGCTTCATGAAGACATTCACCATCAAAGAGGCATGTATTCTATCTTGTTATATTAATAGTTTTTGTATGCTAGATTAGGATAATACCTTGGATGTTCATATTTGCATGTATAATAGAGAAAACATAGATCCAAGGTATTTAGGATTGCATGTACACTTAGGAGTGTTAGAATGCTCATAACCCAACAGTGGTATCAGAGCCTAGGGTTGTTTTCTTGTTATACTTGCAATAGAAGCTGAAAAATCGAGTTTTGTTGCTGTCTACCCAGCAGACTCGCCGAGTCCATGAAGGGACTCGATGAGTCCAAGGCAAAATGCATCCAACTCGCCGAGTTATGTTCATGCACTCGACGAGTTGGACCCCATACATCATATTTTCGAGGTTTTTGGCTAGAAATGGACTAGGAACATTACCCTAAGTTGCTTTTGAACTTATAAACTTGTTTTTTTAATGTGGTAATGTTCATGCTAATCCATTTTCAAAAATAATTGTCAATAGATTCATGTTTTGTATTAGTTTTAAGACTAATTACATGAAAAAGTTTGATTTGAATTATCTTGTTCTTATGAGTTGCTTAGATTAATAGAAAAGTTAATTGAAATAGTTGTTTTCAATCCATTTTAATCTAAGAGTTGAGTATAAAATGTGTTTGTGTAACTTATCCTCAAGTTACATGAAGAGTCACATTAAAGACTCATAAAACTCATAAAATTGGCAAAGGTTACAAAAAATGAAGAGTCTAGTTCTAATTAATTGGAGTTATGACTCCATAATTTGTCCTCAAGTTATGGAGGACCAAGAGTATCTTCATTAAATAAATAAAAACGTAATAATAAAAAAATGTAACCTTAATTAATTCCATAAGTTATAAAAATAAAGAGAAGTTAATTCTTTTATTAGTTTAAAGTCTTCCATAAGTTATGGAACTTGAAGAGTTTTTGGATTAAAACTACTTTAAACACATAAGTTATGGAATTAATTAGTTTTGAATAGTTTCAAAACTTGCCCTCAAGTTTTGGAATTTGTAAAGTTTTCTCTTATGAATACTTTAATTCCAAGTTAGCCCTTAGAATTTTAAGAGTTAAAATTCAAACCTTATACTTTATAATATTATAAGTTAATAATAATATATATGTATAAGAGTAAAGTCAGTCTTACCGCTAGTACGCCTCATTCACGAAGCCGGTCTATAAGGTGGGTATAAGGTTGTTGCCTATAAAATGGCAGCTTAATGGGTGTCCACTCTCACCCACCGCTTGCTTGACCGGTGGAGGGTCGTTAGCCGAACGGGTTTGACAGGACTATAATTCTCCCTTCATTAAAAGTATTAATGATAAATACTAAGTAACTAAACTCTTAATAATTCCCAATCTTAGTTACTTAGGAAAATGTGAAAAAGGTGCTAATCCATGAAATTACACTTTACACTTTGTCTAAGTCGTTAGTGGAGCGTGTGTGGTTAACCGGCACACTAACTTGGACTTAACATGGTAGGTAAAGGGTGACTTAATATTTATCATAGTATCGATGGAGCGTGTGTGGTTAACCGGCACATCGATTGAGGGGTAATTTATTAAGGGTACCAAGTAATTTACATGGTTACTTCACACCTTGTTTTGTGATCCTCGGCATCCCAATCACAAAACCTGAAGGGCACACTCGAGATTGAAACATGCCATTGAACAGTTCAATGAATCTCAAAAGATCTAGGAGTTTCAAAACCAATTAAAACCTAATAATACATTTCGTTTATCTTGGTGGAAATTGGTGAATCGTCATTCACCTACCTTCAAATTGTTTTATAGCTTGGATTACGGCATACCTCTTCTAAGTTATAAAATAGTCTGTTGGGTCCTAGCCTTAATATTTCATATTGGGTGTCATATTAAGGACTTTAAGATCAACTATCTTGAATATCTCCCAAAACATGTCTGGTTTAGACATTTATGATCTTCCCAAATCTCTTGAAACTAGCTTTCCTAAATGAAGATGATGTTCCAATGGAAATCATACTTCTGTCACCTCCTCCAATTATTCTCCCTACCCCACAAGTTCTTTAAAAGTTTAAAGTCACTCGAGCCCTATTGGCAAGTAAAGGTCTTGGTGTGATCACATCTTGGAGATGTAGTCACATATTGACAAGCCGGGAGAGTTGGGTGTCAAAGTATTGAGAAAGTTGGTGGTTCAATCACTTTCTAAGTCACATAGTGAGTTCTTTTGGAACACCTATGAAACAGACTATGACAAAACCCTTAATGATCTTATCTATTTGCTAAAATCAACTTCCTGAAACTTTATGGACATTGACAATAGTGACATAGGAAATCCAGAAAAGCATTCTCTTCCCAATGGAAAGGGATCGGCCATAGTCAACTCGGTTGAACAAATGGTAAAGAGAAAAGCTAAGTCTGTGATAGTCCCGTGTACCCATATCAAAGGGTCCATATGTTTATATTGCCAAGGAAAGGGTCATTAGTTGCGAAGCTGTCAAATTTACCTAAGGATGTTAAAGTCAATAAGTTTGACTCTACTTCAGGTAAAGTCCACTATCTAACTCTGCTAAGTTTCTATTCTGAGATTCCTGATACATGATGTGACTGGGTCACATGGTAATGTTTTAAGAATCAAAGAAAAGTAAAGGAACTTAAAGAAAGAATATGCTGAATCTGATCGCATAGATGGATTTCTATCGCGTAGTTTGAAAAATCGGATTCTTGAGCTACTTCTTAGGAGTTATGAGATATTGCTAAGGAATAGATAACAACAAGTTTTCATATGGATTGTAAGGATAAGTTTTTCTGCATAGTTTTAAAATAAAAGAAAATTTTGATTTTATTTATTTTAAAAATATCCTTACAATGGCATTTGAGGGAAAAAAAATTGTTGCTTATATGATTCCGTTAATAGCAAGAGTGGAAATATGAAATTGATTCCTTCATTTGTGGTAATGTCTAAATTTACCAAATAAGGAAAGATTCTCATCACCAAGTCTCAATTGGACCGAAACTTGGAATCATGCAAGTTGTATAGCATGATGAATGAGAACTTTCAAGTATTGGAAAAATTAAGATTAATTACTTGTTCACATGGTTGTGTGAGTCAAGTAGTGGACTAAGGGATCGAGTACATAGTCATGTGCACTGATTAAGTCCACCACAAAAGATATAAGGCTATTCGTCATAGTTTACTAAAGCTCAGTAAATATGATTATACTTACAAGCTTAAGTGTAATTCTGAGACATTGGAAAAGGTTTCAATGCATGTCAGAGCGGATAAGAAGAATCAAATTAGGCAAAACGATAAAAGTTTCTCAAATCTGAAAAAATGGGAGAGTACTTTAGTATCAGCTTTGTGATCATCTTAATGATTAAGAAACCATATCAAAATTTGTTCTCTAAGGAAGTCTTAGTGCATTCTTATGACTAAGAAGAAGGGATCTTGAAATTGTTGAAATGGTTAAATCAAGAAGATGAGTCATACTTCGTTCCAATACAAGTCTTAGAGTCATTCTCCAAGATTGTAATATGAGTGACATGTATTAAAGAAGGTTTAAGAACACTTATCAAATGTAAGAGTAAAAGCTTTCTACTCTTGTACATTTGAAATTGGTAAGTTGTGATGTTTTGGATAAAACAAAGACCAACTTAGGTCAATTGTGTGAAGTGTTTGTCTTGGTTGGAATCCACACTATCTCTTGGATGTTTGACAAGGGACTCTTATAGGTCAGGAGGACAGTGGGAGTCTTAAAGGTGTTGAAAGTCTCAAGAACTAATCAAGAATAAAACCTGAAGTTCTTCACTAGCACACGACTTGAGGTTTATAACCTATCGTGTTGACATATTCTGTGCCCATTTCAATCAAAGTTGGCTTTGCATATGAGGTCTTAGAATTCTCAATTGGTTGCACAACGACTTGGAAGCAATGGCAGGCCCTTGAGCTGCCAGGTGGCAAGAAATTAAGATTGAGTTCAATCCATAAGGTTTGGATTTGTCATTATCCTTGTCTTGTGACTATGGTTTTGACAATTCACATGGATAAGAACTCATACACCATTAAATCTAAGTGTCATAAGGTTTCTCTCCGATTCATGAAAATGATGGTGAGGAAACACTTTCACTAAGTAGATTTTAGCTAGATAGCAATTGTGATATTTGCATTCTCAAAGTCGTTAGTGGAGCATGTGTGGTTTACCGACACACTCACTTGGACTTGTGAGAAGTGGCAAAAAGGTCTAACCATTATGATTACGGCATCCCTCTTCATAATTGTTTAGACACACAAGTGTGCTATCTAAGGGAAGGTGTATGATTTTGATAAAGTTCTATCAAAACAATCCAGTATCTAAAATCTGAACTTTGGTAAGAAAGTCAATAAAGTATTGATTTCTAGAAGTCCAGCTGATTTCTGAGTACATGTCAAAGCTAGTGGGAGAATAAGATTTATGCTAATAAGCATCATGTTAGCAATGTTAATTATAGAAAACAAAAGGTTTCAATTGGGAAAAAGTTGTTTTGCTATAATTAAGGGAGAGGAAATTATACTTCATCTCAAATCTATAAGCTTAGATCGTGAGGTTTTAATCATTTAGTCAAGGATATATATATGAATTTCATGTTGGAATGGCTCAACATAAGGAAATTCTGTATATGGGTCCATTATTTGCGTTCTAAAATTCGATTATTATTACGGTATCCCTTTTCATAATCTGAATTATGAGAACTTGGCAAATAGAAATGGAAATGTTATAGCAAAAGACTGGTTTAGTCTTTATGTGAGACATCATGAATCGTGTCCCATATGCTTCGGATATAGGATCGATTACATGTACTATATTTATCCTTTCTAAAATTTTCCAAATGCCTGGGGCGTTAAGAATGGAAAAGGTTTAGAACTGGATATGACTAAAAGGATTAAACAATTGTCGAGGACAATCTAAGGTTTACCAAAGAATGGTTGCTTAAGGACAGTTGGAAGTATAGTGATAGTTCTGGAAGGACCATATTGACATAATCTGTAAGGAGGCAACTCTTGTTCAGAAATGATAGTCAAAATGAATCTGGAAATGTTTCAAAGTCAGAAATTTGAATCTGTGTAAGATTAAGAAAACTTAAAGCAAGAAGGATGTTTCCAAGGAATTGATCTCCTTTGGAATACTCTGTAATGATTGTTGCCAAGTCTTTCTGACTTTGTGCATAATCATTACAAGAGGATCAATGCATATAAGTTTAGAATCTAACAGATTTCAGTAAATGACATGAATTTGGAATTCTTGCATTTGCAGTAAGGATTTGGGAGTGTGAAAAGAGAATCACTGAAGTTATGTTCAATTGATCTAGTTCACAAAGTAAAGATCATAGACAAACATAGTATGCATACTTGGTGTATGGCATGACTAGTGTTTAGAAAACATAGTGTGCATGCTTGGAGCATGGGACAACTATTGTTTTAAATTCAAGAATAATGTTGATAGCTGAAACAGTATACAATGAATAACGTGTAATCATATGGTGATAAATAAAAGGTGTTTTATTTATATTCATAAGTTCTGAGACCATATTGGATTTAATTATTATTGTGTTGCACTTTGCATGTTTTGACTTCCCGAATAAACTAGGTTATTCTTCCGAAATGACTAAGTTATTCAAACCATCCACAGTCAGTCATATGTTGGAAGTAGATATGAATTAAGACTGTCATGGGTTGGCTTGTAAAGGTCTAAGATGTTGGACAAATGGCTACAACACTCATGAGTGCTCATAAGTTCTGAGTATTGGATTCAACCCGCGCTCATTGGAATCACTTCATGGATTTTATCACGAGTGATCATGAGACGATAATATCTTATATTCTTCAAACCTAGAGATATGAGTTGTTACTATGAGTTGGTTGTACATTGATTGCACGAAACTGCATTTAGTAACTCGGTGCTATAAAACGTGCCTTTGTGTATGATTCAACAAGTAGTAGAACAAGCCATATGAGTCGAAGTTTATCCATTCCTTTTACCTTCGGGATAAAAGCGATATCTGTGGGCCCCTCGATGATTTGATGATGACAAATGGAAGTGCTCGGCCGGGCCAGGACTGATTTGGTTTGTTCAATTAGTCAGTCGTCATAAATCGGAAATCGGGAAACAACTAATGGACAGAGAGAATGATTATAATCCATGTCTCAGTCCATATGATTGTTGGATAAGGTGTCTAAGTCCATAACTATTTCTGGTATGTACTTGACCCGACCCGGCATGGTCCATTTGGGTTGCATGGCACCATGCAATTGGATAGACTAAATGAGAGAAATAACGCTTGGAGATTATTAATATATTATAAGTTCTAATATATTAATAATAATATTATTTGATTAGTTTGATCAAGAATTAATTTAGAATTAATTAAGTGATCAAAAGATAACTAATTAAATATATGGGTTGATTAAGTAAATCATCCATATCTTGTATAGTGGGCTAAAAGGCTCCATGGATCATCAAGTTGGGTTCCACCCATAGGATGCTCCATGGATGCTCCATGGGAGTTACAAACCCATGGGTCATGGAAATGAAGAGTCATGACACATTAGGGTTTAACCCTAGATATGTCAACACTATATAAGTAATATGATCTCCTCCCAAATCGGTTACACACATGTACACTAAGTAATAAGGGGGCTTGGCCGATTTTGAAGAGTGTGTATTCTCTCATAAGTTCTTCCAAGAGCATTTGGTGTTGTGTGAAGCATTTGAGGCATCACCACTTGAGGTGCTAGGCTCACAAGGTTTCAAGGAACACAAGCAACAACAAGGTAAGTTATTCTATCTATACTTTATGTTAAAATTGTTCCCCATGTATGCTAGATAGGATATAACCTTGGAATTCAACTTTGCATGACAAATTAGACAAACATAGATCCAAGGTTATTAGGGTTGCATGTACACTTAGGAAGTGTTAGAATGCTCAAAACCCATCAGTGGTATCAGAGCCTATGCTTGTTTGTTCTTATTTGTGCTTAAAAGTTGAAAAACAGAATCGGAAATTTGCTGTCTGCGATCGGACTCGTCGAGTCTATAGGGGAGACTCGTCGAGTCCATGTGTATCTTCAACCAACTCGGCGAGTCATGTTCATGCACTCGGCGAGTAGGGTCGAATGAGTGCAGAATTTCGATTTAGTTGCTGGAAAATGAATTAGAAACATTACCCTAAACTGTTTTAGTAAATATAAACTTGTTTTTGGTGGTGTAATGTTTTGCTAATTCATTTACAACAACTAGTTATCAAAATTACAAAGTTTTATGTAATTTTTTGATTATGTTCAAATTCATGTTCTTGTTCTTATGAAGTTTTAGATGATCATAGGAATTATTTGTAACCTATTTGGTAGTTTAATTCTTGATCATAATGTGTTTTAATGGAGTCCATAACTTATCCTTAAGTTATGGAAAACCAAGAGTCACTTGAGTTAAAAAACCATTAAGAAAACACAAGAGTTATAAAAATGAAGAGTCTTCATTTTATGACTCTATTAAACTCATAAGTTACAAGAAATGAAAAGTTTTGAAAGTTACAAAACTTGCCCTCAAGTTTTGGAACAAGTAAAGTTAAGTTAAAACTTTAGTTCCAACCCCTAGAATTTTAAAAGTTAAAATTCAACCCTTATACTTATATTATGATGATTTAATAATTATATATATATGTATAAGAACAAGTCGTCTTACCGCTAGTACGCCTCATTCACGAAGCCGGTCTATAAGGTGGGTATAAGGTTGTTGCCTATAAAATGGTGACTTAATGGGTGAATATTCTCACCCACCGCTTGCTTGACTGGTGGAGGGTCGTTAGCAGAATGGGTAAGACAAGGACTTATAAATTCTCATTCAAAGTATGATGAATATAATAAAGTAACTAAATGTTTATTAAATTCCCAATCTTAGTTACTTTAGGAAAAATGTAAATAAGGTGCTAATCCATGAAATTACACTTTACACTTTGTCAAAGTCGTTGGTGGAGCGTGTGTGGTTAACCGGCACACTAACTTGGACTTAACAAGGTAGGTAAAGGGTGACTTAAGGTTTATTATAGTATCGGTGGAGCGTGTGTGGTTTACCGGCACATCGATTGAGTGATAAACTTTAAGGGTACCAAGTGATTTGCATGGTTACTTCACACCTCGTTTTGTGATCTTCGGCATCCCAGTCACAAAACCTGGAGGGCACTCCCGAGATTGAAACATGCCTTTGAAAAGTTCATTGGATCTCAAAGAATCTAGGAATTTCTAAAACCAATAAAAACTAAATATTTATTATTTCGGTTTTCGTGGTGGAAATTGGTGAATCGTCATTCACCTACCTTTCAAATATGGTATAGCTTAGATTACGGCATACCTCTTCTAAGTTATATTATATTGTGATTGGATCCTAGCCTTAATATTACATTTGGGTGTTTTATTAAGGACTCTCTTAAATCTAAACTAAACTTGTTCTTCTTTTCAGATGTCTTCAAATAATGCTTCTGGCTCGAATCCTAATGGCTCCTTTACTCTTATGAGTCTGTGTGGGAAAGTCACCTTTGATGGATCCAACTTCAATAAGTGGATCAGAAACATCAGGATGATTACCCGCTACGAGGACAAAGAATATGTCCTTGACAAATTGACGAGTCCACTGCAACTCCCCAGGAGATCGCTGACTTTCATAATCATGAAAGAGATGCAACCAAGGTGGCTTGCATCATGTTAGCCACCATGACAGCTGAACTCCAAAAGTCTTATGAAGACTTCTACCCTTATGAAATGCACCAAGATTTGATGGAAAGATACCATCAAAGTGCACGACAAGAGAGGTACGAAGTCATCTGCTCCATGATAACAACCATGATGAAGGACGGAGAGTCCGTCACGAGCCACATGCAGAAAATGCAAAGGTATGTGGATCGGTTGCTGAAGCTCAATGTGAACTTCCCTGAGGAGCTTGAAATAGATATCATTTTGCACTCCTTACCATCGTGCTATGATCAATTCCGCATGACATATCACATGAACAAGGAAGAGGTCACCCTCAGCAAACTTCAGGGACTTCTCAAGACCGCAGAAACAGGTCTTAAGGGGAAGTCGGTTGCTATCACTCCTACTCCAGAAACAACTCCGGTCTTGGCAATCGGGCAGAGTCGAGGGAGGAAGAGAAAGAGATCTTCAAAGGGTACCAAGGCTCGGACCCTTGATGGCTCTTCTTCAAGTGGAACCAAGAAAGGTTTCATTACTCCTTCTTCTGACCCAAAAGAGGCTGAATGCTTCTATTGCCACGAAAAAGCTCATTGGAAGCGGAACTGCCCAAAGTACCAGCAAGATGTAAAGGATGGGAAAGTCAAACCCAACCATGCAGGTATTTACACTATCATTTCTAATAACTCACCCCATTCGAAATCTTGGGTCCTTGATACAGGTTGCGGAATTCATATTTGTTGTGACTTGCAGGGACTAGGAAGAAGTGAGAATGTGGAGCAAGGAAGAATAAACTTAATCATGGGGAATAGGAAAGTTACACCTGTCACCAAGATTGGAGTTTATACTTTATCGCTAAGTAGTGGGTTAAATTTAGATTTGAATAAATGTTGTTATTCGCCAGAAATGGCAAGAAATATTATTTCCTTTCATGCATTGTACAAACAAGGTTTCACCTTTTCGTTTGATAATGAAGTTGGTTCGATTAATGCTTTCTTTAATAATGTACTTTATTTTAAAGCATTAGCTTGTGATGGTGTGTATGAAGCTGTATCTATTGTAGATAACTTAGGAAATAATGTTTTGTGTATTGATTCTACTAATAATAATAACTTGGATAAAGCATCGTTATGGCATTGTCGTCTTGGATATATAAGCAAGAAACGCATAGGCCAACTCCAAAAGGATGGAATCTTGGAGTCGTTTGACCTAAAGACAAATGATAGTTGCGAATCATGCTTACTTGGAAAAATGACAAAGTCACCCTTCACAGGCTCATGTGAAAGGGGTGAAGGTTTGTTGGACCTTATACACACGGATGTGTGTGGACCATTCAAACATGCCACAAGAGATGCTAATCGTTATTATTTGACTTTTACCGATGATTACAGTAGATATGGATATGTCTACTTAATCAAGCATAAGTCAGAGACTTTCGAGAAGTTTAAGGAATTTAAACAGGAAGTCGAGAATCAATTGGGCAAGAACATTAAGATGCTTCGATCCGATCGAGGTGGTGAGTATCTTAGTTCAGAGTTCCTCGACTATCTAAAGGAATGTGGGATTGTCTCACAATTGACACCTCCCAGGACACCGCAGTTGAATGGTGTGGCTGAGAGGCGTAATCGAACCTTGTTGGACATGGTTCGTTCCATGATGAGTCGAGCTTCGCTACCAATCTCATTCTGGGGGTATGCCTTAGAGACTGCCGCCCATATCCTCAATCTAGTCCCTACAAAGAAAGTTGCCAAAACTCCTCACGAGATGTGGACTGGTAAAGTACCTAAACTAGACCACATCAAGATTTGGGGATGCGAGGCCTTCGTGAGACGCGAGACTCATGATAAGCTCGAACCCCGAAGCGAGAGGTGTATTTTCATCGGCTACCCACAGCAATCCTTTGGTTACCTCTTCTACAGACCTAGTGACAATGTGGTCTTTGTAGCAAGAAGAGGAGTCTTTCGAGAAAGAGAGTTTATAAGCCAAGGAGACAGTGGGAGGCAAGTTGATCTTGAAGAAATTCAAGAATCAAGTGGTGAAGGAACTTCAAACTCTAGCCCTCAACTTGAGGAGGAAACTCCTGTTGAGCCAATTGACGAATCTGTACCTCTGAGGCGTTCCACGAGAGTTAGAGTGCACCTGAGCATTACTATGGATTCCATATTACTGCAGAAGGTGAGACACTTATTAGTGATGAGACACTAGTAAGTCAAGATGACCCTAACAGCTACGAGGAAGCCATGGCAGGCCCCGAGTCTGCCAAATGGAAAGAGGCTATGGATAGCGAGATACAATCCATGTATGACAATCAAGTTTGGAACTTGGTTGAGAATGTACCAGGTCGAAAGACTGTAGGGTGCAAATGGGTCTTCAAGAAGAAGACCGACATGGATGGTAAAGTACACACTTATAAGGCTAGACTGGTTGCAAAGGGTTTCTCTCAAATTCCTGGAGTGGACTATGATGAGACCTTTTCTCCGGTAGCCAAGATTAAGTCTATTCGGGTTCTGTTAGCCATAGCCGCATTTCATGACTTTGAAATTTGGCAAATGGATGTCAAAACCGCTTTCCTTAATGGGAAGTTGGCTGAAGATGTTTACATGAGTCAGCCAGAGGGTTTTGTCAGTAACGAGTACCCTAATAGAGTGTGTAAGCTTGAGAAATCCATTTATGGATTAAAGCAAGCACCTCGCAGATGGAATCTTTGCTTTGATGAAAAGGTCAAGGAATTTGGCTTTTCTAGGAGTGAAGATGAATCTTGTGTATATGTCAAGGCTAGTGGGAGTATAGTTAGCTTTTTGGTATTGTATGTGGATGACATACTACTCATAGGAAACGACATTCCAACCTTGCAGGAAGTAAAGTCCTGGCTTGGAAAGTGTTTCGCTATGAAGGACCTTGGTGAAGCTGCCTATATTTTGGGGATAAGAATCTTGAGAGATCGGAGTAAAAGACTAATTGGACTTAGTCAAAGTACCTACTTGGAGAAGATTCTGAAGAGATTTAGAATGCAAGACTCCAAGAAAGGAGAGTTGCCCATCCAGAGTAGCGCCAAGCTGAGTAAGACACAAAGCCCTAGCACTGAGGCTGAGATAGCAGAAATGAGTCGATTACCTTATGCTTCGGCTGTAGGTTCGATCATGTATGCTATGACGTGTACTCGACCTGATGTAGCCTTTGCCTTGAGCATGGTTAGAAGGTTTCAGGGGAATCCTGGCAAGGCACATTGGACTGCGGTAAAGAATATTCTCAAGTACCTGCGAAGGACTAAGGACTGGGTCCTTACCCTCGGTGGGAGTGATGACTTGAGAGTTGTAGGGTATAGTGATGCTAGCTTCCAAACTGATAGGGATAACTTCCGCTCTCAGTCGGGCTGGGTCTTTACCCTAAATGGAGGAGCAATTTCTTGGAAGAGTTCCAAGCAAGAGACAGTGGCTGATTCTACTTGTGAATCAGAGTATATTGCAGCTAGCGAAGTGGCAAAGGAGGCGTTATGGCTGAGGAACTTCATTGGAGACCTTGGAGTTGTACCAGCTATTAAAGAGCCGATGGAAATTTTCTGTGATAGTGAAAGTGCTGTTGCCTTAGCCAGGGAACCAAGGGATCACGGGAGATCCAGACACATCGACAAAAAATACCATTTCATCAGACATCGGATCGAAGAAGGACTCCTCGTGGCAAAGAGGGTATCATCGGATGAGAACCCAGCAGATCCCCTCACGAAGGGACTGACTCGGGTTAAGCATCTCCAGCATGCTCGGAGCATAGGGCTGAAGGATGATATTAAATTTAGTAGTTATATAATCTCGAAATTTGTAAAGTGTAATTGACATTTGATGATGAATAAAAGTGTTTTATTTATAAGTAAAGTGTTGCTATCTCTTGTCGATCGTTTACTATATTTCTTTTGCATGTTTTGACTTCCAGAATAATTTTGTTTGGTTTAACATATTATTCAAACCTCCACAGTCGGTCATATGTCGGAAGTAGGTATGAATCAAGACTGTCATGATTGGTTGTAGAGGTCTGGGACAAGGCTACAACAATCATGAGTGCTCATAAGTTCTGAGCATTGGACTCAACCCACGCTCACTGGAATCGCTTCATGGAATTCTATCTCGAGTGATCGTGAGACGGTAATATCATATAAGTCTTTAAACCTAGAGATATGATTTGTTACTTACAAGTTGGTTATGCATTGATTGTACGAAAAACGCATTGGTAACTCGATGTTATAAAATCGTGCTCTTATGTGTAATTCAATGAGTAGTAGAACAAACATATGAGTCGAAGTTTATCTGTTCCTTCTTGGATTAGAAGCTGATATCTGGGCCCCTCGATGATTTTGTTTTGACCTATGTACCGGGCCCGGTCAGAACTAAATTGATGTGTTCAATAAAGTTCTTTGTCAAACAAATCGGAAATCGGGAAACAAATGTTGGACAATAAGTAAGACATTGTTCCATGTATTTGTCCGACTGATATCTAGAACAGAGGATTATATGATCACTTATCTTAAATGGCGTACCATCATCTTCTCAAGTTTCGAGAAACCTTGTAAAGAGCTACGATTGCCGATCGGTTCCTGAAGTCATACTTGCAGTAATAGTTACTAGACTTATCCAAGTGGGAGACTGTTGGATAAGGTGTCTAAGTCCATAACTATTTCTGGTATGTACTTGACCCGACCCGGCATGGTCCATTTGGGTTGCATGGCACCATGCAATTGGATAGACTAAATGAGAGAAATAACGCTTGGAGATTATTAATATATTATAAGTTCTAATATATTAATAATAATATTATTTGATTAGTTTGATCAAGAATTAATTTAGAATTAATTAAGTGATCAAAAGATAACTAATTAAATATATGGGTTGATTAAGTAAATCATCCATATCTTGTATAGTGGGCTAAAAGGCTCCATGGATCATCAAGTTGGGTTCCACCCATAGGATGCTCCATGGATGCTCCATGGGAGTTACAAACCCATGGGTCATGGAAATGAAGAGTCATGACACATTAGGGTTTAACCCTAGATGTGTCAACACTATATAAGTAATATGATCTCCTCCCAAATCGGTTACACACATGTACACTAAGTAATAAGGGGGCTTGGCCGATTTTGAAGAGTGTGTAT
The DNA here is from genome assembly GCF_052625555.1 of Lactuca saligna. Classification (NCBI taxonomy): domain Eukaryota; kingdom Viridiplantae; phylum Streptophyta; class Magnoliopsida; order Asterales; family Asteraceae; genus Lactuca; species Lactuca saligna. The sequence goes on along the minus strand of NC_136420.1, from coordinate 56,767,702 downwards.
TCTCTCATAAGTTCTTCCAAGAGCATTTGGTGTTGTGTAAAGCATTTGAGGCATCACCACTTGAGGTGCTAGGCTCACAAGGTTTCAAGGAACACAAGCAACAACATGGTAAGTTATTCTATCTATAGTTTATGTTAAAATTGTTCCCCATGTATGCTAGATAGGATATAACCTTGGAATTCAACTTTGCATGACAAATTAGACAAACATAGATCCAAGGTTATTAGGGTTGCCTAAATAGGTGGTGAAAAATCTGCATTGAATCGCCAAACAAACTCGGCCCATATCATCTCAGCCACACCGGCTCCTCCCACATGGCTGGTCACCTCTCCCTACCAATCTCGGGGTCTGTCTCTCAACATACATGAAGCAAAACCCACCTTGGCCGCATCAGAGCAAGAATTCGTGCGCTGGGCGTTCTCAATGTCTGCCACCCAACATCGGATAATGATGGGGTCCCTGACCCCGAGAAACTCCGGTGCTCCGCATGCGTTGAACTCACAGAACGAGGGAGTTTCGGCACCAACCTGACATGCAACGATCTCAGCCCTGAGTGACCTGAGTATCTCCTCCATAATCTCCATCATACCCTCCTTTACCATCCCAAAAATGACGGAGGTTGCATCAAGGATTCCCCTGGTAACCTAGGTTGTGATAAACTCGCGCAGCCTCTCATCAATGACATTGGTGGTGTCGCCTGATCCAGCCCATATCCAGATCCCGATCCTGATCCCCCTGCTCCAAATCATGTCACCACCATGCTGAAGTAAAATGTTATAAATCACAACTATCAAGATTTCCATATAAGGGATCTTCCCACACCGATCCTCCTTAAAGTTTTTCAGATCTAATATTGGTTCGAGTACAAGTCCTGTGCTTTCAGTTGTACAGGCCCAATACTACCTTCCACACCTACCTGTACCTTTCCCTAATGCTCTACCTGATAACTTCAATTCGTCCCAAAACTAAACCATATCCCACAAACTACAACATACATCAAATCTCAGGCTGTCCTAAGATTTGCTCTACTCATATCAACCAGACCAATCATAACAGGTTGCCTTAATGCATGCAAGTTATACACAGAAAAGGATCAAATAGAATTTTGAATAAAAGATTCTACCCTAGTCAAATAGGGAATATGAAATAAGGCCATATCAATCATTCTGTGGCTATAAGCTCCTAACCGTATACAATTTTAAAAGCATACGTATAGCAAGTTCTATACGATCATCAAAACTCAAATATCAGTATAACATGGCTAACATATTTGGGAACTACTTACTTGGCTTGGCTAATCATGCGCATTACACTCTCATATATTACTTTCTTTCAAAAGCCTTTTTATGTTATTTTTTAAAACAATTTTACAATTTCCTTAGTTTGAATGCAACACACCCGCGAGTGTGCCCGAATCTCTCAAATCAAGGTTTTGATACCATCTTTAATGACCCAAATTTACAAAATAATTCTTTTCATTTTGAATTAATCGAACACATTTCCATAATTCATAATATTCCAAAACAGTAGTTTTCAAATCCAAATTCATTACAACATTATTTAAAAACATCAAAGTGTCCATTAAAACATCAATGAGACAGTGTACGCCACACCGTCAAGCCTTGCCCTTGCCCTTTGGCTCAGATGTATCTAAAAACAAATCCATAAACTGTAAGCTAATGCTTAGTGAGTTCCCCAGAGCATACCCACAGATAAACCACATAGAACATATCATACTAGCAAAAACAACTATACATATCACATAAGCCATGCATACAACAGATAAGGATGTTGTGGGCTCATCCCCTGGGTCTTACTCCATGATGCCTTGGGCTCTCCACATGGTCTTACATCTAATTGACATGGCTCTCCCATGGTCTTCGATAGGAAAGTCATGGGCTCCCCACATGGTCTTACATCCAAGTGTCATTAGTTCCCCCATGGTCTTCCATACATATATATCACATATAACACTATCATGCTTCCTAGCTCAACAAATGTCATAAGATATAACACTTCTAAAGCTAGGTTATTAAACATGGTAAAATGGGACGACCTTGGTACCTTAGACCCATTGGTATGGTGAAGAGACTCATCTTTTGTATGACGAATTTGAAAGCTGCTCTCCTGACAGTCTGTAACCACCCGAATTTAATAATAACATTACCTAATGTTAGAATTTCACAGATTCAATGGGTAACCCAAACTTCAAGTCCCTCTATAAGGCGTAACTTTTCTTTTCTTTGCTAATGGGCCTAAAGTGCATGTCCACAAATCATTAATGGGCATCATGGCCCAATAGAGCCCAATCACAACATCCATGGACCACAACAGATAAAATGGCCTATAATCCCCAAAATATAACCAGATCGAATAACCCATTGAGGCCCAACAGTTCAAAGGCCCAAAGCAGTTCCAAACCCATCTGTAGTACGAACGCTTAGCGTACCACTCTGGTGCGTGCAAGATATTGGGTCTCTCGGACTTACGCGCATCTTATATTAGGTTACACCCAATGTACTAACAAATTAAGCACTTTCTACATTAAGTGCTTAATACTCGATTCCTCTACGTCCAAAGGTTAGATCTAAGCTTATTATGAAGACCTAGGGAATAAAATTGGCAACTTCATGCCTTTGCATGTCTCGTATGCTCTCAACACCCCCATTAAGACCTTTTCAAGGTTCTCAACCCATGCATGAGGTTGAAACACCCACCAAGACTCCATTTTTATGTTGCAAAGGGACCAAAGAACCTCATATCTGTCATTTCCATCCTATGGAGTTGCTCAACTCACAATAGGAGATCTAAAATCAACAAAGGGGACAAAACTAGAAAACCCTAGCTAGATCTAGTGATTAAAGTCGAAATGTGCAAGCTTTATACCTCTAGAAGGTCCTCAAGGTCGATAAGATGCAGATTCTTGAACCCTAATGACACTCTAAGTTTCCTTAGCAACTTCTTCTTCTTGAATGTCACTAAAAATGGCCATTAACACCCTCTCCAATCTCAAAATGGTCTCACAAGCTTTCTCTAGAGTAGAAGGACATTCTAAGGCTATGGAGACTTTCTAGGGTTAAGTCGAAGGGACTTAAGGAGGTTTAAATAGGTCTCATGTTCGGAAATTAGGGTTTGGTCATCCGGCACATACGGCCAACGTACTTCTGGTATGCCCACCGTAACCGCGAGAGATAGAGTTTCCAGAGAGTTTTTTTTATTTTCTTTTTAAATTTGTAAATAATAGTAAATAATATCAGAATAATTAAAAAATAAATATATAAGGGCATTATCATCATATCAAATGAGGCACGAACTACATTCGCAAGAAGAAACATATCAGGGACGAAACAAATGAGGGACGGTCCGAGTTAATTTTTGAAAATAGGAATTGGACATGCTTTTTGGCATGTGTACGATGGACGATTGGTGTAATTTACCCTTTTTTGTTTTAACTAAAGAGGAAATTTGGGAAAATTAAGCTCCATAAGATGAGGAAAAATCCAAGCATAAGCAGCAAACATGTTCTTAATGGCTAAGGCGAAAAGTACCATTGACATCTCAAACACTTTTGAACATGATTTGGTCAAGGATGTGAAGAACTATTTATCCTTTAATTGGGATGCATCATATGGATACCATGTTTCTAAATCTCTAATTTATTTTGATAATGGAAAGACAATATGTTCGAATATTTGTATATGGATTTAAAGTTTATCATCAAATAATATTTAAAATTGAAAATGATCTTATTAGAAAAACTCAACGTTAGTTGTATCAACTCAAAACTAATATTTCATATGTAAGAAGAGGCTTAGAAAGTCGTATTTTTATAAATGAAATTCTGTCGATTGGAAACAAAGAAGCTACAGACATATCTATTAAAAACATAATTTTTTTTAAAGAATTAGTGTTATATACATAAAAGACTAGCAAAACTAATTATTAATCAAATTTGTTATCATGTTGATGGTGGGATACTCAAGCCAACCAACTAATTACACGCTTGCAAATTTTCCTATACTAAAAAAATAGCTTTAAAGTTCTTCCTGACACATGTTATTCTAATACAACTCATCATTAATATTAAGTCACGTATTAAGGGAGATATATTAGACAAATCACTATCACAATTAATGACGTTAAGATTTTAAATAATATATTTTAAACTTTTTATAAAGACATTTATTTTTTTGTAATTATATGTCAAATTTAAAGTTATAACTAACTTTGAAATTTTGGTATATCTCTTAATTAATAATTTATTTAAAATTATTTATTTAAAATAATTGATTAAGAATTATAAATTTTTACTATGAAAGTTTATTTAATTTTGTAACCGTGGTTCTCACATATTACAAACTAATAAAATGTAATATAATAGTAAAAAGGGGATCAAATCCACAAAGAAATGGTTGTAATTCAATTACCAATACAATCCAATTGAGCAAGTGAAATAAAACTAAACAATTAAAATCAAACAAAAATATGGGGTTTTATGATTTGTTTGTAAACTAAAAGACTTGAAGAATTAAAAAGTTTGCAATTAAGCAATATTGTGAGATGGTTAAATATTAGAGATAATTGGTCAATTAAGGCAATCGAACATAATAAATATTTGTTTGTCTATCATTAGGATTCAACATGTACGATTATCATTCAACCATAACAGAAATTCTTAATCAAAATCAAGGATCCAATTGAAGCAATTGAACCCAAGAAAATCGAGGCCTTGAGAATGAAAGAATTCTCAATTCTTGGAGGATGTAATGTGTAACGCCCGGGTTTTCAGGGCTAAACATTTTTGTCAATGTAATAGTCTAGGTCAACTATTGTAACTCTTTTTGAAGTAATAAATATAAAATATTTGAGTATTATGTGAATTATGTGTGTTTATGTGTTTATTATTTAATTATAAATGTATAATTAATAAAGAATAAAAATGAGCGTCAAAATTAAAGTGTGAGATAATCCCGATATCTCTACATAAAGTTGTAGAATACGTCTCAAGGTTTCCGTACATATAAAGAATGCCGAAATCCGAGCTATAACGAAGAAGTTATGGCCCGCCGAAGTTTTACGACAAAACCGGCACGGCACCGGGAGACGTAAATAGTGAATTTACGATAAGAGACTTTTTAGCCTTAGCAATCTAAACAAAAGTCGTAGAATATGTTAAACTAAGAACATCGATAAAAAGAACGCCCAAATCTGACTTCGTATGAAAAAGTTATGATTTTTCTAAGATTCGGCTTAGCAGTGCACGGCCTGAAACTCGAATTTTAGTTCGAGCGGTTTTTGGCTTACATGACCTAAATGAGAGTTGAAGATCTCATTAATAGGAACTCAAAGGTAAAAAGACAGACGAAAACGGAGTCCGTATGAAGGAGTTATGAACTCTTCGCGGTCATTTAACAGTCTAAACTCCTCTTACTGTTAAATTTGAGATCGGTCGAGAATTAGCCGACAGAGTCTAAACGAAAGTTGTAGATCTTGATTTTACCTACGCGTGGATATAAATAACGTCAAAAACGGAGTTCGTATGAACGAGTTACAAATTATAATAGCATATTTACGTATTAAAATAAAGTATAAATCATGTATACGTACACATATATATACATATGTATATATCATTAGAAAGGTATCGACGATGCGGTCATTATCAGACTAATATTGAGTTCTTTCGACATTAGTTTAGTACAAATATCATTAAATCCATTTAAAATAGTATTATAGAGGGGTGTTTAGTTGTTTATATAACTAAAAGGTCATTAAGTAATTATGGAGGGTAGTTTTTGAAAATTCAATTAGTATAAATAAGAGCCTTGGGCTCTCATATTTCTTGCACCATTCTCTTGATTCAAGAGTCTTTCTCTCCTTATCCCCCGAGCATTTCGGTCCCTCGTGATTCGACTTCTCTTTCTGTAGTTTAGTATAGTAAGGTGAGCGCTGAAGCGTTGCATGAATCTTTCTTAGAAAGATTCAGCGACGAAGTTCTGCCCCTGCAGAGCCTGACTCCTAGCTAAAACCCCATTGTAAGTAAGTTATGCTTACCTTATTTTAATATAGCTTATATTTAAAATTAGTATTGTTGTTATGAACTTATAATAAATACTTGGGCTATTATTATGGGTTATATAAGTATTTTTTTTAACGCTTATATAATAATAATAATAGCTAGACTATTAATTAGTCTCGGCGAATAATAGACTAAACTCTAGTGGTAATAATACTAGGTTTCGTCGAAGAAAATTCTATTTAAGAAGCGAAGCGCTGTCTGAGTTCGGAATCACCACCTTTTCAGGTGAGTGCATAGTTACTTTCAGCTTACACATAGATATGAAGTATTTAATATAAATTACGTGCTATGTGTGAATATTAAATGAATACTTGCTATCTATGCTGGATGAACGTTTTATAAATGTTTTCAAAGATTTAAACTGTATATGTATTTTATATCTACAAAATGTGTTGGGTAAAACATGGGTAGATGTAATAGTTGCTGTGTGACAAAATAAAATAATGAGAGGCCTCGTTATAGATGTTATTGATGATCCAGTCATCTAGCGGGGTATAGATGACGACCACAGACTATTCTAGACAGTCCAGTGGAACACTAGCAGGCTCGCAACCTGTAGGTGTTTATTTGAACTGTGTGTTTATTTGAACTGTGTGCTCACCAGATGTACTCCATCCCCCACATGGTTGCCTATTAGGACATTTATTGCTGAGGAATCCCCTTAGTAGTAGTGTCCGTCCCGATGATGATCCTTAGGCTAGGTCCCTTATGATAGGTGTTTAGGGACGTAAAGTGAGGATAACGGGAACGGGTAATCGGGTTATTGTTGATTGATGAAATTAATGAACTATTTATTGTGGGTTGAAAACCCTATGTGCTCACCAGGCTCCCAAGCCTGACCCACTCAGTTTTATGTATTACAGGTAGTGGCGCTTGAGCATATATATGATGTTTGGACGAGGGATTACGGATATAGGCCTGTAGATATGAAATAATGTAGTAAGGCTTGTATTGTACTGTTTATGCTTTTGATCTGTACGAACATGACATCCCGAGTCTTTTAATGAAATACATTTCTATGGAAATGCTTTTGATAAATCTTTATCATATTATTGTTTTGGGACAAATTCCGCAACACTTTTATTTAAAATGTTACTCTGATTTTTAAACAAAACATAAACAAACCGGTCTTTTCTGGCCGTGATTTTGGGGATGTCACAGTTGGTATCAGAGCATTAGTTTAAGCGAACTAGGAATTTGTAGGATTTCTAGACTTAAACTTAGAATGTTAAGCGATGATTGTGAGGTGTGAGCACTAGCTTATTTTAGGAATTGTGCCTAAAATGCTTTTATGTGCTAAATGCTTTATGCATGATATGCTGTTATTTTGTTCGGATCTATGGTCTGTTGCCGACCGGATCTGGAAACCTTATGTGTTAAGGATTCTAAACGTACGACTACGATATTAGAACTAGGATGTAAACGTTTCGGAGTGATAAGGACGATTTAAAACGTCTCTCCTAAATAAAGATCTAAATTCACCTTATTCGGTGTATAGATCAAGATGGCAAGGACCCGAAACGGAAACGAATTCCATGAGGAATTATTACCCATAGAGTTAAACGGTTTCGACATCGCTTTGGGTATGGATTGGCTTAGCGCCATCGATGCCGAGATACTATGCCGAAAGAAGATAGTTAGGATAAACCCACCCGGAAAGGAATCATTTATGGTGTACGGGGACAAACGCAGAGTAAATTCTGGAATCATCTCCCTGATGAAAGACAGGAAATGTTTGTCCAAAGGATGTGCATCATACTTGGCATTCGTAATCGATGCTAAGAAGGAAAAAAAAAAGAGGTGCAGAATATACCGGTTGTGTGCGATTATCCGGAAGTCTTTCCCGAAGATCTTCCCGGATTACCACCTAATAGGCAAGTAGAGTTTCGTATAGACTTATTACCAGGAACAACACCGATAGCAAAGGCACCTTACCGATTAGCACCGACGGAGATGAAGGAGCTCATGACGCAACTTCAGGAGCTGTTGGACAGCGGTTTCATTCGACCTAGTTCATCACCCTGGGGAGCTCCGGTGTTATTTGTGAAGAAGAAGGACGGAAGCATGAGGATGTGCATAGACTACCGAGAGCTGAATAAGGCAACGGTGAAGAACAAGTATCCATTGCCAAGGATTGATGATCTATTCGATCAACTGCAAGGTTCGAGCTACTTCTCAAAGATCGATCTTAGGTCAGGATATCATCAGCTGAAGGTGAGAGAGCAGGATATTGAGAAGACTGCATTCAGAACAAGATATGGACACTACGAGTTCTTGGTTATGTCATTCGGACTAACCAATGCTCCCGCAGCATTCATGGATTTGATGAATAGGGTTTGTAAACCATTCCTCGATAAATCTGTGATAGTGTTCATCGACGACATTCTCATTTACTCGAAAAGCCAGGAGGAGCATGGCAAGCATCTACGAGAAGTGTTGGAGGTGTTAAAGAAGGAGAAGCTTTTTGCAAAGTTCTCCAAATGCGACTTTTGGATACGGGAAGTCCAATTCTTGGGTCATGTTGTTAACCAGGAAGGAATAATGGTTGACCCCGCCAAGATCGAGGCTGTAATGAAGTGGGAACGTCCGAAGAATCCCACGGAGATTCGAAGCTTTCTAGGATTAGCCGGATATTACCGACGATTTATCCAAGGCTTTTCTTCGATAGCTGCTCCATTAACAGCTTTGACCCATAAAGGAGCTACGTATACATGGAGTGAGAACCACGATGAGGTGTTCGAGAAGCTAAAGAAGAAGTTATGTGAAGCACCGATACTTTCTCTACCCGATGGAGTCGAAGATTTCGCAGTTTATAGTGATGCATCTGGAGTCGGGTTAAGTTGTGTTCTGACCCAAATAGAAAAGGTGATAGCATACGCATCTCAACAATTGAAAGAGCACGAAAAGAACTACCCCACTCATGATCTGGAGTTGGCAGCGGTAGTATTCGCCTTAAAGATATGGAGGCATTACCTCTACGGCACGAAGTGCAAGCTCTTCACTGATCATAAGAGTCTCCAGTATCTCTTTAATCAGAAGGAGTTGAACATGAGGCAACGACGCTGGCTAGAACTTCTCAAGGACTGCGACTGTGAGATACTTTACCACCCAGGTAAAGCAAATATTGTTGCTGATGCTCTCAGTTTGAAAGTCAATCTTGAAAGAAAAAGGCCAAGAGCGTTAAGAATTGAAGTCGTCTCGACGATTGTGGAAAGTATCAGGAAAGCTCAAGAAGAAGCCTTAGAAAAGAATGACCGAAAGGAAGAACGTTTGGGAAAGACGTTAGTGTTCGGTACGAACAGTCGAGGACTGAAGGTATTCCAAGATCGAATTTGGGTACCTAAGACGGGAGGAATAAGAGATCTTCTAATGGAAGAAGCACACAAGACCATGTACTCGATTCATCCCGGTAGCACTAAAATGTATAGGGACCTAAAGCCCTACTACTGGTGGCCGACGATGAAGCTCGATGTTGCGAAGTATGTGGCTGAGTGTGTAACATGCGCGAGGGTTAAGGCACAACATCAGAAACCATATGGGAGTTTAGAACCTTTACCTGTACCCATGGGTAAATGGGAAGACATCACCATGGATTTTGTGACTAAACTGCCCAGAACGAAGAACGGACACGACATGATTTGGGTAGTCGTGGATCGTTTCACCAAGAGTGCACACTTCATAGCAGCCAACGAGAAGTGGTCTATGGATAAGCTCGCAAATGCTTACGTGAAGGAAATTGTAAGACTTCACGGTGTCCCTCTTACGATTGTATCAGATCGTGATAGTCGTTTCACGTCGAGGTTTTGGAGGAGTCTACAAGAGGAGTTGGGTACAAATTTGTGTTTGAGTACTGCTTACCATCCGCAAACTGATGGTCAGAGCGAAAGAACGATTCAGACGTTGGAAGATATGCTGAGAGCATGTACCCTCGAATTCCAAGGGAATTGGGATGAACACTTACCTCTAGTAGAATTTTCCTACAACAATAGTTTTCACTCGAGCATCAAGATGGCACCTTATCAAGCCTTATATGGACAGAAGTGTCGTACGCCGTCTTGTTGGCTTGAAGCCGGAGAGAAGCAGTTTATGGGCCCCGAGATAGTCCATGAGACTGCTGAGAAATTGAAGTTGATTCGGGAAAGAATGTTAGCAGCTCAGGATCGTCAGAAGAGCTATGCTGACAAGAAAAGACGACCGATAAACTTCGAAGTTGGGGATTCCGTTTTACTTAAAGTCTCACCGTGGAAGGGACTTATACGATTTGGGAAACGAGGAAAGTTGAGTCCAAGGTTTATTGGACCGTTCAAAGTTCTTCAGAAGATTGGGAACCAAGCTTACAAGCTGGAATTGCCCGAAGAACTCAATGGTATTCATAACACCTTCCATGTGTGTTATTTGAGGAAATTCATGGGAGATGTTCCCGACATAATTCCAATCTCGGAATTAAGGATGGATGAGAATAAAAGGCTGATCGAAGAGCCTGAGGCAATTATTGACCATAAGACTAAGAAGTTACGACACAAGATGGTCAACTTGGTGCTAGTCCGATGGAAACATTCGAATGGGCCGAATCTCACTTGGGAAACAGAGGATGACATGATGAGTCGCTATCCACATCTGTTTGCTGATGCATGATTCCGGGACGGAATCATCCTAAGGGGGAGAGAATTGTAACGCCCGGGTTTTCAGGGCTAAGCATTTTTGTCAATGTAATAGTCTAGGTCAACTATTGTAACTCTTTTTGAAGTAATAAATATAAAATATTTGAGTATTATGTGAATTATGAGTGTTTATGTGTTTATTATTTAATTATAAATGTATAATTACTAAAGAATAAAAATGAGCGTCAAAATTAAAGTGTGAGATAATCCCGATATCTCTACATAAAGTTGTAGAATACGTCTCAAGGTTTCCGTACATATAAAGAATGCCGAAATCCGAGCTATAACGAAGAAGTTATGGCCCGCCGAAGTTTTACGACAAAACCGGCACGGTACCGGGAGACGTAAATAGTGAATTTCCGATAAGAGACTTTTTAGCCTTAGCAATCTAAACAAAAGTCGTAGAATATGTTAAACTAAGAACATCGATAAAAAGAACGCCCAAATCTGACTTCGTATGAAAAAGTTATGATTTTTCTAAGATTCGGCTTAGCAGTGCACGGCCTGAAACTTGAATTTTAGTTCGAGCGGTTTTTGGCTTACATGACCTAAATGAGAGTTGAAGATCTCATTAATAGGAACTCAAAGGTAAAAATACAGACGAAAACGGAGTCCGTATGAAGGAGTTATGAACTCTTCGCGGTCATTTAACAGTCTAAACTCCTCTTACTGTTAAATTTGAGATCGGTCGAGAATTAGCCGACAGAGTCTAAACGAAAGTTGTAGATCTTGATTTTACCTACGCGTGGATATAAATAACGTCAAAAACGGAGTTCGTATGAACGAGTTACAAATTATAATAGCATATTTACGTATTAAAATAAAGTATAAATCATGTATACGTACACATATATATACATATGTATATATCATTAGAAAGGTATCGACGATGCGGTCATTATAAGACTAATATTGAGTTCTTTTGACATTAGTTTAGTACAAATATCATTAAATCCATTTAAAATAGTATTATAGAGGGGTGTTTAGTTGTTTATATAACTAAAAGGTCATTAAGTAATTATGGAGGGTAGTTTTTGAAAATTCAATTAGTATAAATAAGAGCCTTGGGCTCTCATATTTCTTGCACCATTCTCTTGATTCAAGAGTCTTTCTCTCCTTATCCCCCGAGCATTTCGGTCCCTCGTGATTCGACTTCTCTTTCTGTAGTTTAGTATAGTAAGGTGAGTGCTGAAGCGCTGCACGAATCTTTCTTAGAAAGATTCAGCGACGAAGTTCTGCCCCTGCAGAGCCCGACTCCTAGCTAAAACCCCATTGTAAGTAAGTTATGCTTACCTTATTTTAATATAGCTTATATTTAAAATTAGTATTGTTATTATGAACTTATAATAAATACTTGGGCTATTATTATGGGTTATATAAGTATTTTTTTTTAACGCTTATATAATAATAATAATAGCTAGACTATTAATTAGTCTCGGCGAATAATAGACTAAACTCTAGTGGTAATAATACTAGGTTTCGTCGAAGAAAATTCTATTTAAGAAGCGAAGCGCTGTCTGAGTTCGGAATCACCACCTTTTCAGGTGAGTGCATAGTTACTTTCAGCTTACACATAGATATGAAGTATTTAATATAAATTACGTGCTATGTGTGAATATTAAATGAATACTTGCTATCTATGCTGGATGAACGTTTTATAAATGTTTTCAAAGATTTAAACTGTATATGTATTTTATATCTACAAAATGTGTTGGGTAAAACATGGGTAGATGTAATAGTTGCTGTGTGACAAAATAAAATAATGAGAGGCCTCGTTATAGATGTTATTGATGATCCAGTCATCTAGCGGAGTATAGATGACGACCACGGACTATTCTAGACAGTCCAGTGGAACACTAGCAGGCTCGCAACCTGTAGGTGTTTATTTGAACTGTGTGTTTATTTGAACTGTGTGCTCACCAGATGTACTCCATCCCCCACATGGTTGCCTATTAGGACATTTATTGCTGAGGAATCCCCTTAGTAGTAGTGTCCGTCCCGATGATGATCCTTAGGCTAGGTCCCTTATGATAGGTGTTTAGGGACGTAAAGTGAGGATAACGGGAACGGGTAATCGGGTTATTGTTGATTGATGAAATTAATGAACTATTTATTGTGGGTTGAAAACCCTATGTGCTCACCAGGCTCCCAAGCCTGACCCACTCAGTTTTATGTATTACAGGTAGTGGCGCTTGAGCATATATATGATGTTTGGACGAGGGATTACGGATATAGGCCTGTAGATATGAAATAATGTAGTAAGGCTTGTATTGTACTATTTATGCTTTTGATCTGTACGAACATGACATCTCGAGTCTTTTAATGAAATACATTTCTATGGAAATGCTTTTGATAAATCTTTATCATATTATTGTTTTGGGACAAATTCCGCAACACTTTTATTTAAAATGTTACTCTGATTTTTAAACAAAACATAAACAAACCGGTCTTTTCTGGCCGTGATTTTGGGGATGTCACATAATGCTTACACAACCATAAAGGAGTGATGATTCATAAGTGAGAAATGACTTCTACCATCATAAAGTTCTTATTCTAAGCAAATTCAATGATTCAACACTAAATCAAAGAAAAATACTAACAATTTCTCATCAAATACCAAACTCATGATTAAAGTATTAAATAAGCATAAGAATTAAGAGCCACGAATCATAAACATGAGGTAAATGATAACAAAATGTGAATCCTTCAAAACTCACAACTATCCAAGGATTTTAGCCCAAGTCAACCAAAATAAACTAACTAGCCATTCATGGCAACAAGACAAGGATCACAAAAGTGTTTTAACATCAATGATTTAGCAAATACTAGAAGAACGAGATAGGGAATACTTCTTGCTCTCCAAAATTACTCTAAGATGCTCCAATGGTGTCCAAAATCAATATTGGGGATGCAAGACCTAATCCCAAGGAAAATGATGGCTCAAATGACCAAAATACCCCCAGGAAGGCAGTTATGTGGGTCAGCACACAAGGTTGTGCGGGCGGATACATCACCCATGAAAAAGATGCTAAAATTTTATTGATTCATTCATTCACTACTTCACCTCACTACCATATATTCCTTTGGTCCCCTTCACTCCGCACATCATTTAAATATGGACCAATCATCTTCAAGCATCAAAATGGATAGTCCAAGCCCATCTTCAAGAATCCATGACCCACCCAAGTCTTCAACACATCAAACCTAATACTTCCAAAATGGATCCAACAATTCCCAGTGGCTCCTCAAAAGTCAATAAAGCCCAAGAACACATGTCACCCCTCCTGTTGGCGGTGAAAACAGCGAGCCGTGCGACATTAGAATGTTAGATCACAATTATTGAGCATACATTGAACAATACATCAATATAACATGAATATTGAATATTTCATTACTAAAATAGGGGTTACATTAGTTCAAATGACTTGAAAAATAGGCTTTACATAACAAAACATATTACTAGTCTATATTCCCTGCATCTTGATCTCCAATGTTGCCAGCTTACATCCTTCGATTCCTTAGGAATACATGAGATATTGAAACTATCAACACAATTTTGGTGAGTTTATACGTTTTTATTTAGGTATAAAAATATCCTTTTTTTTTATAATATAGGAATGATTAGTTCCTATGTAATGATTTGGATCTTTGTTCGTGAATAGTGTCATATGCCTTTATTATTTCTTAATTGCTCAAATGATTCGAGTTTCCATTGTGCTTGGATAATAACGGCTTTCAGTTCTCATGAATGCTATCATTTATTTAGGATATTTCATTAATGTTCTCTTGGGTATATTATTATTCTTTTAGGGTACTCTTCTACTTGACTATGTACTAATTCTACTTTGAGGCGCCCCGCACTAGGTAGATTAAATATTTAAGGCTGGCGGAACAATGTTATAATTAGTTGTCATAATTGAGCGTCGACTTGACATTTTCCCTGCACGACGCTTCATCGGACGTCATAATAGATAAGAAATTTATCCCTAATGTGACTCGACTACCAAGGTTGTAGGTAACAACCATAGGTAGTGGTGTCAACCTCGTATAGATCTATACATACATTTCCCGCTCATTTAAGATTTAATGATTATAAGCTAGGGAATAGCTAAAATTTAATTAGATAATAGATGAATAATCGTCTCATTAACATCTATTTTTTATCCTTACTATATACATTTGCTTTTGTTACTTTGTTGTTGGGTCTGTTAGATTGCGTCATGGGCTCGATCTTTAGCCCAGTTTGAATGTCAGTATTGGGCTTGTCCAACCGTGCATATTGTTGTACGAGGGTTTAGTATATAAGCTGCATGCATGCAGACTTACAGGCAGAGTTGTTCATTGTTTATTTTATTTTCACAGTTTTGTAAACCCTAGCTCGCGTCTACAGCGGAAGTTCTTCATCGAGCTCTGCTGAGGCGTGACTCTGTTTTGAATCATAAGCATACATTTGATTCAGATCTGTGTTGATTCTCATATTGTTTTGAATTGTTTGATTTCTTTAATCGTTCTTGTGAAACATTTAATCGATCTAAGAGTTTTTAAACTCATCAATTGGTATTTATTGAGTCGTCACTCACTCAAGCACATCTAGGATTGTTAAAACACAGAAAGAATACAATAAGCTTGTCAATGATGTAAAAGATATTCCTCAGGATGAAAAGGAGAAGTTTCAATGCAATATCAAGGCCCTGAGAATGATAAGGTTTGCCCTGCAATCGGATACATTTCATTTAGTGAGTTCTTGTACTACAGGCAAAGAGATCTAGGATAGATTGAAAGAATTGTATTCCACAGACAAAGACTTGGAACATTCTATCCAAACTCTCTTGCTATCTGAATTTGGTGACTTTAAGCAGAAGCCTGAAGAAAAGCTTATTCAAACTTTTGATCGCTTCAATCATCTTTTAAGTACGATGATAAAGCATGGGATTGAAAGGAAAGTTATCGAACAAAAGGTTACCTTCATGAATGGTCTCAGACCCGAACGGATGGCTGTTGTGTCAACAGTCAAAGCTCATGAACAGTTCAAGTCTTATTCTCTGGCAATTTTGGTGTGTATTTTAAAATCCCATGAGAAGTCTTTATCTAAGGAAACGAATGTGGTTTCTAGTATGGGTTCTTTAGCTCTTGTCTCTAAAGGAAAAAGTTCGGTTGAAGAAGAAGAGGAATTAGATCTTGCAAATTATGATCTAACCGGTGAAGAATACGCCATGATGGTGTCTAATCCTAGAAAATTCATTAAGAAGAAATTGCCAGCCAATAAGAACCGAAACTGGCAGGGTAGTTACAACGCCGAAAGGATCAAGGAGGAACCGAAGATAGGGTCAAAGTCTGAAGAGTCAAAGAAGGAAGCAAAAGTTGGAGGAGACTCAGGATTCGATTGCCATTACTGTGGAGGCAAAAATCATTTTGCTAAAGACTATATGTTGAGAAAGAAAGAAGAAAAGTCCAACGAAGAAGATGAGGAAGCGAGCCTCCTAAGAAGATTGGAAGAAATAAAGAAAAGAAAGTCTGTTGTTAATAACTCTACCATGAATGTTTTAATTGTGCAGTATACAAACAACAATGATGAATTTGGTGGTGTAGAGGTCTGGTCCATAGATTCGGAGGATGATGAAGTTCGAAAGCCCACTCATGGAAAGGCTATGCTGGCAAGAGAAGAACATGCTACGAGAAGATGCTTTGTAGTGACCGCAGGTGTGTCCCACATGAGAGGATACACAACTAATGGGGGAACTGAAGAGGAAAGGGAGCGAGAGGACAAATATTTTGCTGCCAAGCCTGTTAGTGTTCATATCAACGAATGTGATGAGTTGATCAAAAAGGTACAAAATATTCTTGCTTCTCTAAAAATACCTATTAATAATTATGAAAAGGAATTAAATAACATAAAATAAAAATTCTCAAGCATAAGTAGCATTCTCACCCAAAACCGTGTCACAAATTCTAACCTAACTGATCAAATCAACAGGATTTCTTCAAAGAGTGAGGAACGGAGGATGTGGATCGAACAAATGGAAAAGAAGTTAATTAGATCTAAAGATGATTCTATTTATTTGCAAAGAGACAATCTTAAACTTCTTAAACAACGAAATGTGTTTTGTTTAATTGATAAAAGACTCTATTTTAACATCACTCAGTTGCATCTTGATTGTGAAATAGGGAAGAAGATACATCATATGATTTTACCCTTCCTTGAATTAAAGGAGGATGAAATTGATGCTGAAGCCTACAACTATGAAAGTGTTGTATCTTTTGATGAAGTGTCTCTGGCATATAAAATAAGTCTGGATAAAATTGAATCCTACATAAAGTCCAAGGACCACAAGGACATGCTAAAAAATGTGTTAGATGAAAATGATAGATTGAAATTGAGAGCCGAAACCATACATAAATTTGTGTAACAACGCAAATTTTCAAATAAAATTTTCATTTAAAATAAAGTGGTTTCATTCAACCAATCATATTTATTTCATGTTCATATCAAATACAAATATAAAATCCCCAAGATCTCAAATAGCAGCAGTGTGTGTGCATCATGCCGGCGCCTTCCCACGGTCCTCGCTAGTACCTGAAACACATACATAACAACTTGTAAGCATAAATGCTTAGTGAGTTCCCCAGTATACCACTTACACATATACGCCTTTCCAGGCCCGGACCATCCGGTCCACAGTACAATGCCTTCCGGCCCATATGATAATCGCCTTCCGGCCCATAAGATAATTGCCTTCCGGCCCATAAGATAATTGCCTTCCGGCACATAACATGATTGCCTTCCGGCCCATAAACATATATAACACATAATACATTTACTCTAACACATATATCACATATATCATATATCATACCTGACCTTCCTGTCACATAATACATTGCCTTCCGGCCCATAGAAACACACATAGCATGCATAGCAACTATTCCTTTCAATTATAGCATATATAACACATAACATATCCGACCTTCCGGTCACACAGTCAAACCCTTCCGGGTACAGTATAGTGAGAAGACTCACCTCGTGGTAATGTAAGCTATCAACTCTTGAAACTACTCGCACTCGATCCGCCGATCTGCAGACTCCCTATAATACCATATACCCCTATTAATACTCTTATCATTCAAGACAACTGACCCTAAGAATTTACATGCAGGTCAACTCTGGTCAACAGTCAACTTGACCGGACTCGTCGAGTGCAAAGGCGACTCGACGAGTCTAGACGTCCTCCCCAAATTTCCCTGTTGTTCCCCTTCTACTCGTCGAGTATCCCTCTTGACTCGACGAGATCCTCGTGGAAGAATCGCGGGGCCACCCCGACTCCACTCGCTGAGTCTGAAGAACAACTCGGCGAGTCCCAGTGAATCTTCAAGCTACTCGCCAAGTCTGCTCATCCGACTCGGCGAGTCCATGCCATGCAGTCGATCAACTGCTTCCTGAAACACGTATGGTCCCTAAATACACACTCATGGGACTATCTGGACCTCTAAACATCCTATTACTGGGGTATAAACACTTGGGTAACAACATAATAATCCCTCTAATCATCAAATGGGTTCTATAAACCCTAACTTCATATACACATCAATCACAGAAGAACGAAATCCGAAATATTACCTGATTGATGCACTTTCTGTGTCCCCAATCCTTAGAACGTGATTCTCTTGCTGTTCCTTTAGCTAAACCTTCCTCTTCCTTGTACACAACTCTTCCAAACCCAACAATGGTCTTCAATCCTTGTTCCAGATGCACACAATCGTTCTAGGGTTCTTCTCAGTAAGCAAAACGAACAATGACGGCCTAAGAGGCATTATAAACGATCCAAAACCAAACGGCTAGGGTTTCTGCTGAACAGCGTCGACTCGCCGAGTCCCTAATGGACTCGTCGAGTCCAGTCGCGAATCTGCGACCAAGTCTGTGGTCCTACTCGGCGAGTCAGGCACCAACTCGCCGAGTCCCTTCCTAAAATGTCCCCAAAATAGTTTTAAAACAATACCTGAAATTCCGGGCTGTTACAATTTGACTCTTTAAATGCCAATTTAAGTTCAGAAAATAAAATTGATGTTGAAAATACATCTGAACTTAATGAGGATGATGATATTAGTCAAATCTCTATAGAGGATCTGGTGGACTGTTTTGAATTTGCCAAAAACGAACCTAAGTCACACAAGAACCTAATTTCTGAAAACTCTGTTGAGTTTGCTCGTTCGTCTACTAAGAAAACCAAAGTTCTTAAAGCTAAAGTTGTTGTATACCAAAAGCTTCAAACTACCCCAAACCAAGTCTACACAGTACCAGGAGTCACTCCACAACAAACTGCAGAGGTAACAACTATGGTAGAAGAAGACAACGCTGGAGGATGTGACGAATTCTTCTGGTCGGCCCCAATAGATAACGCATATGAGACAAAGGATCTTTATCAGAAAACTTCATGGAGAGTAAAAGGTAGATACATAGATGAACCACTAAATAAGCCTACAAAGTATGGTGTGTCGAGCACAAGTGGAACTAAAACACCTCTGGACGAATCGATGCAAACCACCAGTGATACTTCTTCGGCAAAAAGTGAATGTTGTGCCCATACTTCAAAACGAAAGGCCAACATTCACAAACATCCAAAACAGGTGGCTGATCGAAAGAATCAAAGAAATCTGAGATATAAAAAGAATCTCTCAGAGAGAAAACTTTTTTGGAATTCTTAAAATGCTGATTTTGTAAGGAATCGAAATGGAATTTTCGGTCCCTCGTCAGGAATAAATCAAAAGAGTAGTTTCGGTCCTCATCACAACACCAACCGAAAGGATGGTTTCGGTCCTTCGACCAATAGGAACCGAAAGGATGGTTTCGGTCCTTCGACCAATAGGATCCGAAAGGGTGGTTTCGGTCCATCGACTGAAAACAACCAATAGGATAGTGTCGGTCCTTCACCCATTGACAACTGAAAGAACGGTTTCGGTCCCTTCTCCAATAACAACCGAAAGGAGAGTTTCGGTCCTTTACCCATTAACAACCGAAAGAACGGTGTCGGTCCCTCAACCAATAACAATCGAAATGAGAGTTTCGGTCCTTCATCCCATGGCAACTGAAAATAGAGGTTTCGGTCCCCATCCATACAATTCTAATCAGAAAAACCGGGATTCTAAAGTCTCCCCTAAATTCAATTCTTCTCATCCGAATTCTTGTCCCCCAATTACTTCCAAGGGAAAAGAAATACTCTACCCTTAAGGTAACATCAAAAAATCAGTCCTATTAAATCAACAAAAATTAAAGTTTTCACCATTAAAAGAAAAGATGAAACAACTTTAATTAAACGCACATACATGGTTGATATTTCTCTTACTATTCCCTTTCCTGTAAAAGGCTCACAAGGACCCAAGAAACATTGGGTTCCTAAATCTGCTTAATTTTTTGCAGGTTATAAGTGACGAGCAATTTGACAAAGAATGGTACATCGATAGTGATTGCTCGCATCACATGATAGGAAGGAAGGAAGAACTGAGAGAATTTCATTCTCTCAAAGATGGTGGCATTGTAAAGTACGGAGACAACTCTTTTGGAACTATCAAAGGCTATAGAATGATCACTAATGGCGAGTTCTCTATAAGGAAGGTAGCTTATGTTGAAGGACTCCAACACAATATCATCAGCGTGTCACAACTGGTGGTTGGTACTGGATTAAAAGTATCATTCGATGATGAAGGCTTAGAAATTGTCGAGAAAAGATCAAACAACATTCTGTTGAAATCAAAGCGAAAAGGGGAAATGTATCCTTTGAACCTCAATCAAATTAGAGGTAAACCAGATGTACGCTTACAGACAAAGGCTCACTCTGATGAAAGTTGCTTATGACATAGAAGACTATCTCATCTGAACTTCAAGGATATCAACAAGTTGGTTTTTGTTGATCACGTTCGAGGTCCTCCAGTTCTAAAATTTGATAAATAACATCTCTATGCAGCGTGTGAAATGGGAAAGCAGAGTCGGAAGAGTCATCCTTCTAGTATCAATACTAAGGTAATAGAACCATTGGAGTTATTGCATATCGATCTATGTGGTCCATCGTCCATCGAAAGCATTGGAGGAAACAAAAACATTCTAGTTATTGTGGACGATCTCTCAAGATTTACATGGATTTTCTTTCTCAAGAAAAAGTCTGAAGCCACTCCAAATCTCAAGATCTTTATTAAACAAATAGAAATGCAACTAAGAAATGTAGTTTGAAATATAAGGAACGACAATGGCCTGGAATTCAAAAACAAAGATTTTGAAGATTTTCTTGCTGAAAAGGGAACGACTCACAATTTCTCATCCCCTTATACTCTACAAGAAAATGACATTGTTGAAAGGAGAAACCGATCCCTGTGTGAAACTGTTGGGTTAGTGTCTAAGTCCATAACTATTTTGGTATGTACTTGACCCGATGGTGCGTGGTCCTTTTGGGTTGCCTTCACCAAAGCAACTTGATTGGAGAAATAAATAAAGAGAGAGAGGTTATTATGATTTATTAATATGTTATAAGAATAATATATTAAAGGAGAAATCATATTTGTTTAATTAATATTGGTCAATAATTAATTAGGAATTAATTTTGTGATCAAGTGTAATTAATTAAACTAGAGGGGCTAATTTGTAATTATGTGATAGTTACAAAATAAGGCAAAGATTATCTTAAATATAAGGTGAACGAATTTAAGGAGATAATGCCTTAGAATTCGACTAGGATAAGGGTTATTAAGACTTATCTTATGGTTACTTGGTGGGCAAGCAACTAGATAAGGATAAGTAGGGATGAGCAAAAGGACCGAACCGGTTGGAACCGGCTTCGGCCAAAATCAAGAACCGAACCGGCCCGGCGGTTCTATCAGTTCCGGTTCTACCGGTTCCTGGTTCCTATCGGTTCTTGTCGTGTCTTCAAATGTTGGAACCGGTCCTTGAAAAATAGCATTATACGGTTCCGGTTTTTGCCGGTTCTACCGGTTCCGGTTCCTACCGGTTTCCGGTTCCAAAAATCCACAAAAATAACGTCCCGGTCCCGGCCCGACCGGTTCCATCGGGTTCCGGTTCCGTTGCCGATTCCGGTTCCGGTACCGGTTCCGACCGGTTCCCCGGTCCATTTGCTCATCCCTAAGGATAAGGACTAAAACCCTAATCTTTACACCTATATAAACCCCCTAAGGCTCATGAATTCGTGTATGCCTTCCCAATAGGTCCTAGAGATGAATTCTTATACCTCTCCTCTCTCTTTATACCTTCTACATTTACTCTTGGTGTTTGTAAGCCATTAGAGGAGTGACACTTGTGACTCTAAGCCTTCCAAAGTCAATTCAAGGAGGAATTAGGATTGTTATTGCTACATAACAATCAAGGTAACATCTTAAACCTAATTATATGTTAATATCGATTTCCATATGCTAGAATTAGGGTTTATAGTCTTGGATTCAAAGCATGTACAATAGAGAAACCTAGATCCAAGCGTTAGGGTTTGTATGAGCACATAGGATGTCTTATGACCAAAACCCATCAGTGGTATCAGAGCCTAGGATGGTTTCAATTGTATTGATGCATTGTATATCTAAATATTCGATTTTTTGGTGTTCTAGAGGCTGAACTCGCCGAGTCCATAGCTGAACTCGCTGAGTCGAGGGTGACTCGACGAGTCCAGGCTTGACTCGACGAGTCAACTCGTCAGATAGTGCTTATCTCGGGATTTCTTGCTGTTTTTGCATATGGATAGTTACCTTATCATGTTAGATCAATATTAATCCGATTATATGATATATTTGACTATATTTTTGATCTAAATGAAGATATTTATCAATTAATAAGATAATTGTTTCCTTATAAGATAATTGATTAATTATTTTGAGTAAATTGATAAATTGTTTTGCAAGAAATCATTAAATAAATCAAATATGGATAATTATGTGATTAAATGTTAATTTAAAATTATTTGTTATTTGATCCTTGTTGTTATGAAAAGTTTCATATTTACCCCTTTAGGTTTTATAGTTTAAATTTGAACCCAAAAGTTTTGAAGTTTTGAAATTTAAATAGTTAAAACCCTAATGTTTTGAAAAAGGTTTCAAAGCTTGCCCTCAAGTTTTAGAATTTAAAAGTTGATTAAAAGTTGATTAGGAATGTTAAATTCTAAAATCCTAGTAATGTTTTGAAAAGTTCAAATCACTCCCTCATGGTTTTATTAATTGATTAAGGTGTATAACTAAAAGAGATTTAATAAATCCATAAAAGTTTAGGTTTACAATTTAATTGAATTAAAAGTATAATTGTTAAATTTGATCACCTAATATTTTAAAAGTGTAAAATGCACCCTATACTATATATAACATTAAAAGTCTAACATTATATATATATATATATATATATATATATATATATATATATATATATATATATATATATATATATATATATATGTATGAGTAAAAGTCAGTCTTACCGTTAGTAGGCCTCATTCACGAAGCTGGTCTATAAGGGGTGTTTAAGGAAATTGCCTATAAAATGGCGATTGAATGGGTATCCACTCTTACCCACCGCACTTTTGACTAGTGGAGGGTCGTTAGCCGAACGGGTAGGATAGGACGGAACCTTCCATTATAAGTATAATGAAATACAAAAGTAACTAAATGTTTTTACAAATTCCCAATCTTAGTTACTTAGGTAAAGTGAATTGATGCAATTCCATGAAATTACACTTTGTGCCCTTGCGAAGACGTTAGTGGAGCGTGTGTGGTTTACCGGCACACTAAATGGTTCTAATCAAAGGTAGAAAAGGGTGACTCAATGTTTGTCATAGTTCGGTGGAGCGTGTGTGGTTTACCGGCACATCGAATAGGTGACTGTAACATGTGAGGGCACCATGTAACTTTGCATGGTTATTCACACCCGCTTTGTGATCCTCGGCATCCCAGTCTCAAACAAGAGGGGCATATCGTTATTTAAACATGCCATTGAAATGTTCAATGAATCTCAAAGGATCTAGGAGTTTTCATAGATTTAAAACTTAAATTTCTTTTTCGTTTTTCATGGTGGAAATTAGTGAATCGTCATTCACTTACCTTCAAATATTCTGCAACTAGATTACGGCATCCCTTTTCTAGGTTGTAGTGTATTGTGTTGGGTCCTAGCCTTAGTATCTCATTTGAGTGAATTACTAAGGACTCAATCGATCAACTAACTTGAATTTGTTTTCTCCCGTTTTGTAGATGTCGAAGTTCGACAACTATGGTCTTCCCAAATCCCGTGGAACAAGCATTCCACATGAAGATGATATTCCACGATTCGATCGAGGAACAAGAAATCATGCTTCGCTTCCTCCTCCTCCTCCAAATATTCTCCCTAACCCACAAGATTGTAAAATTGAAAGGTTCAATATCACTCAAGCCCTTTTGGCAAGTAAACATAAAGAAGGAAAGTCGGTGTGTGCACACGTCTTAGGGATGAAGTCACACATTGATAGGTTAAGAAGGATGGGATCCGTTGTTGGTGAAGAGATGGCTGTTGATTGGGTTCTTCAGTCACTTCCTAACTCGTATAGTGAGTTCGTAAGAGAGTACTATCTGATGAACCACGACGTGACCCTTATTGATCTCACCTATATGCTTATTGTTGCTGAATCAGCAATGGTTTGGCGCAATAGAAAAGCAAAGTTGATTGGTGAATCTGCCTTCAAGACCTATATGGATATAAACAATGGCAATGAAAGACATGCAATGATCGAAAAGTTTGATCACAAGAGAAAGGCGATGTCTGAAGTAGTTCCATGTGTTGTTCCAAAAGAGTCAATTTGCTTTTATTGCCAAGAGAAGGGGCATTGGAGATGAAGTTACCCTATTTACCTAAGAGATCTAAGAGATGGGAGAGTCAAAAGTATGACCACGCTTCAGGTAAAATCCACTATCTAACTCCGTTAAGTTCCTATTCATTGATTCTTAATACATGATGTGATAAGATTGCATTTGAATGTTTTGAAGGATCGGTGAAAAGAAAGGAAGCTTGATAAGAGAGCAAGATGAATCTAATCACAAGAGATGGATCTCGATCGCATGGACTTAAAGATTGGATTTTGAGCTTAGATAGTTATGATAGAGTTGTTAGAAATTTTCCTTTTACATAGTTTTCAATAGATTTTGCATTGAGCTTAGATAGTTATGATAGAGTTGGTTTGACTTATTTATTTGTTTATTTCCTTGCAATGAATGCGTTATGAAAATTGGTATTTGCATATTTCTACAACGAACAGATATGATTCTTATTTATGGAAAGGTCGAGAATTTACCAAATAGGGAGAGTTTCTCATCGCCCAAATTTCAATTGGACAGAAATTTGGAATCACACAACTTGGTTGCATGATGAATGAGAAATTTCATATTTGGAAAGTAGACTAATTCGTTGACAAAGTGTTGAGTGAAGGACTAGGAGATCGAGTACACAAAGTTGTGTGTTGATCAATTTCACCATAAGAGTAACAAAGATATTCGTCATGATTTACTAAAGGTTTAGTAAATATGATTACACTTACAAGATTAAGTGTAATTCTGAATTGATTAAAGTGTTTAGATCAATAGTAGAACGAATAAGAAGAATCAAGTAGGCAGAAAGATCAAAGTCTCTCCACTCTAAGAAGAAGGGAGAGTAGCTTTTATGCTTTATAATGGGTCTTAATGATTAAGAACCATATCTCAATTGATCCTCTAAGTGAGTCTTAGTACAATTGTATGTTTAAGAAGAGGAATCAAGGATTGAAGAAATGGTTAAATCAAGAAGTCTATCATACTTCGTTCCAATAACAAGTCTTAAAGTTAAGATTGTGACAATGAGTGAAAAGTATTAAAGGTTTATAACATTCATCAAATGTGGAAAGTTGTGATGTCTTGAAAAAGACAAAGACTGACTAGGACCAATTTATGAAGTGTTTTGATAAAAACTACACTAACTCTTGAATATTTGTTTGTCAAGAAATGGTTATTGACAAAAGAATCTTATATGTCAAGGAGTCAGTGGGAGCCTTAATGGCCTTGAAAGGTTTCAAGAACAAGTCAAATAAACCTTATCGATCATCACTAGCACACGAGTTAAGGTTTACAACCAATCGTGATGACATTATTTTGATTCTGTACCAATCTAATTGAGTTAATTATGCATGTGAGTACTTGGAAGACGTGGTGGGCGGCTGTGCTACCATAAGGCAAGAAATCAAGATTAAAAAAGGGCTCGATCCATATGAGTTTGAATTTTTCGTAAACTTTGGTTTTAACAAATTCACATGGATAGGAACAAATACACCATTTAAATCTAAGTGTCATAAGATTTCCTCCTTCGTAAAAATGATTGTGAGGAAATGCTTTCACTAAGAAAGATTTTAAGAAGATAATGATTGTCAAATTGCATTCTAGAATTGGATCATGGTTACGGTATCCCTTTCCATAATTTGAATTGTGAGGTTTGGCAATTAGTCTTAATTGTTGAGACACACATATGAACTATCTAAAGGCAAAGGTGTATAAGTTCAAGAAGCCTTGATAAAAGATTATCAAAGCACTAAGTATTAGAAACATGGACTTAAGAAATTCAATAGGTATTGTCTCTCTGAAAGTTCAGATGTTTATGAATACATGTCGAAGCTAGTGGGAGCATAAGTGTTATGTTTATAGTAATCATCATGATAGTGGGAACATAAAAGTTATGATTGTATGATTATTATAGAAAGTATTGCAAGTTGGCAATATTAATTATAGAAAAACAAGAGTTATACCTTGCAAAGTCGTAAGGGTTGTAAAGTTGCTTTGCTATAATTAAGGGAGAGAATCTTATGCTTCATTTAAAATCTAAAGGATTAGGTTGAGAAATGTTGATAAATTTAGTCAAAGGTACATAGTGTGTTCTTAAAATTTCGATTATGATTACGGCATTCCTCTTCACAATTCGAATTTTGAGAACATAGCAAATAAAACATTATGCGTCGTGTCCCATACGCTTCGGGTATAGGATCGATTGCAAATGCTTTAATGTTTGACCATTCTAAAATTTTCCAAATGTCTAGCGCATTTAGAGGGAAAAAGGGACTAGAATTGGTTTTGACTAAAATAATTAAACAACTATTAAAGGACAATCCAAAGTTCGACGAGGATTGGTCGCTTGTGAGTAGTTGGAAGTATAGTATTGGAAAATATGGAAATGTTTCCATATTGGATGGACCATATCGACATCATTACAAATAAAAAAGATTCTATTAAGAATGAATTGTCATGGGAAAAATATGGAAGCGTGTTCATATTAGGAAGTAAATATTGAAAATCTATGTCTAGATTAGAAACTTTTATGCAAAAGGATGTTCAAAGGAATGTACTTTGAGTGAGAGACATCATATCTAAGGAATTGTCTTGTAACAATCTACGTTAGAGGACTTTGTAATATTATTGGCAATAGTCTTTGAGACTTTGGTGCAGTGACATTACAAAAGGATCGTTGCATAAAGTGTTAGAATCTAGTATATTCTATAAGTAACAAGAATTGATATTCTTACACTTAAGAAAATGGATTTGGAGTTGTAAAATGAGAATGATTGGAAATGTGTTCAATTTTTCTATTTCACAAAAGTAAGAACCATAGGTAAACATTGTGTGCATGCTAGGAGCATGGGACAAGTGTAATAATTCAAGTAAGAAGTTGATTACCCAAAACGACAAATAATGAGTAATCGATATGGTGATAAATAAAACGTGTTTTATTTATACTCAAAGGTTTGAGGCCATATGGGATTAGTATTATTCTTGTGTTTCACATTTGCATGTTTTGACTTCCAGAATAATTGAGTTTATTAAGAATAATCGAATTATTCGAACGGGCCACAGTCATTCATTTGTTGGAAGTAGATATGAATGAAGACTGTCGTGAATTGGTGTGTGGATTGTCTAAAAGAGTATTAGACATAAGCAAATGTTTGCTACAACATTCATGAGTGCTTATGAATATGAATTTGAGCATTGGATTAAACCCACGTTCACTTGGATCACTCCGTGAATTGTATCACGAGTGATTGGTGAGACGATAACATCTTATATTCTTAAAACTGAGATGTGTGAGTTGTATCTTGCTAATCGGTTGCACATTGATAATATGAAAATGCACTAATAACCTGGTGTTATAAAACATATTGTTGTGTGTGATTTGGTTAGTGAGTGCAAGTAAGCATTGTATCAAAGTTTATCCGTTCCTTTTATCCAAAGAAGGATAAAAGCGATATCTTTGGGCCCCCCGATGGTTTAGTGATGACAAACGTAAATGCTCGGCCGGGCTAGGGCTAATTTGATTTGTTCAATTAGTCAGTCGTCATAAATCAGAAATCGAGAAGTAGTACAAAGAGAATGATTAGAAATCATATCTCATATGATATCTAGAATGGAGGAATATATGATCCCTTATCTTAAGGACACGCGTATCTGATAGGATCAGAGTTGACAGCGGCTTTGGAAAGCTACGATTGCAGATCAGGATCTAAAGTCATACGTAGAATGGTTATTAGACTTATCCAAGTGGGAGACTGTTGGATTAGTGTCTAAGTCCATAACTATTTTTGTATGTACTTGACCCGATGGTGCATGGTCCTTTTGGGTTGCCTTCACCAAAGCAACTTGATTGGAGAAATAAATAAAGAGAGAGAGGTTATTATAATTTATTAATATGTTATAAGAATAATATATTAAAGGAGAAATCATATTTGTTTAATTAATATTGGTCAATAATTAATTAGGAATTAATTTTGTGATCAAGTGTAATTAATTAAACTAAAGGGGCTAATTTGTAATTATGTGATAGTTACAAAATAAGGCAAGGATTATCTTAAACATAGGGTGAAAGAATTTAAGGAGATAATGCCTTAGAATTCGACTAGGATAAGGGTTTCTAAGACTTATCTTATGGTTACTTGGTGGGCAAGCAACTAGATAAGGATAAGGACTAAAACCCTAATCTTTACACCTATATAAACCTCCTAAGGCTCATGAATTCGTGTATGCCTTCCCAAGAGGTCCTAGAGACGAATTCTTATACCTCTCCTCTCTCTTTATACCTTCTCCATTTGCTCTTGGTGTTTGTAAGCCATTAGAGGAGTGACACTTGTGACTCTAAGCCTTCCAAAGTTAATTCAAGGAGGAATTAGGATTGTTATTGCTACATAACAATCAAGGTAACATCTTAAACCTAATTATATGTTAATATCGATTTCCATATGCTAGGTTTATAGTCTTGGATTCAAAGCATGTACAATAGAGAAACCTAGATCCAAGCATTAGGGTTTGTATGAGCACATAGGATGTCTTATGACCAAAACCCATCAGAAACTGCTCGAACTATGCTGTGCTTCGCGTCCTTACCTTTGTATTTCTGGGTTGATGCAATTGCGGATGCATGTTACACTCAAAATAGATCATACTTGAATAAGCAGTTCTCAGTCACCCCTTACGAGATCCTGAACAATCAAAAACCAAACGTGAAATTCTTTCATGTGTTCGGTTCAAGATGTTTCATCTTCAACTCCAAAGAGAATCGAAACAATCTCGATGTTAAGGCGGATGAAGGAATTTTCTTAGGCTACTCTCTGACCTCCAAGGCATATAGAGTTCTCAATCAACGCTCAAAGAAAATTGAAGAAACGTACTATGTCACTTTTGATGATAGTTATGTTAAGAAAACGAAATCAACAGAAGATGCATCGCAAGACATATTTCCAAAGAATGGTCAGGTTACTATTTCTATCTCGAATCTTTTTGACCAATTCATGCTCCTGTTTGATGAGCCTCAAAAGGCGATTAACTCTGAATCAACTGCAAAAGTCAACAAAGTTGATAATCTGAAACAAGTTATAGACGATGCTGCTAAGAACATGGCTGATGATCAATCCAAAGAAACCGATGGTGCAGACATGTGACAACTGCCAATTAAGGTCATTCTTGGACTCATGCATCTTTATAATAACCATTCATGCACAACATGCCATGACCTAGTAGTATAAATTAGGTCAAAAATATTGCATAAACTAGGATCCAACTAAGGTCTAGGACTAATATACTTGATACTTACAATTCTAGTAAGTTGCTTAGCTACAATAGGAAATGCCAATACTATAATTAGAATAAAGCTTCAAGCTTTGTTATAATTGAAATAGGGTATAAAACTCTAAAAATAAATTAAAACATTCTAATTATACTTCAACATGTTGTTGAATATCAAACAATATTCCAAAAACCCTAAAGAGCCAAAAATCCAAAGTTATAAATTATAAAGCTTAAAAACTTTATAAAATTTGGCTATAAACCTCCTAATATCAAATTTTATTAATCAAATTATGGATTATACCAATGAACTAGAAATATAAATTACAAGTATTAATCATAAATTATTTGTTGAAAACAAGATTTTTAAATAAATCAAATTGCTTAATAAACATTTTATAAAAATGAATGTTTTTATATAAAATATAGGAGGGAATTTATAAAGTTTAAAATTTAGGAGAGAGGAGGCCAAAATTCATGCAAAAACCGGCCATCACCTCTCCCCATGCCCTCTCTCTTCCCCAAAACACAATCATTAAGCTTAAACCCTTACTCCACCTCTTCTCTCTTCACTCTCTCACTTCACTCTCTTCTTCCCTCTCTCTAAACTCACGAAAATCCTCTCATTTCTCTGCAAAATTTCGAGATTGTGAAGCCCTTGAAGTGTTCTTACTTCTCTCAAGGTCAAAACCAAGGTAAACAACAACATCTTCTTCCATAGTTTCATGGTTAAACCTCTTTTTCTTCTTAGTCTTCTCTACTTTTCGGATTCTATGCCTTTCCATGGCTAGAAATCATTATTCTCCCCTTGTGGTTTGTAGATTCTCACCATAACACAATGCATGTGTTAGAGATGGTGAAAATCCGGGATCAAACCCATGCAAGGAGTGGAAAAGATGCACATATGATCATGTGACATCAAAACCTAATATTTCATGTTCTTCTCCATTTCTTTTGTGTTCATGCATGAACAAAAGCATTTAAACCATTTCTAGTACATCTTGGATACTCATTCATTCCATGCATGTGTTAGAAATCGGGCCTTACCAAAGACATGCATGATGTTCTTGTTGAAATACCCTAATAATGCACACAAGCAAACATGCAATCTGCCAGATTACTTTGTTCGACTTTGAACAGTCATAACTCAGTCATTTCTTAACCAAATCATGATATTCTTTTTGTATTGGTTCGTTCCACGAGTTAACTTTCAAACCCAACTGGTCTCACTGTAAAATATTAAATATCCGATATTTAGCAGATTTTACAAAAAGGTTGCGCATACAGCTCTTTTTCTGTGATCACTATTTTTATCTTGCTTAAACAATGGCCTTAAACCCAACCATAAATCTGAGGAAAAATACCTTAGAAACTTAACATATCTAGTGAATTATGGTTAAAATTTCGTGGCTTGAAACCCCACTGAATGGACTACAAAAATTCATGAACTTCAGCCACATCTACACTTCATGCATTATTGCATGCAACTTTTTCTTAAATTGTTTGGAATCATTACCCTCATTTCTCTTCTGAATACATTCTTAACATTTTTACTTTTTAAAGCCCTTGCATGCATGAGATAATCTGGAAAATTTCAAGAGCTTTTGTTATTTTTTTGATTTATTAGAATTATTGCTAAAACCAAGGGCATAAATCATATAAAATACTTCCAGAGGTCAATAAATCCTAAATAAATATATGGATGATCCTTATGGGGAATAATAACCCCTCACCAAATTTCAGCAATTTTTGTTACTGTTTAATACGATTTCTAATTTTATTTTGTTTAGGGAATGATAAATTACAAAACCACTTTATATGATGTGAAAATTGTATCTAACAATTTTCTCATACCTTACCTGTGATGGGTGACTCCAGAAAATAATTTCAAGATTTTCCATCATGTTTTACTATTTTTCCCAATTTTTGGTAATTATAATGGTCTAAAAATGGGAGAAATAGTTCTGATTATCCAAAATTCATGAAAATTTACCAGGATATAATATTATAGAGTAGGAGGTTACACAAAAATTTTGAATATTTGTCTCTACTGTAAACTATTTTTATCTTATTTTCTAAAGTTAATTGCACTAAAATACACTTAAATATACATAAATACCCAAAACCAGTTTATACATTATGAAAACCACTTTTGATATTTTTACCAGGATATTTATACTGTAAATGATGTTACAAAAATTTATGGTGATTTATTTTAACTGTTTAATATTATTTCTTTAATTAATGACTATTTAAAGGAATAAAGCAAAGAAAAATAGAAATACCCACTGAAAAATATCTTTTATATTTTTCCCAGCCTATTTATGTATAATAACAATTAAATAAAAAGTTTGGGTAATTTTGGAAACTGTTTTCTATTTATTTCAATTTTTATTGAAATAAATGCTCAAAAATCATAAAATATAATTAAACAGCTTGGAAATCCATTTTTATAATTTTCCCAGCTTAGTATTGTGTAATAACAGTTAAATAAAAACTTTGAGAATTTTTATCCCTCGAATGCTATTTTCGTGAATTTATGTTGTAATAAGGACTTAAAAATTTGGAAAGTTTATATTCCAAGGTTGTAATTAATCGCCCGATATATAGAATTTCATTACTTCAGAAAAAGTATAACTAATTGATATAAAATCCAATACTAAAACATAAATTGGCATTTCCCTATGTGTAGAGTTTAGTATATTAGCATTAGATATCGACATGGAAACTCACTAGTACGTGTGTTTGATGTCGTAGGATCCCGGTAGTAAGACGTTGGTGCATCCCGAAGTACCGCTTGTGTCTACACAAAACATCGTGAGTATTCACGCACTCCCCTATTTTCGGTTTTTATGTTTTGGGGTGGAAAAGCATGTCCAGAAAAACTACTGTTTGCATGTTGTATTTAAATTGAATTGTATCAAACATGATTGCTATCGTATTGCTATGTTTCTTTATGTATGTCTATGCAACACGGAACATGAGAACTTATCGTACTAAGGCCCTTCCTTTATCTCTAACCATTAACTCTTTGAGCCAATGGTCGTTATGGATAGCGCTATTAGGAATTGACAACTCCTCACTCGCCCGAATCGCTGGAGTGCATGATACCATGTTCATCTATGGAACGATAAGCATAGATCTCGATAGGGCTTCAGTCATAGGTTTGGTTGAGACTCATTGTTTGCTCATACACATACAAACTCGTTTCTCCTTATAGCAATAAACTTGTATTCATTAATAGCAATCAACTTGTTTATCATTGAAGCAATGTACTTGTATTTACGAAAAGCCTTCTTGTACGCTCGATTTTTATAAACTTGTGATACTCACCAACTATTTTCATAGTTGACGCTCATTTTACATGCTTTTTCAGGAAGTAATTAGTAAGTAGATGTAAAGATTCATCATCATAGAGCATGTTGCATCGTGTTGAAGCTATTATGAAGCTATATTTTGAACAATGTTATTTTGAAAAACTTGTATTTTGTTTCTTTTGAAGCTATGGGTTGTAAACTTTTAAATACTGCTATGGTGATGTATCTTTATCTTTTGCATTGAAACCGTTATCGCTGTCATACCTTGCGTTTCCGCTTTAGCGGGGTGTGACAAGACACAAGCGAACCCTCTGGTGACCGTCCTAATGTCCAGGGGCAGGGTTCATCTTCTTATCACAATCAAGGATCTTAATTCCAAGGGGAGAACTCATCACCAAATACATCAAGCTCTATTGAAATTCCAGCCAATGAAGGGATACAAATGCGGGTCCTGAACAGGAATCATTCTTCGAGGGGGAGAACACCAATATTGGTGATGACGACATTCTGTCTGAACAAGAGGAAGAAATCAATGTTGAATTGGATCCTGTCTATGATCCAAACTTTCCTCCACTTATCAAATGGACCAAAGATCACTCTCAAAGTCAAATTATTGGGGAATCCTCAGAAAAAGTGTTAACTCGCTCTCAAATCAAAGCGAAACAGGCTGCACTCTTTTCAAAAGTCGAGTTTTACATGTTCAATTCATTCGTTTCCAATGTTGAACCAAAAACCATTAACTCAGCTCTTGATCATTCAGACTGGGTTCAAGCCATGCATCATGAGTTAAACGAGTTTGAACGAAACAAGGTATGGCGGCTTATTCTAACTCCAAAGGATGCTTTGGTTGTCGGTCTCAAATGGGTATTCAGAAACAAGATGGAAAAAGAGGGGAATGTCATGCGTAACAAAGCGAGGTTGGTCGTCAAAGGATATTGTCAGGAAGAGGGAATCAATTATGAAGAAACCTTCGCTCCCGTAGCAAGATTAGAATATGTTCGTATCTTTCTAGCGTACTCCGCTCACAAGAACTTTGAAGTCTGTCAAATGGACGTCAAATGTGCTTTCCTTAACGGTGAACTTGAAGAAACCGTATATGTTGAGCAACCACCAGGCTTCGTGAACATGAAGTATCCCGATCATTGTTATATCCTTGACAAAGCTGTATATGGCCTCAACAAGCTCCTAGAGCATGGTATGAAACTCTCACTCGTTTCTTAAAAAATGTATAAATTCAAACAAGGTTTGGTTAACCCAACCTTCTTTCGTAAGCAACAAGGTAACCACCTTATGATAGTCCAAAGTTATGTTGATGACATCATCTTTGGCTCCACGAATCCTAGCTTAACAGCTGAATTTAGAAAGTTGATGGAAACTAAATTTGAGATGAGCTTAATGGGTCCAATTAACTTTTTTCTTGGATTGAACATTAGATAGGGACCCGAATGCATTTTTATTAATCAGGAAGCATATACCAAGACTTTGCTAACCAAGTTTGGAATGATGGGAGACTCCAAAGTGAAAGTGCCTATGGCTTTTGGAACTAAGCTCACACCATCATTGGAGAAACCGGCAGCTGATATAACAGTTTATCGACAAATTATTAGGTCTCTAATGTATCTTACAGCCAGTAGACCTGATATCATGTTCTATGGCTGCTAATGTGCGCTATTTCAAGCCAACCCTCGAGAACCTCATCTTCAAGCCGTGAAGAATATCTTTCGCTATTTGAAGCGAACCTCCTCTCTGGGTTTGTGGTATCCAGCCAACTCAGGATTCTTTGTTCAAGCATTTTCAGATGCTGATTTAGGTGGCTGTGGATTAGATCGTAAAAGCACCACAGGAGGATGTCAATTTCTAGATGGTAAATTAGTCAGTTGGAAATCGAAGAAACAAACCTGTGTTTCACTATCCACTGCAGAAGCTGAATATCTCGCTGCAGCATCCTGTACATCTCAAGTCAGGTGGATACAAAATCAACTCAGGGATTATGGGCTAAACATGAAGTAAATCCCGATGTATTGTGATTCTAAAAGCGCAATTAGGATTCTTACAATCCCGTACAACATTCGAAGACTAAGCATATCGCACTGAGGTATCATTTCATCAAGGATCATGTCGAAGATGGTAACGTAGAAATTCTTTTCATCAGAATGACTGATCAATTGGCAAACATATTCACGAAGGCCTTACCTGAAGCAAGCTTCAATAAGATTCTACAAGGCCTACGAATGATGCAAGTTGAATCTATACCAAAATCGCCTTCGCTCCCATAAAGGTAACAATCGAAATAGAGCGAACCGAAATGAACTGAAATGAACCGAACGTTCGGTCTATTTCGGGTGAAGTTCGATCATGAACCAAAATGAACCGAATGTTTGGTCTATTTCGGGTTCGATCCTTCTACACTTGTACATTTTTTAAGGCATTTCAATTTTTTTTATGTATATCTTTTCATTACTTCTTTTCTACTTATAAAATCCCAAAAATATTCTTTTTATTTTTATAAAAATCCTTAAGAAATCCAAAAATATTTTTGTCTTTTGTTCAATTTGTCTAAATGTGATTTCCGATGGCAATGCTAAGGCAGGTAAATGATTTTACTAGTTAGGTGTCCATAGAAGCATGTTGCTGTATGTTGACCAAAGCCTCGATAGATTTTGAGCGAAGCCTTAATAACATGAGATATACCAATCGTGTTTTCCCAATCCAGGCTATCCAATTCACTCTAATCATGAGCTACCTTACTCTACTCAAAATTGAGTTTAGAGTTTTCTACTTGGTCCTTCTTTTTTTAAAGCCGAGGTACATTCGCTTCTTATACCATCTTCATCATCGTTCTCCACTATAACTCGTTTCATCAATATAATCCCTGAGACTCTCAGTCTTAACCACTGAGGTTTATGGTTATACCAAGTTTGTGTTCATGATTTTAGTTGCATTCCACTATGTACTAAGTGAAACCCAAAGTTCAACACCACTACTAAATTGACGGTGAATTCACAAATTCAAGATCTTACTTGTTACCCTATGAAATCTCTTTTTTCTTTTGAGTGATCTTTATGAGTTTTCCTTTCACCAAGGCTTCCCTAACTCTAAAAGATCCAGTTTAATTTTTTTTTTTGAGATTTCTTCCTTCACTTGTCACTATAAAGTTTATCATACCTACTTGTTCAACATATCACAATGATCTCATAAGTACTTCATTCAGTTTCGGTCTTATGTTAAGTATCAAAATTATGAACTGAAGCGAAAGTCACCCTCTTTAACCTTCAAAAGATGCCATTCAAAACTTCTCAACAAGTTTTTGATCGTTATTCAATGGAAAACCAAGCAAGCACTTTAATGTCTCTTGAATTTGAAGGATGTGATTTTTTCCTAGAATCAATTATCTTATGTCTGCTTACGACATCATAGAGTATCCTTAGAATTTTGTTTTATATCTTTATCTTTTACACCCTATGCACAAAAACTTTTAATTTTCCAAACTCTAGTTTTGTTCAGAATGATCACTAAAATGCTAAGGGCAACAAAAATTCAAATGTTATATAGAGAAACGTTTGGGATAAAGTGGAAGCTGACTCAGCGACTATCCAAACGGTTTGGCGATTTGAAAAAGTGCATTGTATGAAAAAGCGTGTAAAAAGGGAAACGTCTTTTCTCTTTCCTGCGTCATCTTCAACACGCCAACTGTTCACCTATCAAGTCAGGCGCTATTTTTGAAAGAATCCAAGATTTTAGTCGGATTTTTCTCTCTCTTCTTGTACGTATAAAAGGAATTAGAACGGTACTCTCTCAACCTTTATCACTTCCCAAAATCTCTCAAAGAACACTGGTGATTCTCTGTAACTGTTCATCATCTTCTTCAACCTACAACAATGGCAGACTGATCATCAGTTCACGATACTTCAGTTCGTCAACCTCTTTTCACTATCAAACCCCAACAGAATCTGGTCATCGATCTCACCCCATTCATCTATGAGCCCTATATGATGTATGTGGTTGAGTGTCTCAAATACTCACCACTCGTCGACGCACTGACTAAAGTTGAAGTTGTTCCCATGTCGTGCTTGTCTCTTGTCTACGCTACTTCCTTCTATGACAAGATTAATGAACGAATTCACTTTGAACTCCACGATGAGAAGACCTCCAAGTCCAAGCATCAATTATGTTCCCTAATCGGTCTTTTTCAAGATTCATCTCTGGTAAACCCTGACTCCATTACAAGTGGTCAATTGTTTTCCATTTTCTCTCAGATGGGGTATACTGAAACCCTAACCACCATTACGAAGTTCAAGAAGTCCTGCCTTCCTCCTCAATGGAATGGCTTTTTTACACTGTTGTTCAAGGGACTGTCTAAGCGACGCGCCGACTCCAATGGTGCAAGCAAAACTTCATGACGGTACTGTATGAGTTGTACCATGGAATTGACCTAGATTATGGGTCCATTATCTGACAGCATTTGGTCCAAAGCTTGGTCTCTTCATCCTGGCATTCTGAAATCTCCTGTGGGCGTTTCTGGTCTATCATCACCAACTGGGCAATGGACCACCTTCGTGTTCCAATAATGGCGGACTCCTTGCTCTCATCCATTCCTACCTTTCATACGACAAAAATCATCGTTACTGATCCATCAAAGTTTTTGTTTATTGGATCCATTCCTGAAACAATGCTCACTCGTATTTCTGAGTCGAGTAAAGTTCTACAACAATACAGGAAGCATCCATATATAGACCCAAGAGAGCCTACACAGGAAATGGTTCGGTCCATTGAAGAGGCTGACAAGCTAGCCAAGAGGGGAAAGAAGCCTGAAACACAGAAAGGAGAACCGGTCATTAAGCAAACCAAGGGGCAAACCCCCAAGAAGCGAAAATCTGATAAAGCTGCCCCTTCTCAGGCTCAACCGAAAAGGCAAAATAATCCTGCTCGGAGACTTATTCTGTAATCTTCAAGCGATTTGGAATATGAACCTCCTAAGCACAACAATGCTCCTTCATCGGAATCTGAGAGCGAAAATAGAATCGTAGTCACTCGTGATTCCTTTTTGGCTTATCCATCCTTCTCCCTTTGAAACACCTTTTAAGATGTGTTCATCATCCCAATTTAGTTCCCATGATCATGGTGGTACTAAAAAGGGATAAGTATCATTAGGATTTCATTTTTCTAGAAGATAATAATAATAATCAGCATGAAAATGAACATAAAGCACATAAAATCACCATTCTCCCTTTTAGGGTTTCCATGATCTTTTGCCACATGTAATCCCTTAGATCCATCATCCACCATATATGGGGTGAAGATAGGATCTTGAGATGATGTATAACATACAATTACAAATCAAATAAGAAGGAGAAGAAGTGAAGATGAAATCATAAAACTAGAACAAGGTTATGGATCAAGTTGTAAGAAATGATAAGGAGGCTCATACCAATATGAATCAAGGCTGGAAATGAACAAGAATTAGGCTCCAAACAACATCCCCTTGGCTGCTCTTGATCCCAAAGAGAGAGAGAGAGAGAGAGAGAGAGAGGATGATTTGAGAGAGACAGGGAGGGTTTAGAGTGTTTTTCTTATGTGAGTTCCAAATGACTCAATTAATATATTAAATACTATTTACTAGATTGACTTTGCAAATAGGCCCATAGCCCATGGACTTCAATAAAAAGAGTTTACAAGATGATCAAAAGAGTCTAGTAACATAGGAAATCAAACATTGGTTAAATAAATTAACCCAATGTTACAAGGATAATTAAATTAAAATAACCAAACGTACCGAGAAAAACCAGGGAGTTACAACTCTCCCCCACTAAGAATGGACTTCGTCCTCGAAGTCAACGCCTAGAAACAGATCTAGATAATGAGCGCACATCTCGCATTCCAGTTCCCAAGTCCATTCTGAACCCTTCCTATGTTGCCACTGCACCTTAACTAGGTTTATAGTCTTGTTGCGGAGAGCTTTCATCTTTCGTTCTGAAATAGCGATTGGTTTCTCAACATAATTGAGATGCTCGTCAATTTGTTTGTAATCCAGTGGTATCACAGCGGTCTCATCAACAACGCGTTTTCGTAACTGAGACACATGGAACGTATTATGAATTAGACTAATCTCGTCAGGCAGCTCTTAACGGTAAGCCACCTTTCCCACACGGGATATAACCTTGTAGGGTCCAATGAATCGAGGTACGAGCTTTCGCCGCTTCCGAAATCGAATCACACCTTTCCAGGGGGAGACTTTAAGCAACACATAATCTCCCACCTGGAACTCAAGATTGGAGCATCTTTTGTCGGCATAACTTTTCTGACGACTGCTCGCTGTGACCAAATGATCCCGAATCACTTGGATTTTCTTCGTAGTTCGTAGCACGATATCGGTACCCCCAAGTACCCTCTGCCCAACCTCGCCCCAACAAACAGGCGTCCTGCACTTCCTCCCGTACAAGGCTTCATATAGAGGCACTTTAATGCTCAAGTGATAGCTGTTGTTATAAGAAAACTCAGCTAGATGTAGATGGTCATCCCAACTACCCTCAAAATCAATCGCACATGCCCTAAGCATGTCCTCCAAAGTCTGAATCGTCCGCTCACTCTGCCCGTATGTCTGTGGATGGAAGGCGATGCTAAAATGTAATCGTGTGCCCAACTCCTCTTGAAACTTCCTCCAGAAACGAGAAGTAAATCGGGTGTCCCGATCGGAGACAATAGAAACGGGAACCCCATGTAATAAGACAGTCCCCCGAACAAAGATCTCGGCTAATTTCTCCGCCGATGAGCTCTCCTTTATAGCCAGAAAGTGAGCAATCTTAGTCAAACGATTAACAATCACCCATATCGTATCGGATCCAATGGTTGCAACTTTCCATGTGGTTTCTGGTGTTCCGCGTTGACCTTCCGAAGGTCATACATTCTTCCACAAGTTGATCCACATCAGTCTTCATTCCATGCCACCAGTAAGCCTCCAGAAGGTCCTGAT
The DNA here is from genome assembly GCF_052625555.1 of Lactuca saligna. Lineage (NCBI taxonomy): Eukaryota > Viridiplantae > Streptophyta > Magnoliopsida > Asterales > Asteraceae > Lactuca > Lactuca saligna. The sequence continues at coordinate 56,727,607 of NC_136420.1, read as the reverse complement.
ACATTTTAGTAGCACTAGGATCGATATAAAATTTTGACTTATGAGACTTATCCATTAGGGTTTTCGATTTCCCCCAGTATATGGAACCCAAACCCTACCGCAGCGAGTCAGCAAACCCCGACCGTCTCGTTCCATGTTAGGCAACTCTTTCCCAATCTTCTCACGCATGATGTTTTCCTCCAGTATTGTCGTCTTTTGGGTGTCCCAGATTAGATCTAACAAAGACGACACCATTGTGATCCGAAGACACTTAGCTCAAATCGGTTCGACAGATTGTTTACGACTGAGAGCATCAGCTACCACATTAGCTTTACTGGGGTGGTAGTGAATTTCACAATCATAATCTTTTACCACATCCAACCATCTGATCTACCTCATGTTCAAATCCCGCTGCTCGAACAAATATTTCAGACTGTTATGGTCAGTGTATTTGATAAACTTCACTCCATAGAGATAGTGTCTCCAAATCTTACAAGCGAAAACAATAGCCCCGAGCTCCAAATCATGAGTGGGGTAGTTTCGTTCACGGGGTTTCAGATGTCGGGACACATAGGCTATCACCCAATCTCGTTGCATTAACACGACACCAAGACTCTGAAGCGATGCATCACAGTGAACTACCATATCCTCGACCCCATCAGGTAAGGCCAAAATCGAAGCATCACACAATCATTTCCTTAAATCATCAAATGCTAGCTGCTGCTCCGAGCCTCAAATGAATTTCAATGATTTCTTGGTCAATCGGGTGGGTGGTAGGGTGATTTTAGAGAAATTTTCAACGAACCTCCGGTAATAACCGGCTAAACCCAAGAAACTGCGAATTTTAGAAGGTGTTTTTGGAATCTTCCATTGCTTAACCGCATCAACCTTGGCTTGATCGACCCTAATACCGTGTTTGTTTACCACATGCCCCAAGAACTAAACTTCTTCCAACCAAAAGTCACATTTTGAGAATTTAGCATAAAGCCTTTCTGTTGCCAGAGTTTCCAGAATCTCCCGAAGGTGTTGCTCATGCTCCTCTTTGCTCTTGGAATAGACCAAGATATCTATGAACACTATGACCCAACGGTCAAGCATCAGGATACACACCCGGTTCATGAGATCCATAAACATTGCGGGTGCATTGGTGAGCCCAAAAAGCATCACCACGAATTCAAAGTGCCCATATCGTGTACGGAATGTTGTTTTCTCAATGTCTTCTTCACAAACCTACATCTGATGGTAATCGGAATATAAATCAATCTTGGAAAACCAAGACGCTCCCTGAAGCTAATCGAAAAGATCGTCAATATGTGGCAACATGTATCTATTCTTAAACGTGCGCTTGTTTAGCTCCCTATAATCAATACACATTCGCTGGGATCCATCTTTCTTCTTGACAAAGAGAATACGAGCACCCTGGCCGTATAAACCCTTTATCACTTAGTTCTTGAAGTTGATCTTGGATCTCTTTCATTTATGGTGGTGCCAAGCGGTAAGGAGATTTCGCTATCGGAGTCGCACCTGGCACCAAATCAATGCGAAACTCCACTTGCCGAATAGGTGGCAAGCCAGGGAGTTCCTCCGGAAAGACATCGCTGAAGTCGGAAACAATAGGAACATCGTCTAGTGCTATAGCAAAAGAGCAAGAAGCCATAGCCAGGCGGGAAATGTCCCCCTAAATAATAAGTTCCCCACCTCTAGGTTTTCGAACATCAACTTGCTTCTTACGACAGTGGATTTCCGCATCAAACGCATCAAGCCAATCCATGCCTACGATAATGTAGAGCTCTCGCATCGCAATAGGGATAAGATCAATAGGGAATTCAACTCCAAAAAACTCGAGAGTGTAACCCCGATAAACATCAGTGACATAAATAGTGCGGTTGTCGGCAACTTCGAAAACCATTGGGTGAGCCAATTTTCCGATACTACGCCCCAAAAGATTAATAAACATGCGAGATACAAAAGAATGGGTAGCACCGCTATCAAACATAACAACAGCAGGCTCGGAATCTAGCAAACAAGTGCCTGATTTACCACATACAATCATGTAAACAATTCTAACTACCATTTATTAAATAATGCCAGGAGAGAAAGGGAAAAAGAAAGAAATTTCCTGCCACTGTCGCGGTAATCACCGGCTCATCCGCAGTCATCTGGTGAGCATGACCTCGTATCACCATAGTGGGTCCCTTAGAAGACGATGCAATTACAGGATTTGTACCCCGCCTCCTTTACCAGCCTTCAACTTTGGGCATTCGGGCTTCTTGTGTCCCATCTCGTTGTAGTGATAGCAGACGGGAACAACAGAAGTAATTTAGGGAACTGCACTAGCAGGGTGAGCCCTACAATTTTTCCAATGATGCCTTGGCTTTTTGCTGTTGTAGCATATCATGGACTTTTCTCGCCCTGACCTGAAGACGGCCTGTACTCATACCTTGACTTACCACCCTGCTTTTGCTTTTTCTGGGCATCTCCGGATGTCTTGGAGAAGGTGTCATTGGCCTTCCTCTTAGACTGGGTCTGCAACTCGATTTCCCTCGTCCTCGCTGCATCCATGATCGCGGATAAAGTCGGGAACTCCTGCATGCTAACGAATTCCCGAATCTCAGTACGTAGAATGGTAGTGTATCGGTTGACCAACCAAACCTCGTTCCTAGCAAACGAGGGACAAAAAGATAGCATCTCCAAGAACTTGGCGTTCAGGTCGCTAACAGACTCAATAGTTTGCTGTAAGACCATGAACTCTTGTTGCATCCGCTGCTGCTCCACCTTAGACACATATTGTGCCTCGAACCTCTCAACAAATTGGGCACAAGACATGGCCCTCACTTCTTCTTCGTTTAATAGAGCAGTGATGGTGTTCTACCATGTCTTTCCCCTTTTTCGCAGCTGATTCATGGCGATCACAACTTTATACTGGTCCGGACACCCAACAGTCATGAAGGCCCGCTCAACATCTGACACCTAGTGCTTAGCAGCAACTAGGTCAGATTCACCGATCCAAATAGGAGGGCTACACTTGCTGAACATCTCGAAGTAGTATGCCGAATCCCGAACGGGCGGAGCCGGAAATGCTCCCTCGAGAATAGCTGCGGGGAACTCATCCAAAAGAGCACTTACCTAGTTGATTATGCCATTGCTCACACCCGAGATTAGTTCGTTGAAAGCGTTATTGAATTCCTCAGCGACAATATTCCTAACTTGCTCCACTTGGAGCTGATTAAGTTGAGCAGGCGGAGCCATCTGTATCCGTAGAAGGAGGAAAATATTTAGAAATAATTCAGTCTAGATATTTCTAGGAAGACAAAAGACTCAACTTGCCGAAAATTTCTCAACCTTGCCTCGACCCGAAACTGGCACCGATGTTTCAAATAGTAGGGGCCCTTTTACTACCTTCCACACAAGTTCCAATTTCGCATTCGCGTCTAGTTTCAAAATTTCTAGCTCGCTCTAGCCGTTAATTTTACAACTCTCCCACATGTTAACATTAAATAAGTGTGTAATCTAACATTTTAAGACTATTAGAATCCAATTCATAGTCAACTATTTAGCATAAACATTTAACATAAGAAATAGGTCTTACTTGGCTGGCCGACTGGCACACCGCGACATCTTCCACTAATAGTCTTCAGAAAGTTTGAAAAATATTTTAAAAAGAAAATAAACTTTTATAGAGCCTCAAATTTGAGTCTAGAACATCCACAAGAATGCCTAGTTCCCTCAAAATGTGGCTCTGATACCAACTTGTGACACCCAAATTTTTGCAAAAATTTTAAACTTTTAAAACCCATCTTAACTTAAATTAAAACAACTGAAATAGTCATAACATAATCCATCTACTTAATAATCATATAAAATAAGTGTGGAAGTAATAATAATAATAAGGTCCCATCAAAAATAACTAGTAGCGATGTCCCGGTGCTCCATGTCAAGCCTTAGCCTCTTTAATCTTAACAGTTGAAAAGTTATAAGGGAAACCGTAAGCGCAAAACTTAGTGAATTCAAACACCGACATCGTACTAACATTCATATTTACTAACCCTAATCCATTTTGCAATTATAGTTGTATAATAAGGGAAAAGAATGAATCAACGCCAATAATACAAGAAGGACTTGTAGGTTTGAGTCGCACCGGGATGATCCCGTATCCTTGGCCCTAATCACCGCACCTCACGATGAGTATTACGTTGGTGATCTTACCTACCCACCGCACCGGTAAATCCGTATCCTTTGGTGGTGTCCCCATATCCATGATTAGTTACATAAAGTGCACATGTACGAATTAAAAGAATACTTTTATAGCATGCTTTTATAATAAATTCACATAATCACACACGAGCTAACTAGCAAACACAATCATCAATACAACGGTGTGAGAGAAGTCACCTTGAGTGAGTAGTAAGGATAGATAATAATCAAATAATTCTACCAAGCTTGAGCAAACTTCAAAACCTCACCTAAGAAGGACTAAAGGTTAGAAAGGAGAAGTAATGAAGCTATGAGTTGAGAAAAGAGTAATCACAGCAAGGTCTCTAAAACAGACCTGCTGTTCAAAACGGATTTACTCCAAAATATAAAACAGAAATATAGTTTTAACTAAATTTTATAGGAAACTATGATTGCTCAGGATTCCACAACTATAAAGAATTCATTCTAACCCCAAAAGATGAATTAAATATGAATTTTACAAAATGGTGTATCACTTCTGTCTCCAACAATACAGTCAAGTGATGTTGGACAATTCTACCCAACTTGTGTGAAGAATTCGTCCAAACCAAAATTAATAGAAGTAAAAGACCTACAAATTAAAGTCTCAGAGCTTGAATTGAATGAAAAGCATCTCCCAAACTCCAGATATAAAATTCACATTGTGGATAATCACAGCACTAGCAAAATCTGGTGACTGCCCACTGATCTAGAGTGTGGATCCATTCTAACCAATTTATAATTGGAAATAACACCCGATTTACTCCAGATATTAAATTCATAATATAAGGAACATATAGAAACTTGGAATCACTTCGGATCCTTTTCCAATCCTTAGAAATGATGAAAACAAAATGACATATCAGAACAGACTCGGATCAGACCTAACAGCAAAGATGCCATTCTGTCCCATAGATAAATCGTTATCAGTGAGGTTTTCCTGCTTAAGAAAGTTAACCAACTAAATTTGTGAACTGTTGGAACTAGTTTGGTGTCCGTTTGAGTTCTAGAGCTCAAGATATGAGTTTTACAAAATGACAATAGATCTGATGGAAAACAGAATCGTAGTCACCCGTGATTCCTTTTTGGCTTATCCATCCTTCTCCCTTTGAAACACCTTTTAAGATGTTTTCATCATCCCAATTTAGTCCCCATGATCATGGTGGTACTAAAAAGGTTTAGGTATGATTAGGATTTCATTTTTCCAGAAGATAATAATAATAATCAACATGAAAATGAACATAAAGCACATAAAATCACCATTCTCCCTTTTAGGGTTTCCATGATCTTTTGCCACATGTAATCCCCTAGATCCATCATCCACCGTATATGGGGTGAATATAGGATCTTGAGATGATGTATAACATACAATTACAAATCAAATAAGAAGGAGAAGAAGTGAAGATGAAATCATAAAACTAGAACAAGGTTATGAATCAAGTTGTAAGAAATGATAAGGAGGTTCATACCAATATGAATCAAGGCTGGAAATGAACAAGAATTAGGCTCCAAACAACATTCCCTTGGCTGCTCTTGATCCCAAAGAGAGAGAGAAAGAGAGAGAGAGAGGGGAGAGAGAGAAAGAGGACGATTTGAGAGGGAGAGGGAGGGTTTACAGTGTTTTTCTTGTGTGTGTTCCAAATGACTCAATTAACACATTAAGTAATATTTACTAGATTGACTTTGCAAATAGGCCCATAGCCTATGGACTTCAATAAAAGGAGTTTACAAGATGATCAAAAGAGTCCAATAACATAAGAAATATGACATTGGTTAAATAAATTAACCCAAGGTTACAAGGATAATTAAATTAAAATAACCAAACGTACCGAGAAAAACCGGGGCATTACACACTACTACTTTATCTGCTGCAGCCAAGGCAATAGAAGCCTCTACTTCCCAATGTCAACAGGCCTGTCTTGCTGTTGATGCCTCTACTAAGGAGTGCAAGGAAGCGACCGCAAAAGTTGATAAACTAGTCTCCGAAGCTCATGTATTTTTAGATTCCTTGCAGGGTGCTGCTGCCAAAAACGCTCAAACTGTCAACGCTTCAGTCGAGAACCTTCAAAGGTCTCTTCAATCTGAGCACTCGAACCTCGAAGCGGCACGCCAAGCCAACGGAAAGCTCCATGCTAATGTCAACGATCGCTTAACTCAACTGGAAGTGGAGTTAGCTTTGGAAACTCACAAGCTGCCCAACTTAAATTGCAAACTCACAAGCTGCGTAGTACTGATGCTGAGCTTAATGACCTCAAGTCAAAAAGGGAAGTCACTAGGAGTTCTGTTGCAGATGTTCACTCCATCCTTCTTCATCTTATTGAGGCTCATGATCCGGTCATCACTATAACTGTCAGGCGTCATCTGGCAGACAAGCTCAGACCGGCATTGGATATTCTTAGCCAACTAGAGGGTGTTCCGGTTACCGGGGTCCAACCAAAACAAGGGGGAGAGAAAGTGACATCGCAACCTCCTCCTTCTGGATCAAAACCATCTGCTGGACCGAAGGGTAATGAAGCTTCGGTCAGCAACAAAGACAAAAAGAAGAATAAAATCGGCGATGACGACACAGACAATGAAGAAGATGTCTATGTCGAGAGTCCAAAGAATCCCTTCCAGAAGGTTAATACTTCTGAAAAAGAAATGGAAGAAAACATCAAGAAACAAAAAGTTGAGCTGGAGCTAAAGCGAAAGGAGGCGGAGCTCCTAGAAAAGAAAAAGTCCATGTTTCCTGTGTGGACAATAGACTCGCTTCAGAGATGTGCAATTAATGAGCTGAGCATTCTATGGCTTGAGCCGATAATGTCCTTTGGTCTTGATAATTCCAAGGATGCACAGTTCGATATGCCAATCACTCGAAAGGCATTTATCTTCCACTACTTCAACTCAACTGCTGCTATTCCTTCTCCAGATCCGAAGGTAGATAGGGATCTTCTGGAAGTTTATTTGGAGTTTGCTCAACCACAATAACTGACTTGGAGCTCAGAGAAAATAACCACAGTCAAGGTAATAAAGCCCTATTTAGTAGGGAAATTTATTAATGTCAAATTCAGGGTGACTCGAGGAACCGAAGGCTCGCTTTACCATTTTACCCTTGCTGATCTACCAAATCTTAACCCTTATGACTGGATACTCCTCATTAACATTCTTCTATCAAATCCTCTGGAGTATCAGCCAATAATTAATCATGCCAAGCGTATGCTTGTTTGCTACATACATGAGGCAGCGAAGATGGACCAGGAGATTGTGACTGCCATACACAAGCGAACAACGATCAAAATTATGGGCAGAGCTGGCAATGTCCATACCATGATCTAGGGGAAAATCGAATCAACGTATCACACAGTTATGTTCCACAGGGGCGAAGGTCAAAAATGTCTATTCGCTCTTGTCGACAAACACCTCTTCTCAACGACTTGTCTTGAGCATATTTTGGAGATCATTCAGAGGTGCGATCAGAATAGTGCTACTAATAAGAAATTATTTACTGACATGCTGAGGTGGTACATACAATTTAGACAGACTCTTCTCGCCATTATTCCTCGTTTGTTTAAAGTAGTAAAGATGGTGAAGCCTACTCAGAAGAAGTAATCTCTCACCTCATTTGATGCAAAGGGGGAGATTGTTGGGTCTGTTAGATTGCGTCATGGGCTCGGTCTTTAGCCTAGTTTGAAGGCCGGTACTGGGCTTGTCCAACCGTGCATATTTTTGTATTAGGGTTTAGTATATAAGTTGCATGCATGCCGACTTAGAGGCAGAGTTGTTCATTGTTTATTTTATATTCACAGTTTTGTAAACCTTAGCTCGCCTCTACAGCGGAAGTTCTTCATCGAGCTCCACTGAGGCGTGACAATGTTTTGAATCACAAGCATACATTTGATTCAGATCTGTGTTGATTCCCATATTGTTTTGAATTGTTTGATTTCTTTAATCGTTCTTGTGAAAGATCTAATCGATATAAGAGTTTTTAAACTCATCATTTGCTCACATAATTATATTGAACTATATAATTGTATTAGTTTAGTTGATTTAAAAGTGTATTCTGGCAAAGTATTTCCTAGATAAAATATTATATTTGAAAATTTCGGGCATAGTAACAATTAGGCATAATATTATCCTAAGATACGGGCAGAGTAACTAGCTGACATAATATTATCCTAAAGATTTGTGCATCACAATGACTAGGCATAATATTATCCATAACATTTGGGCATAGTATCTACATGGCATAATACTATCCTATAGATTTCAGCATAACTACATTGCATAACAAATTATGATATAATATCAAAAAATAATTTTTGAAATCAGTAATTTATTCACTAGCATGTATTCACCATGGACAACGTTTAAAAACGTTAAAGTGGGGCCATAAACTCACTTTCAAAGCGTGATTTTCGAACTCCGGTGTGATGTCGGAAGCTCTGCGGCTCGAGATTGCTTAGGCGAGGGATTGTTCTAACCTAGAGGTTGATACGTCACTCCCTTATTAGTCTACGTCACCCAAATCTCAATAAATCTGATTGTTAGACATACTCGCCATGCGTGATGCACACTTGAGCTTTTTGAATTTATAAATTACGTGTCTTCCTTATACGAGCTTCGTTTTCGACGTTCCTTATATTCTTATGTAGATATCCATGAGTATGACAACTTTCCTTTAGGTTGTATTGGCTAATTATGACTTTATTTTTACCCATATTTTTATACCAAAAATGGTTTCATAAAAAAATCATAATCGTTTCTATGGACTCTATATTTGGCATTCTTTGTCTCATTGGTTTTGTAACAAGAGGTACTGGGTTTCTCCTTTACGTAGTTTTAGCTAAAACTTAAACAATTTTCGATTAACTTTTTACGACTTTACTTTTATAGTTTTTGGCTGGTTTGACTGACGTTTCTTGTATATTGCAATAATTTTTTTTTTTTTTTGCATATTTTCCATAGTTTGATAAACATCACATATTAAGTCTATTATATATTTTAGCGATTTGCGTTTGACCATAATTTCTGCAATTGTCACATTTTCCCCTTGTTGAAAGAATTTCGTCTTGAAATTTAGCTCGTATTACCTATTTACATACACTACCTAGTGGTTGGTTAATCTTGTTCCATAGACTTTTATATGATTTTCTGTATTCCTCTTTTGAGGTACATATAGTTTAAGATTAGATGTATGTTCTGGTTTATGATTCCTACTCTATTTCACGACTGGTGACAAAAGGGTATGAAACTCTTCCAAGGCCATGTTGAAACAATGACGAATGGTACGCCAAAAAGGTCAAGAATCAAACTCCCAAGAACAATAAGGGAAATTTTGCCAAGACGCAAAATTCAAGAGATGATCTAGTGAAACCAAGACTGGTTAGGTCAAAGCCATCTAAGCTGCCCGTTTCAAGTTCAAAAACAAGTGTTGAGGCATCCATCTGATCGAAGAAGAAATGGGTTAAACTCAACTACAAATGGGTACCAAAGGTTCATACTCCCAAATTTTCTAATGATTCTAACATTTCTTCATCTTCTCTTTGTGATAAACAGGATATGTCATGGGAGAGAGTAGCTTGCACAGATGCAAAGGCCACCCCAATTTCAAAATGGACTGGGTTCCAAAGACCAGTTAATCCTGCACTCTGAGCTGGAGCAACTATGGAGGCATATCATCAGACTTTGGTTTGTCGATTGTGGTTGTCCCAAAGACATGATAAGGGACATATCTCAACTGCACAACATTCAGAACTTTGTTTGAGAGTATGTGTCCTTTTCGGGAAAGGAATAAACAAGAGGATCACAAATGGGGTTTGTGCTTAACGATGTGAATAATTTTTGAATCTATTATGAGATTGAAATATTCATGATGTTCTCAGATCATTTGGATGCACATTCAATTGGTGACTTATGGTTTGAGTTTTCTTCTCGATACTCCTGATTTTTTCTTACAATGATTCGTTTCAAAGATAATTTTTTTAGTTTTGTTCATTTATTTTATTTTCTTTCTTCCCCATGCGCAAATTAAGTGGGGGGGGGGGGGGGGGGGAATTCTATAGAGACCCATTTTTATAACGAACGATGAATACGAAAGTAAGATATCTCGAGATTAATCATGATTTTGTAAGTATGAACATGAAGAATATATTATGAGCTCATGGAAGAAGGCTAAGAATAAAGAGAGATACTAATATATTTCATGAAGAACATGGTGGGAGAGAAACTCTCCTTAGATGGGAGAACCCACCACTTTGTCTCTCTAGAGATTACATTGTGAAAAGTAAGAAGTTATCACTAATTAAGAAAAAGTGAGCTAGCTAAAGTAAGAAATGACTAACTCTCCCTTTATATAGGAAGGAGAGTATTTACACCATAAATACAATAAAGGGAAAATACAACCTAACTACCACTTCTTATTCGTGGAGCATTTACGTGCACCAACATTCTCTCCCTTAATGCTTACAAATGATGAGAGATACAATAAGTGATACAAGGCTATAATACAGTAATCTGACTAGCAAGTGTGGTAATAATATGAAATCAAGTGCTGAAGTGTCTCTAAAACTCTGAAGTGTCTATAAAGTCTTAAATTGGCCATGAATCTCTAACAATGAAGGTCTTCAGCTTCAAAGCACAACCAATGAAGCAAAAAAGATATGATCCAAATCTTTAAACCAGTCATAATCACCCGAAGAAGGAGGTCACCATGAGCAAGTAGAAGATCCAATAAAAGAATCACTTTGGCTTCAAAAAAGTCTGAAAAACTTCATGAGTTCTAGAATCATAATACACCAAAAATTCTTCAAAGAAAAACCTGCTAAAAATGTGAAGCAACCATAAAATGAAGTCCAACTAAAAATAATGTGAGTCCAAAACATGGTCTAGCAATGCCAAAAATTTGATCCAAGGATCAAAAATAAGTGCCATGTCACATCACCAAAATAATCTTCGTCTTCAACATATCACAAATCCAAACTCGTGAAACCATAAGATCTGAACCGAATTCAAACACAAAATTATCCTGTGGTAGAGTCTGAATAATAAATAATTTCGATCGGAAAACATCGAGTAATGCCAAAAATTTGAACCATAAAGACCAAAAATAAGTGCCACATCGCATCACTAAATAAGTAATCGTCTTTAGAAGTCTTCAAAAATCCAAACTCAAACAATCATAATAACCAAATCCGGATGATATTCTCTCCCTATTTTTGATAACCAATGACCGGATATCAAAAATCAACAAATCATCGGATGGAGAGTGTCGGATACCAAGAGCTAAGAGAGATCTCCCTAGATGTATGAAGGGTCTTGATAAGACACAAGAAATAGAGTAAAATAAATACTCTTGTTGTCATGAGAAGGTGGGTGACATAGTTGCTGAAGCAATGCTAAGAAAATAATCTGTTGTGCCAAAAATATATATCCAAATATCCAAACTGTGGTGCTAGAACACTTGAAGTGGCTTCAAAGAAAAGAAAGTTCACATGCTCAAGATACATGATTCGTCAACCAAAAATCATAAGCAACAAGTCATAAAATCCCATAAAGTGAAGAATGTGAAACAACTTTGTTGATCAATCTCCGTTGCGGTGCAAGCATCACAAAGAATGATATGAAGTCCGACTGTGGTAGGAGTATTCTTCCAAAAATAATAATCGGCATGAAGTAAAACCAATGTGACAATCCATTGGTAGGTTATGGCAAAAATTGGTTTTAAAAAAATAATTGGCTAAATAAAAAAAATGGTGTTAAAAAGAATTGGTTATAAAAAAAATTGATGTTAAAAAAAATAATTGGCTAAAAAAAATTGGTGTTAAAAAAAATAATTGGCTAAAAAAATGGTGTTAAAAAAATAAATACAATAAAAACTTAATAAAAATAAAAAAATGCAGTTTAAATAAAAAGGAATAGAAAAAAGAAGGGAAAAAGGAAGGAGGGGAGGAAAAAAGAAGGAGGGAAGGATGAGGGGGAGGGAAGCTAGAGAAGGAGAGAGAAGGAGGGAGCTACGGGTCAAAGGAGGGTGCGGTCAGATGGGGGATATGGAGGTGGAGTTGCGGATGGAAGGTATCAGGAGAGGTTGCAGATGGAGCTGAAGCGGACTGCGGTAGGCGAGGAGCAGCTAGGCTGCGGTGGAAAGAATGGTAAGCAGTTGGTGGCGCTACAGTCCGAGAAGAGTCCGCAAGAGGCTAACTGCAGCCCTAAGCTGCTAAGAGGGATTGCAGGTCTAGTGAGCCGAGACTGTGGTAGAGGCGAGCGACTGCAAATCCGAGCTTCGATCCGAGGCTGTTGTCCGGTAAGAAGAGAAGTGACTTCGCTCAAAACAGCAGGAAGGGAAGGTTGTGGCTGGAGGCTTCGGATCAAGGCTTGAGAGGGGCTTCGGGGAGGCTTCTTAGGAGGCTCCGGTAGGCAGTTTTTGGCTGCGGTTCTGGGCTCCGAGAAGGGCTGAAAAGGTTACAAAAAAATGCTATTTTTCCATGAAAAATGGTATCGCAAAGGCCATTTATTTATATTTTAATGAGGGGATATTTTTATAAAGCGTTCTAAGTCAATAGTCGGTCTTGGGAAGGCAAAAAGAAGAGTGCACAGGTGGGTTTTAGGGACAAAAGGTGATGGGATTGGACAATGTCACATGATTTGTGTCTTTTTGAGGGAGTAAATAGTGGAGTACTCTTTACCCAAAAGAGTAACAGGGACAAGGTGCTTTATGTAAACAACACTTTACGTTCAAACAATTCAATTTGAGGATCTACAACAACTAGAATATGAGAATCAAGAGCTTCATACCTCATAATGATGAAAGTTGCTAGGAAAGAAAAATCTTCAAAAAGAAATGCTTTTCTCCAAGGGAAAGAATTACCGATGGATCCCTGCATGTTCAACACATTAACTCTTTTGATCAATTGGTTGATGTTCTGAACAAACCATTAACTCGTTCTCCATTTCTTCGGCTTTGTTCCAAGATTGGAGTCACTAATGGATCCTCCATCTTGTGGTAGCAGATTAAGAAAGAAGATATAATCCATATCTTCTATATATTTATGGATATTTCACGGGTAAATAGTTAGTTAAATACAACTATATTCTCCATATATATTTTCCTAGTCTAGTGCATAATGTTGTATCTCTATTCTAGCTATACAAATCTAATTGCATGTACATATTACCAATTCAATACAAAAAGAATACTTTCTTTATCGTTATATTGTTATATATTCAACCATTGTAGAATCCTTTTATTTGGTACACACAAATCTGTCGCTTTCCTATATAGTTAGATGTGACAAATGTTATATTAGAACCTATATGCACCAATTGATTAATCCTGAATCAAGCGTTAGCCTCAATAAAGCTTTATGAATACAATCACATCATGTGTGTTGTTGTAGTAGTATAACCTACATCAACAAGTAAAAAGAACATGAAGAATTCCATCACAAACTTGATCAATAAACAAGATTCACTTTTCAGATAGTTGATCGCCTCAAAAACATGCAAGTGGGGCAGTTTCAGGACTTCCTATTGTAATATCATTTCCTTCTGTTTCACTATCTGCACCCACATGTGATGCAAGCGATGAACTTCCAATGGCCTCATCATGAGTACACTTTATCTTCTCCTCCCTTCTTACCTTCAAGATATCCGGAACACAAAGTTAATACATTTAAAGAATCATAACTCTCGTTAGTCTGAGTAATTGAAAATAGAAGGTGTTAATTAGAAAATTGATGTGCATCGGTGTTCTAGGTTAAAACAACATTTTATTAGAAAATTGATGTGCATATATTTTATATGGAAAAATAGGTAAAAAATTCAATAACAAAGAAAACACAATAAAAACATCTAAATCATTAACATAAAATATAAACTATCAAATACTCAAAGATGCATAACAATATTGATTAAAAAACTTACAAACAGAAGTTCGAGTTGTTAGAACCTTCATTAAAGCTGCAACGAAACCAAACAAGGAAAAAAACTTATGAAATATGAAATCAACAACACATATAATTTTACATACAAAGGGTTACACAGAAAGTCACTGATGAAGACAAATTTAGGTGAAGGTGGTGATTTTTCAAGACAATGTGAGGATGAGTCCATGTGAGGGTGAGTCCATGTATGTTATAGACTTTTATGCACTATATAACCCATAAATGATGTTAGAATAACTGAGGTACTTCAAAGACCACTGTTATGGTCTATATCAGTTTCATCAAAACCATGCAAACTTATCTAAATAAAATTATGTTTGTTTTCTAATCTCAAAGAAGTTGAGGTGCCTATGTTTTTTTTTAGCAAAAATCACCTAATGAGATTGTATGCTATTCTTGCTAAATTTTAAAAAGTATTATTTTAGGAAACTTGTTTATTGGTAAATGCATTTGTTGGGTTTCTTATGTGTCAAATAGATTATCTAAGGTAGTAGAAATAATCAAAAGAATTACTTGAGTGTACATGTACCCTACTATCCAGGTTTTACTAGTTTGAACGACATACTTTAAAAGTCAAAAAAAGAAATATTATTAACCTCTTAGTTTCTTGATTGTGATATTGTGACAGTTAGTTCGTCGCCATAGATGAATGATCCAATGTAGCACCCCTCTAATGAAGTCAGACCTACAACACCTAAAGCAATCTATTTACAAGTTACATATAGAATCCTAAAATGATTGAAACTCTAAGGTTAATCGTTATATGACTCAAACCTGCTATATCCTTATCATGGGAGCCTTCAAAACAGTCCCCTACAGGCTCTTCGGGAGGTTCTACAATATTCCAATTATTCTCTTTGATTAATTAATACTCAAGCTCTTAATTCATTAAAACCTTTTAATTAATTACAAAAATAATTTCTAATTAACTTATTAATTCCTTAATAAATATACATCTTATTTATCTTCATTTCCTAATGCTATTTAGGTTATGAGGCCAACCCAAAAGAAACCTGTTATTATTAAAAATATTACCAAAACCATTAATGACCTTCAATACTGATGTGTTTATTTGCACTAGTAGTTTTAAATTTATAAAAACCTATCATATCTCAACAAGTTCAAAACACAGATAAACAGTATAGCTAGTCGCGAAATTATAAAGTTAAGGTAAGAAAGGGTGTCTAACACTAGGGAAACAGGTATGATTTCATTAAATACTACTGCTACTAAATAAATTAATAAATCATTGCAAGTGAGGGGTTTTTCAAATTTTACATGTTAAGAAAGAAAAAATTATCAACGAAAAACAATTGAATTAACTACGGTTAATTTATCGAATGTAAGAAAAATAGACAACATATTCAATCAAGATTAATGAGTACTTTCATTTAGCTTTGGATCATCTCTTCCATATGGTTAATTTCTTAAATGCAATGGACTATTCAATTGGTTACCAAATTCTAATATACTGGTTATCTTGTTCAAATTTCCTAGCAATTAACCATGTATGAATGACTGTTACAATGATCATGTAAGAAGTGAACACCTAATTGATTTAATATGTTTAGGCTATGAATGACATGATCTAAAGATTTCTTATCTATGATCAAGACAATTAATCAAGCACATAGCATCGATATCTAATGCTCTCTGACACAATAAAAGTTACTAATAACCCTAGGATTTGTTTAATCTCTAGATCTAACCTTTTAATGATCATAAGTACATAAATACAACTACATATAACTCATAGATAGGAGATGAAAATCAGAACTTTAACATGCTAGTTAGTCGATATGTCAAATGCAAGTAAACACCAAGCTAAAAAATCCAATAATATCGAAATCAACACATAGTATCAAGGTTCATACATTCTAAACAAAAGTCTAGGGTTATTCTCCCATAACTAAATCCGAAAGATTAATTAACATCAATTAAACTAGATAAAACATCATTATATCAAGCAAACCAAATGATTAATAGTTTTTCTTTTGTCGATCTCTTCAAATATCACTTCTCAATCGATCCATGGCCTTCCTAGGGTTTCTGAGAGGTTCTTGGTTGCAATTCGTTGTAGAAAATTGTAGCTCTCTCCAAAAAATCTGACTTAATATTGTATTTATAAGTATACCAAAATTATTCCACCACGTCGTGGTACATGGCTCACCACGTCATGGTGATGATTCTTTAACATACCCTCCAAATTTCCAATGCAATTCATCTGTGAATCTTCTATAATGTGACATGACAGAATATCGTGGCACGCATATGACGACGATATGGAAACTACTTTTATGCAAAAATTACTTCTTTAATGATCACTTACAGTCCGCATCCTCCAACATAGCATTTTTGTTCCTTTTCCTTAAGAATGTATGTTGGGTCAAAAATATGGTTTATACTTTACTTTTCTAGGAAAATGTATTTTTGTGTGTTGGACAGTAAACAGCTTGGTGTTTACGATCGTATACGTGTTTGCGGTTGTGTTTACGGCCGTAAGCCCATTTACGGCCCATGTCCACCAAGCCCATATTCTCATGTATATATATAGGGGTGAGGGGTGTGAGGAAAAGATTGATGAACACTATAGGAGCTTAAGTGTGTGTATTTGAAGGTGTTCTAGAGAGAGAAAAGAGAGTGTGTGTTAGTGTGTGTAAATCTTGTATCCGGATCTTCATTCATATCAATACATACATGATTCATCATCTTCTTCTTCTGCTTATCTTCTTATTGTGATCTGGCATCATCCATTTGATTGGGATTCCGCACCATCAAACGAATCTGATTGATACACATGCAGATTAGCGACTTACAATTGGTATCAGAGCTTGGATTGTATCACTCATTTTTGTCAGATCCGGAGCCGATTTGATCTTATTTTGAAGATATTTTTGCGTTTTTGGATAGATCTCGCAAAAATAAGGGGGAGATTGAAGGATCCAGTTAATGGTTTGGTCTAGGCTTTCATTGTATATTGTTTTGGATAGAGGCTGTAATACTGTTTTTGAGTTGTGCATGCATTTTAGTTGGTCTATGTGTTTAAGACCGTAAAATTTGTTTACGACCGTAAACCCTGTTTACGGTAGCAAACCCAGTTTACTGTCTGGTCTTGTATAAATAGTGGAGGAGTCGGTCTTTTGTCGTTGTTGATGCCGTCACGTTTACATAGAGTCCATCGAGTTGTACCTGACGATTTTTGAATATAATCGATTGCAAGCTTGGTTCCTTTTCATCTTATTCTTCTTATGTGATTGATTGTTGCTTAACTACTGGTAAAGATCCATATTCGAACCTTACAATTGGTATCAGAGCATATGCATCCTTCTACTTCTCAATCCCTCTAAAACTATAAGTGATAATAATCTGAATCTATCCACTCTCCTAATGATTGTCTGCTCACCTGATGTAAGGAGTACTCTAGAAGTCCTTGATTACTAGGGCATATCAGGAAGCGGGAAACATGTTCCAGTACAATTAAAATTGAACACTCAAAGACTGTCTATAGATCTCACTGCTAAATTTAGGTGGACAACAATATCCCAGGTCGTCGTCAGATGAATGGTCCTTAAGATATAATATCTAGGATCTTAGGATCTCTTTGTCTTACAATTAATAGTATGTCCTAATTTTGTCAAATTTTTTTTGTGATTAAGTGGACAACAATACCAGCTATCGATCAGACAAAGATGTGAATATGAAAGGTACCGACAAGTGGATTAAGGCTGTCTAAAAACATTGATCCCAACATCACAAGAAAATTTTAGTAAATCTTAAGATAATTTTTTTGTCTGCGTTTACTTTTATTTTTATTTTTATTTTTTATTTTTGTTTTATTTTATTTTATAATTGTCAAAATTTATTTTTTTAAAATTTTTTTAATTCTTAAATTTTAGAAATTAGTTTATTTTATTTTTAGGTTTATTTTATTTTTATGTTTATGTTTTATTTTTATTTTTTATTATTTTTATGTCCTCAAAATGTCTCATTTTTGTAAATTTTAATCAAAATGTGGACTGGGTTTTTACACTATGTGGGAGACAGGTAAAAGTTAAAGGAGTATAAAAGAAAGAGTTTACTGCTGTAAACCCTTTCGTTTCCCATTTCTCCCTTTTACTGCCGAAAACATCCTCTCTCTATCTCGATAATTGTTGTTAAAATTTTGAGAAATCGGCCTAGTACACCTTGAAGGTATGTTAAAAACGACCAGGAATCTGCTTTCTATTTGCCATTCCGACCAAAATCGAAGGAGTAATCGGTGTTTAAAAATCTGTCGGCGTTTACTGTTCATGAGGAGTTTACTGTTTATGAACATTCAAGAACCGTAAACTCCATTTAGCCTTACGACCGTAAACCCGCTTTTGGTCTTACGACCGTAAACCCTAGTTTTGGTCTTACAACCGTAAACTCAGGTTTTGGTCTTATGACCGTAAACCCAGTTTACGATCAGTTGATAAATTTTGACCGTAAACCCAATTTTGACTATTTTGACTGTAAACTCTAATCATTTGTAGTCAAATTAATTTTTAAGGAAAAAATATCTTGATTAATTAAGAAAATTCAATGTTTTAAATTGTTAAAATTTTGTGTTTTCTTACTTAGCTTGTTTAGTGCGGAAAAATGGAAAATCTTAAGTTTGCGGACATGCACAACTTGGCAATCGTGCTGGATGATCCTCCGGTCACTCATGCAAAGTTCAAGTCCATGATTTACGGGTTGAGCGAGTGCTACTTATCCTATGCCATCACAGTAAATCCCATCATCTATCAGAATATCATCCAGGAGTTTTGCCAGACAGCCAAAATGGAAAATGTCAATGGAGAAATTGCAATTGAAGCTGTAGTCAAAGGTTGCAAGATCAAGATTACAAAGCAGTACATCAAAGACACTTTGCTGATCAACGATGAATCCAATTTCCCTACTGAAATTGGAATTGATGATGTACAACGGATCCTTCAGAGGATGGGATATGAGGGTGTCTACCCTCCCACAGTGAAGAAGCTCCTGCCTCCTTACTGGCGATTCCTAGCACATATATTCGTAAGCTGCATTTCTAGTAGGAGATCTGGAGCCGATGAGATCTCCCTCAGGAACACAGGGGCAATTGTCTCGTTGGCTACTGGCATAAAGTTTAATTTCTCAAAGTTCATTCTCGATGAATTCCTGGTGAACATCAACGCCATGACCCGGAGAACCAGAGATGTATTCTTGCTTTATCCAAGGTTCATTCAAGTATTCATTGACGGACAGATTCCAAAAATGATCAAGGATGGTGACAAGTTGGACATAAAATCCTTGGGCCCTCACACAGTTGGTCTTATCAAGAAAAATAGAAAGGGCAAGGTTGTCTTTCAAGGTTTACATCGCCTGGTGAAGTTTGGGAATTTTGCTGAAATTGGTGAATCCTCCGAGTCCCATGGAGTATCTGATAATGCATCATCAGAGCCCATTTCATCTAAAAGGGTTGTGTTTGATGATGTGATTACTATTTCAGATCATGATGTTGATGAAACTGTTGCTGCAAATGCCTAAGTTGACGAAGAACACGAATTGCAATCGGTACCGGTTCAAGGGGATTACAATGAGGGATCCGGGAACGAGAAAGAAGAGTTTGAGGATGTCGACTTTACGGGATTCGGTAAAGATGATATTCCATTTAATTTCGGCAGTAATGATGATTTTGTGACTGGAGAAAACCTTGACAACTTGCTTGATGATGTTGATGAAGTTGTTCATACGACAACAGAGACAAGGGAAAAAGAAGATGTTTTCATAGTTGCGCCTCCTGTTTCCAAACCAACGGCGGAAATAGCAACTCCTATGGTGACGGTGTTAGGGATTCCTCCCCTTGATGTCGTTTTACCTACATCTATGCCAATGGAAAGTGATCCCACCACCACTCAAGCCTCTCCTCCACATAGCAAAAGACGCAGATTCGTTCTGAGATTAGCAACTCAGAGTGCTACAACTCAAAATGTTACAGCTCCACCAATAATGACACCTATTATTGTTTCATCTAAACCTTTCAGTGAAAGGCCTAGTACCGTATTTGAAGCTGGTGGCTCTTCATTCCAAACAAATCTCTCTCCTCCCAGGCCAGATAATTATGAAGCCTCAGTTAGGCATGCCAGGCTCTTAGCAGCGGAACAATTTTCTACGCCACCCTCTCACAGCAAAGGAATTTTTATTGGGGGTGACAGCTCAAGAGAAGGACCTCCTACACTTCGTGGACTCTAGAATCAGGTGACCTTCAAACTGAAAACACAGAGCTTAGTATTCAGTTGGCCGAGCTTAGCGAAGACAACGCTCTGAAGACGAAGCAAATTGCTGATCTTCAGACACAATTTGGTCTCTTAACCGCAAATTTCCTCTATTTGAAGAAGAAACTAGAAGATAAATTTGGTGATGAATTCAAGTCACCTGTTGACGAATCACGGATCAATCCTCCCATTCAAGACGCTCCAAGTGCTGACGCTCCAACTTGTTTATCATTGAAGCAATGTACTTGTATTTACGAAAAGCCTTATTGTACGCTCGATTTGTATAAACTTGTGATACTCACCAACTATTTTCATAGTTGACGCTCGTTTTACATGCTTTTTCAGGAAGTAATTAGTAAGTGGATGTAAAGATTCATCATCATAGAGCATGCTGCATCGTGTTGAAGCTATTATGAAGCCATATTTTGAACAATGTTATTTTGAAAAACTTGTATTTTGTTTCTTTTGAAGCTATGAGTTGTAAACTTTTAAATACTGCTATGGTGATGTATCTTTATCTTTTGCATTGAAACCGTTATCACTGTCATACCTTGCGTTTCCGCTTTAGCGGGGTGTGACAGAAGTGGTATCAGAGCTAAAGTTATAGAGAACATCGGTTTTTCTTTAAGAAAACACAACCTATAACTAAAACTTACAAAGAAATTCTTTTTACATCAAACATGTTACTAGTATAATTAGGTCGGGAGTTGTATTATTGGACCTTGATTAAACATAGCCTGATCACCTATGTTTAATTAAGAAAAGATTTATACAAAGCTTGAGCTAATTATAATGGGAATATGTTCAACAAAAATATTTGAGAAAACTTTATTTCAAAATTTCAAAAGGTTAATTTTGGTGTGTGTAAGCATTGCATATTATAGGCATGCATTGTCATTTATTTCATATCTCATTGAAACTATGTCACAGTCCACTATGTCAACATCGTCATCTTCCCGCGCTACCGCGTCAGCCGATGAATCCGGCTATGTCACTGTTATCCCTCGACGTAATCCCCCCGCCTCGGTAGAAGAAGACCCATCAGAGGATACGGAAGATACTGGGAACTCGGTGGAGATCAGCAATGACAACGCCCCAAGTCAATGACGCGAGGCATCACCGACATCGGTGTTGCCACAGCCACCGCTCTATGGACTTCGCATTCGGAGGACAGCGAGGAAGAGTGTTCCCATTCCAGGAAGGATACCCGCCAGCACAGCAGGACATGGTACGGCAGGACCTAGCGGAGCAGAACCCAGCGATGCAGGACCGAGAGCACCCTCACCTCAGCAAGTCATAGGGATACCTGTCAGACAGCCAGGTATGACCCCGGAGGAGTCCTGGAGATTGCAGTCGATAGCAGCGGGCCTACGTCACAGTCTCGCTGTGATAGCTGGGCATCGAGAAGTTTTGGATGAAGTCTTGGTAGGAATGGAAATCCTGTATCAGCATTCGATGGAGACTGCTGACACTGCTAGTGCTGCTAGACGAGAGGCAGGTCATGCGATGACAACATATTATGTGTTTGGTGGGTTGTTCCTGATTGTGGTGTTGATGCTTCTTGTTGGGATAGCGATTGGCTTTTGGTTCTGATTTAAGTATTTTGTTTTATTTTGTTTTGAAATGAAAACCCATGTTGGGTGTCTTTTGGGAAAAATATTTAAAACTTTATTTTGGGATTGACGTATTGGTTTGGTTTTAAGATTATTTTAAATGGTAATGAAAAATTTTATTTTATGTTTGAAAACTTTTACTATGAGGTCAAACCCTAAAATTTATTTGGTAAATGGTTGAATAAAAGAGATTTTTCTTTTCTTTCCTTTCTCAAATCTATATGCATAGTATTAATGCAACCCATTAATTTGACAACACTTACGGTTTTCAAAATGGTAGTGAAATACATATTATACATTATTTTATGTATTTATACGTATTTCTTCTCCTGTGTCATAGAACCATGTCAGGAAGGCCTAATCGCGGGCGCCCACAGAACGAAACGCCCGATGTTGCTCAAATGGTAGCACAATAACTCATGCAAGCAATCCCAAACATTGTTACTCAAGTAACTGCAGGACTTAATGCTAACCAAGGAAGTAGTGGAGGAAACCGGGGAAACAATGAAAGAGAATGCAACTACAAGTCCTTTATGCCCTGTAAACCTAAGGAGTTCCATGGAAAGGAAGGTGCGGTCGGGTTACTGAAATGGATTGACAGCATGGAGTCGGTCCTTCATATTAGCAAATGCCTCGAGCGCAACAAAGTTGAGTATGCATCTTGCCTATTCCAAGATAGGGCATTAACCTGGTGGAATACTCTAGTGCAAACCCGAGGTCGTACAGCAGCATATCAGCTAACTTGGGAAGACCTAAAGAAGCTGCTGATAGAGGAGTATTGTCCCAAGGATGAACTTCATAAACTTGAATATGAATTCTGGAACCATTCTATGGTTGGAACACAAATAGAGAAGTACACAGTCCAATTTCATGAACTAGCAAAACTAGTACCTCACATGGTTACTCCTGAGGAGAAACGGATAGATCGTTACATCTGGGGTCTGGCACCAGAGATTCGGGGAATGGTTACCTCAGCAAACCCAACTACCATTCAAAGTGCAGTAAGCCTAGCAAATCGACTAACCAATGATGTGATAAGGATAGGAGCATCAGCAAAGGAAAGCTCTAGTAGCAAGAGGAAGCCAACAAATCAGGGAGAGAAGAAGTATGGAGGCAAGTCAGGGAGGAAGCAGAAAGTCTCAAGAAACTTTATGGTAAGAGCCCAGGAGCAAGAAGCAGTGAAAACTCAAGGACAAGAAGTGCAGGAGCGAAAGCAGTACTCAGGGCCGCTTCCGAAGTGCAATAAGTGTAACTTCCATCACAAGGGAGCTTGCCCGGTGTGCCAAAACTGTAAGCAAACAGGCCATTACTCGAAGTATTGTAAGGTGAATAAGGAGGGAAAAAGGACATGTTACGAGTGCGGGAGTAATGATCATCTCCGTAGAGCATGTCCTAAACTGAACAATGGACCTGGTAACAATGGACAAGGCCAAGCCAGGCAAAACTTTCAAGGAAATCAAGTTGGACAGCCAAGAGGTGTAGCCTTTGTGATTGGTGCAGAAGAAGCTCGTCAGAACCCTGAAGTGATAATAGGTACGTTCCTCCTGAACAACCATTTTGCATCAGTAATATTCGATGCGGGAGCAGATAGGAGTTTTGTTTCTTTAGCATTTAGACTATTAATTGGCTTGAAATCGGTAAAGATGAGGAATGCTTATGCTATTGAACTTGCTGATGGGTATGAAATTAGGGCTAGTGATATAATTCCTGGTTGTACTTTGAATTTAGCTGATAAACTCTTTAGCATTGACCTAATTCCTATAGAGCTAGGTAGTTTTGATGTGATAGTAGGGATGGATTGGTTATCCAAAAATAGAGCGGACATTGGTTGTTATGAGAAAGTCATCAGAGTGCCTCTCCCTAATGGAGAAACCCTTATCATACACGGTGAGAAGCCAGGAAGAAGTTTAAACATAGTATCAAGCGTGAAGGTTCACAAGTACCTGAAGAAGAATTGTATTGCATTCATGGCCCACGTGCTAGAAAGAGAACCTGAAGTTAAGCAACTCAAGGAGATTCCAGTGGTTCAAAACTATCCCGAAGTATTTCCGGAGGAATTGTCCGGTCTACCCCCTTATAGACAGGTCAAATTTCGGATAGACTTAATTCCCGGAGCGGCACCGATAGCAAAAGCACCATATCGCCTTGCACCATCCGAGATGCAAGAACTATCCGGACAACTTCAAGAACTTCTAGACAAAGGGTTTATTCGACCAAGTTCTTCACCTTGGGGAGCCCCAGTGTTATTCGTCAAAAAGAAAGATGGTTCGTTCCGAATGTGCATTGATTACAGAGAATTGAACAAGTTGACAATCAAGAATCGATATCCGCTCCCTAGAATAGATGACTTGTTCGATCAGTTTCAGGGTGCTTCCTACTTCTCAAAAATCGACCTTCGGTCAGGGTATCATCAGCTAAGAATTCACGAAGAGGACATTCACAAAACAGCATTTAGAACCCGTTATGGACATTATGAGTTCTTAGTCATGCCTTTTGGACTAACGAACGCACCCGCTGTATTCATGGATTTGATGAATAGGGTCTGTAGACCATGCCTAGACAGGTTTGTAATTGTATTTATCGATGACATACTTGTTTACTCGTAGACCAAAGAAGATCACAATAGACATCTAAAGCTAGTGTTGGAGCTGTTGAAGGAACAGAAATTGTATGCCAAGTTCACTAAGTGTGAATTTTGGATTCGGGAAGTACATTTTCTTGGTCATGTGATCGGTGAAAGAGGAATCCATGTAGATCCAGCTAAGATAGAGGCAATCAAGAAATGGGAGGCCCCCAAAACCCCGACAGAAATACGACAATTCCTAGGATTAGTTGGGTACTACAGACGCTTCATTGAGAATTTCTCTAGGATTGCTCAACCATTAACATCTTTGACCCAAAAGGATAGAAAATTTCTCTGGGAAGAGAAACACGAAGAGGCGTTTCAAATCCTGAAAAACAAGCTGTGCAATGCACCAATTCTGGCTTTACCAGAAGGATTAGGGAACTTTGTGGTGTATTGTGATGCGTCTCATCAAGGATTAGGATGTGTGCTAATGCAAAAAGATAAGGTCATTGCATATGCTTCCAGACAACTCAAACCGCACGAGAAGAATTATACCACCCATGATCTAGAACTAGGAGCAATAGTTTTCGCCCTTAAGATATGGAGGCATTATTTGTACGGAACCAAGTGCACCATTTATACCGATCACAAAAGCCTTCAGCATATCCTGGATCAGAAAATGTTAAACATGCGGCAGAGAAGATGGGTAGAGTTGTTTAGTGATTATGATTGTGAGATACGATATCACCCAGGGAAGGCTAACGTAGTAGCCGACGCTCTTAGTAGGAAAGAAAGAGTGAAACCTTCCCATGTGAGAGCTTTGGGAATGGTAATTCAGACAAGCTTGAAATCTCAAATCATTAATGCCCAGGAGAAAGCGTTATGCATGGAAAATCTTCCAGGCGAAACTTTACATGGTTTGGAAGAAAGATTTGAAACCAAACCTGATGGAGTTTGTTATTTTAAAGACAGGGTCTGGATTCCAAGGGTTAACAACCTGAGAGACATGGTACTAGAGGAGTCTCATCGATCTAAATACTCCACCCACCTGGAGCAGATAAGATGTACAAGGATCTTAAAGAGTACTATTGGTGGCCTGGAATGAAAAAGAATATTGCCTTGTACGTTGGGAAGTGTTTGACATGCTCAATAGTCAAAGCTGAACATCAGAAACCATCCGGGTTGTTGCAACAACCTGAAATTCCCCAATGGAAATGGGAGCAAATATCTATGGACTTTGTTACCAAACTTCCTAGAACTGCTAAAGGTCATGACTCAATTTGGGTCATAGTGGATCGACTGATGAAATCTGCACACTTTCTCCCCATTCGAGAAGATTTCAAGATGGGAAAATTGGCCCAAATCTACATCGACAAAATTGTTTCTCTACATGGTGTACCCTTATCTATCATTTCTGATAGAGATAGTCGTTTTACATCTCGATTTTGGTGGATGTTACAGAGGGCACTAGGAACCAAGATAGATTTGAGCACAGCTTACCACCCTCAGACAGATGGGCAAACAGAGAGAACAATACAAACATTGGAAGACATGCTACGATCGTGTGTCATTGAGTTCAAAGGAAATTGGGATACTCATTTGCCTCTAATTGAGTTTTCCTACAATAATAGCTACCACACGAGTATCCAATGTGCTCCATATGAAGCATTGTATGGACGCAAGTGTCGTTCGCCCTTATGTTGGACAGAAATCGGAGACAGACAGTTGACTAGACTCGAACTTATCCAGGAAACATCTGACAAGATTGCTATCATCAAGGATAGGCTTAAAGCTGCCAGAGATCGTCAGAAAAGTTATGCGGATAATCGTCGAAAACCATTAGAATTCCAAGTAGGAGACAAGGTACTTTTAAAAGTGTCGCCTTGGAAAGGGCTTGTGCGTTTTGGTAAGAAAGGAAAACTAAGCCCGAGATATGTTGGACCCTTTGAAATCCTTGAAAGGATTGGTCCAGTAGCGTATAAACTCCAATTGCCCCAAGAGTTAAGCGCCATTCACGACACATTCCATGTCTCCAACCTTAAGAAATGTCTAGCCGACGAAACATTGATAGTACCCCTGGAGGAAATTAAGATCAATGATAAGCTGAGCTTCGTTGAGGAACCGATAGAAATCCTTGACAGGGAGGTAAAACATCTTAAGCGGAGTAAGATCCCGATTGTGAAAGTTCGATGGAACTCAAAACGCGAGCCGGAGTACACCTGCGAGCGCGAGGACTTCATAAAGGAAAAGTATCCGCAACTTTTCCCTTGCGATGACATAGAATGAATTTCGGGACGAAATTCTTTTTAAGTGGGGGATACTGTGACAACTGCCAATTCAGGTCATTCTTGGACTCATGCATCTTTATAATAACCATTCATGCACAACATGCCATGACCTAGTAGTATAAATTAGGTCAAAAATCTTGCATAAACTAGGATCCAACTAAGGTCTAGGACTAATATACTTGATACTTACAATTCTAGTAAGTTGCTTAGCTACAATAGGAAATGCCAATACTATAATTAGAATAAAGCTTCAAGCTTTGTTATAATTGAAATAGGGTATAAAACTCTAAAAATAAATTAAAACATTCTAATTATACTTCAACATGTTGTTGAATATCAAACAATATTCCAAAAACCCTAAAGAGCCAAAAATCCAAAGTTATAAATTATAAAGCTTAAAAACTTTATAAAATTTGGCTATAAACCTCCTAATATCAAATTTTATTAATCAAATTATGGATTATACCAATGAACTAGAAATATAAATTACAAGTATTAATCATAAATTATTTGTTGAAAACAAGATTTTTAAATAAATCAAATTGCTTAATAAACATTTTATAAAAATGAATGTTTTTATATAAAATATAGGAGGGAATTTATAAAGTTTAAAATTTAGGAGAGAGGAGGCCAAAATTCATGCAAAAACCGGCCATCACCTCTCCCCATGCCCTCTCTCTTCCCCAAAACACAATCATTAAGCTTAAACCCTTACTCCACCTCTTCTCTCTTCACTCTCTCACTTCACTCTCTTCTTCCCTCTCTCTAAACTCACGAAAATCCTCTCATTTCTCTGCAAAATTTCGAGATTGTGAAGCCCTTGAAGTGTTCTTACTTCTCTCAAGGTCAAAACCAAGGTAAACAACAACATCTTCTTCCATAGTTTCATGGTTAAACCTCTTTTTCTTCTTAGTCTTCTCTACTTTTCGGATTCTATGCCTTTCCATGGCTAGAAATCATTATTCTCCCCTTGTGGTTTGTAGATTCTCACCATAACACAATGCATGTGTTAGAGATGGTGAAAATCCGGGATCAAACCCATGCAAGGAGTGGAAAAGATGCACATATGATCATGTGACATCAAAACCTAATATTTCATGTTCTTCTCCATTTCTTTTGTGTTCATGCATGAACAAAAGCATTTAAACCATTTCTAGTACATCTTGGATGCTCATTCATTCCATGCATGTGTTAGAAATCGGGCCTTACCAAAGACATGCATGATGTTCTTGTTGAAATACCCTAATAATGCACACAAGCAAACATGCAATCTGCCAGATTACTTTGTTCGACTTTGAACAGTCATAACTCAGTCATTTCTTAACCAAATCATGATATTCTTTTTGTATTGGTTCGTTCCACGAGTTAACTTTCAAACCCAACTGGTCTCACTGTAAAATATTAAATATCCGATATTTAGCAGATTTTACAAAAAGGTTGCGCATACAGCTCTTTTTCTGTGATCACTATTTTTATCTTGCTTAAACAATGGCCTTAAACCCAACCATAAATCTGAGGAAAAATACCTTAGAAACTTAACATATCTAGTGAATTATGGTTAAAATTTCGTGGCTTGAAACCCCACTGAATGGACTACAAAAATTCATGAACTTCAGCCACATCTACACTTCATGCATTATTGCATGCAACTTTTTCTTAAATTGTTTGGAATCATTACCCTCATTTCTCTTCTGAATACATTCTTAACATTTTTACTTTTTAAAGCCCTTGCATGCATGAGATAATCTGGAAAATTTCAAGAGCTTTTGTTATTTTTTTGATTTATTAGAATTATTGCTAAAACCAAGGGCATAAATCATATAAAATACTTCCAGAGGTCAATAAATCCTAAATAAATATATGGATGATCCTTATGGGGAATAATAACCCCTCACCAAATTTCAGCAATTTTTGTTACTGTTTAATACGATTTCTAATTTTATTTTGTTTAGGGAATGATAAATTACAAAACCACTTTATATGATGTGAAAATTGTATCTAACAATTTTCTCATACCTTACCTGTGATGGGTGACTCCAGAAAATAATTTCAAGATTTTCCATCATGTTTTACTATTTTTCCCAATTTTTGGTAATTATAATGGTCTAAAAATGGGAGAAATAGTTCTGATTATCCAAAATTCATGAAAATTTACCAGGATATAATATTATAGAGTAGGAGGTTACACAAAAATTTTGAATATTTGTCTCTACTGTAAACTATTTTTCTCTTATTTTCTAAAGTTAATTGCACTAAAATACACTTAAATATACATAAATACCCAAAACCAGTTTATACATTATGAAAACCACTTTTGATATTTTTACCAGGATATTTATACTGTAAATGATGTTACAAAAATTTATGGTGATTTATTTTAACTGTTTAATATTATTTCTTTAATTAATGACTATTTAAAGGAATAAAGCAAAGAAAAATAGAAATACCCACTGAAAAATATCTTTTATATTTTTCCCAGCCTATTTATGTATAATAACAATTAAATAAAAAGTTTGGGTAATTTTGGAAACTGTTTTCTATTTATTTCAATTTTTATTGAAATAAATGCTCAAAAATCATAAAATATAATTAAACAGCTTGGAAATCCATTTTTATAATTTTCCCAGCTTAGTATTGTGTAATAACAGTTAAATAAAAACTTTGAGAATTTTTATCCCTCGAATGCTATTTTCGTGAATTTATGTTGTAATAAGGACTTAAAAATTTGGAAAGTTTATATTCCAAGGTTGTAATTAATCGCCCGATATATAGAATTTCATTACTTCAGAAAAAGTATAACTAATTGATATAAAATCCAATACTAAAACATAAATTGGCATTTCCCTATGTGTAGAGTTTAGTATATTAGCATTAGATATCGACATGGAAACTCACTAGTACGTGTGTTTGATGTCGTAGGATCCCGGTAGTAAGACGTTGGTGCATCCCGAAGTACCGCTTGTGTCTACACAAAACATCGTGAGTATTCACGCACTCCCCTATTTTCGGTTTTTATGTTTTGGGGTGGAAAAGCATGTCCAGAAAAACTACTGTTTGCATGTTGTATTTAAATTGAATTGTATCAAACATGATTGCTATCGTATTGCTATGTTTCTTTATGTATGTCTATGCAACACGGAACATGAGAACTTATCGTACTAAGGCCCTTCCTTTATCTCTAACCATTAACTCTTTGAGCCAATGGTCGTTATGGATAGCGCTATTAGGAATTGACAACTCCTCACTCGCCCGAATCGCTGGAGTGCATGATACCATGTTCATCTATGGAACGATAAGCATAGATCTCGATAGGGCTTCAGTCATAGGTTTGGTTGAGACTCATTGTTTGCTCATACACATACAAACTCGTTTCTCCTTATAGCAATAAACTTGTATTCATTAATAGCAATCAACTTGTTTATCATTGAAGCAATGTACTTGTATTTACGAAAAGCCTTCTTGTACGCTCGATTTTTATAAACTTGTGATACTCACCAACTATTTTCATAGTTGACGCTCATTTTACATGCTTTTTCAGGAAGTAATTAGTAAGTAGATGTAAAGATTCATCATCATAGAGCATGTTGCATCGTGTTGAAGCTATTATGAAGCTATATTTTGAACAATGTTATTTTGAAAAACTTGTATTTTGTTTCTTTTGAAGCTATGGGTTGTAAACTTTTAAATACTGCTATGGTGATGTATCTTTATCTTTTGCATTGAAACCGTTATCGCTGTCATACCTTGCGTTTCCGCTTTAGCGGGGTGTGACAAGACACAAGCGAACCCTCTGGTGACCGTCCTAATGTCCAGGGGCAGGGTTCATCTTCTTATCACAATCAAGGATCTTAATTCCAAGGGGAGAACTCATCACCAAATACATCAAGCTCTATTGAAATTCCAGCCAATGAAGGGATACAAATGCGGGTCCTGAACAGGAATCATTCTTCGAGGGGGAGAACACCAATATTGGTGATGACGACATTCTGTCTGAACAAGAGGAAGAAATCAATGTTGAATTGGATCCTGTCTATGATCCAAACTTTCCTCCACTTATCAAATGGACCAAAGATCACTCTCAAAGTCAAATTATTGGGGAATCCTCAGAAAAAGTGTTAACTCGCTCTCAAATCAAAGCGAAACAGGCTGCACTCTTTTCAAAAGTCGAGTTTTACATGTTCAATTCATTCGTTTCCAATGTTGAACCAAAAACCATTAACTCAGCTCTTGATCATTCAGACTGGGTTCAAGCCATGCATCATGAGTTAAACGAGTTTGAACGAAACAAGGTATGGCGGCTTATTCTAACTCCAAAGGATGCTTTGGTTGTCGGTCTCAAATGGGTATTCAGAAACAAGATGGAAAAAGAGGGGAATGTCATGCGTAACAAAGCGAGGTTGGTCGTCAAAGGATATTGTCAGGAAGAGGGAATCAATTATGAAGAAACCTTCGCTCCCGTAGCAAGATTAGAATATGTTCGTATCTTTCTAGCGTACTCCGCTCACAAGAACTTTGAAGTCTGTCAAATGGACGTCAAATGTGCTTTCCTTAACGGTGAACTTGAAGAAACCGTATATGTTGAGCAACCACCAGGCTTCGTGAACATGAAGTATCCCGATCATTGTTATATCCTTGACAAAGCTGTATATGGCCTCAACAAGCTCCTAGAGCATGGTATGAAACTCTCACTCGTTTCTTAAAAATGTATAAATTCAAACAAGGTTTGGTTAACCCAACCTTCTTTCGTAAGCAACAAGGTAACCACCTTATGATAGTCCAAAGTTATGTTGATGACATCATCTTTGGCTCCACGAATCCTAGCTTAACAGCTGAATTTAGAAAGTTGATGGAAACTAAATTTGAGATGAGCTTAATGGGTCCAATTAACTTTTTTCTTGGATTGAACATTAGATAGGGACCCGAATGCATTTTTATTAATCAGGAAGCATATACCAAGACTTTGCTAACCAAGTTTGGAATGATGGGAGACTCCAAAGTGAAAGTGCCTATGGCTTTTGGAACTAAGCTCACACCATCATTGGAGAAACCGGCAGCTGATATAACAGTTTATCGACAAATTATTAGGTCTCTAATGTATCTTACAGCCAGTAGACCTGATATCATGTTCTATGGCTGCTAATGTGCGCTATTTCAAGCCAACCCTCGAGAACCTCATCTTCAAGCCGTGAAGAATATCTTTCGCTATTTGAAGCGAACCTCCTCTCTGGGTTTGTGGTATCCAGCCAACTCAGGATTCTTTGTTCAAGCATTTTCAGATGCTGATTTAGGTGGCTGTGGATTAGATCGTAAAAGCACCACAGGAGGATGTCAATTTCTAGATGGTAAATTAGTCAGTTGGAAATCGAAGAAACAAACCTATGTTTCACTATCCACTGCAGAAGCTGAATATCTCGCTGCAGCATCCTGTACATCTCAAGTCAGGTGGATACAAAATCAACTCAGGGATTATGGGCTAAACATGAAGTAAATCCCGATGTATTGTGATTCTAAAAGCGCAATTAGGATTCTTACAATCCCGTACAACATTCGAAGACTAAGCATATCGCACTGAGGTATCATTTCATCAAGGATCATGTCGAAGATGGTAACGTAGAAATTCTTTTCATCAGAATGACTGATCAATTGGCAAACATATTCACGAAGGCCTTACCTGAAGCAAGCTTCAATAAGATTCTACAAGGCCTACGAATGATGCAAGTTGAATCTATACCAAAATCGCCTTCGCTCCCATAAAGGTAACAATCGAAATAGAGCGAACCGAAATGAACTGAAATGAACCGAACGTTCGGTCTATTTCGGGTGAAGTTCGATCATGAACCAAAATGAACCGAATGTTTGGTCTATTTCGGGTTCGATCCTTCTACACTTGTACATTTTTTAAGGCATTTCAATTTTTTTTATGTATATCTTTTCATTACTTCTTTTCTACTTATAAAATCCCAAAAATATTCTTTTTATTTTTATAAAAATCCTTAAGAAATCCAAAAATATTTTTGTCTTTTGTTCAATTTGTCTAAATGTGATTTCCGATGGCAATGCTAAGGCAGGTAAATGATTTTACTAGTTAGGTGTCCATAGAAGCATGTTGCTGTATGTTGACCAAAGCCTCGATAGATTTTGAGCGAAGCCTTAATAACATGAGATATACCAATCGTGTTTTCCCAATCCAGGCTATCCAATTCATTCTAATCATGAGCTACCTTACTCTACTCAAAATTGAGTTTAGAGTTTTCTACTTGGTCCTTCTTTTTTTAAAGCCGAGGTACATTCGCTTCTTATACCATCTTCATCATCGTTCTCCACTATAACTCGTTTCATCAATATAATCCCTGAGACTCTCAGTCTTAACCACTGAGGTTTATGGTTATACCAAGTTTGTGTTCATGATTTTAGTTGCATTCCACTATGTACTAAGTGAAACCCAAAGTTCAACACCACTACTAAATTGACGGTGAATTCACAAATTCAAGATCTTACTTGTTACCCTATGAAATCTCTTTTTTCTTTTGAGTGATCTTTATGAGTTTTCCTTTCACCAAGGCTTCCCTAACTCTAAAAGATCCAGTTTAATTTTTTTTTTGAGATTTCTTCCTTCACTTGTCACTATAAAGTTTATCATACCTACTTGTTCAACATATCACAATGATCTCATAAGTACTTCATTCAGTTTCGGTCTTATGTTAAGTATCAAAATTATGAACTGAAGCGAAAGTCACCCTCTTTAACCTTCAAAAGATGCCATTCAAAACTTCTCAACAAGTTTTTGATCGTTATTCAATGGAAAACCAAGCAAGCACTTTAATGTCTCTTGAATTTGAAGGATGTGATTTTTTCCTAGAATCAATTATCTTATGTCTGCTTACGACATCATAGAGTATCCTTAGAATTTTGTTTTATATCTTTATCTTTTACACCCTATGCACAAAAACTTTTAATTTTCCAAACTCTAGTTTTGTTCAGAATGATCACTAAAATGCTAAGGGCAACAAAAATTCAAATGTTATATAGAGAAACGTTTGGGATAAAGTGGAAGCTGACTCAGCGACTATCCAAACGGTTTGGCGATTTGAAAAAGTGCATTGTATGAAAAAGCGTGTAAAAAGGGAAACGTCTTTTCTCTTTCCTGCGTCATCTTCAACACGCCAACTGTTCACCTATCAAGTCAGGCGCTATTTTTGAAAGAATCCAAGATTTTAGTCGGATTTTTCTCTCTCTTCTTGTACGTATAAAAGGAATTAGAACGGTACTCTCTCAACCTTTATCACTTCCCAAAATCTCTCAAAGAACACTGGTGATTCTCTGTAACTGTTCATCATCTTCTTCAACCTACAACAATGGCAGACTGATCATCAGTTCACGATACTTCAGTTCGTCAACCTCTTTTCACTATCAAACCCCAACAGAATCTGGTCATCGATCTCACCCCATTCATCTATGAGCCCTATATGATGTATGTGGTTGAGTGTCTCAAATACTCACCACTCGTCGACGCACTGACTAAAGTTGAAGTTGTTCCCATGTCGTGCTTGTCTCTTGTCTACGCTACTTCCTTCTATGACAAGATTAATGAACGAATTCACTTTGAACTCCACGATGAGAAGACCTCCAAGTCCAAGCATCAATTATGTTCCCTAATCGGTCTTTTTCAAGATTCATCTCTGGTAAACCCTGACTCCATTACAAGTGGTCAATTGTTTTCCATTTTCTCTCAGATGGGGTATACTGAAACCCTAACCACCATTACGAAGTTCAAGAAGTCCTGCCTTCCTCCCCAATGGAATGGCTTTTTTACACTGTTGTTCAAGGGACTGTCTAAGCGACGCGCCGACTCCAATGGTGCAAGCAAAACTTCATGACGGTACTGTATGAGTTGTACCATGGAATTGACCTAGATTATGGGTCCATTATCTGACAGCATTTGGTCCAAAGCTTGGTCTCTTCATCCTGGCATTCTGAAATCTCCTGTGGGCGTTTCTGGTCTATCATCACCAACTGGGCAATGGACCACCTTCGTGTTCCAATAATGGCGGACTCCTTGCTCTCATCCATTCCTACCTTTCATACGACAAAAATCATCGTTACTGATCCATCAAAGTTTTTGTTTATTGGATCCATTCCTGAAACAATGCTCACTCGTATTTCTGAGTCGAGTAAAGTTCTACAACAATACAGGAAGCATCCATATATAGACCCAAGAGAGCCTACACAGGAAATGGTTCGGTCCATTGAAGAGGCTGACAAGCTAGCCAAGAGGGGAAAGAAGCCTGAAACACAGAAAGGAGAACCGGTCATTAAGCAAACCAAGGGGCAAACCCCCAAGAAGCGAAAATCTGATAAAGCTGCCCCTTCTCAGGCTCAACCGAAAAGGCAAAATAATCCTGCTCGGAGACTTATTCTGTAATCTTCAAGCGATTTGGAATATGAACCTCCTAAGCACAACAATGCTCCTTCATCGGAATCTGAGAGCGAAAATAGAATCGTAGTCACTCGTGATTCCTTTTTGGCTTATCCATCCTTCTCCCTTTGAAACACCTTTTAAGATGTGTTCATCATCCCAATTTAGTTCCCATGATCATGGTGGTACTAAAAAGGGATAAGTATCATTAGGATTTCATTTTTCTAGAAGATAATAATAATAATCAGCATGAAAATGAACATAAAGCACATAAAATCACCATTCTCCCTTTTAGGGTTTCCATGATCTTTTGCCACATGTAATCCCTTAGATCCATCATCCACCATATATGGGGTGAAGATAGGATCTTGAGATGATGTATAACATACAATTACAAATCAAATAAGAAGGAGAAGAAGTGAAGATGAAATCATAAAACTAGAACAAGGTTATGGATCAAGTTGTAAGAAATGATAAGGAGGCTCATACCAATATGAATCAAGGCTGGAAATGAACAAGAATTAGGCTCCAAACAACATCCCCTTGGCTGCTCTTGATCCCAAAGAGAGAGAGAGAGAGAGAGAGAGAGAGGATGATTTGAGAGAGACAGGGAGGGTTTAGAGTGTTTTTCTTATGTGAGTTCCAAATGACTCAATTAATATATTAAATACTATTTACTAGATTGACTTTGCAAATAGGCCCATAGCCCATGGACTTCAATAAAAAGAGTTTACAAGATGATCAAAAGAGTCTAGTAACATAGGAAATCAAACATTGGTTAAATAAATTAACCCAATGTTACAAGGATAATTAAATTAAAATAACCAAACGTACCGAGAAAAACCAGGGAGTTACAACTCTCCCCCACTAAGAATGGACTTCGTCCTCGAAGTCAACGCCTAGAAACAGATCTAGATAATGAGCGCACATCTCGCATTCCAGTTCCCAAGTCCATTCTGAACCCTTCCTATGTTGCCACTGCACCTTAACTAGGTTTATAGTCTTGTTGCGGAGAGCTTTCATCTTTCGTTCTGAAATAGCAATTGGTTTCTCAACATAATTGAGATGCTCGTCAATTTGTTTGTAATCCAGTGGTATCACAGCGGTCTCATCAACAACGCGTTTTCGTAACTGAGACACATGGAACGTATTATGAATTAGACTAATCTCGTCAGGCAGCTCTTAACGGTAAGCCACCTTTCCCACACGGGATATAACCTTGTAGGGTCCAATGAATCGAGGTACGAGCTTTCGCCGCTTCCGAAATCGAATCACACCTTTCCAGGGGGAGACTTTAAGCAACACATAATCTCCCACCTGGAACTCAAGATTGGAGCATCTTTTGTCGGCATAACTTTTCTGACGACTGCTTGCTGTGACCAAATGATCCCGAATCACTTGGATTTTCTTCGTAGTTCGTAGCACGATATCGGTACCCCCAAGTACCCTCTGCCCAACCTCGCCCCAACAAACAGGCGTCCTGCACTTCCTCCCGTACAAGGCTTCATACAGAGGCACTTTAATGCTCAAGTGATAGCTGTTGTTATAAGAAAACTCAGCTAGATGTAGATGGTCATCCCAACTACCCTCAAAATCAATCGCACATGCCCTAAGCATGTCCTCCAAAGTCTGAATCGTCCGCTCACTCTGCCCGTATGTCTGTGGATGGAAGGCGATGCTAAAATGTAATCATGTGCCCAACTCCTCTTGAAACTTCCTCCAGAAACGAGAAGTAAATCGGGTGTCCCGATCGGAGACAATAGAAACGGGAACCCCATGTAATAAGACAGTCCCCCGAACAAAGATCTCGGCTAATTTCTCCGCCGATGAGCTCTCCTTTATAGCCAGAAAGTGAGCAATCTTAGTCAAACGATCAACAATCACCCATATCGTATCGGATCCAATGGTTGCAACTTTCCATGTGGTTTCTGGTGTTCCGCGTTGACCTTCCGAAGGTCATACATTCTTCCACAAGTTGATCCACATCAGTCTTCATTCCATGCCACCAGTAAGCCTCCAGAAGGTCCTGATACATTTTAGTAGCACTAGGATCGATATAAAATTTTGACTTATGAGACTTATCCATTAGGGTTTTCGATTTCCCCCAGTATATGGAACCCAAACCCTACCGCAGCGAGTCAGCAAACCCCGACCGTCTCGTTCCATGTTAGGCAACTCTTTCCCAATCTTCTCACGCATGATGTTTTCCTCCAGTATTGTCGTCTTTTGGGTGTCCCAGATTAGATCTAACAAAGACGACACCATTGTGATCCGAAGACACTTAGCTCAAATCGGTTCGACAGATTGTTTACGACTGAGAGCATCAGCTACCACATTAGCTTTACTGGGGTGGTAGTGAATTTCACAATCATAATCTTTTACCACATCCAACCATCTGATCTACCTCATGTTCAAATCCCGCTGCTCGAACAAATATTTCAGACTGTTATGGTCAGTGTATTTGATAAACTTCACTCCATAGAGATAGTGTCTCCAAATCTTACAAGCGAAAACAATAGCCCCGAGCTCCAAATCATGAGTGGGGTAGTTTCGTTCACGGGGTTTCAGATGTCGGGACACATAGGCTATCACCCAATCTCGTTGCATTAACACGACACCAAGACTCTGAAGCGATGCATCACAGTGAACTACCATATCCTCGACCCCATCAGGTAAGGCCAAAATCGAAGCATCACACAATCATTTCCTTAAATCATCAAATGCTAGCTGCTGCTCCGAGCCTCAAATGAATTTCAATGATTTCTTGGTCAATCGGGTGGGTGGTAGGGTGATTTTAGAGAAATTTTCAACGAACCTCCGGTAATAACCGGCTAAACCCAAGAAACTGCGAATTTTAGAAGGTGTTTTTGGAATCTTCCATTGCTTAACCGCATCAACCTTGGCTTGATCGACCCTAATACCGTGTTTGTTTACCACATGCCCCAAGAACTAAACTTCTTCCAACCAAAAGTCACATTTTGAGAATTTAGCATAAAGCCTTTCTGTTGCCAGAGTTTCCAGAATCTCCCGAAGGTGTTGCTCATGCTCCTCTTTGCTCTTGGAATAGACCAAGATATCTATGAACACTATGACCCAACGGTCAAGCATCAGGATACACACCCGGTTCATGAGATCCATAAACATTGCGGGTGCATTGGTGAGCCCAAAAAGCATCACCACGAATTCAAAGTGCCCATATCGTGTACGGAATGTTGTTTTCTCAATGTCTTCTTCACAAACCTACATCTGATGGTAATCGGAATATAAATCAATCTTGGAAAACCAAGACGCTCCCTGAAGCTAATCGAAAAGATCGTCAATATGTGGCAACATGTATCTATTCTTAAACGTGCGCTTGTTTAGCTCCCTATAATCAATACACATTCGCTGGGATCCATCTTTCTTCTTGACAAAGAGAATACGAGCACCCTGGCCGTATAAACCCTTTATCACTTAGTTCTTGAAGTTGATCTTGGATCTCTTTCATTTATGGTGGTGCCAAGCGGTAAGGAGATTTCGCTATCGGAGTCGCACCTGGCACCAAATCAATGCGAAACTCCACTTGCCGAATAGGTGGCAAGCCAGGGAGTTCCTCTGGAAAGACATCGCTGAAGTCGGAAACAATAGGAACATCGTCTAGTGCTATAGCAAAAGAGCAAGAAGCCATAGCCAGGCGGGAAATGTCCCCCTAAATAATAAGTTCCCCACCTCTAGGTTTTCGAACATCAACTTGCTTCTTACGACAGTGGATTTCCGCATCAAACGCATCAAGCCAATCCATGCCTACGATAATGTAGAGCTCTCGCATCGCAATAGGGATAAGATCAATAGGGAATTCAACTCCAAAAAACTCGAGAGTGTAACCCCGATAAACATCAGTGACATAAATAGTGCGGTTGTCGGCAACTTCGAAAACCATTGGGTGAGCCAATTTTCCGATACTACGCCCCAAAAGATTAATAAACATGCGAGATACAAAAGAATGGGTAGCACCGCTATCAAACATAACAACAGCAGGCTCGGAATCTAGCAAACAAGTGCCTGATTTACCACATACAATCATGTAAACAATTCTAACTACCATTTATTAAATAATGCCAGGAGAGAAAGGGAAAAAGAAAGAAATTTCCTGCCACTGTCGCGGTAATCACCGGCTCATCCGCAGTCATCTGGTGAGCATGACCTCGTATCACCATAGTGGGTCCCTTAGAAGACGATGCAATTACAGGATTTGTACCCCGCCTCCTTTACCAGCCTTCAACTTTGGGCATTCGGGCTTCTTGTGTCCCATCTCGTTGTAGTGATAGCAGACGGGAACAACAGAAGTAATTTAGGGAACTGCACTAGCAGGGTGAGCCCTACAATTTTTCCAATGATGCCTTGGCTTTTTGCTGTTGTAGCATATCATGGACTTTTCTCGCCCTGACCTGAAGACGGCCTGTACTCATACCTTGACTTACCACCCTGCTTTTGCTTTTTCTGGGCATCTCCGGATGTCTTGGAGAAGGTGTCATTGGCCTTCCTCTTAGACTGGGTCTGCAACTCGATTTCCCTCGTCCTCGCTGCATCCATGATCGCGGATAAAGTCGGGAACTCCTGCATGCTAACGAATTCCCGAATCTCAGTACGTAGAATGGTAGTGTATCGGTTGACCAACCAAACCTCGTTCCTAGCAAACGAGGGACAAAAAGATAGCATCTCCAAGAACTTGGCGTTCAGGTCGCTAACAGACTCAATAGTTTGCTGTAAGACCATGAACTCTTGTTGCATCCGCTGCTGCTCCACCTTAGACACATATTGTGCCTCGAACCTCTCAACAAATTGGGCACAAGACATGGCCCTCACTTCTTCTTCGTTTAATAGAGCAGTGATGGTGTTCTACCATGTCTTTCCCCTTTTTCGCAGCTGATTCATGGCGATCACAACTTTATACTGGTCCGGACACCCAACAGTCATGAAGGCCCGCTCAACATCTGACACCTAGTGCTTAGCAGCAACTAGGTCAGATTCACCGATCCAAATAGGAGGGCTACACTTGCTGAACATCTCGAAGTAGTATGCCGAATCCCGAACGGGCGGAGCCGGAAATGCTCCCTCGAGAATAGCTGCGGGGAACTCATCCAAAAGAGCACTTACCTAGTTGATTATGCCATTGCTCACACCCGGGATTAGTTCGTTGAAAGCGTTATTGAATTCCTCAGCGACAATATTCCTAACTTGCTCCACTTGGAGCTGATTAAGTTGAGCAGGCGGAGCCATCTGTATCCGTAGAAGGAGGAAAATATTTAGAAATAATTCAGTCTAGATATTTCTAGGAAGACAAAAGACTCAACTTGCCGAAAATTTCTCAACCTTGCCTCGACCCGAAACTGGCACCGATGTTTCAAATAGTAGGGGCCCTTTTACTACCTTCCACACAAGTTCCAATTTCGCATTCGCGTCTAGTTTCAAAATTTCTAGCTCGCTCTAGCCGTTAATTTTACAACTCTCCCACATGTTAACATTAAATAAGTGTGTAATCTAACATTTTAAGACTATTAGAATCCAATTCATAGTCAACTATTTAGCATAAACATTTAACATAAGAAATAGGTCTTACTTGGCTGGCCGACTGGCACACCGCGACATCTTCCACTAATAGTCTTCAGAAAGTTTGAAAAATATTTTAAAAAGAAAATAAACTTTTATAGAGCCTCAAATTTGAGTCTAGAACATCCACAAGAATGCCTAGTTCCCTCAAAATGTGGCTCTGATACCAACTTGTGACACCCAAATTTTTGCAAAAATTTTAAACTTTTAAAACCCATCTTAACTTAAATTAAAACAACTGAAATAGTCATAACATAATCCATCTACTTAATAATCATATAAAATAAGTGTGGAAGTAATAATAATAATAAGGTCCCATCAAAAATAACTAGTAGCGATGTCCCGGTGCTCCATGTCAAGCCTTAGCCTCTTTAATCTTAACAGTTGAAAAGTTATAAGGGAAACCGTAAGCGCAAAACTTAGTGAATTCAAACACCGACATCGTACTAACATTCATATTTACTAACCCTAATCCATTTTGCAATTATAGTTGTATAATAAGGGAAAAGAATGAATCAACGCCAATAATACAAGAAGGACTTGTAGGTTTGAGTCGCACCGGGATGATCCCGTATCCTTGGCCCTAATCACCGCACCTCACGATGAGTATTACGTTGGTGATCTTACCTACCCACCGCACCGGTAAATCCGTATCCTTTGGTGGTGTCCCCATATCCATGATTAGTTACATAAAGTGCACATGTACGAATTAAAAGAATACTTTTATAGCATGCTTTTATAATAAATTCACATAATCACACACGAGCTAACTAGCAAACACAATCATCAATACAACGGTGTGAGAGAAGTCACCTTGAGTGAGTAGTAAGGATAGATAATAATCAAATAATTCTACCAAGCTTGAGCAAACTTCAAAACCTCACCTAAGAAGGACTAAAGGTTAGAAAGGAGAAGTAATGAAGCTATGAGTTGAGAAAAGAGTAATCACAGCAAGGTCTCTAAAACAGACCTGCTGTTCAAAACGGATTTACTCCAAAATATAAAACAGAAATATAGTTTTAACTAAATTTTATAGGAAACTATGATTGCTCAGGATTCCACAACTATAAAGAATTCATTCTAACCCCAAAAGATGAATTAAATATGAATTTTACAAAATGGTGTATCACTTCTGTCTCCAACAATACAGTCAAGTGATGTTGGACAATTCTACCCAACTTGTGTGAAGAATTCGTCCAAACCAAAATTAATAGAAGTAAAAGACCTACAAATTAAAGTCTCAGAGCTTGAATTGAATGAAAAGCATCTCCCAAACTCCAGATATAAAATTCACATTGTGGATAATCACAGCACTAGCAAAATCTGGTGACTGCCCACTGATCTAGAGTGTGGATCCATTCTAACCAATTTATAATTGGAAATAACACCCGATTTACTCCAGATATTAAATTCATAATATAAGGAACATATAGAAACTTGGAATCACTTCGGATCCTTTTCCAATCCTTAGAAATGATGAAAACAAAATGACATATCAGAACAGACTCGGATCAGACCTAACAGCAAAGATGCCATTCTGTCCCATAGATAAATCGTTATCAGTGAGGTTTTCCTGCTTAAGAAAGTTAACCAACTAAATTTGTGAACTGTTGGAACTAGTTTGGTGTCCGTTTGAGTTCTAGAGCTCAAGATATGAGTTTTACAAAATGACAATAGATCTGATGGAAAACAGAATCGTAGTCACCCGTGATTCCTTTTTGGCTTATCCATCCTTCTCCCTTTGAAACACCTTTTAAGATGTTTTCATCATCCCAATTTAGTCCCCATGATCATGGTGGTACTAAAAAGGTTTAGGTATGATTAGGATTTCATTTTTCCAGAAGATAATAATAATAATCAACATGAAAATGAACATAAAGCACATAAAATCACCATTCTCCCTTTTAGGGTTTCCATGATCTTTTGCCACATGTAATCCCCTAGATCCATCATCCACCATATATGGGGTGAATATAGGATCTTGAGATGATGTATAACATACAATTACAAATCAAATAAGAAGGAGAAGAAGTGAAGATGAAATCATAAAACTAGAACAAGGTTATGAATCAAGTTGTAAGAAATGATAAGGAGGTTCATACCAATATGAATCAAGGCTGGAAATGAACAAGAATTAGGCTCCAAACAACATTCCCTTGGCTGCTCTTGATCCCAAAGAGAGAGAGAAAGAGAGAGAGAGAGGGGAGAGAGAGAGAAAGAGGACGATTTGAGAGGGAGAGGGAGGGTTTACAGTGTTTTTCTTGTGTGTGTTCCAAATGACTCAATTAACACATTAAGTAATATTTACTAGATTGACTTTGCAAATAGGCCCATAGCCTATGGACTTCAATAAAAGGAGTTTACAAGATGATCAAAAGAGTCCAATAACATAAGAAATATGACATTGGTTAAATAAATTAACCCAAGGTTACAAGGATAATTAAATTAAAATAACCAAACGTACCGAGAAAAACCGGGGCATTACACACTACTACTTTATCTGCTGCAGCCAAGGCAATAGAAGCCTCTACTTCCCAATGTCAACAGGCCTGTCTTGCTGTTGATGCCTCTACTAAGGAGTGCAAGGAAGCGACCGCAAAAGTTGATAAACTAGTCTCCGAAGCTCATGTATTTTTAGATTCCTTGCAGGGTGCTGCTGCCAAAAACGCTCAAACTGTCAACGCTTCAGTCGAGAACCTTCAAAGGTCTCTTCAATCTGAGCACTCGAACCTCGAAGCGGCACGCCAAGCCAACGGAAAGCTCCATGCTAATGTCAACGATCGCTTAACTCAACTGGAAGTGGAGTTAGCTTTGGAAACTCACAAGCTGCCCAACTTAAATTGCAAACTCACAAGCTGCGTAGTACTGATGCTGAGCTTAATGACCTCAAGTCAAAAAGGGAAGTCACTAGGAGTTCTGTTGCAGATGTTCACTCCATCCTTCTTCATCTTATTGAGGCTCATGATCCGGTCATCACTATAACTGTCAGGCGTCATCTGGCAGACAAGCTCAGAC
This sequence comes from Lactuca saligna, assembly GCF_052625555.1. Taxonomy (NCBI): domain Eukaryota; kingdom Viridiplantae; phylum Streptophyta; class Magnoliopsida; order Asterales; family Asteraceae; genus Lactuca; species Lactuca saligna. The sequence goes on along the minus strand of NC_136420.1, from coordinate 56,683,752 downwards.
CGGCATTGGATATTCTTAGCCAACTAGAGGGTGTTCCGGTTACCGGGGTCCAACCAAAACAAGGGGGAGAGAAAGTGACATCGCAACCTCCTCCTTCTGGATCAAAACCATCTGCTGGACCGAAGGGTAATGAAGCTTCGGTCAGCAACAAAGACAAAAAGAAGAATAAAATCGGCGATGACGACACAGACAATGAAGAAGATGTCTATGTCGAGAGTCCAAAGAATCCCTTCCAAAAGGTTAATACTTCTGAAAAAGAAATGGAAGAAAACATCAAGAAACAAAAAGTTGAGCTGGAGCTAAAGCGAAAGGAGGCGGAGCTCCTAGAAAAGAAAAAGTCCATGTTTCCTGTGTGGACAATAGACTCGCTTCAGAGATGTGCAATTAATGAGCTGAGCATTCTATGGCTTGAGCCGATAATGTCCTTTGGTCTTGATAATTCCAAGGATGCACAGTTCGATATGCCAATCACTCGAAAGGCATTTATCTTCCACTACTTCAACTCAACTGCTGCTATTCCTTCTCCAGATCCGAAGGTAGATAGGGATCTTCTGGAAGTTTATTTGGAGTTTGCTCAACCACAATAACTGACTTGGAGCTCAGAGAAAATAACCACAGTCAAGGTAATAAAGCCCTATTTAGTAGGGAAATTTATTAATGTCAAATTCAGGGTGACTCGAGGAACCGAAGGCTCGCTTTACCATTTTACCCTTGCTGATCTACCAAATCTTAACCCTTATGACTGGATACTCCTCATTAACATTCTTCTATCAAATCCTCTGGAGTATCAGCCAATAATTAATCATGCCAAGCGTATGCTTGTTTGCTACATACATGAGGCAGCGAAGATGGACCAGGAGATTGTGACTGCCATACACAAGCGAACAACGATCAAAATTATGGGCAGAGCTGGCAATGTCCATACCATGATCTAGGGGAAAATCGAATCAACGTATCACACAGTTATGTTCCACAGGGGCGAAGGTCAAAAATGTCTATTCGCTCTTGTCGACAAACACCTCTTCTCAACGACTTGTCTTGAGCATATTTTGGAGATCATTCAGAGGTGCGATCAGAATAGTGCTACTAATAAGAAATTATTTACTGACATGCTGAGGTGGTACATACAATTTAGACAGACTCTTCTCGCCATTATTCCTCGTTTGTTTAAAGTAGTAAAGATGGTGAAGCCTACTCAGAAGAAGTAATCTCTCACCTCATTTGATGCAAAGGGGGAGATTGTTGGGTCTGTTAGATTGCGTCATGGGCTCGGTCTTTAGCCTAGTTTGAAGGCCGGTACTGGGCTTGTCCAACCGTGCATATTTTTGTATTAGGGTTTAGTATATAAGTTGCATGCATGCCGACTTAGAGGCAGAGTTGTTCATTGTTTATTTTATATTCACAGTTTTGTAAACCTTAGCTCGCCTCTACAGCGGAAGTTCTTCATCGAGCTCCACTGAGGCGTGACAATGTTTTGAATCACAAGCATACATTTGATTCAGATCTGTGTTGATTCCCATATTGTTTTGAATTGTTTGATTTCTTTAATCGTTCTTGTGAAAGATCTAATCGATATAAGAGTTTTTAAACTCATCATTTGCTCACATAATTATATTGAACTATATAATTGTATTAGTTTAGTTGATTTAAAAGTGTATTCTGGCAAAGTATTTCCTAGATAAAATATTATATTTGAAAATTTCGGGCATAGTAACAATTAGGCATAATATTATCCTAAGATACGGGCAGAGTAACTAGCTGACATAATATTATCCTAAAGATTTGTGCATCACAATGACTAGGCATAATATTATCCATAACATTTGGGCATAGTATCTACATGGCATAATACTATCCTATAGATTTCAGCATAACTACATTGCATAACAAATTATGATATAATATCAAAAAATAATTTTTGAAATCAGTAATTTATTCACTAGCATGTATTCACCATGGACAACGTTTAAAAACGTTAAAGTGGGGCCATAAACTCACTTTCAAAGCGTGATTTTCGAACTCCGGTGTGATGTCGGAAGCTCTGCGGCTCGAGATTGCTTAGGCGAGGGATTGTTCTAACCTAGAGGTTGATACGTCACTCCCTTATTAGTCTACGTCACCCAAATCTCAATAAATCTGATTGTTAGACATACTCGCCATGCGTGATGCACACTTGAGCTTTTTGAATTTATAAATTACGTGTCTTCCTTATACGAGCTTCGTTTTCGACGTTCCTTATATTCTTATGTAGATATCCATGAGTATGACAACTTTCCTTTAGGTTGTATTGGCTAATTATGACTTTATTTTTACCCATATTTTTATACCAAAAATGGTTTCATAAAAAAATCATAATCGTTTCTATGGACTCTATATTTGGCATTCTTTGTCTCATTGGTTTTGTAACAAGAGGTACTGGGTTTCTCCTTTACGTAGTTTTAGCTAAAACTTAAACAATTTTCGATTAACTTTTTACGACTTTACTTTTATAGTTTTTGGCTGGTTTGACTGACGTTTCTTGTATATTGCAATAATTTTTTTTTTTTTTTGCATATTTTCCATAGTTTGATAAACATCACATATTAAGTCTATTATATATTTTAGCGATTTGCGTTTGACCATAATTTCTGCAATTGTCACATTTTCCCCTTGTTGAAAGAATTTCGTCTTGAAATTTAGCTCGTATTACCTATTTACATACACTACCTAGTGGTTGGTTAATCTTGTTCCATAGACTTTTATATGATTTTCTGTATTCCTCTTTTGAGGTACATATAGTTTAAGATTAGATGTATGTTCTGGTTTATGATTCCTACTCTATTTCACGACTGGTGACAAAAGGGTATGAAACTCTTCCAAGGCCATGTTGAAACAATGACGAATGGTACGCCAAAAAGGTCAAGAATCAAACTCCCAAGAACAATAAGGGAAATTTTGCCAAGACGCAAAATTCAAGAGATGATCTAGTGAAACCAAGACTGGTTAGGTCAAAGCCATCTAAGCTGCCCGTTTCAAGTTCAAAAACAAGTGTTGAGGCATCCATCTGATCGAAGAAGAAATGGGTTAAACTCGACTACAAATGGGTACCAAAGGTTCATACTCCCAAATTTTCTAATGATTCTAACATTTCTTCATCTTCTCTTTGTGATAAACAGGATATGTCATGGGAGAGAGTAGCTTGCACAGATGCAAAGGCCACCCCAATTTCAAAATGGACTGGGTTCCAAAGACCAGTTAATCCTGCACTCTGAGCTGGAGCAACTATGGAGGCATATCATCAGACTTTGGTTTGTCGATTGTGGTTGTCCCAAAGACATGATAAGGGACATATCTCAACTGCACAACATTCAGAACTTTGTTTGAGAGTATGTGTCCTTTTCGGGAAAGGAATAAACAAGAGGATCACAAATGGGGTTTGTGCTTAACGATGTGAATAATTTTTGAATCTATTATGAGATTGAAATATTCATGATGTTCTCAGATCATTTGGATGCACATTCAATTGGTGACTTATGGTTTGAGTTTTCTTCTCGATACTCCTGATTTTTTCTTACAATGATTCGTTTCAAAGATAATTTTTTTAGTTTTGTTCATTTATTTTATTTTCTTTCTTCCCCATGCGCAAATTAAGTGGGGGGGGGGGGGGAATTCTATAGAGACCATTTTTATAACGAACGATGAATACGAAAGTAAGATATCTCGAGATTAATCATGATTTTGTAAGTATGAACATGAAGAATATATTATGAGCTCATGGAAGAAGGCTAAGAATAAAGAGAGATACTAATATATTTCATGAAGAACATGGTGGGAGAGAAACTCTCCTTAGATGGGAGAACCCACCACTTTGTCTCTCTAGAGATTACATTGTGAAAAGTAAGAAGTTATCACTAATTAAGAAAAAGTGAGCTAGCTAAAGTAAGAAATGACTAACTCTCCCTTTATATAGGAAGGAGAGTATTTACACCATAAATACAATAAAGGGAAAATACAACCTAACTACCACTTCTTATTCGTGGAGCATTTACGTGCACCAACATTCTCTCCCTTAATGCTTACAAATGATGAGAGATACAATAAGTGATACAAGGCTATAATACAGTAATCTGACTAGCAAGTGTGGTAATAATATGAAATCAAGTGCTGAAGTGTCTCTAAAACTCTGAAGTGTCTATAAAGTCTTAAATTGGCCATGAATCTCTAACAATGAAGGTCTTCAGCTTCAAAGCACAACCAATGAAGCAAAAAAGATATGATCCAAATCTTTAAACCAGTCATAATCACCCGAAGAAGGAGGTCACCATGAGCAAGTAGAAGATCCAATAAAAGAATCACTTTGGCTTCAAAAAAGTCTGAAAAACTTCATGAGTTCTAGAATCATAATACACCAAAAATTCTTCAAAGAAAAACCTGCTAAAAATGTGAAGCAACCATAAAATGAAGTCCAACTAAAAATAATGTGAGTCCAAAACATGGTCTAGCAATGCCAAAAATTTGATCCAAGGATCAAAAATAAGTGCCATGTCACATCACCAAAATAATCTTCGTCTTCAACATATCACAAATCCAAACTCGTGAAACCATAAGATCTGAACCGAATTCAAACACAAAATTATCCTGTGGTAGAGTCTGAATAATAAATAATTTCGATCGGAAAACATCGAGTAATGCCAAAAATTTGAACCATAAAGACCAAAAATAAGTGCCACATCGCATCACTAAATAAGTAATCGTCTTTAGAAGTCTTCAAAAATCCAAACTCAAACAATCATAATAACCAAATCCGGATGATATTCTCTCCCTATTTTTGATAACCAATGACCGGATATCAAAAATCAACAAATCATCGGATGGAGAGTGTCGGATACCAAGAGCTAAGAGAGATCTCCCTAGATGTATGAAGGGTCTTGATAAGACACAAGAAATAGAGTAAAATAAATACTCTTGTTGTCATGAGAAGGTGGGTGACATAGTTGCTGAAGCAATGCTAAGAAAATAATCTGTTGTGCCAAAAATATATATCCAAATATCCAAACTGTGGTGCTAGAACACTTGAAGTGGCTTCAAAGAAAAGAAAGTTCACATGCTCAAGATACATGATTCGTCAACCAAAAATCATAAGCAACAAGTCATAAAATCCCATAAAGTGAAGAATGTGAAACAACTTTGTTGATCAATCTCCGTTGCGGTGCAAGCATCACAAAGAATGATATGAAGTCCGACTGTGGTAGGAGTATTCTTCCAAAAATAATAATCGGCATGAAGTAAAACCAATGTGACAATCCATTGGTAGGTTATGGCAAAAATTGGTTTTAAAAAAATAATTGGCTAAATAAAAAAAATGGTGTTAAAAAGAATTGGTTATAAAAAAAATTGATGTTAAAAAAAATAATTGGCTAAAAAAAATTGGTGTTAAAAAAAATAATTGGCTAAAAAAATGGTGTTAAAAAAATAAATACAATAAAAACTTAATAAAAATAAAAAAATGCAGTTTAAATAAAAAGGAATAGAAAAAAGAAGGGAAAAAGGAAGGAGGGGAGGAAAAAAGAAGGAGGGAAGGATGAGGGGGAGGGAAGCTAGAGAAGGAGAGAGAAGGAGGGAGCTACGGGTCAAAGGAGGGTGCGGTCAGATGGGGGATATGGAGGTGGAGTTGCGGATGGAAGGTATCAGGAGAGGTTGCAGATGGAGCTGAAGCGGACTGCGGTAGGCGAGGAGCAGCTAGGCTGCGGTGGAAAGAATGGTAAGCAGTTGGTGGCGCTACAGTCCGAGAAGAGTCCGCAAGAGGCTAACTGCAGCCCTAAGCTGCTAAGAGGGATTGCAGGTCTAGTGAGCCGAGACTGTGGTAGAGGCGAGCGACTGCAAATCCGAGCTTCGATCCGAGGCTGTTGTCCGGTAAGAAGAGAAGTGACTTCGCTCAAAACAGCAGGAAGGGAAGGTTGTGGCTGGAGGCTTCGGATCAAGGCTTGAGAGGGGCTTCGGGGAGGCTTCTTAGGAGGCTCCGGTAGGCAGTTTTTGGCTGCGGTTCTGGGCTCCGAGAAGGGCTGAAAAGGTTACAAAAAAATGCTATTTTTCCATGAAAAATGGTATCGCAAAGGCCATTTATTTATATTTTAATGAGGGGATATTTTTATAAAGCGTTCTAAGTCAATAGTCGGTCTTGGGAAGGCAAAAAGAAGAGTGCACAGGTGGGTTTTAGGGACAAAAGGTGATGGGATTGGACAATGTCACATGATTTGTGTCTTTTTGAGGGAGTAAATAGTGGAGTACTCTTTACCCAAAAGAGTAACAGGGACAAGGTGCTTTATGTAAACAACACTTTACGTTCAAACAATTCAATTTGAGGATCTACAACAACTAGAATATGAGAATCAAGAGCTTCATACCTCATAATGATGAAAGTTGCTAGGAAAGAAAAATCTTCAAAAAGAAATGCTTTTCTCCAAGGGAAAGAATTACCGATGGATCCCTGCATGTTCAACACATTAACTCTTTTGATCAATTGGTTGATGTTCTGAACAAACCATTAACTCGTTCTCCATTTCTTCGGCTTTGTTCCAAGATTGGAGTCACTAATGGATCCTCCATCTTGTGGTAGCAGATTAAGAAAGAAGATATAATCCATATCTTCTATATATTTATGGATATTTCACGGGTAAATAGTTAGTTAAATACAACTATATTCTCCATATATATTTTCCTAGTCTAGTGCATAATGTTGTATCTCTATTCTAGCTATACAAATCTAATTGCATGTACATATTACCAATTCAATACAAAAAGAATACTTTCTTTATCGTTATATTGTTATATATTCAACCATTGTAGAATCCTTTTATTTGGTACACACAAATCTGTCGCTTTCCTATATAGTTAGATGTGACAAATGTTATATTAGAACCTATATGCACCAATTGATTAATCCTGAATCAAGCGTTAGCCTCAATAAAGCTTTATGAATACAATCACATCATGTGTGTTGTTGTAGTAGTATAACCTACATCAACAAGTAAAAAGAACATGAAGAATTCCATCACAAACTTGATCAATAAACAAGATTCACTTTTCAGATAGTTGATCGCCTCAAAAACATGCAAGTGGGGCAGTTTCAGGACTTCCTATTGTAATATCATTTCCTTCTGTTTCACTATCTGCACCCACATGTGATGCAAGCGATGAACTTCCAATGGCCTCATCATGAGTACACTTTATCTTCTCCTCCCTTCTTACCTTCAAGATATCCGGAACACAAAGTTAATACATTTAAAGAATCATAACTCTCGTTAGTCTGAGTAATTGAAAATAGAAGGTGTTAATTAGAAAATTGATGTGCATCGGTGTTCTAGGTTAAAACAACATTTTATTAGAAAATTGATGTGCATATATTTTATATGGAAAAATAGGTAAAAAATTCAATAACAAAGAAAACACAATAAAAACATCTAAATCATTAACATAAAATATAAACTATCAAATACTCAAAGATGCATAACAATATTGATTAAAAAACTTACAAACAGAAGTTCGAGTTGTTAGAACCTTCATTAAAGCTGCAACGAAACCAAACAAGGAAAAAAACTTATGAAATATGAAATCAACAACACATATAATTTTACATACAAAGGGTTACACAGAAAGTCACTGATGAAGACAAATTTAGGTGAAGGTGGTGATTTTTCAAGACAATGTGAGGATGAGTCCATGTGAGGGTGAGTCCATGTATGTTATAGACTTTTATGCACTATATAACCCATAAATGATGTTAGAATAACTGAGGTACTTCAAAGACCACTGTTATGGTCTATATCAGTTTCATCAAAACCATGCAAACTTATCTAAATAAAATTATGTTTGTTTTCTAATCTCAAAGAAGTTGAGGTGCCTATGTTTTTTTTTAGCAAAAATCACCTAATGAGATTGTATGCTATTCTTGCTAAATTTTAAAAAGTATTATTTTAGGAAACTTGTTTATTGGTAAATGCATTTGTTGGGTTTCTTATGTGTCAAATAGATTATCTAAGGTAGTAGAAATAATCAAAAGAATTACTTGAGTGTACATGTACCCTACTATCCAGGTTTTACTAGTTTGAACGACATACTTTAAAAGTCAAAAAAAGAAATATTATTAACCTCTTAGTTTCTTGATTGTGATATTGTGACAGTTAGTTCGTCGCCATAGATGAATGATCCAATGTAGCACCCCTCTAATGAAGTCAGACCTACAACACCTAAAGCAATCTATTTACAAGTTACATATAGAATCCTAAAATGATTGAAACTCTAAGGTTAATCGTTATATGACTCAAACCTGCTATATCCTTATCATGGGAGCCTTCAAAACAGTCCCCTACAGGCTCTTCGGGAGGTTCTACAATATTCCAATTATTCTCTTTGATTAATTAATACTCAAGCTCTTAATTCATTAAAACCTTTTAATTAATTACAAAAATAATTTCTAATTAACTTATTAATTCCTTAATAAATATACATCTTATTTATCTTCATTTCCTAATGCTATTTAGGTTATGAGGCCAACCCAAAAGAAACCTGTTATTATTAAAAATATTACCAAAACCATTAATGACCTTCAATACTGATGTGTTTATTTGCACTAGTAGTTTTAAATTTATAAAAACCTATCATATCTCAACAAGTTCAAAACACAGATAAACAGTATAGCTAGTCGCGAAATTATAAAGTTAAGGTAAGAAAGGGTGTCTAACACTAGGGAAACAGGTATGATTTCATTAAATACTACTGCTACTAAATAAATTAATAAATCATTGCAAGTGAGGGGTTTTTCAAATTTTACATGTTAAGAAAGAAAAAATTATCAACGAAAAACAATTGAATTAACTACGGTTAATTTATCGAATGTAAGAAAAATAGACAACATATTCAATCAAGATTAATGAGTACTTTCATTTAGCTTTGGATCATCTCTTCCATATGGTTAATTTCTTAAATGCAATGGACTATTCAATTGGTTACCAAATTCTAATATACTGGTTATCTTGTTCAAATTTCCTAGCAATTAACCATGTATGAATGACTGTTACAATGATCATGTAAGAAGTGAACACCTAATTGATTTAATATGTTTAGGCTATGAATGACATGATCTAAAGATTTCTTATCTATGATCAAGACAATTAATCAAGCACATAGCATCGATATCTAATGCTCTCTGACACAATAAAAGTTACTAATAACCCTAGGATTTGTTTAATCTCTAGATCTAACCTTTTAATGATCATAAGTACATAAATACAACTACATATAACTCATAGATAGGAGATGAAAATCAGAACTTTAACATGCTAGTTAGTCGATATGTCAAATGCAAGTAAACACCAAGCTAAAAAATCCAATAATATCGAAATCAACACATAGTATCAAGGTTCATACATTCTAAACAAAAGTCTAGGGTTATTCTCCCATAACTAAATCCGAAAGATTAATTAACATCAATTAAACTAGATAAAACATCATTATATCAAGCAAACCAAATGATTAATAGTTTTTCTTTTGTCGATCTCTTCAAATATCACTTCTCAATCGATCCATGGCCTTCCTAGGGTTTCTGAGAGGTTCTTGGTTGCAATTCGTTGTAGAAAATTGTAGCTCTCTCCAAAAAATCTGACTTAATATTGTATTTATAAGTATACCAAAATTATTCCACCACGTCGTGGTACATGGCTCACCACGTCATGGTGATGATTCTTTAACATACCCTCCAAATTTCCAATGCAATTCATCTGTGAATCTTCTATAATGTGACATGACAGAATATCGTGGCACGCATATGACGACGATATGGAAACTACTTTTATGCAAAAATTACTTCTTTAATGATCACTTACAGTCCGCATCCTCCAACATAGCATTTTTGTTCCTTTTCCTTAAGAATGTATGTTGGGTCAAAAATATGGTTTATACTTTACTTTTCTAGGAAAATGTATTTTTGTGTGTTGGACAGTAAACAGCTTGGTGTTTACGATCGTATACGTGTTTGCGGTTGTGTTTACGGCCGTAAGCCCATTTACGGGCCATGTCCACCAAGCCCATATTCTCATGTATATATATAGGGGTGAGGGGTGTGAGGAAAAGATTGATGAACACTATAGGAGCTTAAGTGTGTGTATTTGAAGGTGTTCTAGAGAGAGAAAAGAGAGTGTGTGTTAGTGTGTGTAAATCTTGTATCCGGATCTTCATTCATATCAATACATACATGATTCATCATCTTCTTCTTCTGCTTATCTTCTTATTGTGATCTGGCATCATCCATTTGATTGGGATTCCGCACCATCAAACGAATCTGATTGATACACATGCAGATTAGCGACTTACAATTGGTATCAGAGCTTGGATTGTATCACTCATTTTTGTCAGATCCGGAGCCGATTTGATCTTATTTTGAAGATATTTTTGCGTTTTTGGATAGATCTCGCAAAAATAAGGGGGAGATTGAAGGATCCAGTTAATGGTTTGGTCTAGGCTTTCATTGTATATTGTTTTGGATAGAGGCTGTAATACTGTTTTTGAGTTGTGCATGCATTTTAGTTGGTCTATGTGTTTAAGACCGTAAAATTTGTTTACGACCGTAAACCCTGTTTACGGTAGCAAACCCAGTTTACTGTCTGGTCTTGTATAAATAGTGGAGGAGTCGGTCTTTTGTCGTTGTTGATGCCGTCACGTTTACATAGAGTCCATCGAGTTGTACCTGACGATTTTTGAATATAATCGATTGCAAGCTTGGTTCCTTTTCATCTTATTCTTCTTATGTGATTGATTGTTGCTTAACTACTGGTAAAGATCCATATTCGAACCTTACAATTGGTATCAGAGCATATGCATCCTTCTACTTCTCAATCCCTCTAAAACTATAAGTGATAATAATCTGAATCTATCCACTCTCCTAATGATTGTCTGCTCACCTGATGTAAGGAGTACTCTAGAAGTCCTTGATTACTAGGGCATATCAGGAAGCGGGAAACATGTTCCAGTACAATTAAAATTGAACACTCAAAGACTGTCTATAGATCTCACTGCTAAATTTAGGTGGACAACAATATCCCAGGTCGTCGTCAGATGAATGGTCCTTAAGATATAATATCTAGGATCTTAGGATCTCTTTGTCTTACAATTAATAGTATGTCCTAATTTTGTCAAATTTTTTTTGTGATTAAGTGGACAACAATACCAGCTATCGATCAGACAAAGATGTGAATATGAAAGGTACCGACAAGTGGATTAAGGCTGTCTAAAAACATTGATCCCAACATCACAAGAAAATTTTAGTAAATCTTAAGATAATTTTTTTGTCTGCGTTTACTTTTATTTTTATTTTTATTTTTTATTTTTGTTTTATTTTATTTTATAATTGTCAAAATTTATTTTTTTAAAATTTTTTTAATTCTTAAATTTTAGAAATTAGTTTATTTTATTTTTAGGTTTATTTTATTTTTATGTTTATGTTTTATTTTTATTTTTTATTATTTTTATGTCCTCAAAATGTCTCATTTTTGTAAATTTTAATCAAAATGTGGACTGGGTTTTTACACTATGTGGGAGACAGGTAAAAGTTAAAGGAGTATAAAAGAAAGAGTTTACTGCTGTAAACCCTTTCGTTTCCCATTTCTCCCTTTTACTGCCGAAAACATCCTCTCTCTATCTCGATAATTGTTGTTAAAATTTTGAGAAATCGGCCTAGTACACCTTGAAGGTATGTTAAAAACGACCAGGAATCTGCTTTCTATTTGCCATTCCGACCAAAATCGAAGGAGTAATCGGTGTTTAAAAATCTGTCGGCGTTTACTGTTCATGAGGAGTTTACTGTTTATGAACATTCAAGAACCGTAAACTCCATTTAGCCTTACGACCGTAAACCCGCTTTTGGTCTTACGACCGTAAACCCTAGTTTTGGTCTTACAACCGTAAACTCAGGTTTTGGTCTTATGACCGTAAACCCAGTTTACGATCAGTTGATAAATTTTGACCGTAAACCCAATTTTGACTATTTTGACTGTAAACTCTAATCATTTGTAGTCAAATTAATTTTTAAGGAAAAAATATCTTAATTAATTAAGAAAATTCAATGTTTTAAATTGTTAAAATTTTGTGTTTTCTTACTTAGCTTGTTTAGTGCGGAAAAATGGAAAATCTTAAGTTTGCGGACATGCACAACTTGGCAATCGTGCTGGATGATCCTCCGGTCACTCATGCAAAGTTCAAGTCCATGATTTACGGGTTGAGCGAGTGCTACTTATCCTATGCCATCACAGTAAATCCCATCATCTATCAGAATATCATCCAGGAGTTTTGCCAGACAGCCAAAATGGAAAATGTCAATGGAGAAATTGCAATTGAAGCTGTAGTCAAAGGTTGCAAGATCAAGATTACAAAGCAGTACATCAAAGACACTTTGCTGATCAACGATGAATCCAATTTCCCTACTGAAATTGGAATTGATGATGTACAACGGATCCTTCAGAGGATGGGATATGAGGGTGTCTACCCTCCCACAGTGAAGAAGCTCCTGCCTCCTTACTGGCGATTCCTAGCACATATATTCGTAAGCTGCATTTCTAGTAGGAGATCTGGAGCCGATGAGATCTCCCTCAGGAACACAGGGGCAATTGTCTCGTTGGCTACTGGCATAAAGTTTAATTTCTCAAAGTTCATTCTCGATGAATTCCTGGTGAACATCAACGCCATGACCCGGAGAACCAGAGATGTATTCTTGCTTTATCCAAGGTTCATTCAAGTATTCATTGACGGACAGATTCCAAAAATGATCAAGGATGGTGACAAGTTGGACATAAAATCCTTGGGCCCTCACACAGTTGGTCTTATCAAGAAAAATAGAAAGGGCAAGGTTGTCTTTCAAGGTTTACATCGCCTGGTGAAGTTTGGGAATTTTGCTGAAATTGGTGAATCCTCCGAGTCCCATGGAGTATCTGATAATGCATCATCAGAGCCCATTTCATCTAAAAGGGTTGTGTTTGATGATGTGATTACTATTTCAGATCATGATGTTGATGAAACTGTTGCTGCAAATGCCTAAGTTGACGAAGAACACGAATTGCAATCGGTACCGGTTCAAGGGGATTACAATGAGGGATCCGGGAACGAGAAAGAAGAGTTTGAGGATGTCGACTTTACGGGATTCGGTAAAGATGATATTCCATTTAATTTCGGCAGTAATGATGATTTTGTGACTGGAGAAAACCTTGACAACTTGCTTGATGATGTTGATGAAGTTGTTCATACGACAACAGAGACAAGGGAAAAAGAAGATGTTTTCATAGTTGCGCCTCCTGTTTCCAAACCAACGGCGGAAATAGCAACTCCTATGGTGACGGTGTTAGGGATTCCTCCCCTTGATGTCGTTTTACCTACATCTATGCCAATGGAAAGTGATCCCACCACCACTCAAGCCTCTCCTCCACATAGCAAAAGACGCAGATTCGTTCTGAGATTAGCAACTCAGAGTGCTACAACTCAAAATGTTACAGCTCCACCAATAATGACACCTATTATTGTTTCATCTAAACCTTTCAGTGAAAGGCCTAGTACCGTATTTGAAGCTGGTGGCTCTTCATTCCAAACAAATCTCTCTCCTCCCAGGCCAGATAATTATGAAGCCTCAGTTAGGCATGCCAGGCTCTTAGCAGCGGAACAATTTTCTACGCCACCCTCTCACAGCAAAGGAATTTTTATTGGGGGTGACAGCTCAAGAGAAGGACCTCCTACACTTCGTGGACTCTAGAATCAGGTGACCTTCAAACTGAAAACACAGAGCTTAGTATTCAGTTGGCCGAGCTTAGCGAAGACAACGCTCTGAAGACGAAGCAAATTGCTGATCTTCAGACACAATTTGGTCTCTTAACCGCAAATTTCCTCTATTTGAAGAAGAAACTAGAAGATAAATTTGGTGATGAATTCAAGTCACCTGTTGACGAATCACGGATCAATCCTCCCATTCAAGACGCTCCAAGTGCTGACACTCCCGTTGTTTCTGAACCAATCAGATCCACCATCATCGTGGATCGTTTTGAAGTAGATCCGGAACTAGCTTCAAGGGCAGCAGCATCAAAAGGTGCTAAAAGGAAGAAGATTGCTGACAAATCGGCAAACAAAGGCAAATGGTTATTCAAGAGAAGTGTGGATCATAGAGCACCTTGGGATAAGCCCCGAATTACCTTTACAGACCTAAGCACTCATACTTTCAGGGACACCTATGGTGATAGGTCAGGAATCGTTTTGTGGGGATTCCATGACACTATGGACATGTTTATGGTGAAAAGGAAGAGCAGGAATAAGGAACTGTACAAGGATGCTCACGATTTTCAATCTCTTACTAAAGTTGACCTTATCGAGCTATCCAAAGCCCACTTCTCAAATCCGTCAGGAAATCCCAGAGCTAGTGAGTTCAAAACTTTCTTGGATGATCAAGTGGCCAAAGGCTTTCCATCAATCAAGACTGCGTAATCTTTTGTTGAAGTTCACAAGCATATCATTCATCCAAAGAGAAGTGAGCCTAAAAAAATAAGGGGGGTTTTTTCTTCGCGTTTTTCCTAAAAGCGAGTTTTTGATCGAGTTTTGGAGCAAAAAGGGTGAAAAAACGTTGTTTTTCGTCAAGGACAACGATTTTTGAAGATTTTACGGTCTTTGAAGGGCTTACGGTCCAGAGTTTACGACCGAAAACGGGTCGCTGGATTTTGCGGCCTTGGCTCGGTACGGCTTGTTGATCAGCTTGAAGCATGACTCGGCTCAGCAGCAGCGCGCTTCAAATAAAAAGGGATGCGAAGTTGGGGGTGCGCGGGGATCGAACCTGCGACCTCTAGGTCATTGACACAACGTGCCTAGCCAACTCGACCAACTTATCATTTGTTTCAATCCCCCAAATTATTAAACTTAACCTCTCCCTGTCGCACCAGTTTCACAAATTTTACACTTTTTGCCCAAAAATCAATTTCTTTTATTTTTAAGCTCCATTTTCAACCAAAATTTTAGTTTTTAAATTTTTAATTTTATTTTTGACTTTTTACTTAAAATTTTGATTTTGACTTTTAAAGTTTGACCTTTGACTTTAAACTTTGACTTCTCGTTTGACTTTTAAAATTTCAAATTTAGATTTTCGGTTTGACTTTTAAATTTGACTTTTCAAGTTTGACTTTTGAGTTTGACTTTTGAGTTTGACTTTTTAAATTTGAGTTTTAAGGTTGACTTTTGAGCTTTATAGTCAAAGGGAATTTATAAATTTAAGTTTGACTTCTAGTTGTGCTTTTAATAGTTTTTGAAGTTTACGAGGGAATTGAAAACATGAAAGAGAGTCGTCAGGAGATGTTAAGACAAAATTTCAACATGTTCGATTATATCCCTGGAGAAACCCTGGATGCTCAGTTGCAGCGATTTACCACACTAACTATTGAGATGAATATAGTTGGGATCTTTTTGACCAAATCTGAGACAAACAAAAAGCTACTGAATGCACTTCCGAAATCGTGGGATATGGATGTGGCTGACATGAAGAAGACAAAATCTCTAAATCGTCTTAGTCTAGATGATATAATTGAAGAACTTGACGCTTTGAATTTTCAAAAAACAATGAGTTCCGAAAACCTTCCGATCAATGAAGTGTCATGTTCTCATTCATGTGAAGTTTCATGTTCTCAATCATGTGAAGATACGATTAAATTTCTTCGGGATCAAATTGATTTATTAAAAAGGGAAGTTGAGGACCTGAGATATGAAGGATATCAACTCAGGAAAGGATATAAACCCTAGAAGGCTGAATTAGAAGCAAAAACTAAAGACTTTAGGAAACTTCAGGAAGAGTATAGCAACAAGTAGGGATGTTATTTGGGTCGGAACCGAACCGAACCGACCCGAACCCGAATAAACCGAAAACCGAATAAGGGTAATTGTATGAACCGAAAACCGAACCAAATAAGCAATACGGGTTCGGTTCGGTTCGGGTATTATTCGGTTCGGTTCGCTTCCAACCCGAATAACCCAAATAACATGTACAAGATGATTAAGGAGTCAAATAACCCGAATAACCCAAATAACCCAAATTACATTTACAAATAACACATTGAAAGATCGAGTAGTAGATTAAGATACAAATACTTACTTGAGTTTCTTGATTTAGAACCTAATTTTCCATGACTTGAATGGAGTTTGATCACAATAGAAACTAGAAAACGAGGATGAGGATATGATTTTTTTTCCAAATGCAAGGGCAGATTTTTTTCTTATCGTTAATGTACTTTGAACTTTGAACTAGTGATGATTGATCAAAGATTCCAGGTTATCGCAACTCGCAAGGGAAGCAGATGCAACTCGCAAGGATGAGAAAAACCTCAATCGATCAAAGAGTAATGTCGTCGATTTGGTGTAATACGCTACTGTCGAGTTGGTGTAATACGCTACCGGATGATCGAATATCGATTTTGTTGATTTTTTATGGTGTATTACGTGGGTATTTTGGGTAACGATCCATAGAACACAAGACCGAATAAGCAATCGTGCAAGGGAAAAAAATATGAATTTTCATATTCGGTTCGGTCCTTTTGGACCGAATAAGCCCTTATTCGGGTATCCCGGACCGAATAACCCGAAAACCGGATAAGCCTTATACAGATACCCGAAAACCGAATCGAATTGCTTATTCGGGTCTAATTCGGTTCGGTTCGATTCAGTTCTCGGTTCGGTTCGGGTTTTCGGGCCAAATTCTCATCCCTAGCAACAAGTGTGAAAATTATAACTATATTAAGAGACAACTTGCTGCTATAACTGAAGAACTTGACGCTTTAAAAATTAAGTGTGGAAAGACAGATGTTAGTTTTAAAAATTATACTGCGTCAAGTCAGACAGTCGAGTCCTTATTTGAAACCCAATTAAATTTTCAAGACAATCAAAACAAGGGTCTAGGGTATGATATTATTCCTCCACCTTTCAATCATAACTACACATCCATCCCAATGACACATGAAGAAATTGACAGGGAGGCACATCTTCGATATGGCAAACCATTTGGATTTGTGTCAGGAGGTATTCAGGTTGAAAATACTAATGTTTCTGCTACATGTGCAGGTAAAGTAGCAGAAGATGAGAACAAGGAGAAAACCATTGAACAAACCAACTCCGAATCTGTTGCTTCAAACTCAACTGCTTCTGATCAACCTGCCGTTAAGAAATACAGGCCACCAATTCCAACGCAACAGAGTTCTTGTTGCAAGTGGACATGTGGGAACAACAAGAGACAAGGCAAGGATACGCCACCAGTGGCAGGAAGAAACAATTTCTTAGTGAAGAAAAAGGCTTGTTTTCACTGTTGAACACCTGGTCAGATTTCCCGAAATTGTCCAAATCGTACATACGTTCCTTACTACGCACAAGGCTGGCAGAACGCGCCAAGAGGGAGATACTCCAAAAGATACCCCTCAAGATCACGATCAGACATTGACGACTGGAATGCCATGAAGGCCAAGAATGCAACTCCCAAGGTCAATACTTCAACTTCCAAGGCCAAGAATCAAACTCCAAAGGACAAGAATCAAAATCCTAAGGGAAAGAAGGGAATGTCGACTAAGAAGCCAAATCCAAGAGATGCTCCTGTGAAGCCAAACTCAAAGTCATCTCAATGACCGACATCAAGTTCCAAATCAAGTACTGAGCCACCCGTCAGATCCAAAAAGAAATGGGTTAAACCCAACTACAAATGGGTTCCAAAGGCTCACTCTCCCAAATCAACTAATGACTCTAATATTTCTTCATCTTATGTTTGTGATAAATAGGATATGTCATGGGAGAGAGTACCGTGCAAGGATGACAAAGGTCGAACCAGTTTCAAAATGTATTGGATTCCAAAGACCAACTAATCTCGCTTTGTGTCGGAGCAGCTATGGAGGCTTATCATCAGACTTCGGTTTGTTGGTAGTGGTTGTTCCTGGCACATGATAGGAGACATCTCTCAACTGTACAACACTCAAAACATTGTTTGGGAGAATGTATCCTTTGCAGGAAAGGAAGAAAGGAAGAGATCACTCATGGGGTTAGTGCTTAGTGACATGAAGAATTTTCGGATCTGTTCTAAGATTACTGTTCTCAGACCTTCTAGATGCAAATTCAATTGGTGACTTACAGTTTGAGTTTTCTTCTCTATACTACTGAGTTTTTCTCAAGCTGATTCGCTTTAAAGACTAATTTTTGTTTTAGGATAGTTTAAATTTGCGCATTTACTTTTGTTTATCTCCTATGAAAAAGTTTAGGGGGAGAAATAAAAACAAAGCAAAAATTAGAAAAAAAAAATTAAATCCAAAAACATTAGAAAATCAAAAAAAAAATATATGTTGGTTATGAAATGTGCTTGAGGTAGATGTTTTGGGAAGTGATATTATCAAGTGATAACAGGCAATCTAAGTCTGCGTAACGTACCCAAAGTTGAAGAGTCTATGCTCTGGTTTGATGCGTCGGTAGGCACAATAGATTCTAAATGGACTTGACTAGGCAGAGTTGAACTTAAGAAATTCTTAGTCATGACAAATCTTGACGTAGTTAGATCTGTTCAGCCTGACAATATGTAACAACCCGAAGTTCGTTCCGTCGTCGTAACCCGATACGTCACCAAAAATTCGTCGTCTTAAATAGTTTCCGTTCGTTTCAAAAATGAAGTCATTTACTTGATCTTATTAAAATGACTTAATAATTGTCCAAATACACTATAAATCAATGGAAATGCCCCAATTTATTAATTGGAAAAAAATAAATATTTTATTTCGTCAAGTTATAAAAATAATTAAATCGGGTGCAACCAAAAGCCTCACTTGACGACGGTATCGGGTAGAATTCCACCGTGTCCCCAACTTTTAACACATATAAAGTTGAGAGAGCCTCATTTGAAGCTTTTTCCACTCTCTCTCTACTTTCTCTCTCTTCTCTCTCTCTAAAATCCGATTTTTAGCCAAAAACATCCAAATCAAGCTTCAAAACATTAAGGTAATTATCCTAGCTTCTAGTTTAACACATTTGGCCTTCAAATTCGAGATTTTTATGAGGATTAGGACCATTACCATGATTTTACGGTCCTAGAACATCCCTAGGTCGTGAACTCATGAAAATGGGGTTTTTGTGCCATAAAACCCTTCCAAAACACTTCAAGGGCTTAGATTCGACTTAGAAACTTGCATGCATGAACCAAGGACCTCAAAATCTTGGGATTTGATGTGTAACCATGAGTTTACAGCCCAAGAACCATCTTGGACCGTAAACCCCCATGCAAGGACCTTAAACACCTCTTAAGGTGTTAGTTTGCCCCTAAACACCTTCAATGAACTTCTATGGGAGTGTAGAACCTCATAAGCCTTCATGTGATGCTCCAAAACTTCATCAAATGTGATAAGCTTGAGTTTAAGGCCCAAGAACAGGCTTGGACCATAAACACCCATTCATGAGGAGTAAACTCATCTTCTTAGACCTTAAACTCATTTCTATGTGTTCAGATGCCATTTAAACACACCATGAGCCTTAGAAATGAGTCTAGAAGCAACCACAATCAAGTTAAGGACCTTAATTCATGCCAAAACTACCCCATGGATGTTTACGGCCGTAAACCTCCCAAGAACATCTTATTAGGCCGTAAACTCCATTATATGGTCCATATGTGAGTTTAATCCATTCTGATACCCTAGTTTTGATCCTAGCTAATCTTCCCAAGTAAAGTAAGGCCATTTAGCATCATGGAACACCCCACCCATGAGTTTACGGCTGTAAACTCGTGGCGGATGGTCATTAGGACTGTAAACCCTCTTGTGAGTTTACTCTTGAGGGGTAAACTCCATATCCGAGCCTTATACATCCCTAGATGTCACCCGGGTCACTCCAAACACTTAATTTAAAGTGTTTTCGCGTCTTGGAGTGTATAATCATATCTAATTAGTGATTTAAATTCTAATTAGATACATTTGCATATCATTTCATATTACATAGGAACCTCACGCGTTATCAAGCCCCGAACCGATACTTAGCATCCAATCCGACACGCTTCTCGACCGGTGAGTTCATACCCCTACCCTTTTTCAACTGTTTTCACTGTTTTCAGGGGGGAATACAAGCAAAAGTACAATAAAATATTGTACTCAAACTTATTTTTTTTCAATGCAAATGTCTATATTCTGTATGTTCTAATATCAAAAACTGTGTTTATCAAATAGTTCGAATTACGAAGATAGCTTTCAAACTAATCATAGATTTCTTGATAAAGTGTTACAATCTAAATTATATTTCATAATATACGAATACGAATACGAATGTGAATACAAATACATGTACGAATAGTAATAGGAGTAGCAGTAGGGATACGAATACGAATGCGAATACGAATATGAATGTGAATACGAATACGAATACGAATACGAATAGTAATAAGAGTAGGAGTAGGGATACGAATACGACTGCGAATACGAATACAAATGCGAATACGAATACGAATACGATTGGTAATAGGAGTAGGAGTAGATATATGACTACGACTGCGAATACGAACACGAATACGAATATGAATGCGAATACGAATACGAATGCGAATGGTAATAGGAGTAGGAGTAGAGATACGAATACGACTGCGAATACGAATACGAATACGAATGTGAATACGAATGCGAATACGAATATGAATACGAATACGAATACGAATACGAATACGAATGGGATTAGGAATAGGACTAAGAATACGAATACGAATACGAATGCGAATGCGAATACGAATAGGACCACAAATAAAATACGAATACAATGACATTTATTTAGGTACACTCTAGTGAAACATCATTAGGATATCAGAATATCTAGTTAATACAATAAGTACGAATGGTAATCAATCATTACGACAAAATTCAATATTTAAACTTACTCTTAGGAAAATATAGGATTTTCCTAGAGAAACATTGAACATAACCACGTTTTACAAAATACATCTTTTACATTGATAACCAACATTCAGGAAAGTATGAGACATTTCTGGGATCATAGTTAAACATAACCAGAACCGTGTAAGCAATAAGCAATCAAACATTACTTTAAGAAAACATGGGATTTTCCTGGATAACAAACTTTTCGGAGAACCAAAGAAAACTCGTACATTTTCACAAAACAAACATCTTATGAACTCACCAGCTTTATGCTGATTTTTAAACTGCTTATATTCTCAGGTCCATATTAGACAGGCACCCGTGAATCTTTTGGAGAAGACGGAGCGTACAGAAGACTCATCTCTACTTTTGTTCATATATATACTATGTATCACAAATGTATAACTTCACTTTTGAACAAATGTAAACTTTGATATGTAATGTAATGGTTGTTTACTTTGCTTACTATGTACATTGGATTTGATACTCAACGTGGAGTCCGCCCCGAAAATGTTTCCGCCTTAGGTTTTCGGGGTGTGACACAATACGATGGTCGGATAGGTTGAGCAGGGAGATATATATGGGAATCCACTCGTCACATTAAATGAACCCGTACTTGGAACCGTGGACTAACTTTTCCTCGATGTGTGGATTTTATCCTTAATTTCGATATTGATGGGGCGACTCGTAAATTCCGATGAATTAGGTCTGTAGAAAATTATTTTCTTTCTTTCTATCTGTCAGTCATATGTTGCACCCTTTGCGTGATTGGAAGAGATCCGACCTGGACTGCAACATATGCAAATCTATTTCTCTGCATATTAAATCTATGAAATTCTTCTTATCTGTTAGCCATATGCTTTCTCCTTGGCGTGACTAACTATCCGACCCGGTACACAATATATGAAACCTTCTACTTCTCAATCCCTCTAAAAACTATAAGTGATAATAATCTAAATCTATCTTCTCTCTTAATGATTGTCTGCTCACCCGATGTAAGGAGTACTCTGGAAGTCCTTGATTACTGGGGCATATTAGGAAGCGGGAAACATGTTCCAGTACAATTAAAATTGAACACTCAAAGATTGTCTATAGATCTCGCTGCTCAATTTAGGTGGACAACAATATCCCTGGTCATCGTCAGCTGAATGGTCCTTAAGAAATAGTTTCTAGGAACTTAGGATCACTTTGTCTTATAACTAATAGTATGTCCTAATTTTGTCACAATTTTTCGTGTTTAAGTGGACAACAATACTGACGATCGACCAGACAAACGTGAAGATAGAAGGTACCGACAAACGGATAAAGGTTGTCTAAAAAACTTTGATACCAAATCATTCTTAAAGTTAGATATCATTTTATTTTTGTTAAATTTGTTAATGGTTTCTTCTAATTTAAATATTAAGGGAGAATTAAAAATTTTAAAAACCAAACAAAAATTAGAAAATTAAAAAAATAGTGTTGTTTATTTTTTATTTCTTGTTCAAGAAAATCAAAAATCCAAAAATATTTTTGTTTCTGTGCTAAGTTTTCTTTTAGTTTTGTTTTCTTTTCAAAAGTGATTTCAGGTATAGATAAGACTTATGAAATTTGTGTCGAATATTTATGAGCCAAAGCTTCGTCCGTGAGCATCGGAGAATTCTCATTCGAAGGAGCAAGAAATGAATATTATTCTTTTGACATTCAATCTTTCAATCCTAGAAGCAAGGTGAAGATGAAATTGAAGAATGTGTGACGGATTGCATTGAAGCCTCCACAATCAGTCTGCTGCTATCTTAAACCTGCTGAAGTCATCCGTAAGATCTGTTCTCTCTGAAGATTCTGAAGTTGATAGCACTATCTTTCAAGAATCAGTACATGATGCCTCCTCACCCAACGTGCGTTCAAAACCAAATTCTGAAGAAAAGCCCAATTGCTCACGATGAAATCAATTATTGAAGATTCATCATGTTCATCTTGAAGCTGTGAAGAATTCGAAGATTAAAGCTAAAACCAAAGCTCCCAATAAAGATTATCAAGAAAGCCAGCTACTTTTTAGGGGGATATTGTTGGATCAATTAAGAAAAGAAAGTTATAAACTAAGGGGGAGATTGTTGGTTCAAAAATATGGTTTATACTTTACTTTTCTAGGAAAATGTATTTTTGTGTGTTGGACCGTAAACAGCTTGGTGTTTACGTCCTATACGTGTTTACGGTTGTGTTTACGGCCGTAAACCCATTTACGGCCCATGTCCACTAAACCCATATTCTCATGTGTGTGTGTGTGTGTGTGTGTGTGTGTATATATATATATATATATATATATATATATATATATATATATATATATATATATATATATATATATATATATGGGTGAGGGGTGTGAGGAAAGGATTGATGAACACTAGAGGAGCTTAAGTGTGTGCATTTGAAGGTGTTATAGAGAGAGAAAAGAGAGTCTGTGTTAGTGTGTGTGAATCTTGTATCCAGATCTTCATTCATATCAATACATACAAGATTCATCATCTTATTCTTCTCATTTTCTTCTTATTGTGATCTGGCATCATTCGTTTGATTGGGAATCCGCACCATCAAACGGATCTGATTGATGCACAGGCAGATTACGGACTTACAATGTCTTCGCCAATACAAAAATTATATGTATCCATATTAAGTATCATTTATAGATAATAATGACTAAATGTAGCTAAAAGCATAAACATATCTCATAAAATATAAATATTGCAATATCAAAATACCTCACACAAGTGTTTCAATTGCCTTCAAACAAACTTAAATTCACCAATTATGCTTATCCTCTATGTATATATTTGTGTCTAAAATCCTAAACACTTACCTAGTCCTAATTACTCACAATCCTCATACACATTCCCCAATTATATAACATTTATTTGTGCTTCCCTCTGAATACATCATTAGAAAATTTTCTTAACCTTAATGTATTTTTATTAAGTCCTAAGCATACATACCATAAAATACCCTAGAAAGAAATATAACAACTCGACTATTAAGCCTTTGGCTTTTGGCCATTTTCCAAATTTATTCACTTCTCAAGATATTCATACTTTGCAAGGTCTTATTCACTCAACAACTTTTTTCTTTTTCATATTTTTTCATATTTTTCTATCTTTTTTTTTTCACATTTTTTTTTCTCTTTTTCCATATCTTAGTTATTTCTCTCAACTAAAACATAAGAGAAAACCTATGCTCAAGCTTGTAAACTTAACCTCATCCTTTATTGGTCAAATGTATTATTCTAAAGTATAATGACTACATAAATATTCCTATATATATATATATATATATATATATATATATATATATATATATATATATATATATATATATATATATACTTTAATACGCAATATATAAAATATTGTGCTCCTCAAACTACACAAGGTTGTTTTTGTCTCATGATTTCACTAGAATTGGGAAGCAACAAATATATTTTAACATATTGGTTCAAGTAAATCTTAGAATTCTCATCAAATTATTCCACATAACACTAGCAAACTTAGCTCTAACACAAAAATATAAAAACTAATATATATATATATATATATATATATATATATATATATATATATATATATATATATATATATATATATCTTAAAACATGCAAATATGAAACATAGTATTTTAATTAACAAAACTTTGATAGCGTCATAAGTTCTTTATTAAGTCTCTACAAAAATAAACATCAAAATTGTTACAAGTTATATTGTTATATGCTAACACATACGAATATGAAACATAGTATTTGAATTAACACAACTTTGATAGCGACACAAGCTCTTTATTAAGTCTCTACAAAATAAACATCAAAATCATTACAATTCATATTGTTATATGTTTCATAATAACTCAAACTAACAACTAAACTATATTAAGTCACTACCTAGTCTGATGCCAATGGTCCTCGCATTACGATTACTTTTCTCTTGATAATGACTTCGTGAACAGAGTAGTAGAATTCTCCTATGATGATACCCAACAATGTATGATCACTAAGAAGCATGTCTCCTTCGGTTTCTATAGGAAATCCATTCTTCATTTGACTCTTAAATTTATTCATGATAATTTGGGCTCCCACAAGATTCTTTAGAGATTAGCTCCCTCTCATGGAAAAAGCCTCTTCGAGCAACAAACTCTTTGTTGGCAGAAGCATTGTTGAGAAAGATATTTAAATGAATTTTGTGAATAGCCCATGAAATAACATTTTTCTAATCCGGGTTCTAGTTTATCGCTCACCTCATGACACAAAAAGACTTTTGATGTTATGTCCTGAATTTTATAACAACATTTTTCATTTTTATTTATTCATATACATCATAATTTCTTCGGAAAACATGATGCCAATACGGGTGTATAGTCGAGCCTTGCCCTTCTCACGATCTGAAGAAGTATCGTAAATTATTTGTAATCATTTGGGTGTGCATGAAGCTTAGTGAGTTCCCCAAATTACCAAACACCATAATACATATACGCTACATACACATAATCAACTTCAACATAAAGCTTGACCATCCCTTTTTTTTCCGCACAAACCTGGTCCATCCTCAACTCCAAACTTAACATATCAACGCACATATATAGCAAGCAAATAGACAAACAATCCAATTGGAAATTAACTAAAGTATTCCATTTGCTTAAAAGCATACTATAGTGCAATTAAATCCTAACATACAGAGGATACATACTAAAGGTATAGTACTATAACTTATTAACAAGTGTGACCATCTAGTAATAAAAGCTAGATCTTTTACAAATACCGATTCTTATTTCATGTTCTATCAAATAAGGAAAAACCATGTAATATGATATAGGAGGTAGGATCTATTTGGTATACAGAGTATACTATTTGGAAAATACACTTTAAACCGAAATCTAGCCTACACATCATTCATGTAAATAGATGAATTATGAATGGAATCACTAATAAATCTCATTTGTAGATTCATAATAATGACTATGAATATTATGACACCCTTGGCCGACTGCAAAAACTCCGGGTTGTGGGTCGTTTGACGTGGTACATAGTTATTGAATTAATTGAACAATATATAAAAGATATAACACAAAAGTTAATGTTAATCATTAGTTAAAAGGTTACATCATTATCTATAGTACAAGAATATGACACTTCCTAACATATATTAAACAAATGGAGAACAAATAGTACTTCTAACCGATCCCTTGGTGACTTATCCCTTCACAATACCACTTTCGTTGCATATTTTCGTGAGAATACATATGGTTTTGGACATAACAACATATTATTGGTGAATTCAGAAGTTTTTATACCTTTGAAAATAGTTTTGTATACTTATACAAGAATATTATTATCTCTATATATATTATTCTTAGTACTTTATTCTTATAACTTTGTATCACCCCTTTTACATACTTCTCTTATAAAAATTTCACCCCTTTCGCATATTGATGTATATTATTACAACTACAAGAAATTCCCTTCTAGGTAGTATAATTAATCAAGGCTAGTTGAAAAATGCAAAAATAAGTTCTTATGATTGAGCTTTCAATTTGATATTTACCTCGCACGATGCTTCATAAGACGTCGTAATGTAATTTAGAAAGTTATGTTTGTTGTGATTCCACCATCAACGTTGTAGCAAGCAACCGCAGGTGGGGATGTTATCTCGTATAGATCTATACATATATTTCCCACTCAACTAACATTTAACAACTATAGGATCAGGTTAGCTGAAAACTAATCAACTAAAGGATGATTAGTATTGTTCTTATTTAGCAACTGTTTTGTTTTGCCTTATCATATACTACTTATTTTTAATCTTTTTATCCATAGTTTTAATTTCCTTTGTTACAATTTCTATATATATATATATATATATATATATATATATATATATATATATATAATATCTTAGTTATTATGATAGGGTATTCGGACAGAGTAACAACCAGGTACAATGTTATCCTTTAGATTTGATCAGAATAATGACTAGGTATTATGCTACCCTACAGAATTGATCTGAGTAAGGACTAAGTATAATATCACCATAAGATTTAGGCAGAGTATCTAACAAACATAATATTATCCTATGCTTCATCTTCAATTCTAAAGAGCATCGCAACAAATTTGATGTCAAAGCCGATGAAGGGATTTTTCTGGGCTATTCTCTCACTTCTAAAGCGTATAGGGTATTAAACAAACGTTCAAGGAAAATGGAAGAGACGTATTACGTGACCTTTGATGATAGCTATGTCAAAAAGTCAACAACAAACATAAACTCAACTGGTGAAATCTTTCCTCAAACAGGTCAAGTCACAGCATCAATTGCAAATCTCATTGAGAAGTTTGTTGAGTTATTTGATGAACCAGAGAAGGCTATTAATTCGGAAGCCAGCACAGCAGACAACAAGGTGGATCATCTGAAGTAACTAGTAAAAGATGCTACAAGGCGAATGAATGAAGAAATGCCCAGTTTCGGAGCATCAGTCGAGGGGGAGCACGCCGATACTGCAGCACCCGAAGGTACTGTAGCACCCAAAGGTAATGTAGCACCCGAACGCTCCACAACACCAGAAGGCACAACAACACCCGAAGGTACTGTAGCACCCGAAGGTACTGTAGCACCAGAACGCTCCACAACACCAGAAGGAACAACAGCTCCCGAAGGTAATGCATCACCCGAAGGTACTGTAGCATCTGATCACTCCACAGCATCTGAAGGCACAGGAAGACCCAAACTCTTCAATATACCCGGAAGTCCGACTGTTTCAGAAAGCTCTTCATTCGAGGGGGAGAATGCCAATATGCTCTTTGACGATGAAATTCAATCCGAACCAGAAGAGATGGTAAACGCTGAATTGGATCCTTCTTATGATCCAAATTACCCTCCTCTCATCAAATGGACCAGAAATCATCCAGTCTCTCAAGTTGTAGGTGATGTTTCTGAAAAGGTTCTGACCAGATCACAACTTAAAGAAAAACAAACTTCCCTATTCTCCAAAGTAGAATTCTGTATGTTTAATTCTTTCGTTTCAAAAGTTGAACCCAAGACAGTTAACGCTGCTCTCGATCACTTTGATTGGGTTCAAGCTATGCAAGACGAACTGAACGAATTCGAAAGGAACAAAGTTTGGCGCCTCATTCCAACTCCTCAAAATGCATCAGTTGTAGGTCTCAAATGGGTTTTCAGGAACAAAATAGACAAGGAAGGGAATGTGATTCGAAACAAAGCACGTCTGGTCGTGAAAGGATACTGTCAGGAGGAAGGGATTGACTATGAAGAGACTTTCGCTCCAGTTGCAAGGCTGGAATCTGTTCGCATTTTTCTGGCCTATGCAGCACACAAAAACTTCGAGGTCTACCAAATGGATGTCAAATGTGCTTTTCTGAATGGAGAACTCGAAGAAACAGTCTACATGGAGCAACCTCCCGGCTTCGTCAATGAGAAGTTCCCAAATTACTGCTATATTCTGGACAAGGCGGTTTATGGTCTGAAACAAGCTCCTAGGGCCCGGTATGAAACGCTAACAAAGTTTTTAAAGATGTCTAAATTCAAAAAAGGTTCGGTTGACCCAACCTTCTTTCGTAAAAAGGAAGGAAACCACCTTATGATTGTACAAATTTACGTCAATGATATCATCTTTGGCTCAACGAATCTCAACTTAACAGCTAAATTCAGAAAGCTGATGGAGACTAAATTTGAAATGAGCTCCATGGGCCCGATTATTTTTTTTCTTGGATTAAATATTAGACAGGGACCCGAAGGCATCTTTATCAACCAGGAAGCATACACCAAAACTCTTCTTGCCAAATTTGGTATGAAGGGAGATTCAAAGGTTAAAGTTCCAATGGCTTTCGGAACCAAACTCACCCCTTCACTGGAGAAACCAGCAGTTGACATTACGCTATACCACCAGATGATTGGGTCTTTGATGTATCTTACTGCTAGCAGGCTTGACATCATGTTTTCCGTATGTTATTGTGCTAGGTTTCAGGCAAACCCACGAGAACCTCATATGCTTGCAGTGAAGAACATACTTAGGTATCTGAAGCGAACTACCTCTCTCGGTCTTTGGTATCCATCCAACTCAGGCTTCTTCATTCAAGCCTTCTCTGATGCAGACCTTGGAGGATGTGGTTTAGACAGGAAAAGCACCACAGGGGGTTGCCAATTTCTTGATGGGAAATTGGTCAGCTAGCAGTCAAAGAAGCAAACATGCGTTTCCCTTTCTACAGCCAAAGCAGACTACATTGCAGCCGCCTCCTGCACATCTCAAGTAATATGGATCCAAAGCCAGCTCCGGGATTATGGACTTAACATGAAAAAGATCCCACTATATTGCGACTCAGAAAGTGCAATTAGGATCTGTCACAACCCAGTGCAACACTCTAAGACCAAGCATATAGCACTAAGGTATCACTTCATTAAGGATCATGTGGAGGATGGTAATGTCGAAATTCACTTTGTTCGCACCACCGATCAACTGGCAGATATCTTCACCAAAGCTCTACGTGAAGCCAGTTTCAATAAAATCCTTCATGGTCTAGGAATGATGGAATCTGAATCAGTACCAAAGACTTCATCCCAAAGTTAAAAAGTAAGCAGCGAAATGAACCGAAATGAACCGAACGTTCGGTCCATTTCGGGTTCGGTTCACATGGGAACCAAAATGAACCGAACGTTCGGTCTATTTCGGGTTCGGTCCCATAACACATATTTTCGCTCAAATCTCAAAAAGGTGTTGTCTATGGTTGTACACTTTTTCTAAAGCTGTTTTTCTAAAAATCCAAAAATATTTTTTTAGGAACCGAAATGAAACGAGCGTTCGGTCCATTTCGGGTTCGGTTAAATTTTTTTATTATTTATTATGCATCATTCTTTCTTATTCTGTATTAGTTTTTCCCTTTTGTAAAACTGTTTTCCAAAAATCCAAAATTTTTTTAGGAACCGAAATGAACCAAACGTTCGGTCCATTTCGGGTTCGGTTTAATTTTTTTAATTCTGTTTGGTTTTTCTCTTTTCACAATCTTAAAATCTCCAAAAATATTTTTGTCTTATTCTTGTTTAAAAATTACTTGGAATAGGTTTGCTTCTCATTCTTTATTTTACCTAGTTAAGCGTCCCTAGAAGCATGCTGCTGCATGTTGTCCAAAGCCTCAACTGATTTTGAATAAAAGCCTTAATGACTAGGTATATACAAACCTTGTCTTCCCAATAAGGCTGCTCCATTTATTCTAATCCTGAGTTACCTTACTCTTTTCTCATATGAGTTGAGAGTTTACTGCTTGGTCACTATTTTCAACAGAGGTACTATCGCTTTTCTTCACCACCTTACTCTTCTCCATCATATTTCGGTCCCATATCGTAACCCTTGAGACTCTCAGAATTAACCACTGAGGTTTATGGTTGCAAAATATATGTGTTTATGATCTAAGCCACGTGTCACTACGTGCTTAGTGAAACCCAACATTCAATACCTATCATGAATTGACGGTTAACATGAAATCTCTCTTTGTTTATGCGATTCTTATGAATTTGTTATTTACCATAACATTTCTTCCCCTAGAATCCAGTTTAAATTTTTTTTGAGATTTCACCATCATATATTTTTACAAGTCACTATATCTGTTATCCAGCCTACTTGTTCAACAGACCACATCGGTCTCACAAGTACTTCATTTAGTCTCGGTCTTATGTCAAGGTCCGAGTTTCTAAATTGAAGCGAAAGCCACCCTATTATGCCTAACAAAAATATGCCTTTCAACACTTCTTAGAAAGTGCTTGATCGTAATTCAACGGGAATCCATACAAACACTTTAAGGTCTCTCTTGACCTTGAAGAAAGTGATTCGTGCCCGGGATCATCTGTTTTGTGTCTAATTTGACATCACTCTTCCCCTATATATCTCGCTTTATTTCCTTATCTTTTACACTCTATGCACGAAAATCTTTGATTTTCCAAACTTCTCGTTCGGTTACTTTATAATCTTATGTTTGGATGACAGCTATTAAACAGATAAGATGCTGACTCAGCCGAATGAGTAACGGCCTCAATAGTGAGGTGATGGGCACGCGTGCAAAACGGAACAGTTCTTCTCTCTCTTGCGTAATCATCGGGGGTGCCAACCGTCGCACTTCAGTCAAATTCGAAACCGTTTTATTGTATCAAGAAGATTTGGGGATGATCTTTCTCTCTCCTCTACCCACAATATAAAAGGAATTCATCTGCTTCATTCCCAATTTACAGCATTCAAAACTCAAAAGAGCAAAATCGGATGATTTCTCATCTACTGTTCATCATCTTCTTCCTTCAACCATGGCGGATTCTTCATCAGTACAGGAAACCTCTTCCCGCACAAACATTCTTCCAATCCGTGCCCAACAAAGTCTGGTGATTGATCTGAACCCTAAGGCGTACGAAAAATTACATGTATCCCATGGTGGAGTGCCTCAAATACTCTCCGTTGGTGCTCGCTCTTTCCAAAGTTGAGCTTGTACCAATGGAATGCCTCTCCCAGGTCTTCTCCACAGCCCCTTATGACAGATCAGTGGATCGCATCTACTTTGATCTTCTTTCTCACAAGACCTCCATCTCTAAGCAACGATTCTGTTAGCTCCTAGGCTTTGAAGCCAATGAATCTAGGGTTAATCCCGACACCATTACCGTCGGGCAATTATTTTTGATGTTCTACAATATGGGGTACACGGAGATTCTCACAACGGTTACAAAATTCAAGAAATCTTGTCTCCCTCCCCATGGAATGGTTTCTTCACCATTCTCTTCAAAGGGCTCTCTGAGCGTAGTTCTGGTTCTGATGGGGCCAGCAAATTGTTTATGACCATTCTCTATGGTCTTTATCACGGCCTTAACCTAGACTATGGCTCGGTTCTATGGCAGCAACTCATTCAGAGCCTTGCCTCCTCCTCTCGCCACACTGAGGTATCCTACGCTAGGTTCTGGATGCTCATCACCAAGTGGGCCATGGATAAACTCCATGTTCCTACTGTTGCAGGTTCCCTTCTCTCCAACATCAGCGTCTTCCACACCACCAAAATTATTGTCACCGATCCGACAAAATTTTCCTTCGTCGGATCCATTCCGGACTCTATGTCCACCGGGGTGTCAAAGGAGAGCATCATCATGAAAGCCTACAAGGACTTTCATCCTTCGGGCCCAAGGGAGCTTTCTGCTGAAATGGTTCAGTCCATTAATGATGCAGATAAACCTGCTGCTCGCGGAAAGAAACCCGAGCAAGGGAAGATAAAGAAAGCAGCAAAGGGGGCAAAGGGTCCTTCTCCTAAGAAGCGAAAACCCTCAAAACCAGATCTTTCCCCACCATCAAAGAAGAAGAAAGTCCAACCCAAGAGAAAACTAATTCTCTCCTCTTCTTCCAGTGACTCGGAAGAGAACCACTCTGACTCCGATGAGTCAGCTAGAGGCGAAACCCCACCTCACTCCCCTGATCATGAGGTACATATTTCATCAAAACCTCCTTCACCTTCACCTATACCCACCTCTTCCATTCCCATCATAACCTCCTCCATTACCATTCCCTCCATATCTGACCCTATTTCCATCCCCCCATAACTACTCCTCTTCAAACCACATCAACCACCCTTCCTCCACCACATTTTATAGAAGCCACCACCACTACCACTCGTGAGGTTCTAACCAACGTATCTGATACGGGGGTTTCTACTTCACAACCCGAACCTACATCTGCACCCGAACCCACTATCACTACCAAACCCCCCACTGCACCCTTATCTCCCACTCCATCTGCTGAAACCGAAACCTTTTTGGGAGGGGAGGATACCGTTTTTGACTCCATCTACTACAACCCCTATCAACTTCAGAGTGATGATGATGATGATGCTCCGGTCACCAAAAAGCACATCAAGGAGCTCCACGAGAAGATTGACAATCTTGTGGCTTCTTCCTCCTCCTCAACATCTCACTTTTCAAAGGCTGCTATTCAGAGTATGGTGGAGTCACTTACAAAAGCTCATGAAGCCTCTATCAGCACAGCTGCTGCTGCCATTGATAAATCCACGCAGGCTAGTGCGATAGCGACCGATAAAGTCGAAAAACTATTTCAGGACGCCCAGATCTGGCTGGAGTCTTTACAGGCGGCTTCAGAGTTAAACACTAAGAAGATCCGCACTGTTGTGGAGAAGCTGGTCCATTCCTTCGAGACGGAAAAAGATCAATTTGCCAGCTTCCGCCAAAAACTCAAAGAAGACAACCAATCATTTCTGTCTTCGGTTGCGGATCGTCTTCTCTCATTCCAAGCCACTCTAGCCGCCGAATCTACCACAAAGGAAGAGCTTGCCCAAAAGTCTTCCGAGCTTACCTTGGCAACTCATCAGCTCTCCCAGGCCGAGAAGGAAATCGATTCTCTTCGGTCCGAGAAAGCTGTGATCAGGAGTTGTGTTTCAGATGTCCACGGAGCTTTGTCCAATATCCTTGAAGCCCATGATCCGATTCTCAACTATTCGGTGAGGCGAAGCCTTGCAGAGAAGCTCGCTCCTGCTCTTGCCCTTCTTAGCCGTATTGAAGGCATTTCTGAGCAGGAGGACCATCTGAATCAAGGGGGAGAAAAGAAGAAGTCCACAGCAAAACAGAAACCCCCTCCAAGTTCCCTACCTCAATCAATTCCACTTTCATCACTTGTCCCTCCAAAAGCACCCAAACCAACATCTGGTCCTTCATCAGGTTTGAGTGCTCAAGCCAAAGCCAAACAAATTTCCGACGACAGTGATGAGAGTGATGATCAAGAGCCAATTGTAAGCAAGGTCAGATAGAAGTTTGTTTACGATAAATAACCACAACTTCAGGTTAGACAATTAAAATATAATAAGCAGTAAAAACAACATTTTGATAGAAGTTTGTTTACGATAAATAACCTTAACTAAAGTTTTAGTATATGTGACAAGGACTACGTACATATAAAGAATTTGAAATCCGACTTCTTATGAAGAAGCCATGCTCCTTTGAATTTCCGCGATTAAAACAACACGGCTATGCGCGTTGAAAAAGGTAAATTTTTTATAGGTTTCCTATTATTCTAAGAAATGTAAATGAAAGTCGTAGTAGTCGTAAAACCAAGAGTGCACATATAGAGAAAGTCCAAATATGACTTTGTAGGAGGAAGTTAATAAATTTATAATATTTCATTGTAATAGTGTTAGCACATAAATCAAATTTTGGATCAGTTGATTGTTAGTTGAAACAATCAAAACGAGAGTCGAAGATCTCATTAATAGGAGTCTGTCGATATAAAGACAGTCAAGAACGGATACGTATGAAAAAAATATGAATTTTAAACAAAGTTTAATAGTCTAAGCATTCTAAAAATAATAAATTAAAAATAAATTATGAATTCACCGATTGAGTGTAAATGAAAGTTGTAAATCTCATCGAAAACTATGCATAGATATAAATAACATCAAAAATGGAGTTCATATGAAGAAGATACAAATTTTTGAAGTTTCCCAGAATGCATCATGCGCAAAAAGGAGCGGTGTGATGGCTTCTAGAATCCGCCACGCAACACCACGTAGAACATGATATGTTTCGCATGTTGGTGGGCCGGACCAGCCTGGGCGCGATATGCTTCGACGAATTTTCCCCAATAAATTCAGTCTTCAACCCATTTTCCAGCTCAGACATTCTGAATTCTCTCATGTTTTAGGCTCAAATTTCTCTTAGTATTTAGCGGATTTCCCAAAACTTTTAAGTCTCTAGCAGCCCGAAAATTAGAAGCAATTGGGTCAGATTTCTACTAGTACAATTTCCATACCTTTGTTAGGAAAATATTTTTATGCTATGTTGTACCCATATTTATTTCAATGTAACTTAAATTTATATTCATAGTCATTGTTATGAATTTATAAATAAGATTTATTAGTAATTCCATGTCATGATACTTATTGATTTACCTACGGGAATGATGCATCAGCTATGAGGTATTTATAAATTAGAATTTATAAATAAGATTTACCAAACAGATCCTACCTTCGATATAAAATTATATGGATGATTCTAACTTGATATATCTTGATATAGACATTAGAATTGTTGCAGAATCTAGACTATTATTAGTCATGAGGAATAACAGACTAAGACTTAGTGTTAATTAAGATCAGGTCACATAAAAGGAAAGACTAAGTGCGGAAGCAAAGTTCTGACCAACTTTCCACTCATCCACTCTTAACAAGTGAGTGCACAGTTAGATTCATCTTACACATAGATATGAAATATTTAGATAATTAGTTATTATATGTATCTATTGTTTGCTATGTGATGGATATACCTATATGACACATTTTACTCGATGTAATTATATAAGTATTTTCTTACTTTTACCTGTCATGATTTCGATGTTTACTATGTAGTTATCTTAAAGAGTATAGATGAAGGACCACGCTAACAGTCCGGTGGAACACTAACAGGATCATAACCTATAATTGATGAACTATATGTTCCTATAATGTACCCTACCCCTTACAAACACATATTATAAATGATTATTGTCTAAGAGATGTAGGTGATGATCCTTTGGTGGGGTCCTAAGAAACTAA
Organism: Lactuca saligna; assembly: GCF_052625555.1. Classification (NCBI taxonomy): domain Eukaryota; kingdom Viridiplantae; phylum Streptophyta; class Magnoliopsida; order Asterales; family Asteraceae; genus Lactuca; species Lactuca saligna. Next base: position 56,648,250 of record NC_136420.1, on the reverse strand, counting down.
TATTAATGAAAATGTGGATGGGGATGGGAGGTCTCCAACTTAACCTACTCATTTTCTTTATATCGTAGGTAATAATACAAAGGTATTTTAGGTTATGAAATGATGAGAGATTCAAGGAAATGTAGGCCATTATATGTTTTAAGGCTAGTAATGATTATGCTTATGCTTATTGAAGGTTATTTGATTGGATACTAACAAGTAAAAGAATAATAGAAAATGACACAAAGCTAATATAAAGATGTTTTCACTAAGAAATGATTCCCACAAATAGAATCAGCACAAAGTGGCGATGAGGATTGCAATGAGAACAACATGATTACAAGAATATATATATATATATATATATATATATATATATATATATATATATATATATATATATATATATATATATATATATATATATATATATAGATCAACTAGTAACAATCAATCCTGACGTTTCGGGATTGATTCTAATCTAAATTTATAAACTGGTCCTAATATATAAGATTAAGGAATAATAAGCTAAATCTAACATTAATACATTTACATACTACATGCATAAGTACCAACAAAAGATAACATGTTAACAATGGCTTCGAGGCACATTAGTTGGCGCTCGCGTTTGCGCTAGAGCTGATGGTCAACATGTATTAGTACTTGACTCATTAGATTATGAGGTTCAACCTTACAATCTCCCCCAATATAATGATGTCAAAACTAAATCTAAATTCAATCGTTTGCTTCATCTAAAAATTCTTGTTTCATCCACTAGAAGTTATATCCTTTAAGCTCATTAATGCGCTTGCTTAGTTCCACTGAGATCCGCTAGTTAGAATCTTGTTCCACTTCTTCTTAACCGATGTAATCTAAGTGAAGATGAAATAAATGCTCAGTAGTAACAATGGGAAGTTCTTTAGTGTGTTAAAATCTCATTTAATTTTTTTCATCGAGAGAGAAAATTCCATGTTAAAGCTCTCAATTGAAAATATTCTGAATTGGCTTGACACCCATTGGCAACCTATTATTAATGTAGATAGTGCGAAATGGAAGAAGAAACTTGGAAATTATTGACTTCCATTGGCAGCATGAGATGGACCAGCCGAACGCACTAAATTTAACTTCTTTACTTTATAGATCATTTGTTGTAGTGCCAACTTCAGCTCCTAGGCATAAATACATTTATTATTGGAAATTAAATTCTAAATCTAAATCTACTCGTTACAACCATACTTGACAAATTCTTGAGCAAAAACCATTTTGGTGTATTCATACTCAGACTTCTTTCCGATCAGATGAACCTTCATTGATTCATTCTTGGGTTTTGAGCACCTGAACTTCATTATGGGATTAGGTTTAATTCTTCAAGCTAGAATGTTCACAAAATTCTTTCTTTCAATGCAAGAATTCAACTCCAATACCCTTTTTCATTGTTCAACCATCTTATTGAAGCGTTGGAGATTTAAACATTGTTAATTAATGCCTCCCTCAGCAGAGACATACTTTAACACAACTTTAGAGGAACGAAGTTCAAAATTCTCCTGTTACTTAGAGGCATTATACTTAGTAGGAATTTTTTTTCCTGCTGAACTAGCAATCTCCAATCTCTGGCCAATGCATCTACATTTACTATAAGGTTCCTTTTCTTACTTGGTGGAGAAGAGGAGCCTTCACAATCAACATCATGAATTCTCTCTGAGGAGGAGGTTGTCTTCCTTTTCTTTGTGATGTGTTGATTATCATAAAAATCAACATAACTATTAGTGCCTTGAGGAATCTCCCCTTTTGGAATAACTTCTAAATATACAATTCTTAGAGGTACAACTCGTGACATGAAATCCATATGAAGAAAAACTTAATCCTTATCATCATCAATATGAGAATGATCATCATGATATTCAGATTTGTCAGCATTTACTGCTATTTCTCTATCATTATCCCCTTTTGGGCATCATCAACATTTTGAGGAGACACTGGAGGAGTGTTGAGAAGAGTAGAGGGAATTGGGGGAGTAGGATTTGAAGGAGGGGGAGGTTGAAATGGTGCTTGTGGATTGTTACCAGTAGGAGGAGGTGGTGGAGATGGCTAATCAACATGATGAGAGCTGGAGGGAGAACCAACAATATCTTCACTGTGATCTACTATCGATAAGATATGCTTAATGTGAGCCACATCAGCATCAATCTTGTTCAGACGATGTCCCAATGAGTCACTCAAGTTGACCAAAAGTGTAAGCTTAGAGAGCACCATTGATTGAGATTCAGATGAGCTAGAATTCGCCTAAAACTAGAAGTAGCTTGAAGGAGGGAAGGTTATGGAAACGTAGAGCTAGTAGCACTAATTTGAGGTGGATATGACTGTGGAAGGGTGCAACCACAGTAAAGGGGAATAGGTTTATCAGCAAGTGGAGGTGTTGACCTATGTTGTGTGATGGGTTCGAGTGGGTCGATGTAAATGGAATGGATGAAGCAGCTTTTAGGGGATTTGATCCTCATTGTTCTATGGGTTCAAGAGAATGAGGGGGATACAGAGAAGAGGAGGGAAATCAAATATATTTATTTGATCTTGGAGGAGAGATAAATGACCTTCATCCTCAGGTTCATTCTCAAGAAATGAAAACTAAATGGGTGAAGGAGTTTTAATCTCTATGTATTGATAGTGCATAGGAAAAATTTTAACTTCTTCACTATTTTAAAGAGAAGAGCTACCGGAGCTGCTAGATGATTTGTTGGATTCTCTATCTTCATCTTCATCCTCACTTGAGGAATTATTGGATTCTTAATCCTCAACATTATCCTCAACAGTATAAGGATGTTCTGTCCAAAGAAGCATCTACTCAAATAAGTGAATATCTCCTTCTTAAGGGCATGTATCGATTATTTTTGATGATAGAATTAGAGATAGAATTTTGGAGCCCCATGATTAATGTTGCATCCTATCTTAGTGTGAACCAAAAAGAAGAGTAATCTAGCAAGGATATGACACATACGCTGGTCACTTATTTCCGCCGATGCACATGACTAGTTGATGAAAAAAATAAATGAGCAAAGTCTAGATCCTTGTATCGAACAATGGCCTCTAAAATTCGCAACTCAAATAAATTCAACTGGTGCAAGCTGCCAGTTTTGTGTCGAAGACATTTACCAATAAACATTGTTACATATTTCCGGCTAGCATTAAGACACTAGTGAAGAACATATTTTGCAGGGTCTCTGTAACACCCATAATATAGAAGACATTTAAAAAAATTAACTTCATTAGAAAGGGAAACTCATCGAGTTCACGGAGGAAAACTCAACGAGCAGGAATGATTTGGGATGCAGGATTAGAAAGCAACAGGACGACTTAGGGAGGACGAACTCGAAAAGTTGGACTGGGTTTGGGAAACCCTAAATCTGTGATTTTGCACACCTAAACAACTTAACTCTAGGGTTTTGGGCTCATTTCCAGACTCCAAGCCTCAAACCCTAAACCTTAAAACCCTAATGTATTGTGAGAGTGTGTGAGACATATTTGAGTGAGTTTATGTGCCTTGAATCTTCTGGGAGAAGGAGACGCTTCGGGATTCAAGAAGAGGCTCTTAGATCCAGAAACATCTTCCCATTCTCAGCATTTTTGGGTAAGCAATCCTCAAACTTGCTCAATGATTTCTTACATCTTTTCATTTTACATTTATGGGGGTTTTTGGTCCAAGAATGTTAGCTTTTGAGACTTGGATGTCCCATGTGTTACTCTTTCATATTTGGGGTCTATAATGGGTTCATGGAATAAACGTGGAAATTTTATGGTCATGGAAGCCCCATGTAATTTTTGAAGGTGTCATTTTGGCCTTTTAAGCTCCAAAAGTCCATGCATGGAAGGAAAGTCAACAACTTTACGTAAGATATCAACTTTAGGGGACCAGATCTATGGTTTAGAAGCATTGAACTCGATTGAAAGTGACTGGATGGATTTAGACTAAGACGGACTCGATGAGTTGTTCATTCAATCTTTGTGAGGTGAGTCTCCTTACCATACCAATCGGTCGAAGGCACCAAGGCTGACCCATTTTCTGATATGTGGTACAATAGCTAAAGTTGTATAATGTGGCATAATAGTTGTTTATGTGCTAGGAAGTATGATACTTGTATATGTGGTATGCTTATATGGAAGACCATGGGAGAGCCCATGGCACCTGGATGTAAGACCATGTGGAGAGCCTATGGTTTTCCCATTAAAGGCCATGGGAGAGCCCATGGCACCTGGATGTAAGACATGTGGAGAGCCCATGGCTTTCCTATTAAAGACCATGGGAGAGCCCATGGCATTTAGGTGTAAGACAATGTGGGGAGCCTATGGCATCCTGGAGTAAGATCCTGGGGATGAGCCCACGACATCCTATATGTTGTGTGCATCGCTTATGTGATTGATATGGTTTATGTAGTTGTTATAGCTAATACAAATTATGTGGTTATGTGGATTGTGTAAGGGTATGCTTTGGGGAACTCACTAAGCTTTATGCTTAAAGTTTTGTTTATGGTTTCAAGTTTCATTGGTTTGGATAGGAAAGGCCGACTTGATTGCATCACACACAAACGTGTTTCCGCAATATAGGATTTTTGAGCGAACTCTTATGAATGTTTTTAATTAATCAATTTTTTGGAATGGTTGGATTTAAAGATATATGTGTTTTGAATGTACTGAAAATTAAAATTTTACCCTTGATTTTTTTAGGTCATTACAAGTTGGTAACAAGCCTTAGTTTGAGGGATTCACACATACTTTTGGCTGTGTCTGAACTCAAACTAAGGATCTATAAAGTTTTCAAAAGAAAAATGTTTTTATGGAAAGAATTTCTAAGACAAGAAAGGGAGTGTTGCATGCAATCAAACGAGCTCAAGTAAGTTTCCCTAGAATACCCATATATGTTATTTATTATGACTTGACTTAAGAATCTGAGAATCGCATGCTATTTAGGGCTATGGGAGATACCTTTATATTTTGTATGAGCTCGTAGACTTGCATGCTAGTGCTGAGTAGTCAGTGATAGATTGGTCTGATACATGGTGCTTGTAGCCTTGGGAATATTAGATGCCATGCTAGAATGAGAATCACTATTGGTATTAGTAACTGCTAAGTGTATGATTTAAAAATTATATATGGTTAAGATCTTATAGCCTTAGAATAATGTATTTGGCCTTATATCCTGTTTTGTGTATAATTTGCATGCATAAGGTAGTCGACAGTGAGGGTGTATGTGGACAACATGACTTGTGATATTTAGGCTAAATGTTCTGTTCATGGGTCGGAAATTGAGCTAGGTTACGCCTAGGATGAGATTAGTAAAAGGAGTTACCTGATTGTGAATTGTATGTGTGGATAGAATTGCTTGATTGGAGTATGTTGATTAGTTTTCCGCTTTCTGAATGTTGCTTGCTTTGTGCTTTGTAGGACTATTACTTTCAATGCCAGATAGACTAGCGGATATAGTCACAGATGGTGACATTGGGGTATTTGTTTGTTTAACATCAGTAAAACTAAACTTCATGATTAGGTCAGTGATGTACTTGGATTTGCAAATAAGGATCTTGTATGCTTCCCTTTTTACGCGATAAACACAACTTATCTTTTACAAACTTCATCTTAGGTATCCCTCTTTCAAGTTGATTTCCTGATATCTTGGGAATGTTCTAGAATTTTAAGTGAGAAAGTCTCTTGTGCCATAACTAATTTAGATGAGATTGTGAATGAGAGGAGAAGCATTGCCTAAGAGGGTTATCAGCGAAAAACATGTCTAGGACATGAATATCGTTTTGATGATTTGCAGTGAGTACTGTTACTTTCTGTTGATCAATCCAATTTCCTTCCTTTTTGTTGAAGTGAACTTCACACTCAACATAAAATAGTTGGCTGATTAGGATGAGAATGTGTTGAAGGCTTTTGATATACGAGACATTCTTGAACTCGACTGATTTACACTTGATTGAAGCATAACCTTTTGTAAAACCCTTGATGTTGTATCCATATGTCACCATAGGGCCATCTTCCCTTACATAATCATCTGGAAGAGTCTTGAATAGTATTATATGCCTCGAGCATCCACTTTCTAAATACTAGATTTGCCCTTCACGTTGCAACACTAAAACACATATTAGCACACACTGACCCATTTTGCAACCGGTCTCTTAAGAAGAGAATTTAGAGAATTTACCTTTTCGGTCCATTTGTTATTTAAAACATCGATGTTTTCTACACATTTATTATTCTCTTCAAGGGTTCACTCACTGACTTTGTGTGAAGGGTCACCATAATAATAACATACCCTGATTCTAATATTTCTCCTTTTACAACTTGAATTTTGATTTATTTTAAATTTTGGTTTTTAGTGAGTATAATCATGTTGATTTAATTTAAAAAAACCTTTTTTTTTGTTCTGGAACCAGTCGCACTTCAATGTGAGGAAACAATGTTGTTACACGTTCATAAGTTAGAAGGCTCATCACTATCACTGATATTTTTAAGACAGTCAATGTCAATATAACTAATAGTACATTGAGGGAATTCAATAAGAATTTTATTCATCGAGTGAATTTCACCATTTGAGATGGGATATTTTAGCAAGAGCGGACAAGTGAGATTTACATTTAATGTGTCCATTTGAGTCAATGGTGCAATATTTGTCAATTAAGCTTTAATGTATTAAGGCGTTAATTACAAATCTAGTATTAAAGTCTTTTTCAGGATCACATGCAGTGCAAAATTTTACTACTAAGAATTTTCTCATTGATCATGAATTTGAGCATTTATTATTTTATTTAATTTGAAATGTGAGTGTGCCCAATTGTTAACTATAAGCTGCAACTTTTTGGGAATATTATTAGATATTTCTTTTTCAGTGAAGATTTTTTTTTTCTATAAGGACATATTTGTATTTTCTATATTCAAAAGTGTGAGAGAAGTTTTAGTGGCAATCGGTTTTTGCTATAAAATCTTAATCTCTTATTTACTTATGAATTTTTCTAAGTTAGATTTTGCTACATCAAGATACAAATAATCGAAAATGTTGATTTTTTCATTAGAAGAGTAATTAACAAATTTATTAATCTGATACGTGGAAGACGAATCCCAATCTTGTATCTTTAAGTCCCTTGCAACTTGAGAGAGGTCAGTGTGGAATATGCTGGAACTAGTACTGGATTCCTTAGTGTGAAATTAATCTACACGAGCCATTATACACTTCCCTTTCGGCTCCTCATCTTTAGAAGAGGCTACTTCGTTGACCTATTCCTCGGCTTTCTCCCATTTAGCAACAAGTACACTTGGAAGAGGAATGTTTTCTTTCTTTATATGAGGTAGTAGCTTCTTGTACATCACTGTGTAGCTCTATGTGTTTTGCGGTGCTTTCTTTGCCTTGAACTCCCTGGAAAAGTGATCAGTTCTTCCATAGTTAAACCACTTCCCATCATCCTTTCTAGCAGTGATATTCTTTCTTGCTGATGGAACGCTTCCAATAAAATGAAACTTCTTACGACCACTTGGCCTTCTTTCTTCATAACACCTAAGAATTAGTGTAACGATAGAAATTAATTGATCTAAGTATTCATCCTCATCGGATGCTTCAGATTTACTTACACAAACAAGCTTCTCCTTTCTTGAGAACACGACCATCGAGTTTTCCTTGTTACATTCTGTCATGATGTCTTTATGAAGACCCTCTATTTCATCATAGTTGTGTAAATTTCAAAACAATAAGTTAAGATCCATGGTGTTGATATTATTTCTATTCTTGAAGACATGGGCGTGATGTTCCCACATTTTACCCAAGGAATCCCAAAACTTTAGCACCAACTGAGATGAGTGTTTAATGGTGCCCAACCTATACATATCATTAATGTCTAATCTGATTAAAGGTTAGACATTAACGGTTTGGGTCAATGTCTAACCTTGATGAAAAAAGAAGTGCTCATATCTTTAATCAGATTGTTGATGGTTGTCTCTTGAACTTCTACAGTGCCTTCGTAAGCCATTGTCAGCATCTCCATCAATTCTAGTGTTGATTCAGAGTTTTAAAACATGTGATAAATGTGGTAAAGCAGATAATTTCCAATGAAAACCCTTTCTTTCAAATGCTTGTCTTGGACTTCTGCTTCAATCCGCCAGCAGGTGCATTATCAATCATGGGTTAATACATGGGAACGTGAGGACCATGATTGACGATGTCGAGCATGTTATAGTCCATGGTTTCAAGAACAACCATAGCTTTTGTCTTCAATATGGAAAAATTATTTTTCAACGCAAAATGGAATTTTGTTTGTTGTAAAGGATTATGGATCGTATTGTGATGAAGAAGACATAATATCCTAAATGTATCAAAAACATGCTCTAATAGCAATTGAGGGTTCTTTGAACAGATACAAACAAGTAAAAGAATATTTGAAAATGAAATAGAATTATCACAAAGATTTTTACACTAAGAAATGATTCTCACAAAAGGAATCAACACAAATGGTGATGAAGGTTTCAACAAGAATAACCTGATTACAAGAATATATAGATCAACTAGAATATATAGATCAACTAGTAACAATCAATCCCAACATTGACATAATTAATTCTAATATAAATACACAAACCGATCCGAATTACTGAGATTGAGGAATAGTTAGATAACATCAAAAATAATATAATTACATAGTACAAATAGAAATAACAATAAAAGATAACACGTTGACGTTGTCTTGGAGGTACATGAATTGGCGCTAGTGTTGGCGTCGGAGCTGATGGTTAGCATGCATTAGTACTTGACTCATCAAATTATAAGTTTCAAACTTATAGTTATGTTGCACGTATCAGTTATGACATCTCAGAGTTTTTAATAATCAATGAAAAGCATTTCTTTAGAAATAATTTTTGGGGACAAATTATGCATTTATAAATAAACACTGTTTCAAAATAATCCTAAAAAAAAGGTTTCTTCGGACTGTGAAAATGGGGATGTCACATGTTACAAATGTCCCCCACTTACATAGATTTCATTCCCAAAATCCTACTCTTAAGATAATGGTGAATCACCATCTTACTAGGGCACTTGGGGTAACTTCAGGACCTAGCTAACGCCTCCGCATTGATTTCAACTATATGCACTTATTTATATGTAGAACTTTTCTTTGAACCTTAATTCCACTCTTGAACTATTTATGAAGTCTCTCCAAAAATTAGGAACTCATTAGTTTGGATTTTCGTAATTTATACTCTTTAACTGATTATTGCCTTTAGGTGTAAAATGTCGATTTGTTCATTTGACTTGGAACAATGTCGACTCGTTATAAAGCAAGTTACTAGGGAAATTTACCTATGACATCCTAATGGAATCCAACTTTCAAAACATGCACTTATAAAAAGATTATGGTATATCATTTTGACTTTGTGTCCTATAACATCTTTCTATGTTATACCCTTAAAACACATACAGACCTAGATTGCAAGAGGTTTATGTACCTAGCTCAGGTATTCCAACATCCTCAAATTTAACCAAAGCTACTGTAATGTGTTTACTAGTTTGAAAACTCTATAACCAATACTCCAGTACTGTTGACAAACTCATAATTAGGCTTGCTCATCCTCAAACCCATTATATTACAAAGAACACTAGGTCACCCGTAACCTTCTTGTTAGAGTCTAACTACTTTATTTGAATCAAGGTACAACTACTATTCGAGCAATTCGTTGCTATGCCTACCCATAACACATTGTGATACTATCGAACTATCCAGATTGAGATGCTAGATCACTCTTGGCATCATCCCCATCAGGCTTGAAGACTCACGATCATCACCCTTCCTTGATATCTGTTAATCACAACAGATCTTGACTGCTAAAACTTCAAAGAATAAAATGAATATGAGGTCCTTAATATATAGTATATAGATAGTAAAGTGTAAATGTCATTCTATGTCAACATATAAATGTTAAAACTCAGTCCTAGTTTTATATTGTCTCTTATGATTTTGACAAAAGGAATAACTAACCATACACATAGCTTACTCCAAAAAGCTACGATGACAATTCTGCATTAATAGATGAATACTTGGCATCACAGACTCTAACTTATCACCCACTATTTATCTAATAGGGCTATAGTTTAAATATGGTCTTCTATCAACTCACACTCACTCCTTAGGAAAATACCAAACAAAATAGCAGTCTACCTTGAAGCCTAAAATTACATTGACACACCATTAGACACATAGGTAGTCACACTCGATGATCTATTAAACGTAATGTTGAATTGAAAGCATGTGTCTAGGAAATTCACACTAGTCTCTTACTATCCTTTTGAGTTCACTATCATCCCAACTGAGACCCTTCACCTAAAAGTTTGAATAGATCCTTTACGATATTCGATCGTCTTATTGCAATTCTAAACCTCAGTAGAAACCCTTAGATCCTTTCTTTGTAGGTAGAACCTTTACTGTTTTCATCCCAACTTTGCTTTAATTATCAAGGCATATCTAAAGATAAATTTATAGAAATCCCAACCATTCATGCAATTATTAACGATGATTCACTCTTATACTTGAATCTTTGCTAACTTATGGTAGGTACTCTTAGTTAACCCTAGCTAGTACCAATAAAATCAAAACCGTCTTGTCAATCATGGATCAACATTTTGATCAACCAATCTTATCATATATACTGCTGATTCATATACAACCCTTGAAAGGTATTACAACCTCTTTTACCCCTTCTAGGCGTCTCTTATTTTACTTATATGCACATCAGATGACGAGTTGAAAAAGTCATATGATGGAAACACCATATCCTTTTACATTGATCCTACTTCTATAATTCTTTGGCATGGGCTAATTAAATCCTTACTTCATGCATAGCACACTCTCTAAATCTTATGTATACCTTGATTTCTCCATCCTTTTTCTATATGAAAGCACTCGACACTCCTTATGGTGAACTATGGGACCTACTGAATTCCTTGACAAGCAACTCCTATATTTCAAGGATAATCCCTCATTTATAAAGGCACAAAGCTATATGGTTATCTTGGCTATCTTAGCCGCACCCCAAATTTTGGCCAATTCCTAAATCCTACCAGAAGGTTAGGAAGAAAGGCCAACCTTTCCATGAGAAGTACTCAGAGAAACTTAGAAGATATGGGTATTCTATCAGACGACTTCCTTCGTCTTTCACCCCTTATAAAAAAACCGAAACTAACAACCACCACCTACGATAGTTATTGATTACCTACTAATATGTTTGAACATAAACTGTTCATGTCAACATATTTAGAAAACATATCATAAGCCTTTATGAGTGTTGGTTTATTCTTCCTTGAAATGAAGCAAAGCACATCCCTTCTTAGTCGTAGGGCTTCTTGCCAAAGAATGAAAAACTTCATGTGTTGGCGTGAAAACTACCCCTGCTGCTTCCTATAAGACCATATGTTTTGGGGTCTAAATCATCTCTGCCGAAAATGTTGTAGCCAAGTTAAAAATAGTGAAAACACACCTCTTTATTTGTAAAGTCTTGTGAACATGCCATTTTTCCACACTTGAGGCACTTGAACTTGTGACATAAAAACCTATAGATTCCTCCACAGTTTACACAAATGGCATGGTCCTCCGAACCACGAACTCTTGTCTTAGTAGTAACAAACTCTTTGGCTTTGGTTAAGGAATTTAGGTCATACGTTCACTTGCTCTTCCATAATTGTGCTTCGAAACTACGATATGATGTCGTTTTTGTTCCTTCCCCAATAGCCTATGTTGCTACAATTTATTCGCACAATCTAAGAATCAACCTGATAGTGATTTGGTCAATCATGCTAGGTAACTGCTTTACGGTAGCTTGAGAAACCTTGTCCAAAATCTAGTCATATAACCTGCATCATCCAAACCCGATCCTCATCTAGAACTCCACTTCATAGGGGTCCCTATTCTATTTAAATATCATATGTCTTTCACTATATATCTTGTTAACCCTTTGTTGCGAAAAGGTCCATAATTAACTAAATATTTGTATCTATGAAACAAATACTAACAATCTAATCCTTCCTCCTTTGATTATGGTAGTTTGACATGTAACCACAATACCAAAGGTAGTCACTTCAACTATTGGCTACTAAGACCCTAACGAAGGATGCAATCTCTTTATCGATCACCTTTATCACATTCTTCTTAAATCTTATGACTAAAGTCGATTACTGCCTCAAACAATGTTCTTAGAGCTAATCACTTTCTTATGCAGAGCTCATTACTCGGAATCGATCCTTCATGACCACTTGGGCTCAAACTTGGAACCACTCTTCTTAGACATCACCATGAAACAGGTAATGATGGAAACAACACAAAACGAATGTATAGTGTTTATCACACTATCTACCAACTACCAGTGGCTTAGTAACTTTGTGACTTTTCTTGATCCAAGTGTGAGTCCTATTCATTGGGATGTATAGGCCTCTACTACCTTTCACACCTACTAATACTTGTCCCAGGAATTACCCCAAAGTAACAAAGTCACTTTTCAGCACTACAGATTATGATCGCCAAACATATATTTAGGTGTACCAACAAGCACATACAACATATTTTTCCTAGACTCCACTAGGATTTTGCATCTCTATTGATGTCCTAACCCATGAATATATGCCTTCTCAAGCACATATGATGATTCGAAGACTCTCCTTTTGGGATTCCCTCTACTTCACCTTGCTATTTGCCAATACATAACTTCTACCAATATTAAATAATTATCAGACAAACACAATTACATACCACTAAAATTAACAGTCTTTCAATTGAAAGATCTAGCAATACAACACTTAGATTCATAAGAGAGTTATGCAACAACACCAAATCAAAAAATCAAAACTATTTGATTCTAGGAGCACGTAACCTAACGTATTAGTCAAATAACTAATCAATGTCAATATAGGTTCTAAGCAGCGCATATCAAAGAAAATTATAGTATATAAGGCATCTTAAGTATTAGACAATTCTAACCTGTAATTATTGAGAAGATTCCTAGCATGTATTTCTAATTGTTCATACATTAGCATATATAACGATCAATATAAAAATTCTGGATATTTCGGAAGTACTTTCTTTTCTGTGCTTTGGCTGAAGGTAGGCATCGTCTTTATTCCTTTTGAATAAATTTCTTTTTCTATAATAGACTTGTTAAGATATACTGTGACAACCCAAAATTTCCATTTGTTTTACCTTTGTAGTCAATCACTTCAAAAATTAGCCAAATTCATCTCAAAACATTTTGGCCGGTTTTAAGCCCGTTCGAGTATTTTATTTTATATTCGTCAAGCAAACAAAAATAAGGAAGTATACTTTAGAGTTTGCCGTATATCACGTAAGTCGTGAAACTTCAAAAGTTTGGAGTTTACGGATGTAAACATGGAGTTTACGGCCGTAAACCCCAAAGAGTATAAATATGACACTTAGTCATTTTTAGCTCATTTTTCACTTCCAAGCCCAAGAACATCCATGTTTTTCTCTCAAGTATCATATCACATTTCCGTTAAATCTGCGAAAATGTAAGTATTTTCTTCCTAGATTCGTTCATATAACACTTAATCTAGTGTTTTAACACGATTTCATCCATGAAATCTTGTCTTTTTCATAGATCTTCAAGTGTTAATCAAGCACACCAAGAACACACACTAGTGTTCTTGGCCAAAATCGATCATTCAAGCTCCTAGATCGTAAGTACACTTTCCCTAGCTTCTTGTGTGCTTAATATGAACTTGTTTACACTCAAAAATCATCAAAATCCCCATGTTTATATGTGTTTACGGTTCGGGGAGACCTTCCAAAACCATAAACACCTTCAAAGGGTGTTAAATGCCCTTAACACCTTCCAATGCTTGTATAAATGGCTAGAACCTTGCATGATTAAGATAGAAACACCAAAACATGAAAGAAATGGACAAACATGAGTTTACGGTCGTAAAACCATGTGTTTATGACTGTAAACTCCCAAGGAGTGGTCCACGGACCGTAAACTCATGGGGGAAGTGGTCTTGAAACTGTAAACACCCTTAAGGGCCACCATTTGAGGAGTAAACTCCAATGTGAGGCCATACTCTCTTTATATGCAACCCTTGGTACTCCTAGCACTTGTAGCAAAGTGTTTTCATGCATTAGGATGTCCCTACTTTCATAATTAGTTATTAAATGACTAATTAGATACTTAAATGTATCATTACATGTTAAATAGGATTTGTGTGTGTCGTCAAGTCCTCACTTGACACTTAGCATCCTATACCATCTGTTCATCTGAATCACCCACATCAAGTGAGCTCATACCCCTTAACCAACCTTTTTAAATGATTTTAAATGCTTTTATGGGGGGGGGGGGGGGGATACAAGTTGAACTAGTAAGTTATTATATCAATCACATGTGATTAATAACTTGCTAGCAAATAGATTTTTGCATGTTAAACTGCTTTATCCAGTTAAAGGTTTTCAAATCTTGTTTTCAAATCTTATTTTCAAATCTCTTTTAAAGTATAAAAATCCCTTTTTAGTTTAATAAATCTTTTTCGAAGGTTTTACCAAAACTTCTTTTATACTGTTATATTGTCAAATGCATGCCTATATATGTATAGTTATATAAGTATTGTTTGAAGGACTTAGGAAGGCTAGCTCTCTTTAATTCCTTTACCTTATTTGGATGTGGCTTTAGGGTATTGGCTATCTGTCCGAAGGTCGTTTCAATATTAGTTATATATCATGTATACATAAATAGTCATAAAAGTTTTGTTAGTCAATTCATCACCTTTGGGTAGCAAAGGCATCTAGATAACCTCTCAAGTAAACTATAATAGGTATACTTTAGAAACCAACCCTAACATTCATGAAGGAGAACTTAGTTATATCTATATTCTAAAACATATACTTTTAGTAAAAAGAAAGGTTTATAGAAATCAAAACACGAGATACATCCTCATGATGTGGGTTCCACCGTTGTCAAGTTGGTAACCACAATCTCCTGGAGGGAGAGAAGGCATTGTGTGTATAGATCTATACGGGACAGACACTCCCACATCCTAACTGCTAGCTACAGTCCTTGCCGACCAAGCCAAGGGGTGACAAATGTCACATTTATTCTGACGCCAGCAGGTCTTCAAGTATTCGATTTTCAATTAGTATGGTTACGAGTATCTTTACAATTACCTTATAATTCATGGCTTTAAGCTAATAAGTATTATCACAGTATTTTCTATATATGAAACCATCATTATATATTTTCGTAGTTATATACTAGGCCACACTTCAAACCGTTAAACTAATCCACATAAGATTAAAGGCTATTTTAGACTCTCCGAGGCGTATTGTTCCCTTAATACTTCCTGGAGTCTTTATTTCATTATTTTAGACTCTCCGAGGCATATTGTTCCCTTAATAATTCCTAGAGTCTGTATTTCATTATTTTAGACTCTCCGAGGCGTATTGTTCCCTTAATAATTCCTAGAGATTGTATTTTATTCCTTTAGACTTTGCGAGGTGTATGGTTCATTCCATACAACCTGGAGTCTAGGTTTTATTTACTTTTAGCCAGCAGTGTTACTGCTGAGGTAAAATATTATTTTCCATATTACTTTTGTTTGTGATCTTCTCACATATTCTTTAAAGTATAAACTATATTTTGATAATGATAGTACTTCTTGGGGAAATTACTCCTTAAACATAAAACAATTGGGTCTTGGTAGAAGACTAATTTTGGTAGAGATACTCCTTGGTTTAAACATAAAATAAGTGGGTCTTGGTAGAAGACTACCTTTATTAGAATATATAGGATTTTCTGAAAAGGATTCTATTACTCTATAAATTCTAAACCATAATATTTTATGAGATTATTTTGAAGAAAAACATATATTTGTATCAATTTCGTTAAATACTTATGAACTCACCAGCATTAAAATGCTGATACTCACTTTCAAAATAACTTGTATTCTCAGGTCATAAAAAGAAAGGTACACTTCGGGAGCTTTTGCGAAGTCAGCCTAGTACCAAGCTACAGCTTATGTTATTTCCTATATCTACTTTGATGTTATTGTTAAATGTAACCTATGTAAAATTATTACTATTAATGCAATCGTTGTTGTACTTTAATTACTATACTGCATATGTTGTGATACTTGACATGACGTCCTCCACCCCAGAACGTTTTCGTTGTTCCGGTTTTGGGGTGTGACAGATTGGTATCAGAGCATTGTTTATAGTGAGCTTAGTATATCTAATCATAAAAGATATACAACCTATAAATACATTGGGATAAAACACTATGAACAAGAATTATACTTTAAAATATAACCATATTTTACAAAAGTATAGGAACATCCAGAATCTAAACACCAGAACAAAGTATCACAACAAGAATAAGAATAAAAGTCTTTGGATGTTGACCACTACCGTCAAACATGGGCAGTTATGTAATCGTAAGCTGGAATAAATATCACCTGATCAACAATATTTATTCGAGATGCGACTAACGTGTGCTTGGGAGTGATGGTGGTGTTGCAACAAGTCTGAAACTTACCAAATAGGAATGCTAGAGCCAAACATAAAGTTTGAAATACTATAGGAGTATTTTATGATACCAAGAGATTCATAATAAACCCAAAAGCATGTTCAGAAAATAAGAATCAAGCAAGTAATTAAAATACTATAGGAGTATTTTAGGAACCATAAATAACCTTGTGTGAAAAACTAAAAGCAATCCTCATTGATAGACCTATGATTACAAAGTGTATACTTCCAATATAATATATAGTAACGATCTCTGTCACACCCCGAAAACCGAAGGCGGAAAACATTTCCGGGGTTGACTACCACGTTGAGTATCAAATCCAATGCACATAGTAAGTAAAGTAAAGCAACCATTACATTACATAATAAAAGTTTTACAGTTGTTCAAAAGTAAAGTTTGTACAGTTGTGATACTTAGTATATATAGACAAAATGAAACGGATCTTCATGTACTCCATCTTCGAGCAAAAGGATCTTCGGGTACCTGTTCTAACGTCGACCAGAGAACACAAGCAGTTTGAAAATCAGTATAAAGCTGGTGAGTTCATAAGCGGTTTTGTTTTATGAAAATGTATCGGTTTCCTTTCTGTATCAGAAATGTTATGTTCACCAAGAAAATCCCGTATTTTCTTAACGTTGGTTATTGTTTCACAAATGTAAAGTATAGTAAGTTTGTACACTGAAAATATGTTTATTCATATGAAAATGTATAGTTGGTTATCTAACTAGTTGAACTGTTCTGTTTACTTATCATGTGTTACCAGGAAAGTCCCATACTTTCCTTATTGTATGTTACAAATTGTAAAAGATGTAATGTTATCCAGTTTGTTACTCTTTCTAGTTATGTAAATGTTACCCAGGAAAGCCCCATGCTTTCCTGCATGTATGTATCTAATGTAAACGATGTTAAAGATGTAAAAGATGTAATCATGATTAGGTTCTATGTTTTCCCCAGGAAAGTCTCGTACCTTCCTGAATGTTGGTTACAGTAAGTAAAAGATGTAAAAGATGTCAAAGATGTAAACGATGTATAAAGTAATCCATTATTACTGTAAGTAAATCTTTGTTATCCTAATTGCGAGTTCCATAACCATACAATAGACTGAAACCTGTGGCAATAAGTAGTCCACATGTGGCAATAAGTCGTCCACATACTTATGACTTTCGTCACCCTTGAACCATTTCGGTTCGGCTGTAGCTAGCAGCCAGGTGTGGGGTAGTCAGCCCCGTATAGATCTATACACTCAAGTCACGCTCTCTAAATACCAGAGATTCTGGTTATGGGTGTAGTCCTGCACTCGCATAATCTGGGTGGAGTGTTCTCCGAGGACGTGTCTCCAATCATATAGGAATAACAAATTTACTAGTAATAATATGATAGTCCTCCACTCGTATATGTGTGGGGAGTGTTACCGAGGACAAAACACTGTACAGGTATTATGTTCAAATGTTTTAACGTCGTGCTTTTAACTGATAAAATGTGGAAAACCATTTGTGAAATACATGTAAAACATACTAGTTTAAAGACTTATTTCACAAATATATGTTACGTGATCTGTATGTTCAATCTGTTATCAGTTGTAATATCAGTTATAAAAGCATAAGAATATGAAACACACATTTGAAAACATGTTTTGAGTACAAGAATTCCCTTGTACTTTGCTTGTGTTCCCCCCTGAAAACAGTGGAAAACAGTGAAAAAGGGTAGGGGTATGAACTCACCGGACTCGGAAACGTGTCGGTTTTGAATGCTATACGTTGGTTCGGGGTTTGATTACTCGCGATGATCCTATGTAAAATGATATAATGTCCATATATATACAATTAGAGATACATTCACTAATCATATGGGACATTACACTCCAATGATGTTAAACACCTCAAAACGAGCGTTCGGAGTGACCCGGGTGACATCTTCGGACTTGTAATGGCACTAGGGACTTGGGACTTGAGTTTACTCCCCAAGAGTAAACATTTTAAAGAGTTTACAGCCATAAAACACACACATACATGAGTTTACGGTCGTAAACTCATGTGGGTGTGGTTTTGATGGTTTAAGGGCTCAAATGGACATAGGGGTTGCTAGAATGGATTATCTAAATTTCCTTGGAACACTTGGAATAAATTTAAATCATCAAAATGATTATTTTTATGGGAGTTTACGGCCTAATATAGGCTCCTGGCTGTAAACTCCTTAATCTTCATGAAAATGGTGTTAAATGTTGTTAAAACAAATCACATGTGATTAATAGGATTATTCCAAGGCCTAGCATGAGTTTTATGGGACATTTGAGGGGTGTTATGGAGTTTACGGCCCATCAGACCCTCCTCATGGCCGTAAACTCTTATATAGGGTCATACAAAGTGTTTCAAGGTCTAAAACTTGCATAGAAGGACTTCTAAAATTCATCTAAAGGCTTTAGGGGTGTTTAGTTTGCATTCTAACACCAAAAATCTTGGAGTTTACGGCCCAAGAACAAGCCTTGGCTGTAAACTCTTATAAATCCCACACATGATGTGTTTTAGGCCCTTAAAGTATTTTTGGTTGGTCCCTTGATTTATTCCAAGGCTTTTGGTGGTGTTGGATGGCTTTCTAACACCTTAGAATTGGATTTATGTCAAATTTTGGGGAGTTTACGGCCCAAGCACATACCTTGGCCATAAACTCACATAAGTCTCCCAAAATTCATGTTTCAAGTGTCCAAATGCTTAAACCAAAGTCCTATAATTCATATCTAAGCCATAAAAGTGATTTGGAAGGGTTTTAGGGCATGAAAAACCCCTTTTACATGAGTTTACGGCCTAAGCTTATGCCTTGGCTGTAAACTCCTTCAAATGGCTCAAAATCAAAGTTTCAAATGTTCTAAGTCCATATCTTGAAGTCCCATAGCCATATCTAAAGTCCAATTGAGTTTAGGAAGGAGTTTAAGGGCTTAAAACCCCATTTAATGGAGTTTACGGCCCAAGCTTGCTCCTTGGCCATAAACTCAAGTTCTTGGTCCCAAAACTCAATTAATTCATCAATTTGAAGGCTAAAGGTGTTGAATAATATGTTAGGGAGGTTACCTTAAAGATTTGAAGCCTTAAACTTGAGATTTGGATCTTAATTCTAGCTTGAGGAGAAAGGTTGTAAGAGTTTAGTGAGAGATTGGCCAAAGGCTTCAAATGAAGTCTTAAACACGTTTATATAGTGTTTAAGTTTTGAACACGGTGGAATTCTACCCGATACCGGTGTTAGACGAGGCTTTTGGTCGTACCCGATTGAGTTACCGTAACCCGATACGGTAATTTCTAGAAATATTCCGATCACTAAAGTTGGGTGCTAAAATGATTTCTAAATGTATTAAGACACCCATTAAGTCATTTTAAATGTGTACTAAATAATGACTTAATTAAACGGAAGATCGGAAATCGAAATGGAAACGACGATTGGTTGCGCGAATTGTACTACGAAAAAGTTACAGTAAAATGATACGGAAATTTCGGGTTGTTACATTCTCATAGGCTCAGAATGTGTGGTTTTGCTCTACTTCCTTTTCCTTGTTTGGATGTGGATATAGAATAGTATCACATAGCCGAAGGCCTATCAGATCTAAGTTGTATATGATTTGTATACACTATGAACTTGTAGCAGGACTCGATATGGATCACCCAGTGAAATATTTTAATAATCTCTTAGGATTATTTAGACATTTCCATTCTCGCATGAAACCCTTTAGAAAACCTTATCCACTTCAGTGATCGGCAGAAGAGTTGATTTAGACCCAGAAAAGGTTCATTGAGGAGATTTCCAGTTAGGAAACAAATGAACAAGGACGAGACTATTGAAACCACCATGTGCTTATACCTTTTAGGGACATTGGTGGGAAATTCTTCTGAACTTCCGAGATTTCAGTCATCCACCATGAAGTGATGACACTCAGATTCAGAATCAAAAGTAAGGAGAAGCAAAAATTCAATATATCTACAAGAGCAGATAACCCTATATAGGTACCCGAAGAAAACAACGCTTGTTCCAGTCAGGAATAAGAGGTGGACAGAGGGAGCCAATGCATGGAACCCGAGGAGTGTCTCTACCTCTTTAACGTCACGTTAATAAATCCATAAAATACTACAATTTAGTGAGTTAGTGATTACACTAATCACCCTATGTGTTAAGCAAATCGTCTTTGCCATTGCGATTAATACGAATAGGTCAGATCTCAAAACCTCGATTGAGAGTCTTTAGTCATAAGTTTTCATGAGCCTTTTCTTCCGTGGTCTTCGTTCTGAACTTCTCTCAAATCTTTACAAAACCGAAGAGTGAACCCCTCCAGTTTAAAGTAACACAGTAGGAACGACACCCATTTTATGGCTTTCTGATACACTTACTCCTACCCTGTTACCCGGACTGCATCATAGGGATGTGGGTCGACGCTCGGATAACCATAATCCGAGGCACGGGAAAATTTATGCCTATCATAATAAAGAAAGATACATCTAGGGTTAACCATCATTTCTCATCAGCTTGTGTTCCTTTTCGTGTAGGAAAAACCATGCCTCCAAAGAAACGTAACCAACCTGCTAGTAAGACATCGGTCCTTCAATTCGATGAAGCTACGTTCCGAGCTGCAGTTTTACTAGCCGTAGCAGCTTTTAGGACTCACCAGAAAGCTAACAACGCCAATGTTAGCGGAAGCCCTATCGGGAATCCTGATCAAAGCAATGGACAGCAGCAACCAACACCGGTGTGCAAAGCCACCCAAGAACCCTAACGAAATCCACTAAAGAGAAAGTTTAAGAATGAGGAGGGAAGTACCTCGACTCAAGGACCTTCCGAAGGGCAACGATCTGAAGTGGTCAATGACTCTGCCAACCCTTCCGTCTTGATCCAAGAAGACCATACCTAGGAAACCTCCCTCACTGAAACAAGTGTAACTACCATCATCATGGTATCTGTCGGGAACTCTTTTGTGTTAGGTGCAACATGAAGGGGAATAACGTTCGCTTCTGTAGAACCCCGATTGAGTTCATTACATCAACCACCAATGTGGGGACTGGTCCAGAATGACCCCTATGTGGTGAAATTGGGCAATTCAAGAAGGACTGCCCAACTAAAAGAAATGAAAAAGGCGCAAGAGAAGGTTGATCCTAATGCCTAGGGGAAAGCATCAAAGAACCCGGTATAATTTTGGTACATATCTCAATCCTAAGTAACTAGCCGAAAACTTTAAATAACTAATTCTAATTGTAATTACTCTCTCATTAAGGCGAAAGTCATAGCACTGTTGTAAAATTCAAAAATCCATTAGGTAAAACTATGATGGCTTGATATATATGTTAAGGCCATTTATAAATAAGATTAATAGACCCCGAGTGAGTGATGCTGCCTCATCTCCTGTTCCTTGTTTGGTTGTGGATTTAGGGCGAAATTTCTCAGTCAACAATCCTTTTAATCTTAATTATACATGACTAGTGTATACTAGGCGGTTATAGAGAGGCCTTGTGAGGAATCCATTCATGAAAAGTACAGTATTCCAAAACGTTAGGACCCCTAGATTTCCGCATCAATTCTATCAGTCCAAGTATCCGTAATAGTGATACCATGGACGAAACCTGAGACGCTGAGAACTTGTGTGCCTCGTTCAGCACATGGTCCTATCGATCTTTGTCAGACCCTGAAACCGATGGCGGAAACATTCCGGGGCGGAGGACGTCTTGAATATCGCAACCAATGTACATAGTAATCATAGTAAACACAAAACATTACACTACATATGAATAATTACATTTTGTTTGAAAGCAAAGTGTTACAAAGGTTATACATATATCATATGAAGAAAAGTTAAGACGAGTCTTCTGTACGCTCCGTCTTCTCCAAAAGATCGCGAGTACCGGTCTAATATGGACCTGAGAATACAAGCAGTTTGAAAATCAGCATAAAGTTGGTGAGTTCATAAGAGGTTTGTTTTCTGAAAATGTACAAGTTTCCTTTGGTTTTTCGAAAAAGTTTGTTATCCAAGAAAATCCCATATTTTCTTATAAGTTTAGTTGAGTTATCCATTAATATACGATCCGGTTATGTACAGTTTGTTATCCCAGGAAAAACCCTTATTTTCCTTAAAAGTAAAGTTTAGTTGTTGAATCCAAATGTAATGTACAATTATCTAACATACTTGTTGTATTAGCTAGGTATTCTGATATCCTAGTTATTTTACACTCGAATGTATCCATAGGCGTGCTTTCGTATTCGTATTCGTATTCCTATTCATATTCGTATTCGTATTCGTATTTTTGTTTGTATTCGTATTCTTATTCCTATTCCTATTCCTATTTGTATTCATATTCGTATTCGTATTCCTATTCCTATGCTTATTCCTATTTGTACTCATATTCGTATTTGCATTCGTATTAGTATTCGTATTCGTATTATTCCTAGCTGAACTTTTGTATTCGCTCTGTTCCTAGCTGTACTTTCATATTCTCTCTGTTCCTAGCTGTACTTTCATATTCACTCTGTTCCTAGCTATACTTTCATATTCGCTCTGTTCCTAGCTGTACTTTTGTATTCGCTTTCTTCCTAGTTGTACTTTCGTATTCGCTCTATTCCTATCTGTACTTTCGTATTCGCTCTGTTCTTAGTTGTACTTTCGTATTCGTATTCGTATTAATTCTAATTTCGGGATGAAATTCCCTTTAACAGGGGGATGATGTGACAACCTGAAATTTCCATTCTGTACAAACCATATCAAGTCAATAGAAGTTAGAACAGTTATAGAGAATTTCCATACTTTTGGGTATAAGTTTAAGTATTTCAGGATTTACACTTAAGGAGATATCAGGAAAGTGGATGCACTAGGGTTTTGTGCAACACTATTATTTCAAAACTCTATGATATTAGAGTTCATTTCGTGAATAAAATATTTTCTGCCAAAAATCCCAGGACTATATATAGGATTCTAAACCATATTTATTCATTAGTTACATTTCCAACTAGAAAAAATCCGAATTCTCTCTCAAGGATCTTCGGACTTTCGTTTCGGAAAGTGAGTACTTCTATCTAGTGTTGTTTTAAAGCTTCTTATATGCTTAATACACTAGAAATCATACGAAAACACTAAGATCTGAGAGTTTACCGCCCAAGAACACCTTGGGGAGTAAACTCTTTTATAAGGGTCAAAAGATGCACTAGTCCCTTCCTTGAGTAGTGAAACTAGTTTAGACATGTACCCTAATGTGTTTAGGACTAGCAAACACCATAATAACACCAAGAGTAAGTTTTTCATGACCCAAGAAGTTCCAGGGCCGTGAACTCGAAACAATAGCGGCGAATGGTGCTATAAACACTTCTAAAGCCTTGTACACTAGCCTAGTTTAGTTCCCAGTTAAATTAGGGACTTGAAAACACCAAAAACACCCTCCCAAGGGAGATTACGGCCGTAATCTCCAAGGGATTTGGTCCCAGGGCCGTAAACTCCTAAAAGGAGTTATATAATGCCCTAAACTCTTCCATAGACCAAGCCATTAAGTAGGAATGCTTCTTAGGGCCTTATAGAGCATCAAACATCAAATGGTCATATAAGTATGAGCTTACGGCCGTAAACTCATGAGTTTACGACCGTAAACTCATTTGGTAGTGTCATTAGGGCCGTGAACTTCATGATGGAGTATTCCTTGAACCCTACACACAATAGCTTTTCCATACAACCCTTAGATGCAATCCTAGACGCTAATAACACTTGATAAAGGTGTTTAGCATTTCCTAGGGTGTCTTGAATTATTTATTATTTATTTATAGACTAATTTGATACATATATATTTGATATTATATGTTAACTAGGATCATAGAGTGTGTTCAAGACTTCACTTGACACCTAGCCATCCTACCTCTTCAGTTCATCCGTACCACTCACAATAGATGAGTTCATACCAATCTTTTAAATGTTTTTAAATACTTTATGGGGGGATACAAGTAGAATCATGCTACTTATTATATCAATCACATGTGATTAATAAACATCATTCAAATGATTGGCTACTCATTAGCCGTTTTACCAAACAGTTTCCTTCAAATGTTTTTCATAAACACTTTATATGTTTAAAACTCCTTATTAAACTGTACATTTTACACTATATGTTTCATTTCAAATTCATTTACAATTGTGTTTCAAACAAATGTTTCTTTATACTTAAACTATTTTATCAAACCCATGCTTTCAACCCGTTTTATAGATTGACAACAAGTCAATCTTTTCTTAGATAATAATTATGTTCAAAGGTTTTACAGAACTTACTTTATGCTTTTATATTATAAACTGCATGCCTATATATGTATAATTATATGAGGAATGTTTAAAAGACTTAGGAAGGCTATCCACCCTATTTCCTTTTTGCGCTTGAGATGTGGTCTGGTGGGATATCGGGTATCCGTCCAAATGTCCTTTAAATATTAGTTATATATCATGTGTACATATATAGTCATAAAGGTCCTTCCAGTTCATTCAATACCCTTGTGTAGCAAGGATATACTTCCATGTTCATGCGTTCCAGTTACATTACTAGTAAGCTACCGTATGGGTAGTTTAGGAAGATACTAGAACTATTACTAGAACACGATATCATACAATGAGTCAGTTCATTCATGAGTCAATACTTGCTAGATAGAGAGAGAAAACACGTCACAGCTAGTACACACAGTACACTACTATACTATTACATGAGTACATTTACATTATTACTTTTACATGATTACAATTACATGAGTAAGTTTACATGATTACATCTACATGAGTACATTTACATAGATATACTTACATGAGTACGTTTACATATACAATAATAGGATAGACATCACTAGGTGATATAACACAGAACAAGTTCAAGATCTAACTATACCGATGAATCACAACGCATCGTGATAGTTATATCGGGTATACATGATCATAGTAATGTGGATGTTCATGGCATGCATATATGCATGGCCGTGTAAAGGTCTCAAAATCCCTTTGACAGGGGAGAGTCTAGCCTAGAATCTAGCCATCACATTATACATTATCCCTCAAATAAGGCAATAGGAGTACAAAAGTACTTATTTATTACAAATATTACAGTACTTAGAAGAATTACCGTAGACTTAAGGTAATTGGTACGGTTGTAGTTCGACACTACACCATAGTACTATTTCATTTTCCCATTACATTCACTTTGTGAACATTCACACGACGCACGGTAATGTAGAAACTATATTTTTGGTAAATGATAGTCAGACTTGGGAAAATACACACTCTTACAAGAGCTACACACATAGACACTAGATACCTTGGTAGAAGGATACGATTAGTAGGAAACATAGGGCTTCCTAGGATCATACAAAACATTTTCAATACTTACAGTTCATATACATACAAATACTTACATACAAATTAAGACACTAAAATGCTTATGATCTCACCAACTTTAAAACTGGTACTCTCTTTCAAGAAACCATGAAAAAGAAGAGGAGCAGAAAATGAAGAGGAGCAGAAAATGCACTAGATCATGAGGAAAGTGTTCCTGGAGAAAGACAAATTATTCAAATTCCCCCAGAAAAGAGGATGATGTACAAAATTATGGTCAGACAAATATAATATGTGACCAAAATGAAACTGATAGTATAGGTGCACTATTTTCTTATTCAGTTGCATGTGATATTATGAATGATGATCCTGAACCACAATTTGTCATTGAATGTCAAAGAAGAAATGATTAGGCTAAATGGAAGGAAGTTATGCAAATTGAATTAAATTCTCTTAACAAGAGAAAGGTTTTTAGGAACATTACCCTCACACCTGAAGTTGTGAAACCATTAGGATATAGATGAATCTTCGTATGAAAAAGAAATGAGAAAGACGAAATTGTAAGATACAAGGCCAGGCTTGTTGCTCAAGGTTTCTCTCAAAGACCTGGAATTGATTCTGAAGAAACTTATTCACCGGTAATGGATGCAACCACTTCAGATATTTAATCAGCTTGGAAGTATCTAAAAATTAGAGATGTGTCTTATTGATGTTGTTACAGGTTACTTGTATGCATCACTTTACAGTGATATCTATATGAAAATCCCTGAAGGATTTAAAATGTCTGAAGCATTAAGTGGAAAACCCAAAGAAATGTATTTTATAAAATTACACAGATCTTTGTATGGTTTAAAGCAATCTAGGCGCATGTGGTACAATCGTTTAAGCGATTATTTGACAAGTAAAGGTTATAACAATAACACTATTTGTCCATGTGTATTTATTAAGAAAACAACATCTGGATATGTGATCACTACAATAAAAAGACCCTTTTATGATGCGCAAACCACGACACTCGTTAATTTATGTTACACAAAAGAGAGTGACATTAACAAAATGTCATCTCTTCAAAAAATTGAAGGATTTAGGTCACGGATTATTGTGTGCCCTTATATTAGGGTCATAAGAAAAAAAATTAAAACATGGAGGGTGTTTTATGTTAAATGCGCGTCCTCGATAAATGTCACTTTATAATTTTAAAGCAACGCACGTTTCGTAGCAGGGGAAAAACGAAATACCCAAAATTTTGAAAACCCGCTTTTCTACATTTTTTCTATCTTTCATCTTAGCAATCGATTCTCCCCTTTCCCTCCTCCCTCTTCTCTGATCTGCTTCTCCCCTCTCCATCACTCCATAATGAATGAGATCTCTTCGTTAATCAGAACTACTAGCCGACAGAGACCTTCATTTTCTCCCTCCATTCTCTCTACAAAAAACCCACCTTGTGTTCTCATCTTCCTTGTTTCCACCGGTCGAAAATCACTTCTCCTTACAAACCAAACATCTGATTAACGAGTTCGATTCTCCTCTTCTGGTTACACAAAGGTATGTTGTGCTTACCATCATTCATCTACCTTTTCTCCCTCCACACTCGGTACCTTTTTATATTTGGATACGCTACATTATATGTCTCTTATTCTTCCTCTCATACCAATAAATTAGGTAAAAATCTTCTAATTGCTTATAATGATAAACCGCTATCAACAGCAGGGTCAAAAACAACAAGCAAGTAACCAGATTCAAAGCTCTAGAGAAGATAATAAGACGATCTGGGTTGGCGATGTACAACATTGGATGGACGAAACATATCTCCTGTCATGCTTCTCGCAAACCAGCGAGGTTAGGCTTTTTCACCTTCTTTTTGTTTCTTCTTTGTTATATCATGAATCTGTATCCACTCAATTTGTACTTTTGATGCTTGTTAACCTTTGGAGTGTAACTAATTTAAAAAAAAAACATGTACGAAACATTCCTTATCCTTGACTCAACTTAATAATAAACCCTCACCCTCACCTTTTAGTGCTTTGGATACTCTTGTATAACCTATACCTACACCTAGCCCCTCCCCATGATAGATCTATTAGACGGATTCAGTCCAAATCCTACTTGTGACAACCCAAATTCTATTCCGTTACATAACCACGTTTTCACTAACGGATTTCGTTGTTATATATAAATTCCCGTAATATTTGGAGTCGTCAATAAATAAATATCTATTTATCTATATTTCTCGACATTATCATTTTAGTATAAGTAAATATAACTTATAAGTGTTAACCCCGTTAACAAAATAAAGTTATATTACTTTTCAACCACTTCACCCGGGTAAAAAGTTTAAACCCCGTTAAACCTGAGCATCGGGTAGTCGTGTACCGGGTGCAATACCCGAGGCATATTTAAGAAAATTGGATGCCACTTTACTCCCTTTTACCACCCCAAACATACACTCTCTCACTACTTTCTCTCTCTAGACCCGATTCCGACACCAAAACCGCGAATTCCGGCTTCCAAACATAAGAGTTTCTTCCCTAGCTTGTTCTAAACATACTCCATTGTATTTAGAACACAAAAATCATATCAATTAGTGGAAAACAAGGAGTTTACGGCCTAAGAAGCCCCTTAGGCCGTAAACACCCCAAATCATTACCAAAGTCCCATTTTTCCTTCCTTTAAGCTTGTATACTAATTAAGGAAATTACCTAGATGAGTTTGAACATTAAAACACAAGTTTTTAGAGCCTAAAAGGGAGTTTACGGCCCAAGCTTGTGCTTAGGCCGTAAACACCCAATTTCCATGTTATCCGTCCGACTGTCGTTGATTTCTTAGTTATATATCATGTATATTAGTGTTGGATACGAGCATTTTCATTTCATCCGAAGATTAAACCACTAAATTGGTAAGAACTATACATACTAAGTTAACTATAATAGGTATAGTTAAGACCATTACTATTTGCTATAACTACTACTCTACACACTATAATACACACTATTACGAGACGATACACTAATAAGAGAACACACTACGAGCTTTACAAAAGACTACTACACTATAATACAAGAGAAGGCACTAAACAGTAGATAACACACTAACTCACTACGAGATACTCTACTTGCTACATACTATGCCAAGAGTTTTTCCGACCGGAAGACGACGCTACATGTATAGATCTATACGGGGCAGACACTATTACATTCCGACTGTTAACTTCAGTCTGAGTCGTGCAGGCCCAGGGATGCCAATACTTCACTACATTGTGCATGACCAGGAAGGTCATGGGGTCCTCTACTGCTCGCACTATCGGTAACATACAAGGAATACACTATATCCACACTAAAAGACTAAGCTAAAGTCTAATTTAACATCCCGAAGTAAACAAGTATCTATCACTAAAGGGAGTTTGCACCTCTATTACCGACTACAGGCATATCCTATCGTATTACATTACTTATTGGAGATTCAATAATATACTTTTACAATAAACGGTTTTCAAAGATGAAGATTACTTGTTTCTTAAAGGTTTTCACTTACAATGTATTTTCTGGAAAATATAGGACTTTCTAGGGTTTTCTACTACTTATGAATGTAAATTGCAGCTTTTCATACTATCGGTTCAAATGCATTTTATACAAAAACTCACACTAAACTCTTATGAACTCACCAGCTTTATGCTGATACTCGTTTTTAAAATAACTTGTATCCTCAGGTCAAAGATAGACAGGTACAGGTGCAACATTTTGGAGCAGGTGGAGCATAGAAGATCCATCTCTTATTTTTGTATTACTTTTGGTGTTTGTTGAACATTACAAAACACACTTGTAATTAAAGTCACTATGTAAAATGAAATGGTTGTATGTTTCTTATTTTTACTATTATGCAATTGTGATGATATTGTACATGACGTCCTCCACCCCAAAACGTTTTCCGCCGTTATCGGTTTTGGGGTGTGACAGATTGGTATCAGAGCATTGTTTATAGTGAATCAAGTATATCAACCAATAAAAGATATACGAACTATAAACACTTCGGGACTAAAACACTCTGACCAAGAATATATATTGTTAAGCATTTAAAAGATTTAACTAAGTATATATATACACACACACCACTATAAAATACAGAAGTCAGTATCACACTAGAACAGAACAAAAGTATTAAGATTATTGGACAACACAATTGGGCTTAGAGACATATGGTCACATTTGGGGGGATGTAGCCTGATCAACTACGTTTTCCTGGGAGTGACTAGCATGTGCCTAAGATTGGTTGTGGTGTTGCAACAAGTCTAAAACTTACCAACACTACCACAATAATGTTAGCATAAGAATACTATAGGAGTATTCTGTACCTCTAATTTATACATGTGTGAGAACCAAAAAGGGTCGTTGCTAGTGGAGCAATAGTTGCTAAATGGATAATTTCCGGTTACATGTGACTAGGGCTTTATAGACATAGAATCTATGATCTTTGCTTTACTTCCTATTCCTTTTTTGGTTGTGGATTTAGAGTTAGGGTCACTTATTCGACGGACTATCCTTCCCCGGTCAGATGTAATTAGTATGCATTATGCAAGTATTGGTCTAACTCGTGACGATCATCTTATAAGTATTTTAGGTTAGTGCGTCTATTAATCTTCTTTTCCCCTTTTCTCGCATAGATATCATGGCTGGCTTCCACCTTCCAGGCGACCCGTACTACCCAAACCAGGGCAATGGAGGATGGCTCGACGAAGAGTCGGACGATGATCACCCAATCCCCCTGGATGACCACCGAGTAGAAGGCTTTCTGGATAACTCCGACTCCGAGCCAGAAGTTAATAACCTACCTCCCGGAGCTCCAAACCCCAACCCCCATCTGGCATTTCATGGTCCCACTCCTATGTGGGCCATATCCTTGCACCAATGGAGCGAGGAGCAGGGCCAGCCCATACCTTACAATGGAGACCGAAGCTTCTACAACCTAAACGAAGGAGGATCAGTGGACCGAGTTCTACCCATCATGGTCCGCAGGATCACCAGGAATGTTGAGCAGGGTCGAGCAGCCATTGGTCGAGTTGTAGAAGTGGATGCCAACTCGAATCTCAACACTGTTCGCATCCGCCAACTCAAAGAAGCCGTGGACAGGACAAGGAGGACCAACGAGGCTCTACAGCATCAGCTAGCTGCATCCCGAGCTGAAGTTAGGGAACTTCAAGCACGTCAAAGGATGCATGATCGACACATTCAGGAAGTCATGCGTCAATTGGCGAATTTGAGGGTTCGCCCAACAAGTAATCGTCGCCAGTAGAAGACGTCTATTTATCTCACTCTTTTGATTAAAGGACTAGCCTTCCCTCTCTACGTTTCGTAGATCACTTGTCTGTAAACATTCCTAGCTTTAAAAGTACTCTAACTAGACCTCTAAATCGCCAACATTTTCCTTATGGTCTGATGTAAGACCTACTGTTAGGTCAATTTTCATGAACTTGTATTACATCATCTATACCAGTATATTGGCAGTTGACTACTCTATTTCTATGACTCTCATTCTGATCTTGAATTATGTGATTTAATCCATGAAACACTCTATTCATATTCGCAATAGACTCTTACTATTGCTATCATTTATATGGCCTTCCAGTGAAAGATGCCTCCACGAAAGCATCCAAGCAGAGGAAGACTAGCAACTCAAACTCCTCCTCCACCACCTCCTCCTTAGTTCGATCCAGTGCTGTTTCAAACGGCTATGATTGCAGTTGTGACAGCAGCCATGGCTCAAGTGAACTCCGGTGATACGAGCGGTGGCAATTCTAGATTTGGTGAAGTCCATCAAAGAGTGTAGGGATGCACTTATAAGGACTTCATGAACTGTAAACCTACCTTCTTCGATGGTACTGGAGGAATTCTGGCGTTGTCCCAATTGTTCGAAAGAACCGAAGCTGTCTTTGAAATGTGCTCTTGCCCTGAAGAGAGCAAAATCAAGTTCGCAACTGCCACCCTCACTAACAGAGCATTGACATGGTGGAATGGCCATGTCAGTGCACTCTCCTTGGTTACAGCCAATGCCATGGGTTGGGACACTCTAAAAGATCTCATGAGAAGGGAGTACTGCCCGAGGGGCGAAATCCAAAAACTTGAGGAAGAACTCTAGAACCTCAAGATGAAAGGGACCGACATAATAGCCTACACGGCTAGGTTCTGCGAGTTGGAGGCTATGTGTTCCAATATGATCCCATCTGAAAGCAAGAAGATTGAACGTTACATCTGGGGTTTAATGCCCCCGTATCGAGGAAATGTTCTAGCTTCACGCCCTACAACTTTCGACAGCGCCAAGGAATTGGCCCAGAGTCTAATCAATCACGAAGTTTCTTCCACTCCAGTAACAGCAACCACAACTCCCACTGCACCACCCGAGTTATCTGATAGAAAGAGGAAGCGATGAGATAAGAAGAAGGGAAAGAAGACTCAAACCTCCTCCAGTGACCAAAAAATTGTGGCGGTCCATGTTGCCACTACTCCAGCCGTTCCTGCACCGCCAAAGCCTTATATTGGGAATCTGCCCAAATGTACAAAGTGTCCTTACCACCACAACAGCTCCTGCTGTGAATTGCAGTGCTCCAACTGCGGTCGGAAGGACCATACGGTGCGATTCTGCAAAGCCCCTCCCAAACCTATTTCGCAAGTTCCCGGTTCGGGAGTGACCCCGGCGTGTTACGGCTGTGGTGAAGCTGGTCACTTCAAGAAAAACTGTCCGAAGGCTGCGAATGCTGGGGGAACCGGAAGACTACTCGCTATTGGTCACAATGAAGCGGTGAAGGATCCCACAGTAGTCACGGGTACGTTTCTTCTCAACAACTCTTATGCCTGTGTCTTATTCGATAGTGGTGCAGAAAGAAGCTTCGTAAACCAAAACTTTAAACACTTACTCAAACAATCCCCTCAACCACTAAAAGAAACATTCGTCATAGAAATGGCTAACGGGAAGACCGAAAGCTCTAACGAAATCTACGTAGGTTGTACCCTCACGTTAGACGATCACTCATTTCCAATCGATCCCATACCAGTCTCAATCAAGAGTTTCGATGTCATTGTTGGTATGGACTGGTTGAGTCTTTATCGTGCCGATATCTTATGCTTTGACAAAGCCATTCGCCTAAATCTTCCGAACTGCGAAACCCTATTGATCTATGGACATAAACCCGGTACGAGTCTTCGTATCATCTCCAGTATTCAGGCTCAGAAATACTTACGTAAGGAATACTGCGCCTTCCTTGCTCACGTCGTCGACACAAGCCAGAAATCATAGAACCCAAAAGACATCCCCGTCGTATGTGATTTCCCTGATGTCTGCCCAGAGGACCTTCCAAGTTTACCTCCCAAACGTCAGGTTGAGTTCAGAATCGACCTAGTTCCAGGAGCTACCCCCGTAGCTAAGTTGCCCTATCGTTTAGGACCTGCAGAGATGCAGGAACTATCCGGTCAACTTAACGAACTGCTCAGCAAGGGCTTTATAAGACCAAGCTTCTCACCTTGGGGAGCTCCGGTCTTGTTCATGAAGAAGAAGGACGGATCGTTCCGTATGTGCATCGATTATAGGGAACTCAACAAACTCACGGTTAAAAATCGCTACCCCGTCACTCGTATCGACGATCTATTCGACCAACAACAAGGAGCGAGATACTTCTCCAAGATTGATCTTTGGTCTGGGTATCACCAGTTACGGGTACTTGAGGAAGATGTTCCGAAGACAGCCTTCCGAACCCGTTACGGGCACTACGAGTTCCTGGTGATGCCCTTTGGACTGACCAACGCACCTGCAATATTCATGGACTTGATGAATAGGGTGTGTCGTCCATACTTAGATCAGTTCATCATTGTCTTTATTGATGATATACTCGTCTATTCTCGGAGCGAGCCAGAACATAGGGATCATTTGCGACGAGTCCTAGAAGCCCTACGATCAGAGAAGTTATATGCGAAGTTCTCTAAGTGCGAATTTTGGATCCGAAGAGTTGAATTCTTAGGACACGTGGTTAGTAAAGAGGGAATCCACATGGATCCCTCCAAAATTAAAGCCATTGAGAACTGGTCAGCACCGAAGACGCCTACATAAATTCGTCAATTTCTAGGCCTCGCTGGCTACTACCACAAATTCATCAAAAACTTCTCTCGGATTGCGAAACCTCTCACCATGTTGACACAGAAGGGCGTATCATTGAATTGGGAGGAGAAACATGAGAAGGCATTCCAGACCATGAAACAAGCCTAATGTTGGATTAATGTCTAAGTCCATAACTATAATTGGTAAGACTTGACCCGACCTGGCATGGTCCATTTGGGTTGCATGGCATCATGCACTTGGATAGACTATAATGAGAGAAATAAGACACTTATGGTTATTAATATATTATAAGTTCTAGTATATTAATAATAATAATAATAAGATTATTTAATTAGTATTGATCAAGAATTAATCTAGTATTAATTAGGTGATCAAAAGAAGACTAATTAAATATATGGGTTGATTGTGTAAATCATCCATACTTGTATAGTGGGCTAATGCTCCATGGATAATCAAGTTGGGCTAAAACCCATAGGATGGTCCATGGATGCTCCATGGTATATTTGAACCCATGGATCCAAGGAAATGGAAAGTCATGACAATTAGAGTTTACCCTAATTGTATAACTATATGAGCATCTTATTCTTGAGGAAAATCGGCCACTAGAGATAGTAAGAAAGGGCTAGCCGATTTTTATGAAGTGTAGAATTCTCTCAAGTTATTCCAAGTGTATTTGGTGGTGTGTGAACCATTTGAGGTGTCACACTTGGGGCACTAGGCACTCAAGCTTCATGAAGACATTCTACATCAAAGAGGTATGTATTCTATCTTGTTATATTGATAGTTTTGTATGCTAGATTAGGATAATACCTTGGATGTTCATATTTGCATGTATAATAGAGAAAACATAGATCCAAGGTATTTAGGGTTGCATGTACACTTAGGAGTGTTAGAATGCTCATAACCCAACAGTGGTATCAGAGCCTAGGCTTGTTTTCTTGTTATACCTGCAATAGAAGCTGAAAAATTGAAATTGGTGCTGTCAGCCCAGCAGACTCGCCGAGTCCATGAAGGGACTCGACAAGTCCAAGGCAAAATGCATCCAACTCGCCGAGTTATGTTCATGCACTCGACGAGTTGGACCCCATACATCATATTTTCGAGGTTTTTGGCTAGAAATGGACTAGGAACATTACCCTAAGTTGTTTTTAAACTTATAAACTTGTTTTTTTAATGTGGTAATGTTCATGCTAATCCATTTTCAAAGATAATTGTCAATAGATTCATGTTTTGTATTAGTTTAAAGGTTAGACTACTTACATGAAAAAGTTTGATTTGAATTATCTTGTTCTTATGAGTTGCTTAGATTAATAGAAAAGTTAATTGAAATAGTTGTTTTCAATCCATTTTAATCTAAGAGTTGAGTATAAAATGTGTTTGTGTAACTTGTCCTCAAGTTACATGAAGAGTCACACTAAAGACTCATAAAACTCATAAAATTGGCAAAGGTTACAAAAATGAAGAGTCTAGTTCTAATTAATTGGAGTTATGACTCCAGAATTTGTCCTCAAGTTATGGAGGACCAAGAGTCTCTTCATTAAATAAAAATAAAAATAAAAAAAAATATGTAACCTTAATTAATTCCATAAGTTATAAAATAAAGAAAAGTTAATTCTTTTATTAGTTTAAAGTCTTCCATAACTTGTCCTCAAGTTATGGAACTTGAAGAGTTTTTGGATTAAAACTACTTTAAATAAATAAGTTATGGAATTAATTAGTTTTGAATAGTTTCAAAACATGCCCTCAAGTTTTGGAATTTGAAAAGTGTTCACTTATGAATACTTTAATTCCAAGTTAGCCCTTAGAATTTTAAAAGTTAAAATTCAACCCTTATACTTTATAATATTATAAGTTAATAATATATATATATATATATATATATATATATATATATATATATATATATATATGTATGTATAAGAGTAAAGTCAGTCTTACCGCTAGTACGCCTCATTCACGAAGCCGGTCTATAAGGTGGGTATAAGGTTGTTGCCTATAAAATGGCAACTTAATGGGTGTCCACTCTCACCCACCACTTGCTTGACTGGTGGAGGGTCGTTAGCCGAACGGGTTTGACAGGACTATAATTCTCCCTTCATTAAAAGTATTAATGATAAATACTAAGTAACTAAACTCTTAATAATTCCCAATCTTAGTTACTTAGGAAAATGTGAATAAGGTGCTAATCCATGAAATTACACTTTACACTTTGTCTAAGTCGTTAGTGGAGCGTGTGTGGTTAACCGGCACACTAACTTGGACTTAACAAGGTAGGTAAAGGGTGACTTAATATTTATCATAGTATCGATGGAGCGTGTGTGGTTAACCGGCACATCGATTAAGGGGTAAACACTTAAGGATACCAAGTAATTTGCATGGTTACTTCACATCTTGTTTTGTGATCCTCGGCATCCCAGTCACAAAACCTGAAGGGCACACTCGAGATTGAAACATGTCATTGAACAGTTCAATGAATCTCAAAAGATCTAGGAGTTTCAAAACCAATTAACACCTAATAATACATTTCGTTTATCTTGGTGGAAATTGGTGAATCGTCATTCACCTACCTTCAAATTGTTTTATAGCTTGGATTACGGCATACCTGTTCTAAGTTATAAAATAGTTTGTTGGGTCCTAGCCTTAATATTTCATATTGGGTGTCATATTAAGGACTTTAAATCAACTATCTTGAATATCTCCCAAAACATGTCTGGTTTAAACATTTATGATCTTCCCAAATCTCTTGAAACAAGCCTTCCTAATGAAGATGATGTTCCATGGAAATCATACTTCTTTCACCTCCTCCAACTATTCTCCCTACCCCACAAGTTCTTAAAAAGTTTAAGGTCACTCGAGCCCTATTGGCAAGGAAAGGTCTAGGTGTGGTCACATCTTGGAGATGTAGTCACATATTGACAAGTCGGGAGAGTTGGGTGTCAAAGTCTTGAGAAAGTTGGTGGTTCAACTACTTTCTAAGTCACATAGTGAGTTCCTTTGGGACACCTATGAAACAGACTATGACAAGACCCTTAATGATCATATCTATTTGTTAAGATTAACTTCCTCAGAAACTTGATGGACATTGACAATAGTGACACAGGAAATCCAGAAAAGCATTCTCTTCCCAATGGAAAGGGATCGGCCATAGTCAACTAGGTTGATCAAATGGTAAAGAGAAAAGCTAAAGTCTGTGATAGTCCTGTGTACCATTATCAAAGGGTCCATATGTTTATATTGTCAAAGAAAGGGCCATGAGTTGCGAATCTGCCAAATTTACCTAAGGATGTTAAAGTCAATAAGTTTGACTCTACTTCAGGTAAAGTCCACTATCTAACTCTGCTAAGTTTCTATTCTGAGATTCTTATTACATGATGTGACTGGGTCATATGTTGATGTTTTAAGAATCAAAGAAAAGGTGAAGGAACTTAAAGAAAGAATATGTTGAATCTGATCGCATAGATGGATTTCTATCGCGTAGTTTGAAGATCGGATTCTTGAGCTACTTCTTAGGAGTTATGGGATATTGCTTAGGAATAGATAACAACAAGTTTTCATATGGATTGTAAGGATAAGTTTTTCTGCATAGTTTTAAAATAAAAGAAAATTTTTTATTTTATTTATTTTAAAATATCCTTACAATGGCATTTGAGGAAAAATTGTTGCTTATATGATTCCATTAATAGCAAGAGTGGAAATATGAAATTGATTCCTTCATTTGTGGTAATGTCTAAATTTACCAAATAAGGAAAGATTCTCATCATCCAAAGTCTCAGTTGGACCGAGACTTGGAATCATGCAAGTTGTATAGCATGATGAATGAGAACTTTCAAGTATTGGAAAAATTAAGACTAATTACTTGTTCACATGGATGTGTGAGTAAAGTAATGGACTAAGGGATCGAGTACATAGTCATGTGCACTGATTAAGTCCACCACAAAAGATTGATAAGACTATTCGTCATAGTTTACTAAAGCTCAGTAAATATGATTATACTTACAAGCTTAAGTGTAATTCTGAGACATTGGAAAAAAGGTTCCAATGTATGACAGAGCGAATAAGAAGAATCATATTAGGCAGAAGGATAAAAGTTTCTCAAATCTGAAAAGATGGGAGAGTACTTTAGTATCAGTTTTTTGATCATCTTAATGATTAAGAAACCATATCAAAATTAGTTCTCTAAGGAAGTCTTAGTGCATTCTTATGACTAAGAAGAAGGGATCTTGAATTGTTGAAATGGTTAAATCAAGAAGATGAGTCATACTTCGTTCCAATACAAGTCTTAGAGCCATACTCCAAGATTGTAATTTGAGTGACATGTCTTTAAGAAGGTTTAAAAACACTTGTCAAATGTAAGAGTAAAAGTGTCCTACTCTTGTTCATTTGAAGTTGGTAAGTTGTGATGTTTTGGATAAAACAAAGACCAACTTAGGCCAACTGTGTGAAGCGTTTGTCTTGATAAAGAATCCGCACTATCCCTTGAATATTTGACAAGAGAGTCTTATATGTTAAGAGGACAGTGGGAGTCTTAAAGGTCTTGAAAGTCTCAAGAACTAATCAAGAATGAAACCTGAATTTCCTCACTAGCACACAACTTGAGGTTTATAACCTATCGTGTTGACATGTTCTGTGCCCATTCCAGTTAAAGTTGGCTTTGCATATGAGTTCTTAGAGTTCTCAGTATGTTGCACAACAACTTGGAAGCAATGACAGGCCCTTGAGCTGCCAGGTGGCAAGAAGTTAAGATTGTGTTCAGTCCATATGAGTTTGGATTTGTCATTATCCTTGTCTTGTGACTATGGTTTTGACAATTCACATGGATAAGAAAACATACACCATTAAATCTAAGTGTCATAAGGTTTCTCTCCGATTCATGAAAATGATGGTGAGGAAACACTTTCACTAAGTAGATTTTAGTTAGATAGCAATTGTAATATTTGCATTCTCAAAGTCGTTAGTGGAGCGTGTGTGGTTTACCGACACACTAACCTGGACTTGTGAGAAGTGGCAAAAACGTCTAACCATTATGATTACGGCATCCCTCTTCATAATTTTTTAGACACACAAGTGTGCTATCTAAGGGAAGGTCTATGATTTTGATAAAGTTCTATCAAAACAATCCAGTATCAGAAATCTGAACTTTGGTAAGAAAGTCAATAAAGTATTGATTTCTAGAAGTCCAGTTGATTTCTGAGTACATGTCAAAGCTAGTGGGAGCATAAGTGTTATGCTAATAATCATCATGTTAGTGGGAGCATGATAATTATGATAAAGATTGCAAGTTAGCAATGTTAATTATAGAAAACAAAAGGTTTCAATTGGGAAAAAGTTGTTTTGCTATAATTAAGGAAGAGGAAATTATACTTCATCTCAAATCTATAAGCTTAGATCGTGAGGTATTAATCATTTAGTCAAGGATATATATGAATTTCATGTTGGAATGGCTCAACATAAGGAAATTTTGTATATGGGTCCATTATTTGCGTTCTAAAATTCGATTATGATTACGGCATCCCTTTTCATAATCTGAATTATGAGAACTTGGCAAATAGAAATGGAAATGTTATAGCAAAAGATTGGTTTAGTCTTTATGTGAGACATCATGAATCGTGTCCCATATGCTTCGGATATAGGACCGATTACATGTGCTATAGTTATTCGTTCTAAAAGTTTCCAAATGACTGGGGCATTAAGAAGGGAAAAGGTTTAGAACTGGATATGACTAAAAGGATTAAACAATTGTCGATGACAATCTAAGGTTTACCAAAGATTGGATGCTCAAGGAAAATTGGAAGTATAGTGATAATTCTGGAAGGACCATATTGACATAATCTGTAAGGAGGCAACTCTTGTTCAGAAGTGATAGTCAAAATGAATCTGGAAATGTTTCAAAGTCAGAAATTTCAATCTGTGTAAGATTAAGGAAACTTAATGCAAGAAGGATGTTTCCAAGGACTTGATATCCTTTGGAATACTCTGTCATGATTGTTGCCAAGTCTTTGTGAATTTGTGCATAATCGTTACAAGAGGATCAATGCATATAAGTTTAGAATCTAACAGATTTCAGTAAATGACATGAATTTTGAATTCTTGCATTTGCAGTAAGGATGTGGGAGTGTGAAAAGAGAATCATTGAAGTTATGTTCAATTGATCTAGTTCACAAAGTAAAGATCATAGACAAACATAGTATGCATACTTGGTGTATGGCATGACTAGTGTTTAGAAAACATAGTGTACATGCTTGGAGCATGGGACAACTATTGTTTTAAATTCAAGAATAAAGTTGATAGCTGAGATAGTATACAATGAATAATGTGTAATCATATGGTGATAAATAAAAAGTGTTTTATTTATATTCCTAAGTTCTGAGACCATATTGGATTCAATTATTATTGTGTTTCACTTTGCATGTTTTGACTTCCCGAATAAACTAGGTTATTCTTCCGGAATGACTAAGTTATTCAAACCATCCACAGTCGGTCATATGTTGGAAGTAGATATGAATTAAGACTGTCATGGGTTGGCTTGTAGAGGTCTAAGGTACTGGACAAATGGCTACAAACACTCATGAGTGCTCATAAGTTCTGAGTATTGGATTCAACCCGCGCTCATTGGAATCACTTCATGGATTTTATTACGAGTGATCATGAGACGATAATATCTTATATTCTTCAAACCTAGAGATATGAGTTGTTACTATGAGTTGATAGTACATTGATTGCACGAAACCGCATTTGGTAACTCGGTGCTATAAAACGTGTCTTTGTGTATGATTCAACTAGTAGTAGAACAAGCCATATGAGTCGAAGTTTATCCATTCCTTTTACCTTCGGGATAAAAGCGATATCTGTGGGCCCCTTGATGATTTGATGGTGACAAATGGAAGTGCTCGGCCGGGCCAGGACTGATTTGATTTGTTCAATTAGTCAGTCATCATAAATCGGAAATCGGGAAACAACAAATGGACAGAGAGAATGATTGTAATCCATGTCTCAGTCCATATGATATCTAGAATGGAGGAATATATGATCCCTTATCTAATGGACAAGTCATTGACAAAGGTCAGAGTTCATCTACAAGGTCAAAGTTCGACAGAAGCTTTTGAGAGCTACGATTGTCAGTTGGTTCCTGAAGTCATACGCAATAATAGTTTTAGACTTATCCAAGTGGGAGACTGTTGGATTAATGTCTAAGTCCATAACTATAATTGGTAAGACTTGACCCGACCCGGCATGGTCCATTTGGGTTGCATGGCATCATGCACTTGGATAGACTATAATGAGAGAAATAAGACACTTATGGTTATTAATATATTATAAGTTCTAGTATATTAATAATAAGAATAATAAGATTATTTAATTAGTATTGATCAAGAATTAATCTAGTATTAATTAAGTGATCAAAAGAAGACTAATTAAATATATGGGTTGATTGTGTAAGTCATCCATACTTGTATAGTGGGCTAATGCTCCATGGATAATCAAGTTGGGCTAAAACCCATAGGATGGTCCATGGATGCTCCATGGTGTATTTGAACCCATGGATCCAAGGAAATGGAAAGTCATGACAATTAGAGTTTACCCTAATTGTATAACTATATAAGCATCTTATTCTTGAGGAAAACCGGCCACTAGAGATAGTAAGAAAGGTCTAGCCAATTTTCATGAAGTGTAGAATTCTCTCAAGTTATTCTAAGTGTATTTGGTGTTGTGTGAACCATTTGAGGTGTCACACTTGGGGCACTAGGCACTCAAGCTTCATGAAGACATTCTACATCAAAGAGGTATGTATTCTATCTTGTTATATTGATAGTTTTGTATGCTAGATTAGGATAATACCTTGGATGTTCATATTTGCATGTATAATAGAGAAAACATAGATCCAAGGTATTTAGGGTTGCATGTACACTTAGGAGTGTTAGAATGCTCATAACCCAACACCTAATGCACCGCACCAGTATTATCCCTGCCCGAAGGAGTTGAAGATTTTTTTGTATACTGGGATGCATCGAATCAAGGGCTCGGTTGTGTCTTGATGCAACGAGGTAAGGTCATCGCCTATGCCTCAAGACAGCTAAATACGCATGAGGTGAACTACACTACTCACGACCTCGAGTTAGGAGCATTCGTCTTCGTACTAAAAATCTGGAGACACTACTTGTATGGGACGAAGAGCGTGGTGTACACTGATCACAGAGGCCTCCAACACATACTGAACCAGAAAGAACTCAACATGAAGCAGCGTCGATGGGTCGAGCTACTCAACGATTACGATTGCGAAATCCGATATCACCCGGGGAAAGCCAACATAGTAGCAGACACTCTGAGTAGGAAGGATTATTCTGGTCGAAGAACTAAGTTGTTGATAATGACTATCCATTCGCATCTATCCGCACAGATCAAGGTAGCTCAGCTGGAAGCTTTAAAGCCTGAGAATGTGACGGGAGAATCCCTGCGCGGAATGGATAAAAGTTTGGAGGTCAAGGGTGACGGAGCCTACTACTTCATGGACCGAATCTGGACACCGCGCCATGGAGGCTTTAGAGACTTGGTCATGAGGGAATCACACAACACTCGCTACTCCGTCCACCCAGGTTCAGATAAGATGTATCTGGATCTCAAAAAGTTATACTGGTGGCCTAACATGAAAGCAGAGATCGCTACCTTTGTAAGTAAGTGCCTTACTTGCGCGAAGGTCAAGGTCGAATATCAAAAGCCATCACGACTCCTCCAACAACCAGAGATACCGGAATAGAAGTGGGAGCGGATTACAATGGACTTTATAACCAAACTATCCAAGACAGCGGGTGGGTTGGATACCATTTGGGTCATCATCGACAGATTGACCAAGTCTGCACACTTCCTACCCATCAAGGAAATGGACAAGATGGAGAAACTCACAAGAACATACATTAAGGAATTGGTACGGCTGCATGGCATCCCTATATCTATTATCTCCGATAGAGATAGTAGGTTTACCTCAACATTTTGGCAATCACTACAAAAGGCACTAGGGACGAGGCTGGATATGAGTACAGCCTACCATCCGCAGACTTACGGACAAAGTGAGAGGACGATCCAAACTCTAGAAGATATGCTGTGAGCTTGCGTGATTGACTTCGGTAAATCGTGGGATACACACTTACCTCTTTTGGAGTTTTCCTACAACAATAGTTATCATACGAGCATCAAGGCAGCTCCACTCGAAGCCCTCTACGACCAGAAGTGCAGATTCCCTCTGTGCTGGGCTGAGGTGGGTGACACTCAGTTAGCTAAAGGACGAATTCCTGACAGTGCTCTCACTGGTCCGGAGATCATTCGAGAAATGACCGAGAAGATTGTACAGATTCGTGAACGACTAAAAGCCGCCAGGGATCAACAAAAAAGCTACACCGACAAACGAAGAAAATCCTTGGAATTCCAAGTGCGAGACCGGGTCCTTTTGAAGGTCTCGCCCTGGAAGGGCACGATACGCTTCGAAAAGCATGGAAAGTTGGACCCAAGGTGCATAGGGCCTTTCGAGATTCTCTCCAAAATCGGCCCCGTAGCTTACAAACTCAACTTACCCCACGAGCTAAGTAACATACATCCTACCTTCCACGTCTCAAACTTGAAGAAATGCCTGTCCGACGAGACTCTCGTGATTCCCCTCGACGAGATCGAGGTCAATGAGAGCCTCAACTT
This sequence comes from Lactuca saligna, assembly GCF_052625555.1. Classification (NCBI taxonomy): domain Eukaryota; kingdom Viridiplantae; phylum Streptophyta; class Magnoliopsida; order Asterales; family Asteraceae; genus Lactuca; species Lactuca saligna. The sequence continues at coordinate 56,604,635 of NC_136420.1, read as the reverse complement.
CGAGGAAGAGCTTGCGGAGATTATGGATCGGGAAGTAAAGCGAACGAAACAAAGCCGCATCCCAATTGTGAAAGTTCGGTGGAACGCCAAGAGGGGACCAGAATTTACTTGGGAGCGCGAAGATCAAATGAGACTCAAATATCCCCATCTCTTCACTTAGTAGTATTGTAATGCTTATCTCTATGAATTCTAAATTTTGGGATGAAATTCCCCTAACGGGGGGATGATGTGACAACCCAAATTCTATTCCGTTACATAACCCCGTTTTCACTAACGGAATTCGTCGTTATATATAAATTCCCATAATATTTGGAGTCGTCAATAAATAAATATCTATTTATCTATATTTCTCGACATTATCATTTTAGTATAAGTAAATATAACTTATAAGTGTTAACCCCGTTAACAAAATAAAGTTATATTACTTTTCAACCACTTCACCCAGGTAAAAAGTTTAAACCCCGTTAAACTTGAGCATCGGGTAGTCGTGTACCGGGTGCAATACCCGAGGCATATTTAAGAAAATTGGATGCCACTTTACACCCTTTTACCACCCCAAACATACACTCTTTCACTACTTTGTCTCTCTAGACCCGATTCCGACTCCAAAACTGCGAATTCCGGCTTCCAAACATAAGAGTTTCTTCCCTAGCTTGTTCTAAACATACTCCATTGTATTTAGAACACAAAAATCATATGAATTAGTGGAAAACAAGGAGTTTACGGCCTAAGAAGCCCCTTAGGCCGTAAACACCCCAAATCATTACCAAAGTCCCATTTTTCCTTCCTTTAAGCTTGTATACTAATTAAGGAAATTACCTAGATGAGTTTGGACATTAAAACACAAGTTTTTAGAGCCTAAAAGGGATTTTATGGCCCAACCTTGTGCTTAGGCCATAAACACCCAATTTCCATGTTAAGTTGCCCCAAAAACTCATCTAAGGCATACTAGAATTTAGTTAGGAGTTTAGGAAGTGCTAGGGACCATTTAACAACTCATTTTGAGGGACAAAATGGAGTTTATGGCCCAAGCATAAGCTAGGACCGTAAACTCCCCAAAACATAACCAAATGAAGGTTTTAAACCCCCAAATTGGTCCTAGACATTCACTTGAATTATACAGGACTGAATTAAGGCCTTAACATCCATCTTGGGAGGAGAACAAGAGTTCACGGCCAAGCCTAGGGGCTTACGGCCGTAAAGTCCCAAGGAGTGCCCTTTTGGCCATAAACTCCAAGGGAATAAACTCTTGGACTCCCCCGTAAACCCTTTTTGGCCTTGTACAATCCCCGGGAACCACTTATAAGCCCTAAGACCCCGAATCAATGCTAGAATGTCTAAATGTTTTCATAAAAAGGCATAAAATGATAAATTCTTTGTAAAACACATATTCCACATGTTATTAGGGTCTTAAAAGGTGTATAAGTCCTTATTTGGCACCAAACGCTCAACCGACACTTTCACCCGATTCACCCGATTTACTCGATTACAGGTGAGTTCATACCCCTTTAATGAACCTTTCAAATGTTTTTATATGTTTTAGGGGGATACAAGTCAATTATACATGTTTATGGAAATTAATCACATGTGATTCACTATCTGTAGTTCAAATCACATGTGATTTACCACTACGCCTTATAAAAGGATTTTACGTTTTCAAAACTATTTTGGGATAAATAAACAACTTTCTAAATGTTCCCTTTGGATGAGATTTTTATTAAATAAATTTTCTTATAAAATGTAACCACACTAATATATTTATATAAGTAAGACTTGAAGGACTTAGGACCGATAGCTCGCCTTATTTCCTGTTCTTGTTTGATTGTGGGCTTAGGGTAGTTGTTATCCGTCCGATTGTCGTTGATTTCTTAGTTATATATCATGTATATTAGTGTTGGATACGAGCATTTTCATTTCATCTGAAGCTTAAACCACTAAATTGGTAAGAACTATACATACTAAGTTAGCTATAATATGTATAGTTTAGACCATTACTATTCGCTATAACTACTACTCTACACACTATAATACATAGTATTACGAGATGATACACTAATAAGAGAACACACTACGAGCTATACAAAAGACTACTACACTATAATACAAGAGAAGGCACTAAACAGGACATAACACACTAACTCACTACGAGATACTCTACTCGCTACATACTATGCCAAGAGTTTTTCCGACCGGAAGACGACGCTACATGTATAGATCTATACGGGGCAGACACTATTACATCCCGACTGTTAACTTCAGTCCGAGCCATGCAGCCCAGGGATGCCACGACTTCACTACACTGTTCATGACCGGGAAGGTCATGGGGTCCTCTATTGCTCGCACTATCGGTAACATACAAGGAATACACTATATCCACACTAAAATACTAAACTAAAGTCTAATTTAACATCCCGAAGTAAACAAGTATCTATCACTAAAGGGAGTTTGCACCTCTATTACTGACTACAGGCATATCCTATCGTATTACATTACTTATTGGAGATTAAATAATATACTTTTACAATAAACGGTTTTCAAAGATGAAGATTACTTGTTTCTTAAAGGTTTTCACTTACAATTTATTTTCTCGAAAATATAGGATTTTGTAGGGTTTTCTACTACTTATGAATGTAAATTGCAGCTTTTCATACTATCGGTTCAAATGCATTTTATACAAAAACTCACACTAAACTCTTATGAACTCACCAGCTTTATGCTGATACTCGTTTTCAAAATAACTTGTATCCTCAGGTCAAAGATAGACAGGTACAGGTGCAGCATTTTGGAGCAGATGGAGCATACAAGATCCATCCCTTATTTTTGTATTACTTTTGGTGTTTTTTGAACATTACAAAACACACTTGTAATTTAACTCACTATGTAAATGAAATGGTTGTATGTTTCTTGTTTTTACTATTATGCAATTGTGATGATACTGTACATGACGTCCTCCACCCCGAAACGTATTCCGCCGTTATCGGTTTTGGGGTGTGACACTACTACACCACCACCTCCACCTCCAGCTAGTAAGTATTATATATATATATATATATATATATATATATATATATATATATATATATATATATTCTATCCAACTTCAGGTAAATAAAAATGATGCTTAAAGAATAACAACACACTTAGGGAACTGCTGGGAAAAATAAACTAAGTTTTGTGACTTGTTCTTGTTCTTTCTGTATATGGATAATGTCACACCCCGAAAACCAAGGCAGAATCATTTATGGGGCAGACTCCACGTTGAGTATCAAATCCAGTGCACATAGTAAGCAAAGTAAACAACCATTACATTACATATGAAAAATTACATTTGTTCAAAAGTAAGGTTGTACAAGTGTGATACATATGTATGTATATATATATATATATATATATATATATATATATATATATATATGTGAACAAAAGTTAAGACATGTCTTCTACGTACTCCGTCTTCGACAAAAGGATCATCGGGTACCTGTCTAATGCTGACCTGAGAATACAAGCATTTTAAAAATCAGCATAAAGCTGGTGAGTTCATAAGCGGTTTTGTTTTCTGAAAATCTACGAGTTTCCTTTTGGTTTCTGAAGATGTTACGACCCAAGAAAATCCCATATTTTATTATATGTTAGTTTAGTTATCTGTTATGTTACACGGTTCTGCTTATATTCAATTGTTATCCCAGGAAAATCCCATATTTTCCTGAAAATTGTCTACCGATCTGAAATCTAATGTGAAAGATGTATACTGAAAACCTGGTTATCCTTGTGAAGTGTATGTTAGTTTACCAATCCGAAATGTAATGTAAAAGATGTATATTGAAATGTATTAGTTTTAACACGTATATAAAACTAATAAATACAATGTAAACTAGTTACTAAACCCATTTTTACTCAGAAGTAAATCTCTGTTATTCAAATTGCGACTTCCATAACCATACGATAGACTACTTATGACAATAAGTAGTCCATCACCCTTTATGACTTTCGTTACCCTTGAACCTTTCGGTTCGGCTGTAGCTAGCAGCCAGGTGTGGGGTAGTCAGCCCCGTATAGATCTATACACTCAAGTTATGCTCCCTATGTAAGAGATTCTGGTTATGGGGGCGGTCCTCCACTCGCGTATCTCTGTGGAGTGTTCTCCGAGGACGTGTCTCCAATTTATAGGCATAACAAATTTACTAGTAATAATACATAAAGATCAAATGACGATCCTCCACTCGCGAATCTCTGTGGAGTGTTACCGAGGAAAAAACAATGTTCTAAGTTTCGTGTTCAAAGTTCAAATGTTATGCTTTTAACTGTTATAATGTGTGAAACCATTTGTGAAAATATAAAATACAACAATTTATAATGTTTTTCACAAATAATACGATAGTGTGTTCTGCAAGTTCAAGCGGTTGTTTGTTTTGACTGTCAGTGTTAAAAGCATATGTAACATGAAACACAACACATATAAAACAAGGTTTGAGTACAAGTATTCCTTGTACTTTGCTTGTATTGCCCCTGAAAAATAGTGAAAAACATTGAAAAAGGGTAGGGGTATGAACTCACCGGACGAGAAAACGTGTCGGTTTGGATGCTATGTGTCGGTTCGGGGCTTGATAACGTGCGAGGTTCCTATGTAATATGAAATGGTATACAAATGTATCTAATTAGACTTTAAATCACTAATTAGATATGATTATACACTCCAATACGAGAAAACATTTCAAATCAAGTGTTCGAAGTGACCCGGGTGACATCTACGGACGTGTAGGACTTTGGAAAATGTGTTCACTCTTCAAGATTAAACTCCCTATGGAGTTTTCGGCCCTAAGACCAACTCCACATGAGTTCACGGCCATGAACTCATGGATGTGGGGTTTTATGGTGCTAAATGGTCAAATAACACTTGGGAAGGGTTGCTATGATTTAATCTAAGGCATAGGAATGAGTTTTACCACCAAAGGGACCGTCAAAGGGAGTTTACGGCCCTAAACTAGTAGTTTACAGCCGTAAGCTCCTATATACCCAGTCCTTTCATGATTTTGTGGCCCTAGATCAATCACATGTGATTCAAAACAATTTTACAAGCCTTAGAATGAATTTAGGGCATCATTTGGCTAATGTATACGAGTTTACGGCCCAGGAACCCATTCTAGGGGGTTTACGGCCGTGAAATCTCCAAGGGATGGTTTTCATCAAGTTTAAGGCCCCTAAATCGATTGTGGTTGATTCTAGAATTTAATCCAAGGCTATTGGTGTGTTTAAGTGGCTTTTAAACACTCAAATTTGAGTTTACTCCGCATGAAGGTAAGTTTACAGCCCAATCATGCTCTTGGGCAGTAAACTCATGTTTACTCCTGAAAATTTGGATTCAAGGTGTTCTAAGTCCAGTCCATTAAGCCATTTAGCCATATCTAAACTCCAAAAGTGTATTGGAAGGGTTTTAAGGCTCAAAAACCCATTATATGTGTGTTTACGGCCCAAGCATGATCCAGGGCCGTAAACACATGAAAATGGTCCTAAATCATAGTTTAAACTCGGATTTGGAAGCTAGAAAGGTTGTACAACAAGTTAGGGAGGTTACCTTGATGATATGGAGCTCAAATTTGATGATTTTGGACTTGAAACTTGGATTAAAGGAGAGAGGTTAGAGAGAGAGTAGTGAGAGAGAGAAAAAGCTTCAAATGGAAGCTTAAATCACTTTAAATATGTTCCAAGTTTGGGACACGGTGGAATTCTACCCGATACGATGCTTTTGGTCACACCCGATTAAGTTGTCGTAACCCGATATGGTCGATTCTAAAATGTTTCTGATTACTATAATATGGAGTGTTATTATGAGTTCTAAACATGTTTAGACACCCATTAAGTGATAATAGAAATCCCACAATTATGACTTAATTTAACGACGTAACGGAAACGAAATTGAAAACGATGAATATATTAACGAAAAGGGTTACAAATGATGGAACGAACTTCGGGTTGTCACATTATCCCCCCAATAGAGGGAATTTCATCCCGAAATTCAGAATTAATATACAAATCATGGATTTTGGAAGAGATGCGGATACTTTTGTTTCATCGAGTGTTCACGCTCCCAAGTGAATTTCGATCCCCGCTTGGCATTCCAACGAACCTTCACTATCGGGATGCGACTTTGTTTTGTGCGTTTGATCTCTCGATCCATGATTTCAATTGGTTCCTCCACAAAGTTCAAGTTTTCGTTGACCTCAATCTCGTCTAGGGGAATCACGAGGGTTTTCATTGGATAAACACTTTTTAAGGTTCGAGACGTGAAAGACGGGGTGGATGTTGCTAAGCTCGTGAGGTAATCGAAGTTTATAGGCTACCGGACCGATCCTAGCGAGGATCTCGAAGGGTCCAATGTACCTCGGATTAAGTTTCGCATGCTTTCCAAAGCGTACCATGCCTTTCCAGGGCGAGACCTTCAACATGACACGGTCTCCAACCTGGAACTCCAGACGTTTCCGTCGTATATCAGCGTAACTCTTTTGGTGATCTCGTGAAGCTTTCAATCGTTCCCAGATTTGGATGATCTTTTCGGTGGTTTCGCGGATGATTTCAGGACCAGTGAGAGCACTGTCGGGAAATCGACTCTTGGCTAGCTGTGTGTCCTCTACCTCGGCCCATCACAGAGGGGATCTGCACTTGCGACCGTAGAGGGCTTCAAACGGGGTAGCCTTGATGCTGGTGTGGTAACTGTTGTTGTACAAGAACTCGATCAAAGGCAAATGTGTGGCCCATGACTGTCCAAAATCGATGACACATGCCCTAAGCATGTCTTCCTGGGTTTGGATAGTTCTCTCACTCTATCTGTCGGTCTGAGGATGATAATCCTTGCTCATGTCTAGTGTAGTTCCAAGAGCCTTCTGAAGAGACTACCAAAATCTGGAGGTAAACCTGCTATCTTGATCAGAGATAATGGACACAAGTACACCGTGCAGTCGAACTACCTCCTGGATGTAGATCCGCTTCCATTTTGAACGATTCTTTAATTGGGATGAAGTGAGCGGATTTTGTCAAGCGATCGACAATTACCCAAATGGTAACGTACCCACTCAGACATTTGGGTAACTTGGTGATGAAATCCATGGTAATCATCTCCCATTTCCACTCGGGTATCTCGGGTTGCTGGAGCAGACCCGAGGGTTTCTGGTACTCGACTTTCACTTTGGCGCAAGTCAAGAACTTGCCCACAAATGTAGCGATCTCGGCTTTCATGTTTGGCCAACAATATTGTTTCTTGAGATCTAGGTACATCTTGTCCGAACCTGGGTGAACAGAGTAGCTGGTCTTGTGTGCTTCTTCCATGACAATCTCCCTAAATCCTCCGGACTTTGGAATCCAGATTCGATCCATGAAACAGTGGACTCTGTCACCTCTGATTTCATGTTTCTGATCCATTCCCCTCAAGGCTTCGTTGGATTTGTTCTCGGGTTTAAGGGCTTCTAATTGAGCGTTTCGGATTTGCATGGATAAGTGGGAATGGATAGTCATCGTCAGTGTCCTCACTTTACGGCTTGAACTTTCCTTTCGGCTAAGGGCACCTGCTACCACATTGGCCTTGCCGAGATGGTAGCGAATTTCACACTCATAATCGATGAGTAACTCTACCCATCGTCGTTGCCTGATGTTTAGGTCTTTCTGATTAAGGATGTGCTGCAGGCTTTTATGGTCAGTGAAGATCGTACACTTGGTTCCGTAGAAATAATGTCTCCAAATCTTCAGTGAAAAGACTACGGCTCCTAACTCCAAATCGTGAGTGGTATAGTTGACCTCGTGTGTCTTCAGCTGTCATGAGGCATAAGCAATTACTTTTCCTCTTTGCATAAGCACACAGCCTAAGCCCTGATTAGACGCATCACAATAGACCACGAAGTCTTCTGTCCCTTCAGGTAGGGACAGAACAGGTGCGTTACACAAGGCTTGCTTTAATGTCTGGAATGTTGTTTCTTGCTTTTCACTCCAATAAAAGGGTACACCTTTCTGTGTTAGAGTGGTTAGGGGTTTGGCGATTTTCGAAAAATTCTGGATGAATCTCCGATAATAGCTGGCAAGACCCAAGAATTGATGGATTTCTGTGGGTGTCTTCGGTGCTGACCAATTCTCTATCGCTTTAATCTTGGAAGGATCAACATGAATACCCTCCTCGCTTACCACATGACCGAGGAAAGTTACCTTCCGAATCCAGAATTCACACTTGGAAAATTTTGCGTACAACTTCTCGGATCTAAGGGTTTCCAACACTAATCTCAAGTGCTGTTTGTGGTCTTTTTCGCTTCTGGAGTAGACAAGGATGTCATCAATGAACACGGTGATGAATTTATCCAGAAAAGGGCGACCCACCCAGTTCATCAGGTCCATGAACACTGCCGGTACATTGGTTAGACCGAAGGGCATCACTACGAACTCGTAGTGTCCATACCGAGTCCTGAAATCTGTTTTGGAAACATCGCTCTCATGAACTCATAGCTGATGGTACCCTGACTGAAGGTCTATCTTTGAGAAGTAGCTGGCTCCCTGAAGTTGATCGAAGAGGTCATCTATTCGTGGAAGGGGATATTGGTTCTTGACGGTCAACTTGTTCAGATCACGGTAGTCGATACACATCTGGAAGGATCCATCTTTCTTCTTTACAAACAATACCGGAGCTCCCCAGGGTGAGAAAATCGGTCTGATGAACCCTTTGCCGAGTAACTCGTTGAGTTGGCTGGATAACTCCTGCATTTCTGCTGGAGCTAAACGATATGGAGACTTGGCTATGGGGGTAGCTCCATGAATTAGGTCAATGCGAAATTCGACCTGATGTTTGGGAGGAATTCCTGGGAGCTCCTCCGGAAAGAAATCAGGAAAGTTACAGACTTCTGGGATGCTCGTGAGGTCTTTAATCTCCTGTTTCTCGTTGATTACATGTGCTAGGAATGCTTGGCATTCCTTTTGCAAGAGTTTCTGAGCTTTGATGCAGGAAATGATGCAAAGGTTGGAGCTAAGCTTATCGCCATAGATCATGAGAGTTTGACCCAAAGGAAGATTGAGACGGATGGCTTTTTCGTAGCAAAGGATGTCAGCATGATTGGGATTCAACCAATCCATGCCAACGATAACATCAAAGCTCTTTATGGAGACTGGCATAAGATCAATGGGAAAAGAATGATCGTTTAGGGTAAGGGTACAACCTATGAATATGTCGCAAGCGCTTTCTTTCTCACCATTAGCCTTCTCGATGGTAAATGTTTCGGTTAATGGATGGAGATTAGGTTTTAGATTATGTTTGAACGAATGACTAACAAAGCTTCTTTAAGCACCCGAATCGAAAAGAATACTAGCATAAGAGTTGTCGAGAAGGAACGTACTCGAAACAACGATAGGATCGACAACTGCCTCCTCCCGTCCCATGGCTAGTACTCTCCCGTTATTATCAGATGTCACCTTCTTGGGGCAGTTCCTCTTGTAATGTCCAACTTCTCCACAATTATAGCATGCTTGACCAACACCTGCTCCAGAAGATTGATTTGCAGATTAGGCTGGTGCCTTGCAAAATCGGACCGTGTGCCCCTTTTTACCATAGTTGGTGCATGATAGCTCACGGCAGGGGCCGGGGTTATGATGGTATTTTCACTTTTCACACTGGGGAAGGTTACCAGCATACCTACTGGTAGGTGTTTGAGTTGTAGATCTCACAGCAGAAGCAACAGCAACGGGGGTAGTAGCAGCATGGACTGCTACAGTCTGCTGTTTCTTTGAGGATCCTTAAGAAGGTTGGCCTTTCTTCTTCTTCCAAAACTTCCTTTTCTCACCACTAGTCTTAGTCGGTTCAGGGGTGGCAGTTGTTTCCTCAACATCATCAATGTGGTCAATCAGGGTCTAGGCTAAACTTTTGGCACTGTCATATGTATCCGGCCTCACAGATAAGACGTTTCCTTTGGTCGGTTGGGTCAGCCCCCAAATAAATCTCTCTATTTTCTTACTCTCCGGGGTAACCATTCCCGGACAGAGTAGTGCCAGGTCATCAAACCTTGAGGTGTATGCGGAAATATCGGAACCCTTCATCTTCAGGTTCCAGAGTTCGTGCTTTAACTTATGTATTTCGCCCCGAGGGCAGTACTCAGCTAGCAGAAGTTCTTTTATTGCTTCCCAGCCCATAGCATTTGCTACAGGTAGAGCCAGGGATTTGACTCGGCCGTTCTACCAAGTCAGGGCTTTATCGATAAAGGTACAGGCTGCGAACTTTACTTTGTCAGATTCCGAATAGGCACAGATTTCAAAAATTGATTCGATTTTCTCGAACCATTGGGTGAGCGAAATGACACCTCCAGTGCCATCAAAGGATGTGGGTTTCGCGTTCATGAAATCTTTATAGAACCCTCTTTTCGGTGTCCTTGGCTATCTTCTGGGTTTTAGGGCTGGGGACCACCTCCTGAACTACTAGGGTTCATTTGTGACATGGCGGCTGTCACTGCGGCAGTAATAGCTGTCTGTCGCGTTACAAGATCGATTTGAGGAGAAGGTGGTGGCGGAGGGTTGTTGGTCTTTGAGCTGGGTCTCTTTCTTGGAGGCATCTTGATCTAATAAGATCAGGAAAGAGAGGATGATAAGTCCTCCGAATTGAATCAAGAGATATGACAGATATATATATTCCGGATAAGCGATTAAGCAGGAAAGAGTTATCAAAACAGATAAATTATCGCTAAAGGAATGATCAGGGAACAACGCTTGAATGAGGATTTCTACAAAGGATTGGCTCGAGAAATACTCCCATAGTATTTCATGATTCGCTACGACCATGGTTTGATGTTTGGGGTATTAGGGTAAGTTTTATGCATGCTGAACACCACAGTCACTCCCAAGCACATAAGTGCCCAGGTTTAACCGCAGCATACAGCACCCATTTACTTATGTTTTGTTCTACTTGTAGTTACGGATCTCGACGGTTAGGTATACTTGTATGTTTTTCAAAATATTTATACTTTGAAGTATACTTTTAGTTCAGAGCACTTAGGCCCCTTAGTGTTTATAGTTTTATACCATATAAGGTTTGGTATACTTTATTCACCATAAACAAGGGCTCTGATACCAATCTGTCACACCCCAAAAACCAAGACGGAATCATTTCCGGGGCGGACTCCACGTTGAGTATCAAATCCAATGCACATAGTAACCAAAGTAAACAACCATTACATTACATATGAAAATTTACATTTGTTCAAAAGTAAAGTTTTACAAGTGTGATACATATGTATATATATGAATAAAAGTTAAGACGTGTCTTCTACGTACTCCGTCTTCGACAAAAGGATCATCGGGTACCTGTCTAATGCGGACCTGAGAATACAAGCATTTTAAAAATCAGCATAAAGCTGGTGAGTTCATAAGCGGTTTTGTTTTCTGAAAATCTACGAGTTTCCTTTTGGTTTCTGAAAATGTTACGACCCAAGAAAATCCCATATTTTCTTATATGTAAGTTTAGTTATCTGTTATGTTACACGGTTCTGGTTATGTTCAATTGTTATCCCAAGAAAATCCCATATTTTCCTAAAAGTTGTCTACCGATCTGAAATGTAATGTGAAAGATGTATACTGAAAACCTGGTTATCCTTGTGAAGTGTATGTTAGTTTACCAATCCGAAATGTAATGTAAAAGATGTATACTAAAATGTGTTAGTTTTAACACGTATATAAAACTAATAAATACAAAGTAAACTAGTTACTAAACACATTATTACTCAGAAGTAAATCTCTGTTATTCAAATTGCGAGTTCCATAACCATACGATAGACTACTTATGACAATAAGTAGTCCATTACCCTTTATGACTTTCGTCACCCTTGAACCTTTCGGTTCGGCTGTAGCTAGCAGCCAGGTGTGGAGTAGTCAGCCCCGTATAGATCTATACACTCAAGTCACGCTCCCTATCTAAGAGATTATGGTTACGGGGGCGGTCCTCTACTCGCGTATCTCTGTGGAGTGTTCTCCAAGGACGTGTCTCTAATTTATAGGAATAACAAATTTACTAGTAATAATACATAAAGATCAAATGATGATCATCCACTCGCGTATCTCTGTGGAGTGTTACCGAGGAAAAAACAATGTTCTATGTTTCATGTTCAAAGTTCAAATGTTATGCTTTTAACTGTTATAATGTGTGAAACCATTTGTGAAAATATAAAATACAACAATTTATAATGTTTTTCACAAATAATACGATAGTGTGTTCTGCAAGTTCAAGCGGTTGTTTGTTACGACTGTCAGTGTTAAAAGCACATGTAATATGAAACACAACACATATAAAACAAGTTTTGAGTACAAGTACTCCTTGTACTTTTCTTGTATTCCCCCCTGAAAACAGTGAAAAACATTGAAAAAGGGTAGGGGATGAACTCACCGGACAAGAAAACGTGTCGGTTTGGATGCTATGTGTCGGTTCGGGGCTTGATATTGCGCGAGGTTCCTATGTAATATGAAATGGTATACAAATGTATCTAATTAGACTTTAAATCACTAATTAGATATGATTATACACTCCAATATGAGAAAACATTTCAAATCAAGTGTTTGGAGTGACCCGGGTGACATCTACGGACATGTAGGACTTTGGAAAATGTGTTTACTCTTCAAGAGTAAACTACCTATGGAGTTTTTGGCCCTAATACCAACTCCACATGAGTTCACGACCGTGAACTCATGGATGTGGGCTTTTATGGTGCTAAATGGTCAAATAACACTTGGGAAGGGTTGCTATGTTCAATCTAAGGCATAGGAATGAGTTTTACCACCAAAGGGACCATCAAAGGGAGTTTACATCCGTAAACTAGCAATTTACAGTCGTAAGCTCCTATATACCCATTCCTTTCATGATTTGGTGGTCCTAGATCAAGCACATGTGATTCAAACCAATTTTACAAGCCTTAGAATGAATTTAAGGAATCATTTGGCTAATGTATGTGAGTTTACGGCCCAGGAACCCATTCTAGGGGGGTTTACGGCCGTGAACTCTCCAAGGGGTGGTTTTCATCAAGTTTAAGGTCCCTAAATCGATTGTGGTTGATTCTAGAATTTAATCCACGACTATTGATGTGTTTAAGTGGCTTTTAAACACTCAAATTTGAGTTTACTCCCCATGAAGGTGAGTTTACGGCCCAAGCATGCTCTTGGGCAGTAAACTCATGTTTACTTCCCAAAAGTTGGATTCAAGGTGTTCTAAGTCCAGTCCATTAAGCCATTTAGCCATATCTAAACTCCAAAAGTGGATTGGAAGGGTTTTAAGGCTCAAAAATCCATTATATGAGTGTTTACGGCCCAAGCATGTTCCAGGGCCGTAAACACGTGAAAATGGTCCTAAATCATAGTTTAAACCCGGATTTGGAAGCTAGAAAGGTTGTACAACAAGTTAGGGAGGTTACCTTGATGATATGGAGCTTAAATTTGATGATTTTGTACTTGAAACTTGGATTGGAGGAGAGAGGTTAGAGAGAGTAGTGAGAGAGAGAAAAAGCTTCAAATGGAAGCTTAAACCACTTTAAATATGTTCCAAGTTTGGGACACGGTGAAATTCTACCCGATACCGACGTTATACGATGCTTTTGGTCGCACCCGATTAAGTTGTCGTAACCCGATATGGTCGATTCTAAAATGTTTCCGATTACTAATATGGCGTGTTAATATGAGTTCTAAACATGTTTAGACACCCATTAAGTCATAATATAAATCCCATAATTATGACTTAATTTAGCGACGTAACGGAAACGAAATTGAAAACGATGAATATATTAACGAAAAGGGTTACAAATGATGGAACAAACTTCGGGTTGTCACAGATAAGGTAGTTGAATGGGTAATTGATGTCTTCCTAGATAAAGTACTGTCAGTATACATAAGCTTTTTCTTTGAAGAGGCAATGAAAATGGGTTCTAATACATATCATTACTTAAAGGTAATCTAATCCTATTAACTTCATATATGTGATTTGTTAATTGGATGCATATCATTCTTGAGTTATCTGTTCTTTTTTCATTCATATGCAGGATGTTATTACAAAGAAAAATGGTGCACATGGATGTAATGTTGGAGAAGATAGTGGTTTTACTCCTAATTTCTCTAGGAGGCGATTGACAGAACAGGGTATAATTGTAAAATTAAGACCGCAATTGATGTTGTTGCTACAGATTTATGCATAGTTTGACACCATATTTTAGTGTGAGTAGAATTGTGCTTATGAGGCATTTAGTTTTAGTTTTCTATGTGGCTAACATTCGTGGTGGAGGAGAATATGGTGAAGAATGGCATAAATATGGCTCCCTCTCAAACAAACAAAATTGTTTTGATGATTTTATTTATTCTGCTCAGTATCTTGTTTCTTCAGCCTATACAAACCCTAAAAAAAATTGACAATTGAAGGTGGAAGCAATGGTGGCGTACTTGTTGGAGCTTGCATTAATCAGGTATTATGCTAATTCAATAATATTAAAATTGTTAATAAATTATTCCTAAAAGTTTATTTTTTTTTTTGTTATGATAGAGGCCTAATTTATTCGGGTGTGCACTTGCTCATGTTGGCGTAATGGACATGCTCAGTTTTCACAAGTTCACAATTGACGAGTAATCTTTTTTTTAACTAGTTAATTAAAATTACAATTGTACCCTTGTGTCATGGTTTTTGTTTTATTTTTGTGGTAGGTCATGCGTGGACTTCTGATTATGGTTGTTCAGACAAAGAAGAAGAGTTCTAATGGTTGATCAAGTGAGACTAACATTATCTTATCCTGATTAAATTCTCAATTTTTATTCAAAATATTAATTAGTTATTTACTAATAATAACTTTAAAAAAAAAAATATTTTCATCAGGTATTCACCACTGCATAATGTGAAAAAACCATGGGAGCAATCTTCTATAATTCCCGACAATACCCTCCAACTTTATTGTTGACAACTGATCATGATGACAGAGTTGTGTTGTTGCACACTAGAAAATTATTAGCAATAAGTATTTCATGTGAATTGTGTTTAATTTAATTAAGAGAATATATTTTTTTTATTATATTTGTTTTATGTTAGACGATGCAATATGTGTTGTGCACAAGCTTGGATAATAGCCCATAGACAATTTACAACCAAATATTCTTTTTAAATTATGATATTGATTTTGTTTTTTTGCCTTATGGGACAGATTGCTCTCTAGCACTGCATCATTGTTGTTGGAACCACTTGGAACACATGTTGACCAGAAAGAATCAATTGTTCATCATGAGAAACTAAGATTTGACTTTTCCATGGTAAAGCTTATCATTCTATGTTCTGTCACAACATCATATCTGAAAAATATACACATTCATAGAGATTTCCTACAAATACAAAGAGCTTTTCACTACTATAATTTTGTAGATGTTTCAAAAGTAGGAAAGCCTTGCTAATGCAAAACGTGTAAATGGATTATGTGTTGTATTTGGCGAAGTAAGCAATATAAAACTATTTAATGTTTGTGATTTTAATCACCTTGGAAATGATCATGATGTTCTGTAAGAAAATACTTTTATCAGTTATCACATGGGATTTACCACCTAGTATTTGTTATACTGTCATTTTAGTATATATTTATATGTTGCGGCTGTGTATACCATGATCCACCATGCTTCTCTCATCACATTCCTCGTGTCCTTGAAGGAACTAACATACCAGATTCGGTATGCCATTTTGACTCTTTGTCTGGCTCTATCGCTCTGACAGGCTTCTAATGTATCCCTTGTCTCCTAACTCTTTGTTTGCTTGAACAAAATTTGTCCCCAAATAAGCTGATTTATTTGCTATTTTGCCCTTCTATAATCTCTAGTTTTTACTTACACGATTTGTTGTAGGTAAGTGAAGCTAGAAACTTGGACAGGGAAGTACTGGAAACAAAATTTGTCCCCAAATAAGCTGATTTATTTGCTATTTTGCCCTTCTATAATCTCTAGTTTTTACTTACACGATTTGTTGTAGGTAAGTGAAGCTAGAAACTTGGACAGGGAAGTACTGGAAACCGAGCTCACTTTTGCTAGTTTTGCGGTATAAATATCATATTAAATTTAATTGATCTTTCTATAAAAGATATTAACATGGTTTCATTTTTCTATGATAAATGATTTTTATGACATTTTTGTTATATAAATAAACTTCAGGTGTTTAATTGCCCTATCAGAGCAGATTCTGCTACTATCTTGGCTAAATTGAAAAAATCATCACATGACTTGGTAATATCACTGAGTGAAAGTTGTTTGTTAGAATATAAGGGTAAAATGGTCATTTACTCTCACTCAGATGATTTTATTCAGTCTAGAAAAGAAACAAGCATTTTGTATGGAAATCTTTTGTCTACAGGACTTAATGGAGAAAAAAAAGAAACAAACTCTTAATTTCTTTAATTTGTTTTTTCAATTTCATATTAAAGTTTTTAGTTTTCTTGAAAAATAGCAAAAAGTTAAAATTATGAATTTTGCATTAGGTTATGATTACAGGTGATCAAGCATTGACTGCATGTCATGTTGCTCGTGAAGTTAATATAACTTATGTTGTTGTTAAAGTCATTCCATATGTTAAGGTTGTGAAGCTTTTTCTTTTAGTAAATTACAACTTTAGTCCCTATGGTTTACTATATTTATTGGTTTTGGTCCATCATCTGTTTTTGTAGACCATGGTTGTTGAGTTTAACTACTCATAACTGCATCCATTAGTAGGGTTCATGAAAACTATTCTTATTGAACATTATGGATCGTTTCCTTATCTCACAAGCTTCCTTTTAGGTATTTTACTTATTTCAACTTACAATTTGACTAAGATAATCTTCTTTTTTATTTACTTTACAATTTTCTTTCAGGTGATTTGATAAAGATGGCAATGGTTAACACGAATGGTCCAAACCATTTACCTTCTTTTGGGAAATTGATTGGCGATCTTATTGAAGATATACCACTTCTTTCTGTAAGCATCACCTTCAACTGATAAAATATACCAAAAAGCCCTTCTAATAAATTCCACTTCCATTCTTAGATTTACTTCATATAGGAGATGACCAAAATAATTCGAAGAGACACTCTTGATTGGAGGATTAAGCTTCGTGAATCAGCTGATGGAATTGTTTGTGTGTGTGTGTATGTATATATGTATGTATATATGTATGTATGTATGTATGTATGTATGTATGTATGTATGTATATATATATATATTCAATATCTTCCTGCTATATATAAACATTAAATCTTTGTTGTTTTTTTCAAGTTTTTTTGCAGATATACAAGTGTCGCATTCTTCATTTCAATTGTTAGTTGCACTACTAATGATGGAAGTTGCCAATAAAGGAAATGGAAGAAGCCGCATGAAATAGATTTTTCATATGACACACATAGTAGATTAGATGAATGCAAATTTATATATTGTAAAAAATAGAATTATATGACATTAAATTTTATGCAATGGATTGTATTTTTTGTATATGGTATTTTATTTCTATTATGAGACATTAAATGCAAATTTAATTTAAATTTTAATAAATATATATATATATATATATATATATATATATATATATATATATATATATATATATATATATATAAAACATTTAAATACACGATACGCAAAAATGTATGTCATCTTCGTTTATGACATGACCTTTCTTGATAAGGGTTTTAATGATACGCATTGCGTGTCATAAAGGTGTGTCGTAAATGTGCGTCGTCTATAGACGACAAGCAAAAACATGTCGTCTCTCATTATAACAAGGCCTTCCTTGACACATATTTGTGCGTTGTCTGAGCGTTTTACGACACGCATTGCGCGTCGTAAAAGGTTGTTTTTCTAGTAGTGGATCATAGCAGTCTATGTTGATGATCTGAAGATCATTGGAACGAACAAGGAAATCATTGAAGTGATTGAACTTTTAAAGAAAGAGTTTGAAATGAAAGATTTTGGAAAAACCAAGTATTGTCTTGGTTTACGGATTGAGCATATGCCTAACGGAATATTTGTGCATCAATCAAATTACACAGAAAATCTTCAAACATTTCAATATGGACAATGCAAATTCTTTAAGCACACCAATGGTTGTTAGATTATTAAATATTGACAATGATCCATTTCATTCATGCGAAGAAAATGAAGAAGTCCTTTGTTTAGAAGTATCATATCTAAATGCAACTGGAGCACTTATGTATCTTACCAAATTTACTAGACCTGACATTTCTTTCGTTGTAAACTTGCTAGGAAGATTTAGTTCAGCCCCAATAAAAAGACATTGGAATGGAATCAAACATATTTTTCGATACCTTCGAGGAACTAGTGATTTAGGGTTATTTTACCCTAATAATTCAAAACAAGGTTTGATTGGTTACGCAGATGCAGGTTATTTATCTGATCCTCATAAAGCTAGATCACAAACTGGATATCTATTCATGAATGGAGGTACTGTAATTTCCTGGCGTTCTCAAAAGCAAACACTTGTTGTCACATCCTCAAATCATGCTGAAGTAATTGCACTAAATGAAGCTAGTAGAGAATGTACATGGTTAAGATCGATGATACAACTAGTTTTAACTTCATGTGAACTTCAAAAGGATATATGTCCAACTTTAATTTATGAAGATAACTCAGCATGTGTCACTCAAATGAAAGAGAGATATATCAAGAGCGACATGACAAAACATATACCTCCAAAGTTTTTTTGAATAAACTCAAGAGCTTATAAAGAACCATCAAGTTGAAATCAAATATGCTCAATCCAGTAACAATGCAACATACCTTTTTACGAAAGCACTTCCTACTGCAATCTTCAGGAAACATGTCCATGGCATCGGAATGCCACATGTGCATAGAATATAATGCGATGGATGTCTAAATAAAGGGGAGTCAACTATATACTACACTCTTTTTCCCTTCGCTAAAGTTTTTTCCCACTGGGCTTTCTTTAGCAAGGTTTTGAATGAGGCAATACATCAAAGTTGAACGCTAAAATGATGTCATCCAAGGAGGGGTGTTGTAAATAATTGGTGGATGACATAATAATTGGTGCATGATAAATTTGTCAACATTTCTAACTAGTTACAATTATATGTTAATAAAATTTGTAGTATAAATATCCCTCCATTGTAAAGAATGAGATACACTAAAAGTTATAAGAGATATAACTTTCATATTCTCTCTAAATATTCTTTCTTCTCAATTAAAGTTCTTATCAAAGTTTACTAGTTTGATTTGGTTTAAAGTTACATTAATTACGTTAAATTCATAACAATATATATATATATATATATATATATATATATATATATATATATATATATATATATATATATATATATATATATATATATATATATATATTCACATACATACATACTTAAGGTGGATACATACACATAGATCAAACGTATGCATAGACACACACACACTTGTATATATACATACAAAAAAAACCTAACAAAAGTATATACCTTGCCCAATTAACATATATATACTCACAAATTCATACATAAATAGTAAATTGCATCATTTATACTGGTCACACCTACAAATATGTATTTTATACATACACACATAGTTATTGATCATAAAAGTAAATTAAAGAAGTAAATTACATCTTGTAGTCTCTGTGATTGAGAGAAGAGGTATGAGTTTTTCGTGATTGTTGTGACAGTAGTAGCTAAAGAGAAGAAACTGAGAGAATGTACTCTTGGTGGCGATTGTGGCTAGAGATAAAGAGAAGCAACATGGTAGCAGGTTATAATCGAGAATATAAGGTTAATTAGTTCAATTAAAATAATAACAGTATATATATATATATATATATATATATATATATATATATATATATATATATATATATATATATATATATATATATATATATATATATATATAATGGTAAAAATATACACCATGGATACAAAATACATTAGGCATTTAGACAATGTAATAGGAGTTTTGTAAAACATATGGAGGGTACTGTCTTCTTGGTTAGAGGCATGTAGACTTTATTTTTGTTATAAAATCTCAAGGAGCTGATAACATGTAATCGCGTAGGAACGAAATGTAGTCTCGATTGGAGTTGAGAAAGCTAAAATGTCCATTCTAGACCATGTGATAATACGAGTTCCCCTTTTGAGTTCCTAATATATGTTTCCCCAACAACAATCAACTCATGTGGCTTATTGTTGTCACTGTGAATCAAAGTCTTGTCTTTTGCTTATATGGACCACAAAAGTAAAACGAACTATGAAAACAAATCTCTAGCAAACTGAAAGAAGATTTAATTTTTTTTTATTGCTAGTTTATATGCTATGCTTTGGTCAAATATGTGGTATCTCTGAAACAAACTACATATATGATTTCCATTTTATTCTTCAAAACTTTCTAGCTCACAATATATTAGACAACCCATCAGAAATAAGATACGAAATGTGATTTAGTTGAATGTGATGCCTTAGGCTTGACCCAGTAATTTGGGAATTCATAAAACCAATGTCTTTGATATATTGCTTTAAACTTAAGGGATACATGACAAAAGTTTGAATGGTCCCCATTGGTTGAAGTTTGTTGAGATGAAAGTCAAGTACCACAAGTCTATTTCCAAATACATCTTCTTTTGCCTTTTTGATAGTTTTTATGAAACATATACACAATTAGGATTCATATGTACTCAATGCCTTTCGAGGTTACTTCAGTTAATAAAATACGTTTCCATCATGTTAGAAAGAATAGGCTTTTCAGGTTAAATGCTTAGACACCGTCAATAACGTCCGAAGAGATTTTTATAGCAATATCTATCCAGATCAGCCATAGATTATTTCAATTACATGACCAACATTGTTTAAAATTCAACTTTTGATTACTAGTGCACAAAGTATATATATGGTTTTGGATGGTTTCATTTCTTTTTACGTGCCCACACTGGAATTGTAGTTTTTGGAAGAAACAATTTATAAAGACAATTAAAAAGGTCAACTACATGATGAAAACAATTTTTTTTTTCATAAACTTGTTGATGGAATTTTTGCCATCTACATATAACCAAGCTTTCGTAATACACCGAAAACTCCCACACTTATATCATAAAATTTGAAGGTAGTTGGTTCCAAGAGAAAAAAATGTAAAAACATTATCTTAAAAAAATCAAGACACGCCTTCTTGCCTTCATAAAGAGACAGTGTCAAACAAACATATGATTTTGACTTCTCCTTGGTTTTCAATCATTACTAAAGACAATTTTTTCCTCTCTCTCTCTCTCTCTCTCTCTCTCTCTCTCTCTCTCTCTCTCTCTCTCTCTCTCTCTCTCTCTCTCTCTCTCTCTCTCTCTCTCTCTCTCTCTCTCTCAATATATATATATAGATATAGAGAGAGATAGATATATATGTGTGTATGACGGCCTAATTTTGTAAGACCGTAAAACGTATTTTTTTTATTTTTTTTATTTAATTTTTTATTTTTTTTTAGTTAATTCAAGTTCCGAAAATATTATTTTAAAAAAGAATTTTCGGATTTTTCCATTTATTTTGCATCTTAAAATTATTTTTTAAAATATGTACAGTGTAATATTTTATTAGAATATTTCACGTATTTTTCAAAAAAAATAGAATTTTTTTTTATTTTTTTTAATTAATTCAAGTTCCGAAAATAATATTTAAAAAAAGAATTTTTAGATTTTTCCATTTATTTTGCATTTTAAAATTATTTTTTAGAATATGTTAGTGTAATATTCTATTAGAATATATTTCACGTATTTTTAAAAAAAAACGGATTTTTTTTTAATTAATTCAAGTTCCAAAAATAATATTTAAAAACAGAATTTTTGGATTTTTCCATTTATTTTTTATTTTAAAATTATTTTTAGATTTTATTTTAAAATTATATATATATATATATATATATATATATATATATATATATATATATATATATATATATATATATATATATAATTAAAATATTTATTGCCAAATATATAAAAAAAAATAATTTTAAATTATTTTCAAATAACTATGTTAATGAATCCTAGAAGTAGGGTAATACTATCATATTTTTAACAGAAACCATCGACTTCATGTTGTTCTTAGTGACAGATCCATAACGAAATCTAACTGGGGTTATTATCGACAATAAATATCAAGTATCTAAATAATGTAAGGCGTGATTTGAGGCAATATCAAACTCAAGTTTTTCGAGCCTTGGCGAGTCATGTCGTTTGTAAGGTGTGACTTAAAGCGGCAATTTTGTATATAATTTATATTTTTATATGTAGTTTCAACTATTATTTATTTTTATACAAATATATGTATCAATGCGGAGTTTTGGTAAAGCTTGGCGGCATATACAAGCTTTGGAGCCATGACGAGCTTTTTAGTATCTTGAAAAATACATACAAGTATAAAATTGTGAATTTTTTTTTAAATAGATGGATTATTTTTAAGAAAGAAAAAATATCAATAGGTATATTTGACGTAAAAATTAATGTCAAAGAGGGTCTTTTTAGTAAAAATCAGATTTTTTTAAGACTTTATACTACTAAATTTGGTGGGACTCATCTCCAAATGGCAATCTCATCCATCTCCACCGGTCATGCACCCCACTTAAAGCGACTCTCTCCACTATTGGGTGTCTCCTACATTTCCACCGACCGCTATCGGCTTCTTTAATTCCATACACATTATCGAACCACCATCATCATCAACCGGATTCCGCCATCTTCCAGTCCACTCTTGCTTAACTGCAAGTGCATATTTCAAGATGAAAAAAAAGACACATGAATATATGTTGGTTTACACTCCTACTTTTATTTCCTTGTTTTTTATGCTAATTCCTCTCGTACCCAATGAGTTTTCATTATTTACAAAGCCATGGAAACATCTTTTTATATTTACCCTATATTTTATTTGCATCGATAACGATATTGCTTTAATTTTTTATTAATTTCAATAATTAATACATATTATTTGTGATGGAAAATAAACGGATTTTTATTTCGTAACATTGCTGATTAGATTAAGCGATGCTATTGCTGATTATACACCGGAGTTTATGCCCTAATTGAATTTTAGGCACATTAATTCGTTTTGCATCAAATATGTATTTTTTTACCTTTAGGTTATTTAGAATTATTTTATCTATCTTTTTTTTTAATAGGGCCACGATGTTCATTTTTGTTGATAATGATGTAATGGAGGAAATTTAAGACAGCTTCAAGGCACCCACTTCGACAAAGAAGAAAGAAAATGACTTTTTTTTTTGGTTTATTATTTTCTTTAATCTTTTGAATATATAGATTTGTTTAAATGATTTGAGGATTATATTCTATTAAAATAAATTATAATTTTCTAGTGTCTATTTTATTCTATCAAAATTTATGATATTTATTATCTTTGAATGTAATGAATTTTTTAACATTTGAAAGTTGGTTATGTTTGTTTGTGAATTTAGGTTTTGAAGTGGTTACTATTGATATGGAAAAAGAAGAAAACATAAACAATGCAAGTGTGTTATAGCCGAATGTATTCTTTATAAAGTTTTTTTTAACAATAATATTCTTTATTAGTTTTTTGTTATATTTTTATGTTTTTTTTTTAATTTTTATGTTTTTTTGAGCATTTTTAGTTATAATTTTTAAGAATAAATGTAATTCTTCAATTATTATTACTCATATTGTCTTTTTCAAAATCAATGTAATAATTATTTATAGTCTTTTATTCTTTACAAACTAATGTATTTAATGACTCTTTAACAATAAAATTTGTACTCTTTATAAAATATTATTCTAGATAATATGTTATGTAATTCTTTCAGCATGTTAATTATTAAAAAGATCTTGAATGGAAACACATTTTGCCAAAATAAATCGAAAATATATTTACTAGTTTATGGTTGACTTTCTGGTCATTCTGATAGAATAAAATCGGTTATTATTAAAAATATATTAGAATTAAATTTGGATTAAATTAGAAAATTCAGATTTTTAAAAATAAGGGAATTAATTATCCCTTAAAATCCAAAAATTTATTTTTTTTAATATAGCTTAATTAACCAAAATATCCTTATGCATAAATTTATGTGATTATATGGTACATGTTACTTTATTATAATATCATAGACCCTCAATCATAATTATTGATTATAATTATCCCTTGGTCCAGAATTGTTCTTATGAGCACAAAATAGATGTAACAAACACATGAACCTAGCCTTATATATATATATATATATATATATATATATATATATATATATATATATATATATATATATATATATATATATAAGTTCAATTGAGAAATATAAAAATGTTGAAAATGGGGTATTATTCTCAATCAATCAATTTTTTACCGCAAAATGCTCCTACGTACTGGGCTTTCGGAGGTTGAGTAATATACATATATGAATATAAATATATGTGTATTCATATATGAACACACCACCTACCTACTCCACCAACAACCACCACCACTTCCACCACCTCCATAAACAACCACCACCTATCGTCGTCATATTTATATATGAATAATCACTTCTGTTACACTTATTCATATAAGAATATATGTATTCATATATGAATATGATTTGTTCAGTCGGCCCGATATACTGGAGCGCTTAAGCGGCGAATTCGAAATAAGTGGCTTAGATTCATTCCCTCGTTCTCAACCTTATTTTTCAATTGAACCCTGCCCTATATATATATATATATATATATATATATATATATATATATATATATATATATATATATATATATATATATATATATATATATATGTCTGAGTTATTGTGAGAACTAAAAAATAGTGTGTGAACTTGCATACTAATAATCAACTCGTCATTTTTTTAAAACCAAAAACACCAATGTTCTCCTAATAGTACGTCTAAGCCACATCTAGGCTCACAAAAGAAGATTTGACATTTTTAAGATTTTTGAAATTTGCATGTATGCACAATCAACAGTCGTATAGACTATGATGAACAAAATCAGTAGTCATGTGGACTGCAGATGTGCACAATCAGCTGCGATATAGACTGTTGATAAACAATAAGTAGTTAATATGACTAATAATTGTGCTCATCAGTAGTCATTTGGACTATTAATGAATAATAAGCAGTCCATATGACGTTAAATCTTTTTTTAGCCTAGATATGGTTTAGACGCACCCTTTAGAGATTTTTTATGTTAAAAAATGATGAGTTGATTATGAGTTTTCAAATGCTCACAAATCTTTTGATTCTCAAAAGAACCTCTCTCTCTCTCTTTCTCTCTCTCTCTCTCTCTCTCTCTCTCTCTCTCTCTCTCTCTCTCTCTGTATATATAGAATTTTGAGTTTCCCTTATGAATATTTCCTGACTAGGGATATTGTTCATAGGGATACTCTACTGTGGTTACTTGTCATTATCTTACCTTCTCTACTGTATCACCCTCCGATGTTTCTCCTCTTTCTCATTTGCATCTTGCTGCTCTCGCCGACATCACCTAATGTAACACCATGTTTGAAATTGCTTCCTTATTCGGGGATGTGACCTGAATATCAGTTAGCATAAGGCTTTGGGCCTTGGGAAAACAAATTTAGATCCCCATTAGGAATGTAGATTAGGTGATTCAAGAGTTCAGTTTGTTTTTTGGTGACCAAGGGTATATTTGTAAAGTGCTAGTTCTAGTCTTTTACGAATTTTAGATTTAAGATCGGAATGTTTTAAGGCAAATGATATTTGATAGGATTGTAGAGCTTCTCCTTACCTTTCCAGGGTTATAAGGATTACCAAAATCGGACTAAGGATGAAGAAGTTATGGCATTTTGCAGTTTAGTGGTTTTGGGGCTAAGCCTAGTACACAGGGTGTACAGGGAGTACGTCGGGCCTACTAGGATAGTTGATCGCGGATGGACATTGGAGTACGTTGGGCATAATCTAATCATGTTCCAACCCTAAATTAGGGTCTTAGTCCCTCTTTAAAGGCCTTAACTTATGGTTAAACCTTATTATCTCCATCCTCCATCAACCTTAACCCCTACAATCAAAACCCTAGCCTTCCTTAGAGTAATCTAGAGCCTTTTAAATCATTTAGTGTGTTTTTAGTGCACATTGAAGAGGAAGGAGCGCATTGGAGATGTTTTGGTTAGCTTGGAACTTGTAGATCCAGACTTTGTGCATCTTGATCTATCTTTTGGAGGTATAAAGCTTCAAACTTTATGGTTCTTGAGTGTAGATCTATTTATGGGTTTTGATAAGCATATTTTGGTCCCATGGATTGATTTTGTTAGTATATGTTAATCCAAAACCTTTAGACTTCATATCTTATCATTTCTAAGTTTGTTGTGTGATAAAAATCGGATCTTTGGGGTTGAAGTTCACTTATGCATGAGTTGTTGGGCATTTTATGGAAGTAGAATAATAGATCTAGAATTTGGACACGTTAGAGCCAAGTTATAGCTTAAAGAAATCAACTTTATGGATTAAGACCTTAACTAGAAGTAGATCTGAAGGGTGAACATTAAGGTCTTAAGGGGTTAAATTCCTTTGGTTGAGTTTTGGCACCCTGATGTGTATGTTGGGCGTACGTATGCATACGCTCAGCATAATGCATGAAATCGCCATCAATAGGCTTTAATAGGTTGTACCTTATGCAACATCATGCAGTACATGGGGATAAGCTTATTTTGGGCCTTTTTAGGACTTGGGTCTTTCAGGACTTGGTCCATGAGCGTTTGGATCAGATAAGGGAAGGGTAAAATGGTCTTTTACCTATTGTATGGATAGGATGTGGATTTCGATGTTGTATTTTGGGAATTGACCTTAATTATTGATTAATATATTTAGTCATGATCAATGTCAGGGTTCCGGTAGCAGCAACGTGTATATCTCGGTTATCTTAGATTAAGGTTAGTCTCCTCACTGTACCCGTGGTGTGAAGGCACCAATGTTGGACCATTAGGATCTGTTACGCTAGTCATCATTATGACTCTTGCATGGTATGTTTGGCTAGACTCATTATATAACGGGCTAGGCCCACTATATGATGGGTAGGCTGATTTATATGTTGGGTTGAGCTTGTGAATCAGGAAGGACGAGGCCCAATGTTTGTTACGTAGGATGCTAGCTGTCTTTGTGAATCTTGCATGGAATGTCAGGCTAGTTCTATTGTATGTGGGCTAGGCCCGTTATGCTGGGTTAGGCCCAACATATGGGTAGGCCCACTTATATGCATGGTATAACTAAGTTTGGTGCTTATAGTTTTTATAATTATGGTATTAGGTACTTATAATTCTAAAGGCAAGGGTCTGGCATGATCGTAACACATCCACCCATGTTTCTGCAACTTGAGGATTTTGGGATTGTACTCTATGAGACCCCCAAACTAGTACGGCATAAACGTTCGGGGTTGGGTGGCTTTCATATATTGTATCATAATAGTTGAGTAATAGTAAAGAAAGCAAACATAACCATCATAAATATAATCATAAGAGTTACATCATTGTAAGTGTTACATGTTTCAAAATTCAATCATAATATGATGACAAAATATTTGTTTGACGCCTTAACGTCCCATCCTCAAAAGCTGGTGGTTACTTGTTTTTAATAATTCCCTAAGAATACAAGTTGTTTGAAAAAAGTGTCAACAATTAAGTTGGTGAGTTAATAAGAGTTTGTATGAATAATTTTAAGCCTTTCCTTGTAACGTAATCGTGTTTGTTTCCAGAAAATCCGATATTTTCCATAAAATGAGTTGTAAGCTGTTTACTTGTCAAATGATAGTGTTTGTTCTAGAAAATCCAATATTTTCCATAGAAATGAGTTGTAGTCTTATATGTTCCAAGACCAAAATGTACCAGTATTTTCCATGCTTAAAATAGTAATATGCGGTTTTATTCGTATATAAAACCGTTTGAAGAAATGTGTTTTTGTGTAAAATAAACGTATCGCTGTTTCCCCATGTGAGTTTTCATAACCGTGCTAAAAATGAAGTTTCCTACCGCGACGTTCTTCAGGCGTCGAAGTATTTATGACATTTTTCACCCATTACTTATCGGTCTAACTGTAGCTAACAGTTAGGGTATGGGATCATCAGTCTGTTGGATTAGTGTCTAAGTCCATAACTATTTTGATATGTACTTGACCCGATGGTGCATGGTCCTTTTGGGTTGCCTTCACCAAAGCAACTTGATAGGATGAATTATGGAGAGAAAGGATTAATTATGATTTATTAATATATTATGAGAATAATATATTAAAGGAGAAATCATATTGTTTAATTAATATTAGTCAAGAATTAATTGGTAATTAATTTTGTGGCTAAAAGAGATTAATTAAACTTAAGGGACTGGAATTGTAATTATAAGATAATTGCAATTAGGCTATGGATCACCTTATAATATAAGGTTGGACGAATTCTATGGGGAAACCCATTAGAAATCGTCCAAGGCTTGTTAAAGAAGGGTCCATGGGTTGCTTAGGGCTTAAGCAGTCAGTTTAGGGTTTCCTATTTCAAAACCCTAATAGCCTACATGTATATAAAGTGCCCTTAAGCCCCAAAAACGTGTTGAAGACTCCTTCTAGGGTTTTTACAAGTTTTGGGCAGCCTCCTTTCTCCTTATTCTTCATCCTCTTGCTCTTGGTGTTTGTGATACATTAGAGGAGTAACATTTGTGACTCTAAGCTTTCTAAAGTCATTACAAGGAGGATTTGAGATTGTTATTGCTACATAACAATAAAGGTAATATCTTAAACCCATTATTATGTTAATATTGATTATCATATGCTAGATTTAGGGTTTTAAGTCTTGGATGAATACCCTGTACAATAGAGAAACCTAGATCCAAGCATTAGGGTTGCATGAGCACATAGGATGTTCTTATGGCTAAAACCCATCAGTGGTATTAGAGCCAGGTTGGTTTCTATTGTATTGATGCCTTGGTTATTTGTTCAAGCCTTAAAAATTCGTTTTTTGCCCCCTTGTCTGATGAACTCGACGAGTTCCAATGTGGACTCGGCGAGTAGGCCTCAACTCGGCGAGTCCATAGAGGAACTCGGCGAGTTCGATCGTCAGAAAGAGGGGATTTCGGGATTTCGTGCTGTTTTGCTCATGGATACTTGCCTTAACTGTTTTGGGTCATTAAAATCCAATTTTAAACATATTTATGAGTATATCCTTGATTAAACAAAAGATAATTACCAATTGATTAGATTATAACTTCCTTATATGATTAAAGTTTAATTATTTGTATTAATCAGGTAACTTATCTTGCAAGAAATTGATTTTAGGTCAAATTTAGATAATCATTAAATTAATTGTTTAATTTAAATTATTTGCTATTTGATCCTTTGTTTTTTGAAAAGTTTCAAACTTGCCCTCAAGTCTTGGAATTTAAATTTTTTTGATTAAAGGGTTGATATTGAAATGTTTAAATTCTAAACCCTAATGTTTTGAAATGTTTCAAAACTTGCCCTCAAGTTTTGGAATTTAAAAGTTGATTAAAAGTTTAATTTATAAATGGTAAATTCTAAAACCCTAGTATAGTTTTGAAAAGTTCAAATCACACCCTTATGGTTTTATTAATAAATTAAAGTGTATAATTAAAGGACATTTACTAAATCCATAAGTTTTGGTTTACAATTTAATTAAATTAAAAGTATAATTATTAAATTTGACCATCTAGTATTTTCAAAGTGTAAAAGACACCATATACTATATATAACATTAAAAGTCTAATATTATATATATGAGCAAAAGTTAGTCTTACCGTTAGTAGGCCTCATTCACGAAGCTGGTCTATAAGGGGTGTTTAAGGAAATTGCATATAAAATGGCGATTGAATGGGTATCCACTCTTACCCACCGCACTCTTGACTAGTGGAGGGTCGTTAGCCGAATGGGTAGGATAGGACAGAAACCTTCCATTATAAGTATAATGAAGTATAAAAGTAACTAAATGCTTTCATAAAATTCCCAATCTTAGTTACTTTAGGAAAAAGTGAATTGATGCAATTCCATAAAATTACACTTTGTACCCTTGCAAAGACGTTAGTGGTGTGTGTGGTTAACTGGCACACTAAATGGTTCTAAGAAAATGTAGCAAAGGGTGAATCAATGTTTGTCATAGTTCGGTGGAGCGTGTGTTGTTAACCGGCACATCGAATAGGTGACTGTAACATGTGGGGGCACCATGTAGATTTGCATGGTTATTCACACCCGCTTTGTGATCCTCGGCATCCCAGTCACAAACTAGAGGGGCATATCAATATTTAAACATGCCATTGAAAAGTTCAATGAATCTCAAAGGATCTAGGAGTTTTCAATACATTTAAAAGTTAATCTGTTTTTCGTTTTTCATGGTGGAAAATTAGTGAATCGCCATTCACTTACCTTCAAATGTTCTGCAATTTGGGTTACGACATCCCTCTCCCGAGTTGTGGAATATTGTGTTGGGTCCTAGCCCTAGTATATCAGTTGGGTTATTTACTAAGGACTCAATAAATTAACTAACTCGAATTCGTTTTCTCCTGTTTTATAGATGTCAAAGTATGACAATCATGGTCTTCCCAAATTTCAAGGAAAAGGTGTTCCTGCTGAAAATAAGCTATTCCGCTATTCAAGTAAAGAATCAAGGTGGACTAGTTTGATTTCACTTCCTCTTCCTCCTCACGTTGTTCTCCCTAACCCACAAGATCGAAGAATTGAAAGGTTCAATGTCACTAAAGCCCTATTGGAAATGAAACATGAAGATGGTAAGCCCGTGTGTGCCTACGTTCTAGGAATGAAATCACACATCGATAGGTTGATTATGTTGGGTGCATCATTCCCTGATAAGTTGGCTGTAGACTGGGTTCTGCAGTCACTCCCTGAATCATATAATGAGTTCAAAAGAAATTATTATATGATGGATCATGATGCAAACCTCATTGACCTAATTTACATGCTTATTGCTGCTGAATCAGAAATGATTTGGGAAAGCAATGGAGCATATTTGTTGGATAAGTCAACCAACCATGCTTCCGAGGATGTTCTAGGAGAACCGACATGTGTTTGTTGCCAAGTCAAAAAGGGCGTTGGATACAAGTCTACCTCTAAGAGACTGAAGAGTCCAGAAGATGGGAGAGTCAAAGAGTATGGTTGTGCTTTAGGTAAAAATCCACTATCTAACTCGATTAAGTTCCTATTCCTTGATTCTTAATACATAATGTGATAAGATTGCATTTGAATGTTTTGCAGGATCAGTGAAAAAAGAGGAAGCTTGATGGAAAAGCAAGGTGAGTCTGATCACGAAAAGATGGATCTCGATCACATGGATTCGAAGATTAGATTTTGAGCTTAGAAAGTTATGATAGAGTTGTTAGGAATATTTGATTACATAGTCTTTCAGTTGATTTTGCATTCTAAGGAAAAATGTTTTCCGCTGCTTTTATGAATGAAATAAATTTTGTTTGACGTATTTATTTATTTATTTCCTTGCAATGAAATCGTTATGAAAAATTGATGTTTGCATATTTCTACAATGAATGGATGTGATTCTTAATTACGTTAATTATGGAAATGTCAAGAATTTACCAAATAGGGAAAGTTTCTCATCATCCAAGTTTCAATTGGATAGAAACTTGGAATCATACAACAAGTATTGCATGATGAAGGAGAAGTTTCATATTTGGAAATTAGACTAATTCGTTGACAAAGTGTCAAGTGAAGGACTAGGAGATCGAGTACACAAGGTTATGTGTTGATCAAGTACACCACAAGAGTAACAAAGATATTCGTCATGATTTACTAAGGTTAAGTAAATATGATTACACTTATGAGATTAAGTGTAATTCTTAGTTGATTAAAAAGGTTTAAATCAATAGCAGAACGAATAAGAAGAATCAAGTAGGCAGAAAGATAAAAGTTTCTCTAATCTATGAAGAAGGGAGAGTACCTTTTATTATGTTTTATGATAGATCTTAATGATTAAGAACCATATCTCAATTGATCCTCTAAGTGAGTCTTTATGCAAATTGTATGTCTAAGAAGAGGAATGAAGAATTGAAGAAATGGTTAACTCAAGAAGTCAATCACACTTCGTTCCAAAACAAACTTTAGAGTTAAGATTGTGACATTGAGTGACAAGTCTTAAGAAGGTTTAGAACATTCATCAAATGTGGAAAGTTGTGATGTCTTGGATAAGACAAAGACCAACTAGGACCAATTTTATGAAGTTTTTTGTCTTGATAAAAGCTACACTAACTCTTGAATATTTGTTTGTCAAGAAATGTTTATTGACAAAAGAATCTTATATGTCAAGGAGTTAGTGGGAGTCTTAATGATCTCGAAAAGTTTCAAGAACTAATCAAGAATAAACCTTATCGATCATCACTAGCACACGAATTGAGGTTTACAACCTATCGTGTTGACATTATCTTGTTTCTGTGCAATTCCAATTAAGTTAATTATGCATGTGAGTTCTATGAGTTCTCATTTGAATGCATAAAAGGCAAGGACCTTGATCAATGAAAAGTACATTGATAAGAAAGGATGAGCTGCTTAACTACTTGGAAGACATGGTGGGCACTCGTGTTACCATAAGACAAGAAATCAAGATTAAGAAAGTTTGGTCCATATGAGTTTGAATTTGTCGTAAACTTTGGTTTTGACAAATTCACATGGATAGGAACACATACACCATTAAAATCTAAGTGTCATAACATTCCCTCCTTCATGAAAATGACTGTGAGGAAATGCTTTCACTAAGAGAGATTTTAAGAAGATAGCGATTGTAAAGTTGTATTCTCAAATTTGATTATGGTTACGATATCCCTTTCCATAATTCAAATTGTGAGATTTGGCAATTAGTCTAAATTGTTCAAGACACACATATGAGCTATCTAAGGCAAAGGTGTATGAGATTAAGAAACTTAGATAAAAGATTATCAAATCATTAAATATTAGAAATATGAACTTAAGAAATTCAATAGGTATTGTTTTTCTGGAAGTTAAGCTGTTTTCTAAATACATGTCAAAGCTAGTGGGAGCATAAGTGTTATGCTTATATGATAATAATCATCATGATAGTGGGAGCATAAATGTTGTGCTAGTATGATTATTAAGGCAAGTATTGCAAGTCAGCAATATTAATTATAGAAAACAATAGTTATACTTTGCAAAGTCGCAAGGGTTGAATAGTTGTTTTGCTATAATTAAGGGAGAGAATATTGTACTTAATTTCGAATCTAAAGGTTGAGGTTGTGGAATGTTAATAGATTTAGTCAAGGATACATAGTGCGTTCTCAAAATTTTGACTATGATTATGGCATCCCTCTTCATAGTTCGAATTATGAGAACGTGACACATTAAAATATTATGGAAAAATATTCATAAAGTATCGTATCTTTATGTAACACATTATGCATCGTGTCTCATATGCTTCGGGTATAGGATAGATTGCAAATTCTATAATATTTGACCATTCTAAAATTTTCCAAATGTCTAGCGCATTTAGAGGGAAAAAGAACTAGAATCGCATTTGACTAAGATAATTAAACAACTATCAAAGGACGATCCAAAGCTTGCTAAGGATTGGTCGCTTGTGAGTAGTTGGAAGTATGATATTGGATGGAGCATATCGACATTATTATGAATAGATAAGATTCTATTAAGAATGAATTGTCATATGGAAAATATGGAAATGTTTCCATATTGGGAGTTGGATATTAAGAATCTATGTCTAGATTAGAAACTTTTATGCAAAAGGATGTTCAAAGGAATGTACTTTGAGTGAGAGACATCACATCTATGGAATTGTCTTGTAACAATTTCTGATAAAGAGTTTTGTAATTCATTGGCAATAGTCATTGTGACCTTAGTGCAGTGACATTACAAAAGGATCATTGCATAAAATGTTAGAATCTAACATATACTATAAGTGGCAAGAATTCGATATTCTTTCACTTGTGAAAAAAGATTAGGAGTTGTGAAATGAGTATGATAGGAAATGTGTTCATTTGATCTATTTCACAAAGTAAGGATTGTAGGTAAACATTGTGTGCATGCTGAGAGCATGGGACAAGTGTAGTAATAATTCAAGTAAGAAGTTGATTACCCGAAACAACAAATAATGAGTAATCAATATGGTAATTAAATAAAATGTTGTATTTATACCCAGAGTTTGGGGCCATATGGGATTAGTATTATTCTTGTGTTTCACTTTACATGTTTTCACTTCCTGAATAATTTAATTGGTTCAGAACAGTCAAATTATTCGAACGGACCACAGTCGTTCATATGTTGGAAGTAGGTATGAATGAAGACTGTCGTGAATTGGTGTGTGGATTGTCTAAAGTGTATTAGACATAAGAAATTGTTTGCTGCAATGTTCATGAGTGCTTATGAATATGATTTGAGCATTGGATGAAACCCACGCTCACTTGGATTACTCAATGTGTGAGTTGTATCTTACGAGTCGGTTGCACATTGATAATATGTAAACGCACCAGTAACTTGGTGTTATAAAACATATTGTTGTGTGTAATTCGGTGAGTAAGTGCAAGCGAGCATTGAGTCAAAGTTTATCCGTTCCTTTTATCCAACGTAGGATAAAAGCGATATCTTTGGGCCCCTCGATGATTTAGTGATGGAACCTAAGCGCTTGGCCAAGCCGGGACTAAATTGATGTGTTCAATTGTAGTCTGTTGTCAGTCATTATAAATCGAAAGTCGGGAAATAGTATATAGGGAATGATTAAGTTCATATCTCATATCTATACGATATCTAGAATGGAGGGATATATGATCCCTTATCTAAAGGACATGCATATCTGATAAGATCAGAGTTGAGAACGCCTTTGGAAAGCTACGATTGCAGATAAGGATCTGAAGCCATACGCAAAATAGTTATTAGACTTATCCAAGTGGGAGACTGTTGGATTAGTGTATAAGTCCATAACTATTTTGGTATGTACTTGACCCGATGGTGCATGGTCCTTTTGGGTTGCCTTCACCAAAGCAACTTGATAGGATGAATTATGGAGTGAAACGATTAATTATGATTTATTAATATATTATGAGAATAATATATTAAAGGAGAAATCATATTGTTTAATTAATATTAGTCAAGAATTAATTGGTAATTAATTTTGTGGCTAAAAGAGATTAATTAAACTTAAGGGACTGGAATTGTAATTATAAGATAATTGCAATTGGGCTATGGATCACCTTATAATATAAGGTTGGACGAATTCTATGGGAAAACCCATTAGAAATCGTCCAAGGCTTGTTAAAAAAGGGTCCATGGGTTGCTTAGGGCTAAAGTAGTCAGTTTAGGGTTGCTTAGTTCAAAACCCTAATAGCCTACATGTATATAAAGTGCCCTTAAGCCCCAAAAACGTGGTGAAGACTCCTTCTAGGGTTTGTACACATTTTGGACAGCCTCCTCTCTCCTTATTCTTCATCATCTTGCTCTTGGTGTTTGTGAGCCATTAGAGGAGTGACATTTGTGACTCTAAGCTTTCTAAAGTCATTACAAGGAGGATTTGAGATTGTTATTGCTACATAACAATCAAAGTAATATCTTAAACCCATTATTATGTTAATATTGGTTACCATATTCTAGATCTAGGGTTTTAAGTCTTGGATGAATAGCATGTACAATAGAGAAACCTAGATCCAAGCATTAGGGTTGCATGAGCACATAGGATGTTCTTATAGCTAAAACCCATCACAGTCCCCTATAGATCTATACACAAGTATCATGCTCTCTTACGGGAGACTTCGATTATAAAAAAGGACTTTCATGTATACCTCAGTTAGGTAAGATAAAGACAATGTCTCACAAATTTATTCAACGAGAATACATTTTTTTTTGTAATGAAAACATTTGTATATGTAATTATCCCCTTTTTCAGGATAGTTAAGGAATGGCGTAAAACTATTATATACGTACTTTATATAATTACACCCTTTGCTCAACGGGTTACAACGGTGATAAAGTTTCGTAAAATATACTTTATATAGTTTATTGTAGTAAGAAATTTGTACTCAAAATATATATATATATATATATATATATATATATATATATATATATATATATATATATATATATATGTTTTTATATATTTTTCTAAGGATAATGCAGGGTGTTTCGAACTCGTTTTTCAGATCTTTACGTGTTTATCAAAACATTGCATTAAGAGTATACAAGTTTGTTAGTAAAGCTGTTTCACGTATTTTGTAAAAATAGTAAATAAACGTATTTAGATGTTTGCGTTTTAATGTAAATTTCCTTGTGTGTTACTTGTATCCTCCCCCCCCCCCCCTAAATAATAGAAAAATTCTTGAAAAAACTAGGGGTATGAACTCACCTTATGTGTATTTATGGTTTGATAACGAAGTGAGGTGATGATGTCCAAGTTACGAACACTCGAAAATGATTGTATCCTAAGAGTTTTAATCAGAGACGATGTGTGAATGAGATGGATTATCGTGAAAATGTTTGTAAAAACACTAGATAATAAGGAATACTTACCAAGATCCTTAAGAACAACTTTGAAGAAAATAGTCTCCTGGACATATTTGATCTTGAGTTTAGAGAGAAAATGAGGCTTGATATTTTGAGAGAATATGAAATTTTGTTTAACTGTGAATGAGGTTTGAAAGGGTCTCTAATTCGTGGTAATATAGTGGAATAAGACGGTAAGGTGAAGTGATAATTACGTTGGTAAATGTAATTTATCACCTTGGGAAAATAATCCACCAATCAAGTGACATATAATATGTAGATATTATGGAGTTTTCGGCCCAAGTATCCACCAAACCAAGGGTAATTTCGGTCCACAGTCACCAAAACTTTGTGATTTCGGTCTTGGCACAAACCAAAATGCACATGATGATTTCGGTCTTGGTCCAACTAAAATCTCATGTGATTTCAGTCTATTTCCAACCGAAATCCTATCGTGGTTGTGATTTTACTCTTTTGACTTTTGTTGACTTGTATTATCTTATGTCACCTTACATTGACATGTTTTATTTGGTTGGCTTTCAAAGTTTCATTACGAACATATATAAATACTTATACAATTGATGCTTTCAGGCTATAAATGATTTATTGCAACAAGGTTATGATGTGAATTCACTTATACACGGTTACAATTTAGACCTTACTTGTTTTAAAAAATTTCCAGTTGTCACATCATCCCCCCGTTAGAGGGAATTTCATCGCAAAATTAGTTGTAGAGTGGGTACTCATGAACTAGGGAACAGATGTGGGTACTTTTGTTTCATTTGATCTTCTCGTTCCCGGGTGTATTTAGGTCATTGCTTGGCATTCCAACGGACCTTCACTATTGGTATTCGGCTTTGTTTAGTTCTCTTGATCTCTCTGTCAATGATTTCCATAAGTTCTTCTATGAAGTGTAGACTCTCGTTTTCCTCGATTTCATCGATTATGATTACAAGAGTTTCATCTGATAGACACTTCTTTAGATTGGATACGTAGAAGGTGGGATGTATGTTACTAAGTTCTTTGGGTAGTCGAAGTTTGTAAGCTACCGGGCCGATCCTAGTGAGGATCTCGAATTGCCCAACATATTTTGGATTCAGTTTACGACGCTTTCCAAAATGTATCATTCCCTTCCAGGGTGAGACTTTTAACAATACGCAGTCACCAACCTAGAATTCCAAAGGTTTGCATCGCTTATGTGCATAGCTCTTTGGTCGGTCTCGAGAACCTTTCAGCTCTTCACAAATTTGAACGATCTTCTATGTTGTTTCTCATATGATCTTGGGGACAGTGATAGTGCTACCAGGTACTTTTCCCCTTGCAAGTTGTGTGTCACCTACTTTAGCCTAGCATAGAGGTGATCTGCACTTGCGGCCATAGAGGGCTTCAAATAGAGCGACTTTGATGTTAGTGTGATAACTATTGTTTTATGAAAATTTGATGAGTGGTAAATGGATATCCCAAGCTTTACCAAAATCTATCACACAAGCTCTTAGCCTATTTTGCAATGTTTGAATAGTTCTTTCGCTCTGTCCGTCGGTTTGTGGGTGATAGGATGTACTCATGTCAAGCCTGGTTCACAAGGATTTTTGTAGCGTTTTCCAAAATCGCAAGGTAAACCTCTTATCTTTATCCATGATAATAGATATTGGCACACTATGCATTCACACAATCTCTTTGATGTACATCCTTGTTAGCTTTTCCATCTTGTCTGTCTCTTTTATTGGTAGGAAGTGTGCGAACTTGGTTAACCTATCAACAATCACCCATATGGTGTCTAGTCCACCAAACGTCTTGGGTAATTTGGTTATGAAATCCATGGTTATCCTTTCTCACTTCCACTCGGGTATCTCTTGTTGTTGTAACAAACTCGAGGGTTTTTGGTATTCTACCTTTACCTTGGCGAAAGTCAGGCACATGCTCACATAGGTAGCGATTTCTGATTTCGTGTTTGGCCACCAATAAATTTTCTTGACGTCCAGGTACATCTTGTCTGAACCGGGATGAATGAAGTATTTGGTCTTGTGAGCCTCGTTCATAAGAACGTCTCTGTACCAACCGAACTTTGGTGTCCAGATTCGATTCATGAGATAATGAGCTCTATCACCCTTGACTTCTATATTTTTATCCACTCCTCTCAAGGATTCACCTATGACATTTCCAGGTTTCAAGGCTTCCATTTAGGCCTCTTTGATCTGTGTGGATAGGTGTGAATGGATAGTTATGATCAAAAACTTTACTCGATGGCCTGAGTATTCTTTCGACTGAGGGGAACTGCTACTACATTGGCCTTACCTGAATGATAAAGAATTTCATATGCGTAGTCGTTTAGTAGCTCCACCCATCGAATTTGTCTAATGTTGAGCTCCTTCTGATTTAGAATGTGCTAGAGACCCTTGTGGTTAGTGAAGATCGTGAGCACAAAGCCTAAACCTTGTTTGTATGCATCGTAGTAGACCGCAAGGTCTTCTGTCCTTTCTGGAAGAGATAAGATCGATGCACTGCATAATTTTTGTTTTAGTGTTTGGAAGGCAGTCTCTTGTTTATCTTCCCAGTTGTAGGTCACTCCTTTCTGAGTTAAGGTAGTGAGTGGTTTAGCGATCTTAGAGAAGTTCCGTATGAATCTCATGTAGTAGTTCGCAAGGCCTAAGAACTGACGGATCTCCGCCAGTGTTCTTGGTGCTTTCTACTCCTTAATTGCTTTAATTTTCGAGGGGTCCACATGTATTCCGTCTTCGCTGACCATGTGACCCAAGAATACCACCTCTCGGATCCAAAATTCACATTTTGAAAAATTTGCATATAGCTTTACCATCCTCAATGTATCCAGGACTTATCGTAGATGTTGACTATGCTCTTCCTTACTTCGTGAATAGATCATTATGTTATCTATGAATACTATCACAAATTTATCTAATTAAGGTTTGCACACACGGTTCATTAGGTCTATGCAAACTGTAGGTGCCTTATTCAACCCAAAGGGCATCACTACGAACTCATAGTGACCATAACGAGTCTAAAATTCCGTTTTGAAACATCTTCCTCCTGGACTCGCAACTAGTGATAACTTGATCGTAGACCAATCTTTGAGAAATAGCATGCTCCCTGAAGTTGGTCGAATAGCTCATCGATTCAGGGTAGGGGTATCGCTTTTTTATGGTGAGTTTGTTCCACTCCCGAAATTCAATGCACATGCGAAAAGATCTGTCTTTCTTCTTAACGAATAGAATGGGTGCTCCCCAAGGTGAAAAGCTTGGTCTAATCAATCCTTTGCTCAACACTTTTATCTATTTGACTGGACAGTTCTTTCATTTTGGGCAGAGCCAATTGGTATGGGGACTTGGCTATGGGGATGGCTTCGGGAATTAAGTCGATTTTGAACTTAACTTGTCGCACAGGTGGTATCCTGGAAGATCCTCTGGGAATACTTTGGCAAAGTTACAAACTTACGGAATATCCTTGATATTCTTTACTTCATGTTTCTTGTCAACAACGTGCCTTAGGAATGTGTAGTACTTATTGCATAAGTAGGTCTGACCCTTGATGCAAGAGACAATTTTGAGACTTGTGCTAGGTTTGTCATCGTAGATGACGAAGGTTTCGTTATTTGGTAAGTTGAGTTGGACGGATTTTTCATAACATAATATATCAACATTATGAGAACTTAACCAATCCATACCAATGATAACGTCGAAACTCCTTATTGTAACCGACATTAAATCGATTTGAAAGGAATCGTTGTATAGAGTTACTTTGCACCCTATGTAGACTTCTTTAGTGCTTTCAGTTTTACCATTTTCCATTTCTACTGTGAATATTTCATTGAGTGATTGTGGTTTTTAGTTGAGATGTGTTTAAACTTGTGGCTCACGAAACTTCTCTCCACACCACTATCGAAAAGTATGCATGCATGAGTTATTGAGAAGGAACGTATCGATAACCACTGTGGGGTCCTTCAGGGCTTCCTCGTGCCCTCATGTTAGAATGTTTCCTGTACCGCCAACATTTCTATTATTGTCTTTTGGTCATTCCCTCTTGAAATACCCCATTTCACCGCACCCGTAGCAGGTTCGGATCACTCTGGTATATGTGTTTGGGACGGCTTGTTAGGCTGGCTCCTTATAGAAACGGACATTATGTCCTTGCTTGTTGCAATTTGTGCAGTGCATTTCCTGAAAAGCTCCAACATGTTGAAAGTTGCACTTGTTGCATTTGGGTAGTGTTCCAGCATATTGTTTTTTAGTGCTCGGGCAGTCGGGACTGTGACATTGTGGGCAGCCACTATTTGTTGTTTCTTGGTGGGCTCTTGTGTTGATTTCCCTTTCTCTTGTTACAGGGTCATATTTTGTTGTCACTTCCTTTTTCTTTTTTTTGGGAATGGTCATCATAAAGCCCTGATGGCCTCCATGATCCACAAGCTTTCGTACCAAGCGTTTGGCACTATCAAAGGTGGAGGGGTTTGAAAATAGTACATTTCCTTGAATCTGGGGGGATAGTCCCTATATTTAATGCTCCACCTTTTTGCTTTCTCGGGTGACCATCCTGGGACAAAGCACCGCCAAATCACTAAACCTAGTGGTATATGTTGTTATATCGAAACCCTCCATTGTGAGGTTCCAAAGTTCTTGCTCCAGTTTTTGTACTTCTCCTCTTGGACAATATTCTGCTAGCATCATGAAGTTCAGGTCCTCCCAACTCAAAGCGTTGTCCACGGGGAGTGTCAGAGATTTGACCTGCCCTTTCCACCAGGAGAGGGCCCCGTCGGTGAATGTGGAGTCTGTGAATTTGACCTTGCTCTC
Organism: Lactuca saligna; assembly: GCF_052625555.1. NCBI lineage: Eukaryota > Viridiplantae > Streptophyta > Magnoliopsida > Asterales > Asteraceae > Lactuca > Lactuca saligna. Next base: position 56,563,372 of record NC_136420.1, on the reverse strand, counting down.
TTCCAGAAAGGAACATATTTCAAACACTAACTCAGTCATTTCGAACCACCTTGTCAGGGCGATAATGCATCTGTTGCCATTTAATGTTTTGGGTTTGCAGTTCAAGAACTCCTTATAGGAGCATCATTTTGCTCATCCATGGTTGTCTCCCTGGTTAGAACTATTAGTGCCATTTCCAGCTCTATTGGCACCGTTGTTGCTAATCTGTGCTATGGCAACTGTTACAACGGCTGTTACAACAGCTTGAAAGACGGCAGTATCCATCGGTGGGGGTGGTGGCGGTAATGGTGGTGTTTCTGTGTTGTAGAAACGACTATTAGATTTGCGTGGTGGCATTTTTCTGCCGTAAAGCTTGAAGATGAAATGAGTTTTCCATAGTGGTTACAAGTCGGGTGTTCATCGGACTAGATTATTTTAGTGCTATGTGTTTCATGTTCCCACTTTGTAAGTGATTCGTGATGGAAGTCTACCATTGTTGATTTAAATGATTACGGTCAAAATAGTGACATTCCAATGAAATAAAATGCATGGAAATTTCATTGATATGTTTTAGTACATAGCATTAGGACAAAATTTACTTTTAAGTAGGCCTGCAATACATCAATGTAAGGGAAATTTTCACAACATATCGATCCTTCTCGAATAGTGTAATCACTCATTTGTAGGGTCGAACCTACATACATGAAAGAGTAGCACTGATGCTTACTCGAAAACACCTAATCTATAAACATGAGTAGTATAGGAACTACTCGTGGTGCTTGGTATCCTTTGTGCTTTGGAATGAAGTCATGAGGGTTTGCATCTCCTTCACTCGGTGCTCAGCCTCAATGACACGCCTCGCCATTATGGCCTGACGTTCCCGATATTCTCTCATCTCAGCTCGAGTTGTTGTAACTTCCTTCAAAAGGGCCTCAGTGAAATCCCGTGTTCAATCATGATCTTCGTCCAGATGACGAAGTCAAATTATAGTAACTTCGGTGGTAGCACCAACCTCCATGATCTGGTTGGCATATGCCTTTGCTTGTTCACCATGGCGGGTGATGCGAAGAACAATAACATGGAGAGCCCTGTCTGTTGAACCCCCTCTATCGAGGTTGTAGAAACATTCTTCCATTCTATAGGGTGGGCGTTGTCCCTACTCTTTGCTCCATCTCTTCAAGTCTATTGCCCATCGGGGCTTCAGGCCCTATAAGTTTCGTCTGGGGTTTTGGACGACGTGTGGTGAATTGTAAACTTCGGGTTCTAAGTTGGTGTCTTCCTCGACTTATTCTGCATCCTTTTCTTCCTTCGAGCTCTCTTAAGGATCTTCCTCGGGATCTGCCTCAATCCAACCACCATTTCCCTAGTTGGGGAAATAGGGATCTCCAGGTACATGAAAGCCTACCATAGAGTCTATGCAAGAATACGAGTAAGAGGTATGATAAGAATCTAATGGCATGGTTTTATAGTATTATTAAATACTCCTATAGTATTTTAAATTTGTATGTTAAAGGTTCTGTGTATGGTTTGTTGGTAAGTTTTTGACTGGTTATTCACTACAACCATTCCTTGGAATACGTTAGTCACATCCTGCATAAATATAGTTGATCAAGCTATACTCATCCCCCATCTGATTACATACCCCCGAGGCCTACTCGTAGTGTTCAACTTATCTTAATAATTTTTGTTATGTTACTGTTATGACATTGAACTAGTAAGTATGAATGTACTTATACTTTTACAAAAATATCATAATATTTTAAAGTACACTTTTACGAAAACGTTACATCAGAGAGTTTTAGTCCCATTGTATTTATGTTTTTTATATCTTATGTGGTTTGGTATACTTAGTTCACTATAAACAATGCTCTGATACCAATCTATCACACCCACAAACCAGGATGGCGGAAAAGTCCGGGGGTGGGTGACTTTCATGTATTGTATCATAACAATTGACTAATAGTAAAGAAAGCAAACATAACCATCATAAATATAATTGTAAGAGTTACATCATTTTAAGTGTTACATGTTTCAAAAGTCAATTACAAGATGATGAAAAAAGATTTATTTGATGCCTTAGCGTCCCATCCTCAAAAGCTGGTGGTTACTTGTTTTTAACTATTCCCTGAGAATACAAGTTGTTTGAAAAAGTGTCAGCAATTATATTGGTGATTTAATAAGAGTTTGTATGAATAATTTTAAGCCTTTCCTTGTAAATTAATTGTGATTGTTTCTAGAAAATCCGATATTTTCCATAAAATGAGTTGTAAGTCGTTTGCTTATAAAATGATAGCGTTCTTTCCAGAAAATCCAATATTTTCCATTGAAACGAATTCTAGTCATAAATGTTCTAAGAGTGAAATGTACCAGTATTTTCCATACTTAACATAGTAATATGCACTTTTATTCATATATAAAACCGTTTGAAGAAATGTGTTTTCATGTAAAATAAACGTATCATCGTTTCCCAATGTGAGCTTTCACAACCATGCTAAAAATAAAGTTGCCTGTCGGGACGTTCTTCAAGCGTCGAAGTGTTTATAACATTTGCCACTCATAACCTGTCGGTCTAACTGTAGCTAATAGTTAGGGTATGGGATCATCAGTCCCCTATAGATCTATATACAAGTATCATGCTCTCTTACGGGACACTTCGATTATAAAAAAGGACTTTCATGTATACCTCAGTTAGGTACGATAAAGACAATGTCTCACAAATTTATTCAACGAGAATACATTTTTTTGTGATGAAAACATTTGTATATGTAATTATCCCCTGTTTCCAGGATAATTAAGGAATGGCGTAAAACAATTATATATGTACTCTATATAATTACACCCTTTGCTCAACGGGTTACAAAGGTGATAGAGTTTCGTGAACTATACTTTATATAGTTTATTGTAGTAAGAAATTTGTACCCAAAATATATATGTTTTATATATTTTCTAAGAATAATGTTGCGTGTTTCGAACTCATCTTTTCATATCTTTACGTTTTTATCAAAAGTTTGCATGTAAGAGTATACGAGTTTGGTAGAAAAGTCATTTCATGTATTTATCACTTTTCGTAAAAATAGTAAATAAACTTATTTAAATTTTTGCGTTTTAACATAAAGTTTCTTGTGTGTTATTTGTATCCCCTCCCCCCTAAAACATATAAAAATTCTTGAAAAATGTAGGGGTATGAACTCACCTTATGTGTATTTACGATTTGATAACGAAGTGAGGGTGGTGATCTCCAAGTTACGAACACTCAAAAATGATTGTATCCTAAGAGTTTTAATCAGATACGATGTGTGAATGAGATGGATTATCATGAAAATGTTTGTAGAAACACTAGATAATAAGGTATACTTACCAAGATCCTTAAGAGCAACTTTGAAGAAAATAGTCTCCTGGAGATATTTGATCTTGAGTTTGGAGAGAAAATGGGGGTTGACCTTTTGAGAGAATATGAAATTTTGTTTAACTGTGAATGAGGTTTTAAAGGGTCTCTAATTTGTGGTTATATAGTGGAATAAGAGGATAAGGTGAACTGATGTTTACGTTGGTAAATGTAATTTATCACTTTGGGAAAATAATCCACCCATCAAGTGGCATATAATATCTAGATATTATGGAGTTTTCGGCCCAAGTATCCACCAAACCAAGGGTGATTTCGGTCCACACTCACCAAAATCATTTTGTGATTTCAGTCTTGGCACAAACCGAAATCAACATGGTGATTTCGATTTTGTCCAACCGAAATCACATGTGATTTTGGTCTAGTGCAAACAGAAATCAGATGGTGGTTGTGGTTTTACTCTTTTTGACTTCTGTTAACTTGTATTATCTTATGTTGCCTTACATTGACTTGTTTTATCTGGTTAGCTTCCAAAGTTGCATTACGAACATATATAAATACTTATACAATTGATGCTTTTAGGCTATAAATGATTTATTGCAACAAAGTTACGATGTGAATTCACTTGTACACGATTAAAATTGTGACCTTTCTTGTCCTACGGTAAATCCTTTTATCAGAAATATATTTGATCCTTTATTGTGTAAAATTTTCATGCATAAGGCAACCAGCAGTGATAGTGGAAGTTCCTCGCATGAGTTGTAGCAAGTGATCGATGAATGTTCTTTCTTTGTTCTATGGTTTGGAGTGTTATTGCATGAATGTTGCTTTCATTGTGATTTGTGGAACTCGTAAGTGATGCAAGTTACCTATTAAGTGAATATGTTAAGTCACATGTGGAGAAGGTTAAATAATCTCAGAGTGATGGATTTGACCCTATTGTGCAACTCTTGTCTTAGTCCAACCATTACAGGGATGAGTCTTTTACTCGAAGGATTATCTAAACTTTGTTGTATGTGATTGTATTCATGAAGTGTTTAGCTCACGTTATGGGGAGTTCTTCAGCAGTTGATAGGTAGGGTGAGTATGGGAACCTAGGAGAGCCTAGGAAGTGCTTTAGTGGGTTTGGTTATACTGTTTATTGGGTACTTGGAGTACTAGTTTGATAAGTTTGCCTGAAGGATTTAGGATAATTCTTGAGGAATGTATAGATAGGTGTGGAAGGTACTATTTGGCTCGTACTATGAAAGCACAGGATCCATACTTGAATCGAGGAGAGTCACAGAGAATCTATGAAGTCTGTAGGATGAGGATTCTTGAATATGTTTTGATCATTTGTATGATAGGTTTTCAGAATAGTGATGAGCATGCATGAAGGAGGTTCAAGTTCTGGTCCAAGCTCAAGTGCAGCTACTTAGTCGATTGATGAGCGGATGTGGGATTTCATATCGTCAGAGATTACCCGCAGTAGTTTAGAGCATAATCATGTGATCTTCGGAATGGTCAAGGAGGGGATTATGGAGATTCTGGATGAGCATTTGGGCGTGTTTCAAACTAAGATTATGGCTACTGTGGGATCTCTCACTCTTTCTCTCCGGGAGTTTTGTGCTTGTGGAGCTCCCGAATTCTTTAGGGAAAAAGACCCCATTGCTAGTAGGATATGGTTAACGGATATGGTGAACGCTTTCCGGATGAGTTAGCGGATATGGTGAATGCTCGGGATTGGTGGGAGGAGGTAGAATTCACTTTGAGATGCAAAGGCCTGGAGAGGATGACTTGGGATGAGTCCGTGACCCGGTTTAGGGCACATTTGGCAATACCTATTGAGGTGCAGTAGTTGGCGAGGGACTTTCAAGGCCTTCTCCAGATGACTGAGATAGTGACAGAGATGACTACCAAGTTCTGAGAGAGCGCTTTTTCGGTTCCATAGTATGTAGTGGACGTGGAGATGAAAAAAGTAAGGTATCATGATATGTTGAGGGATGACATCAGGGAGTCTGTGAGTTTGACAGGGTGTAAGACCCTGTATGATATGATTGTTAGAGCCCAAGAATAAGAAATCGATTTGAAGCATGATGGGAATAGGAAGTCAGAGAAGACTCAGATCGCAGTGTGTAACACCCTGCCGGAATCATTTCTGAATTGGGTGTGAGTGATGTAATTTAGATGGTACGGGTAATTGGTTTGTGTTTTGGAACCAAGGGGTATCTATGTAAAGTGTTAGCTCAGACTTTTATGGAAATTGGATTTTGTTTGTGGAAATATTAAGGTGAGTATGAGTTGATAGAAGCATAAAGCATCTTATTGTATCTGCATGGATATAAGGATTGTCAGAATCAGGCTTATAACAATGGAGTTATGACCTTCGGAAGGTTGCAAGATTAAAGGCAAAATCCTAGTACGTAGGGCGTACATAGGGAGTACGTGGGGCGTACTGATGCGAAGGTAAGTATGTTGGGCGTACCTCAGTGTACGTTGGGCATACAAAGGAGAAGGATCGCGAACTTGAGATGGTTATGCTAACCATATTAGGAGTACGCAGGGCATACTTCTGATTCATGCAAACCATATTTTAGGGATTTTAAGCTCATTTTCTCTTCACCCAACATTAATACCTTCATCCTCCATCCATTTTAACCCTAGAATCGAACCCTAAATGCAATTTGGTGATTTTAAGCTTGGTATGTGCTTGATGAGTGTTTTGTGAAGAAGAAGAAGAAGAAGAAGAAGAAGAAGAAAATCATTTAGAGGTGTGGATTGAGCTTCTAGATCCAACAGTATCTTTCCTTTTGTAATCTTCCTAATGTAAAAACCTTTAACTTTGATGATCTTTTTGGTTGGATCTACTTTGATGGAGTTCTTTGGCATTTTGAGTCCCTTGTTGTAAAGGTGAGCTTTTGATCTACTCCAGCAATGGTGGATGTTAGATCTAAGCTCCACTAAGGTCCCTTATTCATAAAAATGGAAACTTTATGAAAAGTCTTTGTACATGCATGTATTAACCTTTTATCAAGTTCCTTTTCAAGTGTTGAGTCGCATTAAGTCATGTTTTTGAGCAAAGTTGGAAACTTTATTAGTTACGACCTTGGCTAGGGACCTAGTCTATGTTTTAGATATCCTGTCTTAATCTATTAAGTGAAAAATGTGGGCTTTGGATTCCTTACTAGTACGTCAGGCTTACGAGGAGGTTCGCTCACCTTAATGTGAGGAACGTGGATCAGGATGTTGTACATTGCACATCATGGTCGAGTATGTTAGGTGTACATCTCGAGTACGCTAGGCGTACTCACAGAGGATCGTTTTAGGCCATTAGATTCTTTCTAGGCTTCTGGTTTGTATCTTTTGGGCTCATTTGGATTGTAGTCCCATAAAGGGTTTTAGGGGTCCAATTTGGAAAATTGGGAAATAGTTGGGCCTTGAGTGATTATGTTAGAAATTGGGCCTTTTGATATTTGGACTTGGGCCTTAGGCCAAGTATATGAAGGGTAAAAAGTTCTTTTACCGATGTTTGGACTCATAGGGTGAGCCAAGATCCAATTATTGCTTGGATGATTATTTTGTGATTGATAGTGTGGGTATTTTAGTAGACAGCAATCCGAGATTCAACAGTGCAAGGTGAGTTTTCTCACTATGCCCATAGGTTAAATGCACCAATGTTGGCCCATTACTTGTTATGTGGAATGCTAGTTATCTTTGTGATTCTTGCATGAACAACCATGGGCGTAGCCCATGTGAACTTGGATGTCAGACCATGGGGGTAGCCCATGGCATTTCAAGGAAAGACCATGGGGGTAGCCCATGGCACTTGGATGTCAGACCATGGGGGTAGCCCATGGCATTTCAAGGAAAAGACCATGGGGGTAGCCCATGGAAAATATATGTATTTGTATGTGGTATTTTGGGGAGCTCACTAAGCTTTATGCTTATGGGTTTCAGTTTTTGTTTCAAGTACTTCGGTTTACAAAGGGAAGAGCTCGGGATGATTGCAGAGAACCCACCAATAGATTATGCATTTTGTGATTTACTCTAATTAATATATTAAACTCATAAATTCGTATATACTTGAATTAGAAGTAGTGCTCTTTTGGGTTTCCCTCAAAACTAGTAATTGACATAATGACTTTTGAGAGAGAGAGAGAGAGAAAGAGAGAGAGAGAGAGAAAGAGAGAAAGAGAGAGAGTGTGTGTGTGTGTGTGTGTGTATTTGTGAGTGAGTGAGTGAGAGAGAGTGTGAGATTTTGAATTATAGGTTTATTATAAGATTAATAAATTGCAATAAATAATTTATTAATATATTATGAGTTTAATATATTAATTAGAAATAATATTATCTAATTACTAATTAATTAGAAAATAACTGGAATTAACTATTGGGTTATTGGGTTAGTTAAAAGTGAAAGTAACTAAGTTGTAATTGTTCAATAGTTGAACAAGAGGATTCTAGTATAATCTAGGGATAACCAAGATTTTGAACCCTCATAGGTTTCTAAGTTAATCCTTAAGGATAATCAGGAATATGGATAATTAGCTAATTTAAGATAATAGTATTATATTCAAATTAGGGTTATCCAGGGTTTCCTTGTTTAGCTAAAGAAAGAGCCTTGAGGCTCATAATATCGACAACTCCTTCTCAAGAAGAAAAAGCCAAAAATCAACTATTCCCTCATCTATATTCTGAATTCTTTCATTGCTAGGGCTTAAATACAAACCATTAGAAGCATGAGATTTCTCGTGCTTGCTTTATGAAGCTTTTCAACAAGGAATTGTTTGATTATTTACTATAATAATCAAAAGGTATGTAAACTCTCAACCCTATATAAATTTCAAAAATATTAGGGTATAGCTAGGGTTCTTGATGTTCAATTATTTGTTGCAACCAATAGAGAAAACTTAGATCCAATAGGTTGCATGTGAACTTAGGGTTAAGTTTTTCTGCCACATATTTTTTTTTGTAACCTATAAAATCTATCAATGATACCAGAGCTATTATTTTCAATTGATTTTCACAATGTTGAATAGATCAAAATTAGGGTTTACTAAAATTAAACCTTAAAGGAGGTATTTTCAAATATTGATAGGGTTCTTGAAACCCTAGCTTCCACCCTTACAAATTTCAAATTTTGCTAGCGTTCTTACAACCAAAGCCTCCTTGACCTTTTTCAAAAATTAGGGAGCCCTTTTAGAGTTTATCTTGTTTCCGTAATTGTTATTTTAAAAGCCTTAAAATTTCAATAATTAAGCCCTGATAAACCCAAGTCGTATTTTCGAAAATTAGGGGTTTGGATTAGGATTAACTTTGAATTATTCTATAAATTTGTTAATTGTAAATAATTATTTAATCTATAATGATTTAATTAATTTATTTAATTGGCTAATTAAAAGATAAAGATAAATCATAACTGATTTAATATAAATTAATTATAAGACTTAATTTAAATAATTAATATTTAAACCTCATATTATGAAAAGTTTTTAAATATACCTTATATATTATTATTATTATTATTATTATTATTATTATTATTATTATTATTATTATTATTATAAGTAAATTGCTATATGTAGAAGACAAGTTAGTCAAATCGCTAGTACATCTTATTCACGAAACCATGCTATAAAGACAGTATAATGAAGTGGCTTATAAAATGGTCGTTAAATGGGTGTCCACTCTCATCCACCGCTCTCATGTGTGGTGTAGGGTCGTTAGCCTAACGGGTTTGATAGGACATTATATCATTAATATGTATAATGATATATTAGTACTAGAACCTTCATTTAAAAATCCCACTATAGCTACCTTAGGAAAAATGTGAAGAGTATGTTAATCCATGAAAACACACATCATACTTTAATATGTCGTTAGTGGATCATGTGCGGTTAACCAGCACATTAATAGGGACTTTAAAGAGAAATGGTATGCATCTCGAAATATTATCATTGTTAATGGAGCGTGTGTAGTTAACCGACACATTAGTTGGAGATGATAAATGACATCGAGGGTGCCAAGTGTCTTTGCAAGGTTATTCACATCTTGTTTATGATAATCGGCATCCCAGTCACAAATAAGAGAGCATAATATGAGATTAAACATGCCTTTGATAAGATTCAATGAATCTCAAAAGATCTAGGAATTTCCTAGTTTGAATTGGTGAATTGTTTTTATCTACCTTCATAAATTTTCAATAAGATTACGCATCTCTCTTTTTAGTTGTGAATAGTTATCTTGGATCCTAGCCTTGAATATTAATTATGGGTTAAAATATTAAGGATTTATATAAACTATCTAAAACCACTTCTTTCATATATATATATATATATATATATATATATATATATATATATATATATATATATATATATATATATATATATATATATATATATATATATATAGAGAGAGAGAGAGAGAGAGAGAGAGAGAATTAGGTTCAAATGTTTTCTACAACTATTGTATGCATGTATGGACCAACGAGAATTTAACAATAATTTAATCATTAATTAAATTAATAAGGGTAAATTAGTAATATTACATATATCTATTAATTAATATCCAAATTTAATCATTGATATCCCTTTTTTGGGGGGATCAGTTTTTTTTACGTATTAAAACCCTAGACATCGACGCCTCAAAGGAAATCGATATTTCTTCCTCACACAACAACCAATTCTTGATGCAGACCTCTCTTCCTCACATAATAGCTGATTATTCTTGATCTATCTCCATCATTGGCCGCCTTCCAAATCATCTCTGCTACTGCTGATTCAAAGGCCTCCAATTTGTTGCTCGATCCAAAGACCTTCAATTTGTTTGTTATGCGTTAGAAACAAAAGAACATCTTGTAGTTACAAGGTAATTTTTCAAAAATTCTTGTTTTATCAAAATTAATCTTATAGAATATCTCTATCTGTAAATTTCAATTTTTTTTAAAGCCACATCCTCTGTTCTTTGATTGTCGGCACTCGATTTCACAAAAAGCAATTTCTCTAATGTGCTTTAGGTAATACAAATTAGTCCTATTCTTGAAATAAATAAATTATATTATATATTACGATTTGTTTATAAACATGCGTAAATAAGTTTGACAAATATTTTAAAATTGTTTTTGTCTTCACTATCTTTAAAAGTAATGCTAGACGATCAAATAGTTAAATTTTTTGCTAATCTATTTTATAATTGGATTTTTGTATTTGCTACTATTTTTTTGTGATTTATTCATTATTAGTAAGATTAAAAATGTATGTTTTGTATTTTCCTCTTTAAAATGTTTATGTTTGCATGCATATTGGTTATTAACATATTTTTGATGATTTCTTTGTCTATTTATAAGGATCATTGTCTTTGTTGATGCATACCTAGCACCCATATTACTATTCTAACTTCATTAATTGTTTTAGATGGATTTTGGCTTGTTTGATGAAAATGCATAACAAGTGTTTGTTGAAATGCTTGAAAGAGAATCTAAAAAATTTAACCTTGTGGTATGCATTCTATCATAATTACTAGCAATACATTTATTATGTAATTGTTTAAAAAGGTAATTAATTTGTCTATGTATTGTTTTGGTTCAATTTGTGATTTTGAATTCCAATTTCTATTGTCCATCGTTATTGTATATTTTGAATAAAAAATTATATTAGAAGTAAATACAATACTTTTGCATGTATTCTATCTATTCTGTCAAGATGTATTCTGCTAGAATAGAATATATGTATTCTGCTAGAATGTGTTCTATGTATTCTGTCATATTCTATGTATTCTACTAGAATATATAAAGTGATAGTTAATTGCAAGTAACATGTTTTTAACCATTATTAGTTTTTGTTGTATTTGTGATAAGAATGGCTGGAAGAATGTGTTGAAGACCTAATATGAATAACTTAAAGAATGAATAAAGTTTGATCATACTCACAATTTAAGAATGTTGTTATTTTTAAGAATTTTATTCATTTTTGTTGATATTCTTTTAGAATATGTATAATCATATTAAAATGTATAAGGCTTTTAGTCTGTAAGAATATGTATGAATTTGTATTGAAATTCGAATGTATAAGAATATATTAGAATGTTGTTATTTTTCAAACTCGGATTCAAACTTTTTGTTATTCTTCAATAATATTCTAATAGAATAAAATTTGAAAGAGCTACATTCTAACAAAAAAATATTCTGACAGAATAAAATTGGTTATGTTTATAAATTACGTTAGAATTAAAACTGAATTAATTAAAAAAATTCAGATTTTTAAAATCAGTAGAATTAATTATCCCTAAAAATCCAAAAATTTCCTTTTATAAATGTAGTTAATTGTCCAAAATACCCTTTTGCTAAAATTTGTGTGATTATATGATACATCTTATCCCATTGTAATATCATACACTCTAAAATCATGTTCATTGATTAATTTTATCCGTTTGTCCAAATCTGTGAATTCTGGCACACAATAGTTAGTAAAAAAAAATAACGTAAGCCTATATATATATATATATATATATATATATATATATATATATATATATATATATATATATATATGTCTACACCAAGAGATGTTTCTACTACTCAGTCTTCCACCAACAACAACTTCACTCTATTATCGATCCTCTCTAAAAATAAACTAGTTGGTCCAAACTACATTGATTGGATGTGAAATCTCAAGATGACTCTTTGATACGAGAGAAAAGAATAAGTCCTTGATAAAGCTCTTGTCAAAATTGATGAGTCATTTAAGCGGAGAATGCAAGAAGACTCTTCGATACGGGAGCAAAGAATATGTCCTTGAACAGAGGATGCAATATGACTCTTTAATATGAGGGAGAGTCTGTATGTAATCATGTGCAGAGAATTCAGAGATATGTGGAACACCTTGAAAAGCTTAATGTGAAATTTGATGAGGATTTGGTTATTGACATAATCCTTAACTCCTTTCCATCTTGTTATTATAAGTTCATCTTGACTTATCATTTCAACAACACAAAGACTACATTGGCCCAACTCCATAACTTGTATCGGACAACTGAATCAACGATGAAAAAAGAATCAAGTCCCTTCAGCTACAAGTGCTCCCTTCCTTTCCATTGGGCAAAACAGAAGAAAGAAGAGGAAGGCTACACGTCAATCAAACTGGAAAGGCAAGGCCCAAGCTAGATTGTCTAGCAGTGGATCAAGGATGGCAAGGTTAAGCCATCGTCGGTAGGTATATACACTCTTCAAGTCAATAACACACAACTTAGTTGTTCTTAGGTCCTTGATATAGGATGTGGATTTTATATTTGGTCTGATTTTTATGGGCTAAGAGAAAGTAAAGAAGTGAAGAATGGAAGACTAAATATGATGATGGGAAATAGGCAATCTTCTCCTGTTACCAAGATTGGAACTTATGGTCTTATGCTTAGTAGGATGTTAGGATAGATTTGATTAGTTGTTACAGTTCATTATAAATTACGCGAAACGTTATTTCTTTTCATACATTGTTTAGACAATGATTTCACTATTCTTTTAATGATATGAATGGTTTGATTTTGGATTAGAATGGTGTTTTTATGTTTGAAGATTTACCTTGTAATGGTGTGTATGAAACTGTGATTTGTGTTTATAGCTTAGGCAATAGAGTATTAAATATTAATTGGTCTAATGATGTAAATAAAGAATGCTTGTGGCCTTGTCATCTTAGACACAACAACAAGAAACGCATCACCCGAATCCAAAAGGATGGAGTGTCGGAATGCGAGTATTGTCCTATGGGTAAGATGAAAAAACCACCTTTCACTGGATCTTGTGAAAGAGGTGAATGTTTCTTGAATCTCATACATACATATGTGTGTGGACCCTTTAGATCAACCACAAGGGATGGAAATCAATTCTACATGACATTTACGATCATTATAGAAGATATGAAAATATCTACTTAATTAAATATAAATCTGAAACCTTTGAAAATTTCAAAGAGTTTAAACATGAGGTGGAGAATCAATTGGGCAGGAAGATAAAACTGTGTCGATCTGATAGAAGTGAAGGGTATCTTAGTATCGAGTTCTACGACCATCTCAAGGAATGTGGAATAGTTTTATAATTGACTCCGTTTAGGAGATCACAACTTAATAGTGTGGGTGAGAGAAGAAAGTGAACCCTCTTATACATGGTGCATTCCATGATGAGTCGAGCTTCGCTTCCTATTTCTTTCTAAGGGTATGCCTTAGAAACCTATATTATTAATCGTGTCACTACTAAGACGGTTTCCACACCTCATGAGATGTGGACATGAAAAGTTCCCTCATTAGCCACATAAAGGTTTGGGGTTGTGAAGCTTTCATTAGATGAGAGACCCATGATAAGCTAGAACCTAGAAGTGAGAGATGTATTTTCATTGGTTACCCGTGAAAGTATTTTTGATACTTGTTCTACAAACCTAGTGAGAATGTTGTCTTCATAGCTCGAAGAGGAGTCTTTCACGAGAGAAAGAGAGAAAGAGAGAGAGGGAGAGAGAGAGAGAGAGAGAGAGAGAGAGAGAGAGCTCATATTCAAAGAGGACTTTGGGAGTGCTACTGATCTGGAAGAAATTCTAAAATCAACCAATGAAGGAAACTTAGAATACACTAGCTCTTAAATAGAGAATAAGACTCATGTTGAGCCTATTGATAGTTCATTAACTCTTCGCCAGTCATGTAGAGTTACTATGCCACCCACGTTCTATGGTTTCCATATAACTTCATATGGTGACACGTTTATCAGTGATGGTACACTGGTAAATTTAGATGAGCCAGCTAACTACAAAAAAGAAATGGTGATCCCTAAGGCTGCCAAATGGAAAGAGGAAATCGACAGTGAGATTTACACCAAGTACAACATCCAGGTTTTGGAATTTGGTTGATCATAAACCTAGTCGAAATATTGTTAGGCTTCAAATGGATCTTCAAGAAGAAGACCGACATGGAAGGGAAAGATACACTTCCAAATCATGAGTGGTTGCAAAGGGATTTACTTAAACCTTCGGGGTTGACTATGATGAGACCTTGTCACCAGTGGCTAAGATCACGTCTATTAGGGTAATGCTTGCCATAGTTGCCTTTAATGATTATGAAATATGGAAAATAGATGTCAAAACTTCTTTCCTTAATGGGAAATTGGATGAGGATGTTTACATGAGTCAACTAGAGGATTTATACATGAAAAGTTTCCTAATGGAGTTTGTAAGCTTGAGAAATCCATTCATGGATTGAAACAAGCATCTCGCATTTGAAATATTTGTTTTCATGAGAGAGTGAAAGAGTTTGGTTTTTCTAGGAGCAAGGATGATTTATGCTTGTATGTCAAAGGTAGTGGAAGCATACTAACCTTCCTAGTGCTATATGTTGATGACATACTCCTTATGGGAAAGAACATGCCAACCTTGCAAGAAGTGAAATCTTTGCTCAGGAAGTGTTTCGCCATGAAGGATCTAGGGGGAAATGCCTATATTCTCGGGACAAGGATTCCGAGGGATATAAAGAAAAGACTTGTTGATATTATTCAAAGTACTTACTTGGATAAAATACTTAAGCATTTTAGTATGAAAAATTTCAAGAAAGGGGAATTGCCTATTCAAAGTAATGCCAAGTTGAGTAAGACTGAAAGCACTAGTACGATGAAGATATAACTAATATGAGACGAGTGCCATATGTTTTAGCTGTAAGTTTGATCATATATGCTATGATGTGCACTCACCTTGATGTGTCTTTTGATTTGAGCATGGTTGATAGTTTTCAAAGCAATCCCGGTAGAGCTCATTACACTGCAATAAAGAACATACTTAAGTATCTATGAAGGATGTAGGATATGATTTCAGTCCTTGGAGGCAGTGATATGTTAAGATTAATTGGATATAGTGATGCAAACTTTCATACAAATCGAGACAACTTTTGTTCTTAGTCATTCTAGGTGTTTCCGCTAAATGGTGGAGCTGTGAATTGGAAGAGTTCCAAGCAGGATATGGTGGTTGTTTCTGTTGGAATAGTGTCTAAGGCTATAACTATATTCGGTGGTGCATGGTCCTTTTGGGTTGCCTTCACCATAGCAACTTGAAGGATGATTTGTTAAGAGAGAGTAAATATTATAAGGAATAATATTTAGCTATTTGATTAATATAAGTCATAGATTAATTGGTATTAATTTGGTGACTTAAAGAGATTAATTAAATAAGAGGGTATAAACTATCAATTGTTTGATAGTTAGACTTTAGACTATAAATCCATTAGGATGGACTTTGGACGGTTTCTAAGAGCTTTAGGATAGCTCAAAATAGTCCATAAGGATATCTATGGAATGGATTTGGATAGCCTTAAGTGAAGATTATCCAATTAGGGTTTAGGGTGAAACCCTTAAGGAGTCTAAAGGTATAAATAGGCCCTTGGGGTGTGGAATTCGTGGACAAGCTTTCAGAACCTAAAGAAAGGAACCTCTGGCCGAATTCCATCCCCTCTCCTCTCTCCTAAATCATCTTGCTTGCTATTGGTGTTTGTAAGCCATTAGAGGAGTGACAATTGTGACTCTAGAAGCTCCAAGACAAGAAGATCAACAAGGAACTCAAAGGTATGATTCTAGATCTGTATTAATGTTATTGTTTAACCTAATTAGCCATTAGAAGTCTTGGATTCAAAAGCATGTTTGATAGAAAGCCTAGATCCAAGCAATAGGGTTTTGCATGCGCACATAGGAAAGTTATTATGGCTAAAACCCAACAGTTTCAACTTGAGAATCATAGTAAATTACATTGAGTGAGGCATTAGAGGAGGTGGCTTGGTTGAAGAACTTCATTAGAGATCTCAGAGTAGTCTCGTCCATTTAGGAGCCATTGGAACTTTACTATGATAGCGAAGGTGTGATTTCTTTAACCAAAGAACCAAAGGATCATGGTAGATCCAAGCATGTAAATAGAAATTAGCATAAATCAGATATTGGGTAGAAGAAGGCCATCTTATAGTGATGAGAGTATCCTCAAAAGATAATCATGCATATCCTTTCATGAAGGCTCTAAGTAGGGTTAATCATAACTAGCATGCTAGGATAATAGGTTTGAGAGATTATATTAGTTTTAGTATTTAGTTGATATTTTTTAGACTTTTAAAAAATAAATGTAATCACTTTGGAGATTAAGTAATAGACATTATTTTTGAGTACGATTAATCCTTTTTCAAGTATTTATTATTGTGTTTCATTTTGCATGTTTTACTTCCTGAATAATTTGATAATTTGAAATTCCACATTAGTTCATACTTTTAGAAGTAAGTAGTGAATCAAGAATTTCATGAATAGACTGTAGATTGTCTATGGAGATTAGACATTGCAATGGTTGCTACAATATTCATGAGTACTTAAAAAATTGGAGATTTTGAGTATTGGATAAACGCATGCTCAGATAAGTACTTCATGGATTATATCACAAGTAATTCTGAGACGATACCATCCTATATTCTTAAGATGGAGATATATTAATTGTAATTTATAATTCGGTTGTGCATTGGTGTTATGTAAATGGATTAGTAACATGATGTTATAAAACGTAGTGTCAAGCATGATTTCGTGAGTAAAACATACAAGCATATGAGTTAAAATTTATTCGTTCCCTTTACCCTAACGGGAAAGTGATATGTTTAGGCCCCTAAGTGATTTGGAGTTGACATTATAGTGTTGGTCCCAGCCAACACTAAATTGTTGTGTTCAATTAGTAAGTCTTATGAGGTCATCACAAATCGGGAAATCGGAAAACAAAATTTTGGCCAAGAGATTGATTGTAATCCATGTTTCATGTTTATACGATATCTTATAGAACCAAGTAATATTTGATCACTTATCTTAGGACTGATATCTAACCAGATCAGAGTTTGGAGATGCTTTAAAAAGCACCTTTTGTTGTTCGATTTAGAATTTATACTTCCAATTGTATTTATAGAATTATCCAAGTGGGAGCCTTTTGGATTAGGTGTCTAAGTGTAACGACCCAAATTTTCAATTCAAATTTCCATTTTTAACTTACCAAAACGATTCCAATAAACCATAAAATCTCAAGAAAAATTATTTTCAAATCCATAACAACAACAGTTTTATTCAAATATCAGAGTATCCCAAAAGAAAACGCATGAGATATTGCATGTCACGTCATCAAGACTTGCCCTTGCCCCTAGGCTCTGAAGTACCTGAAATAATCAACAAATTGTAAGCTAATGCTTGGTGAGTTCCCCAGAGCATACCCCACACAATCCACATAATCACATAATCCATACTAGCTATAAAAGCTACATAAACCATATAAGCCATGCATACAAACATATAGGGAAGCTCTGGAAACCCTCCAGGGTCTTACTCTGGGTGCCATGGGAACCCCCACATGGTCTTAGGCTAATGCCTCATGTGCCATCCCCAATTTTGCAGCCAAAAAAAACCGATTTGCTTATGCTTTGTTTTAAAATCGGAGTAATCCTTTTTAAGGAAAACAGCTGCGGAATTTGTTCCCAAAATAAAATGTGATCAAATAAAATTTATCAAAGAATTTCTTAAAGAAATGTATTTTCATTAAATAAAAAAATCTCAGGATGTCATGTTACGATACAGACCAAAAGCATAAACAGTATAAAATAGACCTTACAACAGTTATTTATAACTACTGATCTATAATCCAAAATCTCTCGTCAAGTTCACTAATTTATACCCTTGTGCCATTACCTGTAATGCAAAGAAAACTGAGTGGGTCAGGCTTGGGAGCCTGGTGAGCATATAGGGTTTTCAACCCACAATAATATAATTATTATATTCAATCATCAAACAATCAACCCAATTACCCATCCCCATTATCTTCTTTTATTCTTAAATACCTTTCCTAAGGAATTATCCTAAGGGTCATCTCCTACATGGTATTTACCTCTCATCTTCTTACATCGCATTTCCTTTATATATATTCGTTCCTAAAGCATGAATACGCAGTCACAACATCGCCTGGACTCGTAACTCATAGTAAGCGTTAGGCTATAATCTCATGAATACGTAGTCACAACATCGCCTAGACTCGTAATTCATTGTAAGGGTTAGAGTATCATCGTATGAATATGTAGTTACAACATCGCCTGAACTCATAAATCATCACCTACAGGTTATGAACCTGCTGGTGTTTCCACGGGGTCATCTAGAATAGTCTGTGGTCACCATCTATACTCTGGTAGATGACTACATCGCCAAATTGCCACATCGCCGGTCAAGGTTATGGTATCTCCTCTCATCTCACATCAGCTATTTATCATCACTTATCTATCATCACCTAATTATCATTACCTATTTCTCATCACCTAATTATCATCACTATTTCTCATCACCTAATTATCATCACACATTATCTAATTCATCTACCCATGTTCTACCCAACATATTTGAAGATATAAAATATATATACAGCTTAACTCATTTAAAACCTATATAAAACATCCATTCCACACTCATCTCAAATAAACAACAATATATAAACACATAACACGTATTTCATAGCAAATACTTAATATATATATATATATATATATATATATATATATATATATATATATATATATGTTAGAAGAAAATGATCACATACTCACCCAAAACATATACTTAATACATTCACACAATACTTGTATTAAAATCGTGTTATAAAAGGGACTATACACTCACACGTATAAACAACAATATATATACACATAGCACGTATTTTATAAAATACTTCATATCTATGTGTAAGATGAAAGTGACTATACACTCACTTGATCAGAAGATGATCCGACAGCACTACGGCTTGCAGAAGTAGTATTCTTCGGTAAAACTGGGATCACTTCACACACCGGGTTTCTCGCGGACAGAGCTTCGGCTCGGAAACTCTTTTCTTCTCGGGATCTTCGGGTTTCGGGACTTGCTTCGGGTCTCAGGGTTGATACCGGGGCTTCGTGGGTATTTCTTTACACATAAATCGATGCAATACAGGTGAGAGATGAGAGAATGAGCAACCAAACTCGGTTGGCCCTTCATATCTATTTATAAGGCAAAATTTGCCCTTTCCACATCGTGGAACCTTTTTCCACGTCGTGGGCTTGGTCTTCATTGCATGTGTCATCGCAAGTTGCATCTGGGGGACTCCAGGAGGTGTCAGAAGACTTGCCACGTCGTGGCACTGCTTGCCACATCATGGTATCTGACAGTTTTGGGGTTTCGCACCCCGAACTTTAGAAATTCATAACTTTCGCGTACGAAATCCGTTTTCGACGTTCTTTATATCGACGCGTAGGTGAGATTATCCTCTACAACTCTCGTTTAGACTCTTTTGGATAATTTTGAATTTAATTTTTAATATATTATAAAAATATTACTTATATATTATTTTTAGTAGGTCGGGATAGGAAAACTCCATTATAAACTCATAACTCCTTCGTCTGATGTCCGTTTTCGTCTATCTTTCCGTCGTTGCACTATTATCGATGAGATCTTCAATTATCATTTAGATTGGTTTGGCTAAATATCTCTCTAATGTAAATTCACTATTTACGTCGCGTTGTGTCGTGCCGGTTCTTTCGTGAAACTTCGATAGGTCATAACTTCTTCGTTATAACTCGGATTTCGGCGTTCTTTATATGTACGGAATCCTTGTAACATATAATATAACTTAGTTAAGATTAATCCTTCTAAATAATCTTCCATCAAAAATTCATTTTTGATGCTTATCGTCTCTAAATTGACTAGCCCGGATCTATGGGCATTACACCTCAGGAACCCCCCCGAGGTCTTGATTAAGGATGCCCTGGAAACCCTCCAGGGTCTTATACCCTAATGCCACTGGAACCCCCCGAGGTCATTACCTAGGATGCCATGGAAACACTCCAAGGTCTTACACTTAAATGCCTCGGGACCCCCCCCCCCCCCCCAGGTATTTACCTAGGATGTCGTGGAAACCCTCCAAGGTCTTACACCTACATGCCCCGAGAATCCCCAAGATCTTCCATACAACTATCATAGATACAACTATAATACCACATATCACATAATCAACTAGCACAACACATAGTAAGTAATGGTCCGGCCTTGGTGCCTTCGACCCATTGGTATGGTGACACGACTCACCTCTCAAAAATGTTACATTGATAAGATTAGATCAAATAAGTCCCCATGTGTATCTCTAACTCAACTGTCTACAATCATCATGTAACTAGCTTTGTCAAAACTCCAGAATACCAAAAATACCGTCAAAGTCACACTTGGTCAACCTTGTTCAAAGTCTAAGTCAACGGTCAAGGTCAATAGTCCATGTTGACCCCAACTAGTCGAGTGCATCTAGAAACTCTTTGAGTTCCTTCAGAGTCCAGAAAACTGAAATCTCGACTCAACTCGCGAGTTACCTGAGTAACTTGTCGAGTTCTTTAGTGTCCAAGGGCCGAAACTCTAAACCGAAATCTCTAGATCGAAACCCCTAATCAGCTCACCAAGATCACTTAGGATCCTAAAAACAGGTGAACCTTGTCTGAATCGTTGAGTTGGCTAAGCAACTCATCGAGTCCTTTCATCCCTTTTCATGTTCAGTCCTTTCCAGTGGAATCCAAGGCTCCAAACTATAGATCCATCCCCTTAGGGTGTAGTTACCACGTAAAGTTGCCAACTTTACATGCATGCAAGGGATTAAGAGGGTAAAACACTCAAAGCTAAGGTTTATACAAAGTTTAGGGCATAGAGAAAGGCTAAGACTAGATAAAGTGAGCAACTTTATTTCATTGAAGACCTAGAGGTGTCCAGATCTAGAACCATATCCTCATGACAAGTTCCAATCCAATAATGACACCATTATGCAACAAAAGTGCCCATTTACTTCCGTAAAACGAGATCTAAGCAATTAAAGATCAAGATAGCGACTTTATACCTCGAGATGGTCGCTAATACATAGTAGATGTCGGATCTACTACTCTCTCTCTCTCTCTCTATCTCTCTCTATATATATACTCCTCCTTCTTCAAGCTTCAAAATCCCTCGCAACCACACCAAAATCACTCTCCAAAGCTCTCTTGTACACTCAAGAAGGTATAAGGCTCGAACAAGGATTTCTATGGGTTGTAAAGACAATGAGAGAGGCTAAAAATGAGCCATAAGTTCATTAAATACGGTACAAATCCCTGAAACTTAGGGTTTCTCTTTACAACGTCTATTTGTCGAGTTGGGCCTTCCAACTCGTCGAGTAGATCCTAAGTCCCGCGTTACTCGACGAGTTAGAGATCCCACCTCGTCGAGTTTCAATCTAAAACCCTAAATTACTTAGAGAATCAAATGATACCTGGAACAGGCGTTACACTAAGCCAATAGCTAAATTGATATATACTTGACTTAAAAATAGATTCCTTTTGGATTGCCCTCAAAACTAACAATTGACATAATGTCTTTTTGGAGAGAGAGAGAGAGAGAGAGAGAGAGAGAGAAAGAGAGAGAGGTTGATTTGATGGTTTATTATAAGATTAATAAATAACAATATTTAATTTATTAATTTATTACTAGTTTAATATATTAATTAGAAATAATATTATTTAATTAATTTTTAATCAAAATTTCACTGTAATTAATTTTGGGATTAATTAGATTAATTAAAATTGAAAGGACCTAAGTTGAAATTGTTCAGTAGCTTTAACAAGAGAATGATTCTAGAATAATCCATGGATGATCGAAAATTTGAAGCCTCATTAGGTTTCTTGATTAATGCTTAAGGATAATCAGGAATATGGATAATTACCTAATTTAAGATAATAATATTATATACAAATTAAGGCTATCCTGGGTATCATTGTTCAACTATATAAGGAGCCTTAGGGCTCATAATTTCGACCACTCCTTCTCAAGAAGAGAAATCCAAAAATCACCTCTTCCCTCCTCTCTCCTCTTAAGTCTTCTATTGTTGGGGTTTGGGTACAAACCATTAGGGGCACGAGATTTCTGGTGCTTGCTTTCTGAAGCTTGTTCAAAAGCGAACTGTTTGATTATTTACTACAATAATCAAAAGTATGTAAACTTAAAATCCTTTATGAATTTTGAAAATAGTAAGGTATTGCTAGGGTTCTTGATGTTTAATTGTTTGTTGCTATCAATAGAGAAAACTTAGATCAAATAGGTTCCATGTGAACTTAGGGTTAAGTTTTTCGTTCACATATTTTTTTAATCTATAAAACCTATCAACATCAAGGATAGCACGGGAAATATCAGAAGTGATAAACTCATGAAGCTCAGGATCACTGGGTCCATTGCCCGATCCAAAACCAGAACCACGAGTCACCACCATCATTATGAAGAAGAAAACAACATAATGTAAATATATATACAAGGAATCTCTTGCACTTCAAGCTTCTTAAAATCCCCATGATTTCCGTTGATTCAAGTATAGATCTTGTGCTTTCAGTAGTACACGAAAAAATACTAACTTCCACGCATACCCATACTATCCTCAAGAGTCATCTAAGATTTTCTAAGTCACTTATCCATAACTACTCACAAATGGCTACATCGCTAAAGAACATACATAATAAGACTAAGGTACTTCCAAGGATCTCCTTGGATTTTCTCTCGAATAATGTTGTAAGAGTCTCTACTGACACTGACGATCACCCAGTGCATGCAGGTCATACATAATCGCAATAAAATAGACATTTGAATAAATGGATTTACCATACGGCCTCCATCAAACAAGAACATGAAATAAGGCTAAATCAAACATTCTATAGCTATCTTGTCTTAAATTTGTACCACCCTAGTGAATTTTATTTGGTCACTAAGTTGTATAGATTTGATGATGCAAAATATATACACTATAGTTATCGTTAGTTAGTTAATATGAAGATATGATGATGGAAGTTCATATGTTGAAGACTAAAGAACATCCCTAATAACTGAAAAACCATGAACACTCTATCAGCAACAAAATCATGAAGACACCATCTCCTGAATACTGATCAGCGTGTGACACTCACTGATGGTCATTCACTATCCAATGAAGATGAAGTTGAGCAACTTAACACTGACACTGATGACTGAACCTGAAGCTGGTCTCCATGACATTTAAGTTGATGCTTTGATTAGCTTCTGATGTGTTAATGCTGACATCTGAATCTAAATAATATCTGATTTGATCCATTCCTTATTTAAATGTTCAGTTTATACTTAAATTAGATACAATCCATTGATTTAAGGGATTCTCTAGATTGGATTAGTATATATACTACATTAGGTTGAAACCCTAACGTGTGGCTTGGTTTCGTCATTGGCTTTGTGTCAATGGTCTTTGTGACAACCTGTTTTCTTGGTGAAAACAAACCTTTTCTTGGTGAAAGAAAAACTTCCTAATACTTCTATGTTCTTCATTATTCTTTCTTAATTATATTTGACCTATGAATGTACAAAGTGTTTGTGGCCTTCAATTGGTATTAGAGCGGTTTAGAACATCCATTCTAAGATCTATTAAAGATTCAGAAGTTCAAGTATTTCTGAGAAACTTAGAAATCAGATAGAAGATGATATATAAGTGTTGAAGAAGAAGTTGGTTGAAAGGGAGAATGAGATATCATATCTGAAGGAGAAGTTACAAGAAAAGGATGTACAGAAGAAAAGCTTTTCATCTATAAGTGTTCAAACAGAAGATGTACATATGGAATGTTCATCAAGAAACTCTAGTTTTATCCTGATGAACATCATGTGAACTACTGTAACAACAAGCCTCAAGTTGATACGTTTCACAATGAGAAATCAGAAGTTGCTCATACTCCCTTAGCTTCACCTCACACTAGAACAACTTCATTTCACACTAACAGACATCATGCTAACAAACTTAAATATGAGAAAGTACTTATTGTCAAGCCACCTCAAGCTACAATGACTCAAGCTCCATCTTCAAATCTGAACATCAGAACTCATACTGGCAAGTTTCTTGATGAATATACTTGTTTAAATAATGATTTTTACACAGAAAAATACCAAAAGAAAAGGAGGTTGATTCAAACAAAGCCAAAGAAGTCATGGGTTCCAAAGAAGTCATTTTCTAAGCCGACAAATATGAAGAAAGTATGGGTTCCCAAGAGATCATATTCATAACCTGAAACAAAGCAATGTAGAGAAGTCAGACGAAAGAATTGGAATATGAAGTGTATTGGAAGGTTTGTCGTAGAAACATACAAAAATAAAAAGGGAGTTCATAATCCTGTAGCTGATATTTGTTCATCAAATTAAAGGCATTCTAAAGAAGAAAGGTATGTTTCTAAACCCAATCTCAAATGGGTTCCTAAAGTGGTTTGTTAATTTCTAATTATGTGAGAGAGTCTGGACTTTTAAAAATCCATATTAGTTGTCTCTCTCACCGAAGAAATGTGTGATGTAAATTATTGTGGTAAATCATTTTAAGTTTCCTAGTTTTAATTCATTTTTTAGTTAAATTAAAAAAGAGGGTCATTGAAAAGCAATGTCAGCAAGTCTTGTGGGTTTTTCCATCTCATCTCATGTCAAAATGCAAACTTTTGAAAAGGTTGTGTTATATATTGTCTTGTCATAATTAGACTCTCTTAAACTATTTTAGTTGATTTTACTTAGTTCGTTAAAATTTTGTCTTTGATTTTTATTTCAATAAGTTTTTTTTTAAGTTGTAATTAATTTTCGTTTAAGGCAAATTTTCTTCTGTAGATTTTCATTCGTAATAGTTAAAAATTTAGTTGTTTTAAATTTTGTCATTTATGTTTATTCTATTTTTATCTAAACATTCAAAAACCAGTGTCATGTAGATCTTCTTAACAATGATTTTTTGCTTGATAGAAATATAAAGCGGAGAATGTGATGAAGTAACAAAATGGCCTGAATTATTCATGACAGGGGACAAATTTAACGATGTGTTTGATGTTTAAATTATCGATGAACATTAGAACTTATTTACCCCTAATGCTCCTAATATTTATGTATTTATTGTGTGTTCAAAGATCTTTGGTTTCAGGCACTGATTTGAAGATAATTGAGAGATAGCATGGATGCTTGATCATGTGATGTTTTTATATAGTTTCAAGTGGGTCTTGGTGATCGTCTACCTAATGTGTCAATATACATCTAGTTCCTGATTTTCAATTTCATTACATCACTTTAAACTATCATGATGATCATGCACTTTGTTTACAAGTGTCTCTAGCTGAGTATGGGGAGCAATCTTGTTTCACCAAGGCAACTGAGCTGAAAATTGAAAAGAAGGTAGTAATGATTTTTGAAGGTGAAACATATGTTTCATCTGGTATGGCCACTCATTCAAAAAATCATTGTACCTCTCTTGTTTTTACAGTTGCATGTCTTGAGTAAAATATGTAACTTATGACTAGATAGTGTCCGAAGAAGCATGTTGTTGTATGTGCCTAAATCTCTCTAAGTTTTTCATCAGTGAGACCATCTGCTGAGAATATTGAGTCACCATCTCACGCTGATTGTCTAGCATTGTCTAAACCTTCAAAGTGAGATTGTCTGGTCCAAATCAAAAAATTATAGAAAGGCTTGGGTGTTTATTTTCTTGGTTAATCATCTCTTACTTGACTTTCTTCCTTGGAAGCATGCTTCTCATATGTATCAAGTCTTACGTTCTACTGAAACATCGAGCATAACCCAGTGGCTTACCTTGATTGCATAGTCATCATCACAATAGATACTTGTCTGGTCCTTAAAATGAAAAAGGTTTAATCATGTCCTTAACCTCCTAGACTGAGGTATGACATGGTACTATAACAAATTGATGGTAAATCTTGAATTCCATACTACAACTAAGTATATGATGCAATGATTAAACCACTTCTTGTTGATGGGTTATCACTGTCAATGATTCACGCTGATTTCACCTCAACATGATTGAGACATCCTACTTCTCTTTGACAAGTCTTCTTTATAGAAACTGATGATTTACTGTCAGATACCACACATGGATAAAAGTTCAAAATTCTATGTCGATGGTTAGTCTATGTACCGTAGCCTATCACAAGCACCAACCCATTCCTTCCCTTATCATTCTTATTAAAAGTTTTATAATTTAGTGTCAAACACTAGACACTGACAAGAACTTGAAAACTTTGTGCCGATGGGTATATCATGTATCGTGATATATTACACGCACCTATCCACTCTCCCCATTTTTCTTCTAATATAATAAGTTAATGATTCAACGTATAAAACCATACACTGACAAGACTTTGCAATTTTGTGTAAATGATCTACTATTGCAACAACACAATAATGTGATACACATATCTTATCCTCTAACTTTGTTTGATGTTTTCTTTTTATTTTAGGTTATTTGTTGTCTTCTTAAAAAAATCAAAAAGAAGGAAATACCTATTGATTTTGTCAAAAAGGGGAGGAAATGTCTAGTTCTGCTATGTTATTACTTGATCATTCCCTGAATAGCAGACACTCTTGAAAGAAGAAGGTCGTTAATCTAAGGGGGAGCAAAATTCAGATGTTGTTTATCTAAGGGGGAGTTAAATCTACAGGGGAGCAGAAATCAGTATATTACTTCAGTTGTATTTATCTTATGGTTTATTAGTTTAGTTTTGACGTCATCAAATAAGGAAGATTATTGGGTCACTCAATTGTATAGATTTGATGATGCAAAATATATACACTATATTTATAGTTAGTTAGTTAATCTGAAGATATGTTGATTGAAGTTCATATGTTGAAGACTGAAGAACATCCCATAATAAACGAAAGACCCTGAAGACTTTATCAACACCAAAGGCATGAAGACACCATCTACTAAAGACTGGTTAGTATGTAACACTCACTGATGGTTATTTACTATTTGCTAAAACTAAAGCTGATCAACTTGAACCTGACGCTGATGACTGAAGCTAAAACTGATATTTATGATGTTGAAATTGATGCTTTGATCACCTTTTGATGTGTTTGTGCTGATATCCGAATTTGGATAAGATCTGATCTGATCCACTCCTTATTTACATGTTCAATTTATATTTAGATTAGATACAATCCACTGATTGAATGGGTTCTATAGATTAGATTTGTATATATACCACATTAGAGTGAAACCCTAATGTGTGGCTTGGTGTCGTCATTGGCTTTGTGTCAATTGTCATTGTGACAACCCATTTTCTTGTAGAAAACAAATCCTTTCTTGGTGAAAGAACAATTTACCAATACTTCTTTGTTCTTCATTATTCTTTCTTGTTTATATTTGACCTACAAATCTATAAAGGGTTTGGGACCTGCACATTCATCATATAATTTCCAATATCAACACAAACTCTAAGGTACCTAATCACATAAAATGCATACAAAGGCATCTCTCATATAAAGCATACTAGCATGCATCTTGAGTAGATCCTTAGCCCTATACTAGCATGAAGTCCCTATGATAGCTTAAAAAAACATAACATTCATGTATGGGTAGTTTAGGAATCACTTATTTGAGCTAGGCTGATTGGACGCATCATATCTCCTTTCTGTATAAAAGCCTCTTTAGAAATAAAATTGTTTTGTTTTAAAAGATTTTATTACTCCTCATTTTGAGTCTAGACATAGTACGAAGTGTGCCCGAATTCATCAAACCAATGCTCTAATACCAACTTATAACATCCCAAAAATACCAAGTAAAAATTTCATTTTTAAACAACCCCAAACATTCATTCCTTTGTTCAAAAGACAATCAAAGTTTAATTTATTCTCAAACATCATTGTGAATCATAAAAAGATAGTGCAGAATAAAACTTTAGGGGATGCAGTTTGAACAATCCATGCCCTTTCTATTGGAAACAGGGGTACTTAAAACATTTAAACATAAAATTGTAAGCACAAAGCTTAGTGAGTTCCTCAAAATAACATATAACCATTCGGGCCTCGCCCACAAACATAATGGGCCCTTCCTAATTAGCATAACAGGCCCTGCCTAACTCATGTATCGGGACCCGCTGATCATACATAACGGGACCTACCCAATTCATATAATTGGCCCTGCCCAACATACAAAATGGGCCCCGTCCCAACATGCATGTAAGAGTCACAAAGACGGCTAACATCTTAAATAGTGTAGTAAGAAAAGTCACCTCACATTTAATCAAACAATCACCTGAACTCTCATGAAGTCTAAATGAGAAAATCTTCCAACTTTATCCTTCAAGACCAACCAAAACTTAGTAGATCTAGATTACCAATTCCAAAATGACACAAATACTTCATAAAACATGCATGACTCCAAGGACAATCTCAAGATAGTAACTTTAGAACTACAAAATGTCCAAATGATCATCCTTATTGTATAGAAGGAGCTAGAGTCATCTTAACTCCAATCTCACCACCAAAATGGGACCTAAAACATAAAAATTAACCATAAGCAAGATATACTAAACTAGAAGTCAATATTGAAGCTTTTTACTCACAATGATCCATAAATGAGGTAGCTATGTTAGATCTACACTTGATCTCTTCCCCTAAACAATTTGCAAACAACTTGATCTTCAAGCTTCACACCAAAACATGAAGAGTAAGCTTCCAAAAGAGATTTCAAGCTCCAAAATGGTAGAGAGAGTGAGAGAGATAGGTTTTCTATTGTGTTTGTTTAAGAGTGATATTGGTTATATATGTATTTAACTACTCATCAAACCCTAAAATGTAATAATTAGGTTGGGTCGTAAGCGCCTAGTGCCCAATAAGAAGTGCCCCATGCTTTTGGGTTAAAGTCACAAATTTTCATTTTTTGGTAATTTAAACAGATTAAAGCTACAGTAGTTACACATCAGAAAATGGATGTTGCGGTAGGAGTTTATATTCAAAGATTTCTTGTCATATGCTAGTTGGAGCTTTTATTGGGGTCACCCTAGTAGAAGTGGTGAAGATTCGTTTCAGCTCTCGGGGTTAATGAATTTGTTAGAGCAGGTTCAACTCTCATTTAAGCTGGATTGTTATGGTTGGGAGTTGAAACCATGGTTGTCAAAATAGTGATCCTGATCGTAGGATCGTATGATCCTACGATCCTAGGTATGAAAAACGATCCGGATCGTAAAAGGATCGTATTTGGGGTAGGATCGCAGGTAGGATTGTAAGATCGTAGGTAGGATCGTAGGATCGAGATCCGATCCGATCCTACCTTTTTTTTTTTTTTTTTTTGCAAATGAAATTTCTTTTACCACTTTATGTCTTTTATCATTTACCAATTTATCATTATCATTTTTTATTGTGACTTATGACTAATATTTTGATGTTTTTATAATTTTTGAACGAAAAATTAAATGTTTGAAATATTTTTCATGATTAAATATCATAAATTAAATTTATATTATATTTTGCGGGATCTTAAGATCTCGATCCCGATTTTACGATCCCGATCTTGCAAACCCAAAAACGATTCTAGGTAGGATCCCGATCTTGACAACCTTGGTTGAAACCATCTGGATTTATTCGGTGAACTCGACTAGATTGTTTTTGGATGTAGTCGTCTTGCTAATGGTGCTTCTCATACTTGTTGGAATAAGTATGTCCATATTAAGGTTAACATTCTTACTTGGCATGTTTTACTGAACCGTATCCCTATGAAGTGCAGTTTAGTGGACAGAGGGGTATATATGAACTTAGTTTTGTGTGCTTCTTTTCGTAGTATTCCAAAAATTATCATTCACTTATTTTTTCGGTGTTCAGTTTCCTTGGACATTTGGAAGAAGGTAATGAGTTGGCTTGATTTGGTGGTTCCCTGGTTTGACTACGGACTACACATGTTTCAGTGGCTTGATAATAGGCCTACCTCTAACATGGAATATGTGATTATTGATTTGCTTTTCATGACAACCATTTTGGTTCTTTGGACCTACCCAAATGCACTCATTTTTTGTCAAAGAAGTTACCCAAAGGAGATCATTTTTGATAACATTGTTTCTTTTCTTTCAATTGGTTTTCAGGTAGAAACACTAAGGCTTCTAAGAATTGCAATGCTTAAATGATTAATCCAATTCTACCTTAATTTTATGGTTTTTTGCTAGCCACTAGCTAGGTTGTTTTAATGATAATGTTGTTGTTCTAAAAAAATGGCAATTTTAAATAAGTTCAGTGACTAATGTTAGCTTAAACAATGTACAATGACTAAAATAAAACACTAAGTAAAGATCAATGACTAATTATATATTTGACAATGTTGTTTCATGTTAGACATCGACTATCACATGTTACACTGACTAAAATAAAATAATAAACAAGCTTAGTAGCCAATTTTAGCTTAAACAAAATATAATAACTAAAATAAAATATCCGAAAAAGTTTATTGAATTAAAATGATTGAAACCATTTAAAAATATAAATACATTGTTTAATTAAACAGTGTTAGTGTATAAATACGTATTTATACATAAATACATATGAAAATAGTGTCAAAAGCAATAGTAAAAAATAAATAGAAAATTTCCATTTTAACTTACCTAAAAATGATTTTAGGATATAAATTCTTTTTTAACAAACTTTATCAGATTTTGTGTTAATAACCCTACTTTTATTTTTATATACTGTTTTTACAGCCAATAAACGTGTTTTTATTTTCTTACTTCACCGCTTATGTCACTCCATGTGTGGTATTCTTTAACTAGAAGAAACCATTCTGCTAGCTTACGACAATCATTCAAACTTTATATTGAATAGTGGCATCTTGTAAAAATATGTTTTGTAATATATATGCATATTGAAAACTTGCTACTATGAATTAACTTGTACTATTATTGTCTATCATCTTTATCAATAGTTCATGGACCATAGATTACCACCATAGAATTATTGAACACTAATCAACCCAAATTAATGCCTACTCATATAATGTTTAAGACACATGCAGTTGGCTAAATTTTCGTACATTGTTTTCAACTAAAGACAATAAGACATACTTTCAACAATTCAACACATATTGTATTAATATTTTTTTTCAATGTAAAAATCAGTATCTCCAATTTTAAACAATTCTAGCTTGCGGCAATACAATCAACACACACCACCAAGTCATTGAGAGTGGCCCAAACAAAGATTCTAATCTCATCAACTTGAAGAGAGGTCTCTTTCAAATCACTTATCTTTTCACATTTTAGGGTGTCTTCCCCTCTTCAAAGGATGAAAAGGGCATGTTAAATCTTAACTATGTCTCTCAACCTTCCAACATGTATGAGAAACACCCCCACCCACCCCCAACCCCCTCTCCCCTTTCTTTTCTTGTATCATGAAAGTTGTTGCATAGGGCTTCAACTTAAGTTAAAAACAATCAATGCAAAGAAATTATGCTTCCATGTTGATAAAGAAAGTGAGTTTTATAACGGCTGAGCATGTTAAAAAGCTAAGATAAGCTTACTACCATTGATTTGTAGGTA
Source organism: Lactuca saligna (assembly GCF_052625555.1). Lineage (NCBI taxonomy): Eukaryota > Viridiplantae > Streptophyta > Magnoliopsida > Asterales > Asteraceae > Lactuca > Lactuca saligna. The sequence goes on along the minus strand of NC_136420.1, from coordinate 56,531,679 downwards.
GAAATGTGACTAATGACATTATGAAGTTATGATCTACCTTTTGGATAGGCAGACTTTGAACAACCAAATAAGGGTAAGTTTCATTTTCGAGGGCTTTGTCCATCTTTACCCTCCATAGATTTAGTGTATATAAACAGACATTTTGTATCTATTTTGTTAAAATCTTGAAGTATTGTGAGCGTGTGTGTAATTGTTTTTGGAAATCTTTCACTAACAACAATAAATGCTTCAATTGGGATGGGCAAGAAAGAAAAGAAGAGCATTTACGTTGTTTACTCTTTTCTATTGGAATGTAAAATGAAGGAAAATATTAGATCCATCTTTATTACGTATTATATTTTAGTTTTTCACAGAAAATTGTGAAAATTATGCAATTTTTTGATGTGATTAAATGACATTGTTACTTACTATAAATATAAAAGAAAAAAGAATATATTTTTGGGCTCACTATTATAACTACTTTTTCTACCCATCTTTTATTAAGCAAATGAGATCTAATCATATTCATATATCATCCTAACCATATATAAATAATAAACAAAACTTTATCTATCTACAAAAATTTATTATTGTACTTGAATAACTCCTTTTATGATTCTATTTGTTCGTCTTTGAAAAGCAGAAAGGACGATGTATAGGACTCTATGACAAATAGATATCTACAGCTTCTGATATCAATATTATCTTGTCAATGTTTATGTAACAAACCAGAAGTTAAATCTTATGTTAAAACATTTGCATTTCTACATTATGATCACATGTGATATGACACATTTCGGTATGTACATAGTCTTAATATAATATGCATGACAGCATATCATGGCATCTTTTTTATATACTTCACTTCTATTATCAATGAAGGCTCATAATCGAGTCCAATTTCAAAATTGTCTATATCTAATTTTGATTATCGAACACCATGATTAAAAACACACATCCAAACACTCTATCTATTTCTCTAATAAGGGTTGATGTTGTAAATCATACGATTTTTTTTTTTTTTTTTTTGTATAGACGATTTAAATATCAATCAAACAAAATACAAATTTTCAAGAAAAAAAGTACACATAGTGAGTGTGAAGTGTGTGTGGGTGGGGGTAGTGGGTGTGGGGAGCTAGGGTTTTACCATTTCAAAGGTTGCAGATGGAAAGTTTTGTGTGGATGTTGTGGCTTTTTGATGAGTGTGGGGTTTCACCTTTTAACTTGCAGAAAACAGAACTCAACTCAGAAGCTTCAGAATGAAAAAACAACAGAGTGTTTGCAGGTTCACCACGTGACATACACGTGATGGGTGGGTCCAGATTGGCTAAATATGTGTACTTTGTGGGACCCATGAGAGTTGGCCTTGGACAATTCTAAAGATTTGGGAAGATTTGGGTGGAAAGGTGAGTTTCACGGAGATGTGAAATTCTTTTTTTTTTCTTAATTTATGCTTTCAACCCTTTAATTTTCAACTTTTTTACTTCCTACCATTTATCTTTTGAATTATTGAATTATAGGCTTACTAAAGATAGCTCACATATTGTTTATAGTAAATATCTGGTTTATAGTGACTATATGAATTGATATTTCATTTATACTGGGTTGCCAAGAAATCCAATGTCTACATATGAGGAACACCAAAGTGTTAGACACAAAATAGAGATCATGCTTAGAAAAGTATATGAGATGTCTGAATTCATAAAAAAGTTATAATTAGATGAAATATATATATATATATATATATATATATATATATATATATATATATATATATATATATATATATATATATATATATATATATATATATATATATATATATATACACGAAAATTGGATAAGGTTAACAAAAGTTTGTGGACTTTGTAGCATGGGCGGAGATTGTTTTGGCAGAAGTAGTCCTTATATTTTAATTTTATACATGTTAGGCTAAGAATATAAAATTTTGATTATAACTCTCCTGGTCACCAATTATTAATTTTTATACAAATTATATCCCCCCTTCCCCAAGGAAAGATTGAAGTTCCATCATTGTTTGTAGTTTTCAAACTTGTTTGTAGAAAATTACACAGTTAACATGATGCTTGTCATGTAGCTTGAGCTGTCTTTGAGTTGCCTTCTAGAATACCCAAATTATGTATGTTTCTTCAAGATGCTTTACTATGATGATGTTTTCCATTACATTCATACTTTAAATTTCCGTCAAATAGCTTCGAGGTACTTTTAAGCAAACCATTGACAATCGCTCTACCCCTTGGACCCCACAAGGGAGCCCGACTTTTTTTCCTTGTGTTTCGTTGTGTTCATGATCAAACTCCTCTTATAGACAAATATGGACTCTGCACCACCTTCCTTGAATTAAAGCATAGTTAAATCCTTATTTTGTATGCATGTTATTCTAATTACATAAAATGGTGGGTGACACAAAAATTACTAACACTACAGTATATAGTAACTATGTAGTATATGTAATATCTAACCTCATAACTTATAAATTATCCTAATAAAAGTAACTCCATGCAATCTTACATTCATATACGACTCTTATAATTTATCAAGAATTACACTATTTTAAAAACTAGAATGTTCTTTTATTTCATTCTTGTAAAAGCGATTATTAGTCTGTACTAATAGACGATGGTTGGGAAAGATAACTAACATGTTTTGGTTAAAATGAGAACATGATATTACTAGGGATGTAAATGCGGTAAGGTCGATCATCTATATCCCCATCCTCGAATGTCAATCCTCATCCCCATCCCCGTCGGATGCGGGAAATCGAATCCCCTCTCTTTTAGATTTTGCCTTTTTTCCCGATCTCATCCCCATCCCCGTTAGATGTTGGAAATCGAATCCCCTCTTCTTTAGATTTTAACTTTTTTCCCGATCAATCTGACTCATTTTCAATCTATCTACATAATAAACTCAACTTATGCAAATAATAATAATAATAATAATAATAATAATAATAATAAATAAATAAATAAATAAATAAATAAATAAATCAAGTTTAAAAAGAAATCAAAACTCTGACCATAATCAGACTGTGTTTTACATCATAAAATTTAATATGCATCAAAACGATAGGTGAAGAGTTCTTATAAAGACCATCGAATGAAGTAATTACGACAAACTCTTGGAATTGCAAACATAATTTGGTAAACCAGGCCCCATACCAAGTCTTAGCATAATAGGAATCTCCGACTAATACATGTTTTTGTGAGGAATAATCATCTCTGATTGGGACGGATCAATCGGGTTCCCTCCGGATCGGTTGAAATTTATATGTCTGGATTACTAGATATTACTTTTATTAATCATTAAGGGTACATTAATAACTCTAACATAGAAAAACAAATAATTTTGATAAGAAAAATCATTGGAAATGTTGTTAGCCTCGTTTTTTTTTTGGTTATGTTAAAGTTTTTATGGATATAGTGAAAACTTATTATATGCCGGTTTCTATTTTAAATAACACATGTTTATAAAGAATCTTAATGTACTTTGAAGTGTACTCTTCATTAATGAGATAGAAAACATATGCTTTATAAGTATATAAAGCTAAAAAAGATAAAATAAGATAGAAGATCTATAGTTTATAAATAATTAATGGTATATTTTAAGAAAAAGACCATTTTAAAGGTAGTTTTTTAAAAAAAAATTGTCTTATAATCTATTTTTTGGTTTTTCAAACATCACAATTTAAAAAAAAAAAAAAAAAAAAAAAAAAAAGTGTGACACACAAAATTAGCCTATTATAAAAGTTTTTTTTTATGTGTGTAAAAAAACTTCCATATATACTCTTAACGAATTATGAAAAACATATTTTTCAAAATGTCATTTTGTATTTTACGATTATCTTATTAGGTAGTTTTTTTAACATTATTTTTTATCAAATACTTTTCAACTAGTATATCAAATATAATTTAAAACAATATAATGGTGTTGTCTAAATTAAAAGAAAATATGAATCACCCAAGATGAGGATGAACCTAAAGTAGGATTAAGTTTAGGAATGTAAAAAAGTCCGATAAAACCCCAAACCCGTGGGGGTCCGATCCATAGGAAGAATATTTGATAATAATAAAAAATTCGGGAACGGGGGCGGGAAACAGAGGCAAAGTTAACCTTCATTTGAATTTCAATGGTGGAGACGGGGACAAGCAGTCTTGTCCCGAACCCTCATGAAATCCCCGTTAATATATTATATATTTATATATATTAATTATGTAAATATAATAAATAATAGTCATGATTTTGATTTTCCAAAAGTCAACAAAAAATCATGTTTTTAAGTTGTTACTGTTACATTTTTGAGACCTGATAACATTTTTGTTTTTAAGACATTAAATTATGTTATAAATAACTATTTTTAACCCAAAAAAAAATAGTTTCTTTAAGTCCAAAAAACAATTTCTTTTAGTCCAATATTAAAATATCTCAAAGTCAACTGGTGACAGAAAAACGGTGGCGGGGCAGGGGGTAATCCAAGAATTCGGCGGCGTGGACAGGCTTGGAGAGGTTGGAAATTTCAGGGACGAGGTGGGGGAATGGGAAATTTCGGTGATGGTGATGGGGGATGCAATCTCTGTCTTATTTACCCCCATTGCCATGGATTTTTTTACTTATCTAGACTAATATGTTAATAATCACTAATTATTTGATATTGACAATCTTTATTTTTTTTATGTAACTTATCAAGATATTATATCATAAATGGGATATTTTTTCTACCATCACATAAATTTAAAACCTTAATGGCCTTTCAATTTCCAGTTTTATATAATTAATCTATTAATTTAAAATATGTTATTAAATGCAAAATATTATATTATTATTAATAGATTTTTACAATGATTATTATAATACATTCATTTGTTAATTTAAATAGATCAAAACTACAAAAATTATCTATAGCGTTAGCTGAAAATTATCACTATGGTAAAAAAATGTTTAGACAAGCATCAAATGTCTAAACTTTTCATTTTGTTGTGAATTTAGTCTGATTTATTTTAAACTTTTTTTATTGATGATTTTGCCCTTACTTTTTCTTTTTCAGTTTTTTATGTGTTTAACTAGTTTTCTAAGTAAAAGAAAAATAAAAAAGAAAATTTGTCATTTCAATTTTATTTTTATAATTGTTTTATAACATAAATCAAAAAAGAAAAAAGAAAGTACCCACCCCACCCTCACACACACATTCTTCATCTCTCTCTCTCTCTCTCTCTTTCTCTCTCTCTCTTTCTCTCTCTTAATATAATTCCGTTTTATAAGATCATTGTTGGTATAAAATCATATCAGGCAGTAATATCTCGCTGGAGACACCATCTTCTTAACGTAGCCACTACCCAGTCGACGTAGAACTTGCCACTCAGACGTGATATTAAATCTTCACCATATGCAAACCACTAGAGCACCCCCCCCCCCCCCTCTTTTGTTTGTTCCTCAAATATAGCTACCAGCAGCATCGTTATTATCCGCTTTTAGACTTGCGATATGGGTAGAGGTAAGTGAGAATGTATCAGTCGTTGTACAAGCACTTCTTCAATAACACTAGGGTTTCTATATATCGTAGCTCGTACCTCGTCGTTGGAGAAGGATAAAGATGAAGCTTGAGGTCGTTGGAGCCACATCAAACCTTATGGTTTCATCGTCACTGTTATGAAGATCTAATTAGGATTTTGTTGTCGCTTCAAATATATCTCTCTTACCGTCGGTTTGAAATCCCTCGTTGTCACTTTTATAAAGATTCATTGCGAAACCCTTGCTATTATAAAGACCTATCTCTCATACCCATCTTTTTCCTACATACACCACCACCACCACCCTCTAATCGCTCAAAAAATCAATCCCAATGGAAATGGTGGGGAGGAAACCCTTAGCAAAACCCTAGCTATTGACACTGCCAATCAAAAACTTCAGTTAAGAACAACTCTTTAACAGATTTGGGAGATAATAAAGAGATAGAGAAAAAGATAGATCGAGTAGGGAAGGGGTGGTCATCGGTGGGTTTTCTAAGAGTGGTATCATCCCGACATAAGTGGATTATAGTGGTTAGAAGTGGTGGTCGTCGTGGTGGAAGAGATTGGTAGCCGATGGTGGTGGTGGTAGATAATGTTGGTAATAAGCGTTTGTTCTTAAATGTGTATAAAAGTGTTCTTAAGTGTTTATGAATATCTGTGTGTATGTTTTAAAGGCTAGAATCGATGAAATGTTTTGAGTTTCTTCTTGAGAGTGAGGGCAGGGTGGGTTTTTTATTTATGTTATAAAAAATAACTAGATTATGACCCGCGTTAATCGTGGGGAACATAAATTAAATACATATTACATTAATAGGTGGTATTATCTTAGGTGAAATTTTAATAAAAAATGTTAGTTAGATTCATTTTTAAACTTTTTGAACCAAACTTATTAAATAAAAATATTTAATATTTATATTAGAGCAAATTGTTTTTTTAATACAATAATTTTTAACAAAAATGATCCACGTGATCTTTGTTTTATCACAACATGATGCGACTTCTTGATTAAAACATGTTGTGTAATAGCTTTATGAATTGACTTTGTCTGGTGTACCAACCTCCATGGAAGCTCACATGACTCTTTTCATATTGGCCCTATAAAACCAAAAGCAATAATAAGTTGTTATACGTACCAACTACATTAAATTTTGCAAAGAAATTCGATAAACATTACAGTTTAAGTGCATTGTCATAACAATAAACATTAAATTCAGATATTTTAATTTGGTAAATTTATAAAGTATTTTTTTCTTATAAGAATTAAAATATGATTTTTTAGGCTACACCCAATCGCATATACATATCTTCTGGTCAAAGAAATTATTACAAGAAAAAAAAACATGGTATGAACAAAAATATAATATTAGTTTCATAATTTGTCAAAGGTTACCACTAATAAATAATAATGAATTTTCACAAATCTTGCATTTTGGTCACTGCATCTAACTAACACATGGAATTCAGTTAAGAGGATTGATTCAAGAAGTGCATCCATGACGTCTTTTAACCAAATTTGTGGAAATGCTAAGACCTACCAAGATATGAAGGAACGGTCTATGAGGCTACAGCTGGTTTCTGGAGCACTACAAGAAAAAGATCCTTTTACGACGTGCAAACCACAAAACTCATTGATTTATGTTACGCAAAAGAGAGTGACACTAAAAAGGTGTAATCTCTTCAGAGAATTTAAGGATTTAGGTCACGCATTATTGCGCGCTCTAAAATTAATGTCATAAGAAAAAAAATTAAAAACACGGAGGGCGCTGTATGTTAAATGCGCGTCCTCTATAAATGTCGCTTTATAATTTTAATGAACAAGCGAAAATGAAATCCCCAAAATTTTAAAAACCCGCCTTGTTCTTTTCTACCTTCTTTCTATCTTTTCATCTTGGAAATCGATTCTCCCCTCTCCTTCCTCTCCGATCCGCTTCACTACCATTGAACCCTAAACAATAATCCACACTTCATGCTTCTGTGATTCTCTCCTCTTCGGCTCTCCAATCTCCGATTTCACTCTAAAAACATCGATTGAACTCCTCGCTTCACCTATTGTCTACCAAACAAATGTTGATTGCAACCACCTTCAAGCACGATGCCTCTCAGCTACACATCCAGAACAAGAACATACATCAATCTTAAACACGCCCCTTAGCTTCTTCATTATTCTCGACGTTGTGTGATTTCTAGGGCTCGAAGCAACCTCCTCTATCTTACATTGTACATCTTTTCCCCCTCCTATAGCTAACCATTTTGGAGCGATTTCTAGGGTTTGAATCAACATTTACCCTTGTGAACAAGTCAGCCTTAAAATCCCCTGGAACGCCTCACATGTTTCCTATCGTTTTAGCCGTGCTTCATTGGCTTGTACAAATTGCAATGTATAACGAGAACCTTGCAAATTCCACCCAGTCACAGTCGATTTCTGGCGATAACATGGTCATCTATACTCTAAATACTTACCTGCTTTAAATAAGGGGAGACGACGATGCAATGGAAAGGGAAGTTACACCACGACCGACAACAATATGGCCCTGTATGTCTGTTTAAGTTATTTCTCTAATTTATTGATGGTCTTTTTCTGTTGAATTTAATAAAAAAAAATAAAAAAATGCAAGAGAAGCGAAAGGAGGAGTTCAGAGAGAGAGAGAGAGAGAGAGAGAGTAGGCGCTGGAGATCAAATTGAGAGGCAAAAGGAGGGGTTCGGATTCAGATGGAGATTCACTTTTTTGCATTCCATTTCATACCCGTCTCTCCAAAAATCGTTTTTTGGAGCCAATTGTTATAGGGATCGAATCCCAGGTATGTTGTCGTTAATTAATTTTCCCTTCTGATTAAACTTGATTTATCTCTTGTTATTAATTAACTTAACCTCTATTTATAATCTCTCTAATTCTTAAGATCTTCTTCTAAATTAATTACGTTTTAGAGTATAGAAGATGATTTTACGTCTGATTTGATGTTCATTCAAGCCAATAGAGAATTAAGACGATAAACAAAGACATTTTTATCATTTTAGTTTTGTTTGAACATTGACATTCTTTTAGACGTACAAGATAAGGGTTTATTGATTATTTGGTTTATGCTATTGATATCTATGTTTTTGGTGGTGATTTTACTGAAGAAACTTGAATCTGCTGAGAAATCTTGGAAAGAACTATCCTGATAAGAGATACTTTTCAGGATTTTAGGTTCTAATTTTGATTTTTCTTGATGTTCTTAATCTGGGTTTTGGTTCTACTTTACTTTTTTTCCAAGACAAGGCAGTCTAACAGTAACATTACAATATATTTATAGGATGAGGATGTATGCCTGCTAACTGCTCGACTAAATTCCACAGAGATTGATGATATTTCAGTGTTATTGGAGAATGGTAAAAACGTGAGCCTCTAGGCTTTGAATTATAAGGAATGGATAGACTGAGAAAGGTATTTGTATGATGATAAAACTGGATTGCTAACATTAAATCATATACAACAATCAGGTTGTTTAGAATTTTCTTAAGAACACTAAAGAAAGTGAGAATCTTGGATTCGACATTGCTAATATTGATTTCCGGCTTGAAAATTTTAAAGATTTGGTTGATGTCATAAGAAATTATAACAATGGAAGTAGTAACGATTACTGGAGGTAATAATTAATAAATATAAACTAAACTTCATTTCTTTAATTCACTTCTTAAAAACAAAATCTCTAATTTTTGAACTTTTAAAAATTTTAATATATGTAGGCAGCCTGCTTTATATAAAGCATCACCAGACAGCTCTGAGTATTGCACAGAGTCAAGTAATATTGTTGGTGATGTAAATATCATAACATCTGAAGAGGGAACCTATCAAAGTACAGGTGCTCCTCATCAACCTATTTCCTCATTTCAGAATACAGGGTCCTATCCTGGGCCTGCAATTTATTCAACAACTTATTACAAATCCTGGTGATTATCAGACATCTGGTGGTTACCCAACTGCAAATTACAATACTCAGACAAATTCATGGATTCAAGGTAGCCATCCAAGTTACGCTCATCAATATCCAAATTACACTATTGATTCTAATGTTGCTATAAGAAATCTGGTGAGTAACTTATTTGTTTTATTATTTTTCACTTTTGAATTTGCATTTATTTATTTATTTTGCAGTACTTACAACAACAACCTTAGCAAAATCAATGGTGGCTAGGGAAGGTCCTATAGCCATGGCTGCTCATCAGATATGTTTGCAAGTTTGGTTGGCTGTTTCTCTTATTACAGATGTATTGGCAGCATCTGGTAAGGTATAAATTGACCAAATGTTGACTTAACAAATAGTTTAAGGAAAATGTTTGACTATTTGTCAGATAGTTGACTTAACCATTTTTTTGTTTTGTTTTAGGTGTTGATTGCTAGTTCGGTTTCAGAAGGGGATTATAGATCCGTGAAGGATATCACATACTTCGTGTTGATTGTAATGTTAATTAATAATTATTCTCTTTATATATAGATGCAAACAGCCATACATAAAGTTTCTGTGACTTGGACCATATACGTCAATTTGTTAACCAAATCGAGACAAAATATATTAGCTTTATGAATAATCATATATATAATTTTTATTTTATTTTTCTTCAAAATTTACACATTTTCTGTTCCCACATATTTTATAGAATTGTACATTTTTGTAGGAAATTATAACAATGGAGGGATTGAGTACAATGGAGATGGTGGGTGGGAAGATGGGCAAGGATATGGTGGTGGATGGGATGACGGGCGTGGTTTTGGTGGAAGAGGGCGGGGACGAGGAAGAGGTCGTGGCGGTTACCGTGGACGTGGTGGTGGTGGTGGTTACCGTGGTGGTGCCAAGAGAATAAATTCACTTCAGGGTTTTTTGAGGGCAGTGAGAGTAATTCTCTTGTTGATGCTTATGAATTGAAGGTAAAAATATCAGCATTTCCATATTAACAAGAAGCATCTGAATTATTATTATTAACTTTGTTTGTGCAACTTACAGCTTAGGCTTGAGCATATTCTTGAGAGGATATGATTAATATATGATGCTGGAAACACAGAAAAATCTTCACTGATCACAAATACCCTATTCATTGGAGGGGCACTAGCTACAAGATCTGTATAAACACTGCAACATTTAGGGATTACACATATATATTGTGTTTGTGTTCTAATGAAATCGGGCAGGCTGAATCTCAATGGGCAGATTTGTTTGAGTATTAAAACTTTTCTGTAAGTGATTAATTAATCTTTCCTTTTTTTATTTAATAAAAAACGGGTTGTGATGATGAACATGAACATATAGGTGATGAAGAAGAAGCAGACATCAGTCAGATCTTTGAAGAAGCTTATCAATTTATTGAAGTTGTTGAACAAAAAGGTGAGCTCTATTTTATTTTATTTTGTTTTATTTTTTATTGTTTTTATTTAATATGTTAAGAGTTAATATATTATTAAACAAATCTTTTTCGAAGGGTAACAAGGTCATTTATGTTTCCATTTGTATTCCTTTCTTCTTACTCTTCCCTCGCAAGCATGTCTTAGTCGTTGGTTACCCATTTAGACATTATATATGACAATGCTTATTATTGGTTAGGTGTCTGAGCCGGAATCTCAAATCAAGGTTGGATAATGATGAATTGAGCCCTGAACAAGTCAATGATATTAAGGACTTCATTGATGACTACATGGAACGAAAATCAGGTCATCATATACTTTTTTCCTTTTCACATTTACTCAATAGTTTCTTTGAGGTTCTCTCCACTATACCACCTTGTCAAATTCAGGATAAAAGAATCTTGTGGTTTTCACTTTTCACAAAGCATCTAAAAGTAAAACCACCACAAACCATTTCATCTGCAGGAGGATTTTGATGAGTTTAAGGATGTTGATATGTTATACAACACCTTATCACTAGACAAAGTAAAAGCTCTAGAAGATCTTGTTATAATGCAGCCCTTGGTCATGTGTTTGTATATCACTGGTCATGTGTTTGGGTGAAGGTCTGGATGGTGATCTGAATGGTGCATGCATTATAACCCATGTTAGCAATGTATTATTTTTGTTTAACATTTGAATGATTATTTGTATGGCATTATAATTTGTGCAATTTATTTTATTTTTTGAGTATGAAATTTAATTTTATATTATGCAATGGATTGTATTTTTTGTATATGGTATTTTATTTATATTATGAGAAATTAAATGCAAATTTAATTTAAAAATTAATAAATATATAATTTTTTTAAGCATTTAAATTTACGATACGCAAAAATGTGAGTCATCTTCATTTATGACATGGCTTCTCTTGACAGGGGCTTTCTTGATACACATTGCATGTCATTAACACGTGCGTCGTAAGGTTACGACACGCGAATGCGTGTCGTCTTCTTTTATGACAGGGTCTTCCTTGATACGCATTGCGTGTCGTAAACGCGCGTCGTAATTGCGCGTCGTAAATGAGCATCGTAAATGCGCATCGTCTCTCTTTATGACAGGGTCTTCATTGATGCGCATTTGCGCGTCGTCTAAGCCTTTTACGACGCACAATGAGCATCGTAAAAGGCTGTTTTTCTAGTAGTGGAGGGCAATACAAATTCAAAATCGTCAGCACATATCTTTCCTACCTACTTTAATTATTAAACTTATATCAAACTTGTCAAAATCAAATTACAAGAAAACCCAGATATATATAACCTAGCAATCAAAGAAGATATTTTTCTTAGAAATAAATATCACAAATCCATAATTTATACTTTATATAATATTCTGAAATAATATCTTACATTTTCATATTTAATGGTTACTAAGACCTCTTTCTGCATTATTGTTGTGACACACATGTATATAAAAAATAAGAGAAAGAACTTTAGAGAATGAATGTTGATAGAGTGATCCTTCATTGAAAACGCAGCAAAATTATTCATAGAGCCGCTAGGATTCTTCTATAGACCGCTAGAAGATCTGTATAGTGACAACCGGTGTGACTTCTCTGAGAACGCACCATTTGAAGTAACAGTTTTGATTAATGTAAGTGAAAAATCATTTGGAATGCTTACCAATTGTGATTGCTTCTACTTGAATGTGAAAATTAACATTCTTGTAGAGAAATAGAACTTCAAATGAACCCTACATAGCCAAATTAATAAACATGACAACACAAAAAGAAGCTTAAATTGATATATAACCAATTAGGTTTTGTTGAACAATTTTTTCAATTTATCAAAATCTTATTTTATTACAAACCTATATGAGTAATCAATAATTGTAAGCAAGTGAAACAAGTAATTGTCATTTTAAAGCTAGTAAAAAAAATACAATATTGTGAAATTGCTTATAATTTGCATGTTTGCTTATTGTCTTGGAGGTACCCAACCACTTCGACATGTATTATTATTTGATTAATTAGTGCATTAATTACATTATAGAATATGAAATTTAACAATTGTTCAAATTCATTTACACTTGATTTATTAATAGAAAATTGACAAATTTATAGTCATAAAAGTATGCTTAATTCAACAATTTTTATCAAAATTAAAAGAAATCCGAGTTTCTTGAAGAAACAAAGAATTGAGCAAAGAACATTTGAAGATCATGTCAGAAAGGTATGAAAAATATGATCTTTTTGGCACTTTTCAATATAGTCATCGTTAATATTTTCTCATCTTCAAGATGATAAGTACAAGTGAGCAGAGAAAACAATATTGTAAGCATAAAAATATGCTTAATTCAACAAATTTGTTATCAAAGTTAATGGAAAATATTTTTTTTTCTAAATACTCAATTATTAAGTACGTAGTATATTACCACTAAGGTATTTAGAGTTTTGCATCATCCTCAAGTTTCAATACAAACATCAACTATTGTCCATCACTTTCCAATAAATTTCTCTGCAATTTAAACTTAATTATAGTAAATATAATCAATAACATTATAAAAAAAGGGTAAGTTTAAGAATAAATACATATAATTATTGAGTTAGATAGTTGGAAATTGAGCAATTGTAATTTAACATGTATCAAACCGATTATTGCTTTCAAAACTTGAGGTGTTTACTATGTTAATAAGATTTAATTTCAAGATGACTGTTTTTCCCTTGATGAATTTTGGTACCATCGATCTACACTGAGAAAGAAATAGAATAATTATAAAGATATATCACGTTGATTTGCAAATATATAGGATGACCAATGCATACATTATAGCTTTAAATTTGGAGATGATTTGAAGTTTGAAATTTGAATTTTATTTTAGGGATAAAGGAAATTGGTGAAGGTTTGAGCGGAAACATTAATAAACAACGTGTTTGACCAAACGTTGGTCAATATGATATAAGCAATTTGATCTAAGGGTGGAAAATGTATAAGTGAAACATAATCAAAAGTCTTTATAGGTTTAGATGATAGAATAAAGTTTCTCTTTTAGACATATATCAATTTTCTATTTAGTAAATGTAAACGTCTTAGTTTTCGTCTCTCTCTAACATCATTGTATTGAGTTTTATTATTTAAATCTATAAAATTGTATGATATCATTAATATCTAAAAATAATAATATTTCAATGGTAAATATTACTAATAAATTTATAAATAATTTCACAAGAAATATAAATAATTGTTTTATAACGAATTAAAAGATTTATAAAATTTTACAATTTCCTAAAAAGTGATAGTTTTCTAATATTTATATTGAGGTTGTCATGAATAACATTATAACAATGTTGAAATATTCACATTCAAACGAAATAATAGAGTAAAATATGATTAAATTTCTAAATTTATCTGAGTTTAAACCTAAAAAGAAAATAGATGAATAATTCAACATTTCACAAAACCCAAAATATATTCAACTGATCAAAATTCTAACCCAAAAATGAATAGTATGAAATAAAATCATCAAAAATCAAACCCCAAAACCAAATAGTATGTAAACAAAATATGAAATGAATAATATTCAAATCACTCAACTACTCAAACAAAATCATGAAAATCATATATTATTTATCTTGCTTTGGAATTAACAATTTTGGCTTATCTTCTCTAGAAGTACGATTTGTCATTGATGTTGATGGTCGTTTGTTTGAGGATATGGTTGTCAGATTATCAACATCGTAAACATCTTATCGGTGACGTTTTAATTCTCATGTCCATACATTTTTTAAAGGATGTCCACTTAGTTGGTAGACTTGTTGCAGTGTTTTTATCAAAATTCGAAGCGAGTGTGGTGTTATCACCGGTAAACGAAACAACATTCTAAATGTAGAAAATAAATTCATCTGTCAATCTAAAAGTTAATAATATTTTAAAGTTTTTAAAATATTAGATTTAGTTATATTATATTTAAAACTTTCTAATTTAATGTGTCTTGAGATCCGACTTCTGTCAATAAAACATTAAACGAATCGGATTCTGACACCTACATTTGTAGTACATAGAAATACTTAGTTGGTCAACTGAAATATAAAAAACAAAATTTAATAAGTGTAATGTTTGTAGTATTCTTCGTAAAAGAATATTTCTTGTTCGATGTTAAAAAAATTTCCAATTCAACAATGATTGTATTATCAACAGTGAAGTTTGAGATTGCACAACCGTCAACTTTATTCTTCAAATTATAATGTGAAATTTGAATTTGAACACCAACTTTTTATCGATTAGTACATTAAAAGCAAATGGATAAATCTCCATATTACCCTCCTATAAATTAAAAAATGGTTATAAAAATAGATAGACAAAAGGTAAAAATTTAGTTTTATAGAAATGAAGTTAATATCGATAACCTCATTAAACTTTTGAAGCAACTCTTGTACGGTTTTTCCAGAAGTTTCTTTGTGTCACGGTCAAATAACGTAAGTGACACCACACCGGTAAAGTCTTGTACTTGAATGTCGATTTTGAAACTAAAGTCATTGATATAAAAAAATACAGTAATATAAAATTATAAAATTCAACTAAAGAGCATAATAATATGTATAAAAGAATTATTAAAAAACTTAGACCAATATATATGTATTTGTTCATGCAAGTTGAAGTGTAACAATAAAAAACTTCTTCATCTTGCTTTTGGTCCGTTCCACGAGTTTTCCCATCATACGTTAAAAGGATTTTTATGGCTTTCTCTTGACAAACATTCAACATATTAAAAAAATTAATATAAAGGATATAATTTTGTTTCTATAACTAAATGAATGACACTAATATACTTAAAGTAGATTGGTTAATTTTTTTTCAAGACCTTTCAACTGGAATACAGTAATAACAAATAATAAGAACAAAGTAAATACAAGAAATTGTAGAAGAAGAAGGAGAACAGGGTAAAGAAAGAACCTATAAAAAAGAATTATACAATAAGATCATTGAAGAACACTGTAAATCATACGACTCAATCCAAAATTGTAATAAGAACATCTTCAATTGTAATCGTATATATAGGCTGGTTTCAATAAGGAAATCATTATATTACAAAAAAAAAAAATAAAAAAAAATAAAAAAAAATAGGATCCTAAAATATTATCTTGGAGATTTTCGGTTATTTATCTGGAAAAAAAATGATATCATTTATATTAAATCAAAATTTCAAATTTATTGACTTGCTTAGTTAATGAGTTTTAAATTCAAAATCATTATCTCAAATTGATTTATTTTACATGGGATATATCGGGAGATAAATTATAAATAATATTGATTTTATTTTTTACTCTTAAATATTTTGCTAATTTAATAGGATTAGATTAGATTTTATAGGTTAATGAGCAAATTATTGATATGCTTATTTAATGAGTTTTTTCAAAAAAAAAAAAAAAAAAAACTAAACGGGATTGATTCTTGAAGCCAGAAGCTATAAATAATGGAGTCAAATTAAGAACAATATTAATTAGAGAAACTAGTATCTCGTATATAAATAGAATCATATGTTGTAATTGATAATGTAATTATTGAATTTAAAGATTCTATAATTATTAAAGATTCTATAATTAAATGTAATTGTGTTTTAATTTTATTTGAAGAATATGATGCCAACAATCTAATCTAATGGTGGAAAACATAAGATTGAAATGCAATCAAGTGCCCTGATTGTTTCATTGGTAAATTAAGGATTCTCTTTTAATAATATCTAAAGATAAAAATGACAATTTTTCTTTTTTATTTTTCTTTTAATCAGAAAAGTGATTAAATAAATAAAAAAAAATTGAAAAATAAAAAATAAGGGCAAAGTCGCCACTATAAAATGTTTAAAACAAGTTGAACTAAACTTGCAGCAAAATAAAAGTTTGGACCTCTGGTGCTAATCCAAACATTTTTGAAACAAAGTGATAATTTTCAGCTAGTCATAAGGACAAATTTTACAATTTTTTTTTCTAATTTAAATATTATGTTAAACTCAAAACATAAATACAAATATAAAACTAAATTAAAATATATATATTCAAATATTAGTTTCAAAATAGTTAAAAAAAATCAAAATATTATAAATGTAGACTGACCCGTCAAATTAAATAAAAAAAAATATATAAAAAAAAAAACTATTCTTATTATGATATTTTTTTACAAATAAGTGAATTTTAAATAATTAACACAAAAAATTACGTTAGTTTACCTTACAAATAATGATTCATATATCAATTAACCATCATGTCTAAATTTTTAACAAGAAAGAATACTAGATAAGTAATATTTATATTAAATATCCATAATGTTAAATTGTAATACTAATTTTCTCACCAAACATGAGAAATCGTGTATGGAAAATCAACACGTGTTCATATCACTTTCATTTTAATAAGGTTGGTTTTCTCGCGCCAAATACAATGAAGCTTCTTAATAGAGTACAAAGGATCATGCATGACAATCTTATATCTCCAAGATCTATGGATGTAGTCTTCAAAATTGTTGACTTTGTCATATAAAAAAACTTAACGGCGCAACTTGTTCAATGTTTGTCATCTCACTCGTTGTACGATAATAATTAAAATATAATTATAATCAACGTTAAAAGCGAAAAGACTATGACCTAAAGTTCAAATGGGCATTCGTCAATTATGTAATAAAAAATATGAAAACCACATATAGTTTAATTAAAACACAAACTACGACTAAATATTATTGGATGATATGATTTAGATACATGTATATGTTATAATATACTTCAAAATAATTACCAATTTATAAATCAATTTAGTGTAAGAGTTATTATTATAAAATTAATTTATTATTATTTTCAACATATATATTTACAAAATTTTACGATAAAGTTTTATTCTGCGCAAGACACATGAATATTTTAACAACTAATTACATATATTGATGAGTGCTAGGATATATTGATGAGTACTCCTAGCAAGGAGTTAAAACGTGCTAGTAATTTTAACCAATCAACATAATAAGCATTAAACTTCCTATGTCTAGAGAATAATCAATGCAAAGAAATAGTTCCAATAGCTCTAAAATTGAATTTTTACAAGATTTTTTCTCTACAAATATTAAATTGTTCAAGTACCATCAAATCATCATGAAGTAGTAAAAATGGAACTGCAAGCCTTTATTGATTAGAAGCTGCCATTCTAGCATCTTCGAACAACGAGTATAACGATATCATATACATGGGAAAGAAAATCAAGTTTCCCTACCAAGTAATCACATTGTGCCAAACTTTATTAGTAAAAGAACACGTGGTAATTAGGTGTTGATTGTGGTTAAGACGAAACCTACAATGAACAATGTTGATTTTATAGTAAAAGTAGTTGTTCCAACTTGTACAACCAAAACCCATACTCGACAATAAATGAAAAGGTAAATAAACCTAACCAAGAATGCTTCCGAGGCAACAGATATGTATAATTTTTACAAAATAACACTTTTAAGATATCCTTTCAATTCCTTGAATTTGTCTCCTTTCTTACCTTCATGATTTTAATGTCTCCAATATCACACCCTAATGCCTTCATGAAAATAAGAAAATCATTCATCTCCTATGATTCTCTAATACCAGTAATATAGGAATAAATCATGGGTGCTATACTTTCACTTCTTCAATAGCTAAATGTAGACCTTCCATAACTAAAAGAAAAGAAGAAGATAGAGGTCACCTTGATGAAGACCTTTTGTAGCTTTAAACTCTTCCTTCAATGACCCTATTTAGCAAACCGAAGAATATGAGCAATCCTGCAAGCTTTTTCTCTAACACTTCTATTTGTGAGAAATACTCATTAGACCTATGACTAAAGCAATATAGAAAAATCATCGTGTCATATGTCTTCACAAATTTAATATTAAAGCTTATCAGTTGATTATTAAAAATTTAGAGTTTATATTAAGCAATTTGTTCTTTAACTTTTACAACCTATCAAGTAATTGTCTACTTTTATATAACCTTTATTTGAACCGTACACAAGTTTGATCTAATAACTTGTTTCAACATGTTTTCTAATATTTTTTTTTAGTACCTTTGTATTGAGACTAAATTAAACTATTTGTAACATTCAAAATATTGAAGAAGAATTGTTGAGAAAAACCCTAATTATAGGTCAACTCGACGAGTTAGAGGGACCAACTCGTCGTGTTGAAGATTGATGGATTGCGAGGGTTTAATGAACTAATTCGATGAGTTGGGGAGCCTCAACCCGACAAGTTGGCAGCTGGGAAGGAAACCCTAATTTTTAGGGTCTTGTACCCAATTTAAAGTCCTTAAGTCTTTCTTCTGGCCTCCTTATCAGCCTCCATTGTCGTTCAAACCCTAAAACAAGTTGTAGCCTCCATTGTCAAGTTTTTGGAGGCTTGGAAGGAAGTTTGGTGTTCTTTTTGTACGCTGTGAAGGAATTAGAAGATCTTAAAGTTTCTAGCTTGGAGAAGGAAGTCTTGGATCCAAAATCACTTCATTTCTTGCACTCACTTTAAGGTATAAAGTTCATACCTTGACTTATGGATGATTAGATCTCTTTATTTTGGGTTTTGTTGTGTTTTGGAATCTTTTTAGGGATAATGATGGAGGAAAGTTAGCTTAGGGTTTTTTCCTTCAGATCTGAGTTGGTTTTGGTACCCTTGAGCTTAAAGGTGCAAACTTTATGATGATTTTGGTGTTATGCATGCATTAGATCATCTATTAAGTCCATTCCAAGCTTAAGAGCTTCATTTACACATGTATGAACATAAAGTTGGCAACTTTACATGGTTTTCCAGCTCAAGGAAGCCATATCTATGTTTTGGAGTCATGTCCTCATGGATTATGTGCTTTATGTGTTAAGAGGTGAGTTTCTGGTGAACTCGAAGAGTTTGTTAGATAAACTCAGCGAGTTGGCTCGGTTTTCCCCGACATTTTCAGACTGATAGAGGAACTTGGCGAGTTTGTGGTCAACTCGGCAAGTTGACTTGGTTTTTCCCGATCTATGCAGTTGATGGAGAAACTCAACGAGTTGAAGGATAACTCGATGAGTTAGGTCCACTTTGACCATTGACTTTCACATTCTATTTATGTATTTGACCAATTTTGTCCAAAGCGGTGCTTGATGGTAATCTGAATTGTAATAAGTAAATTATGGGCTTAGGATAAAAATCATATGGTGTTGGGCCCAATTTTAAAAATTGGGCAATCAGTGGGCCTTTGTGGATCATTTGGTTTTGGGCCTATGTCTTGGTTCATGTGGAGTTAGGGGTAAAATTGTCATTTTACTCCAAGTAAGGATTATGGATTATAGCGTGGAAACCAATTGCTAATTGGGTGTGTTGGTTTTAATAGCTTGCAAAGCCGGCATGCAACAACTAGGGATTTCTTCAGTGAGCTTCTGCATTCGAGGTGAGTTCTTCTCATTGTACTTTTGGGTCGAAGGCACCAAGGCCGACCCATTGGATTAGATATCCTGTTATGTGATAGTATGTTATTGTTCTGTAGTGATATGTTAGATCAGTATCCTAGTTTATAGGATGATGCTATGAGTAATGATCTGTAGATCTGTCTGTCTGCCTGTATACTATTTATATGTTTATCTATTATATGTCGGCATGTTGTGTTGGGTTGAGGTCGTACTGCTCCGTGTTGTAGCCAAAAAACCCTAGTGCATTCCATATATGAGTTGAGGGTCGGGTAGGGCATGCAAGACTCATACTGAGGGCTCAATAGCATTCAAGATACGAGTGAGGGACCGATAAGTATGCTAGACTCGTACTAAGAGCTTGAGGGAATTGGAGCAATCCAGATATGAGCTAAGGACTGGGTGGGGCATGCTAGACTCATACTGAGGGCTCAATAGCATTCCAGATATGAGGTAAAGAATCGATTGGTCTGTCAAACTCATACTGAGGGTTGAACATTGATAATTCAGTCCGATGATTGATCGGTACAAGGAGCAAGCCTGAAATAAGTTATGGGCCCTGAGGGCAAGCCATACTTATGTGTGGGCTTAGGAGCAAGCCAAATGTGATATGTGAGCCCGATAGTCAAGCCAAACTCATATTGTAGGCTCGCGGGTAATCCAGCCTTTTAGCTATGGACCCAATGCATGCTAATGTTATCTATTAGGGTTTTGGTACTTTGGGCGAACTCACTAAGCATCGTTCTTACAGTTTCGGTTTATGGTTTCAGGTACTTCAGTGGAACGTGGTAAGGTGAAGGCGTGACCGTACACATCCTCACATTTTGGACTTATAATTTCTGGGAATCTCTGATAATGTGAATGTTTTAAAAACTATGTTGAAAGAGATTTTGATTTTTAAATAATGTTTTGGGAGCAACGATTTATGTTAACACATCTATAGAAAAATGGTTGTTTTGAAAATTTTAAATTTTATGAAATTTTTATGGATGTTACAAGTTAGTATCAGAGCCTTGGATTGAGTGAATTAGAGGAACAATCGTGTGAATCTAGTCTCAAACTAAGGAAAAAGATTTTCAAAATGATTTTTTAATGGTTTTCAACATAGTTAAGGAGGATGCGATGTGTACGATCAACCGGAGCCAATAAGTAGACCCCTAAAATACCATACTATTATTTGATATTGTGTTATGTTAGAGTAACATGCTAGTGATAGGCTAGGAATCTTCAGGAATTGCATTATAGAATTGCCTAATTATGTAATGCCTTAGCTCCTATAGAGTCCCCTTGTTTGGCTGTTGTGTGACTCTTTCGCGTGTGAACTGGCTATTGAGTGGATACGCTAAGTCACATGCTACATGATTTAAAGGATCTTAGGTTGAGGGGTTTGGTCCTATTTCTCAGCTCTTGTCTGAGTCTAACCGTTGTGGGATTGAATCTTTTAGCCTAAGATTGTTTAAACTGTTGTGCATGTGACTATATTCATGCGATAATTGTCTGAGTCTAACCGTTGTGCCCTAGTACGCTGGGCGTACTTATGTCTGATGAAAACCTTAATATTCGGGGTTGGGGGATATATAAGCATCCTTATGGCTCATTCTTTTGCTTACCCTAAGCCTCCCTACCTCTGAAGAACATCCCAAACACTAGTGTGTGTGAGAAGTGTGAGTTGGTGTGCATCTTGGACCTTGGGAAGTGAAGACATTACACCAAGGAGCTAGAGGAGCAAAGCAAGGCTATAGATCTGAGGTTGTATTGTGCCATTGAAGCTCCATAAGGTAAAAAGCTTGAAACTTTGTGCTTTCTAGTATAGATATAGACATTTAACTTTATGAAAGTCTTTTGTCCCAAGAATCCCCAAGATGGTGCATGTGATATATTAGACGAAATGAGTTGTCCTTTTAGACCTTAGGAAGGGTCTTAAGTGATAAAAATCAGTTCCCAACAATTAAGCTTGTCCCATGCATGAAGTGAGAAGGGCTTAATGGGTTAAGACCATGAGTAAGGACTTTCTAGACGTCCAAAGTGATAAATTCTAGAACTTTATGGTCCCATGGCATATTTGGTCGATGGATCTAGAATTTGGACTTAAGAACTTAAGCCATTAAGCACTTATTAGGGTTTTGGTAAAACCCCGCGTACGCCCACTGTAAATTCTATACGCCCAGCGTACGATGTCAACTGTCCTGATGGTAGTCAGCGTAGAACGGCTTTACGCCCAACGTAACTAGAGAGGTACGCCCCGCGTACGCTCTCTGTTGGGCTCATGATAAATAGGCTTAGGGTTTATGGGCTAAATGGATTTGAGCCTTTGTTGGATGCAACAAATAGGATACTTTGGGCCAGGATATGATAGTGGATCATGGGGTTAGGCCCAATAAGGAGGTTGGGCCCAATTTGGTAAATTGGGCCAATAATGGACTTTAGAGTATGGAACTTAAAAATATGGACTTGGTGTTGGGCCTTGGCCCGACAAAAAGAAATGGACTTTATGAATTATATGGACACTTAGCCAAGGGAGTGATGGCGGGTAATAAACTAGTATTTATTATGTGTATTAGCTCGTGATTTCCAGTGAGGCATCGGTTAGAATTCCAGCATTTCGGCACCAAGTCCAGCCCTTTGAGTTGTTATGGGTTATGTTATGCTAGTATGATCTGTTAGTTAGACATCCTAGAGGGTAAGATAATATTATATGATATGTGGTATGATCTGGTAGATCAGTTTGTTGTCTATAGACTGTTATGTGATTATCTGTTATATGTGCACATGTTTGTTTATCGGTTGAGACTTCTCTGCATTGTGCGGAAGCCAATAGACCTGGGCATTCCAACTTGTTGGTTGAGGGCCTGGAGTATTCCACCCTGAGGATGATTGGACTCATAGTATGTGGGCTTTCCAACCTATTGGTTGTGGGCCTAGGGTATTCCATCCCGGGGATACTTGGACCCATAGTATGTTGGCATTCCAACTGAAAGGTTGAGGGCCTGGGGTATTCCAACCCGATGGTTGATTGGACCCATTATATGTTGTTTATGATTATATTCGTATTGTGTGAGTATGGGTATTTTTTGGGATCTCACTAAGCTTTCGAGCTTACATTTTCATTTTATTGTTTCACGTACATCAGGGGATCATGGCAAGGCAAAGGCGTGATCGTATAGCTCCTCACATTTTGTTTATGTTTCTGGGAAAACTCTGATAAATATTATTTTGAAAACAAAGATTTGTAATAACTCTTGGATTTTAAATGTGTTGAATAGTTAAAATTTGGTTTAAATTTTTATGGGTATTACATAATCTTTGCTGCTGGTGAGAAGGTCTCGTCATAGTCAACTCCAGGAGTTTGAGTAAAGCCCTTCGCAACAAATTGCGCCTTATAGAAAGCATTTATAGAACAAATTTCATTATTAAATGAAATATACCATTATAGAAAGCATTTATAGAACCAATTTCATTATTAAATGAAAATCTAAAATCTTGTCTGTACAAACCATGAAAAGAAATAATGTTTCTATCCATTTCCGACGAGTAGCAACAATAATTTAAATCTAACCCTAACCCGCTACTAAGAAATAACAAGTAAACTCCAATATTAGTGACATGCGACTCTTTCCTATTCCCCATGATCAAGTTCATATTCCTGTGCTCCACATCCCTACTTCTTTTTAGACCCTGTGAATCAGAACAAATGTTAAAACCACATCCTGTATCAAGGACCCAAGAAATATCATTTGATGAGTTGTTAGATTAAATAGTGTAAATACATACGAAGGTGGGATTTATAGTCCCCTCATTAATTTGCTAGAAGTATTTAGGGTAGCTTCATTTCCAATGCCCTTTATCATGACAGTGGAAGCACTCTGCATCCTTTGGATTATGTTATGCGCCTGCCTTTGAGAACCTTTCAGCTGGTTCCCTTTTTCGGCATCATTGAACCTCGTTAGCATTTCTAAAAGAATTGGAGGCTTAAAACGAATGGTCAAAGGAATTGATGACTCATGTTTAGTCTCCGATCTTTGCCTAGTCTTCGAACCAGCACTGAATAGAGGGGAACAAGCTAAGACATATAGCAAGACTAGAACAAGTTAAGACATATAGCAAGACTAGAAGGAGCTGCATAACTAACTTTGGTCCCACTAGAAGAGGATCCATCATGGGACTTTCCCTTGTGACTCTTAGAAGGATCCTTCCTATTCTTTCATTTCCCTTGTCCAATTGCCAAGACAGCGGCAGCAGTGGTAGGAGTAGGTGCAACATACTTGCCTTTTAAACTACTCTTAGCAGTTCTTAGTAGGCCTTGAAGCGTGCTTAGAGTGACTTCCTCCTAGTTCATATGATAAGTCATTCTGAACTGATCATAACAAGGTGGCAAAGAGTGCAAGATAATGTCAATAGCCAACTCTTCATCGAAGTTGACATTCAACTTCAACAAGCAGTCCACAAACCTTTGCATCTTTTGCAAGTAGGTCGTGATGGAGTCTCCATCCTTCATCTTTGTTGTTCTCATAGAGGCAATGATTTTGTACCATTCATGCCGAGCAATTTTATGGTACCTTTCCATCAAGTTTTCGTGCATTTCGAAAGGATAGTGGTCCTCATAGGACTTTCGGAGTTTAGCAGTCATAGTGGCAAGCATGATACACGACACCTTTGTCGCATCCTTATCTTGCGCCCAATACTCGACAATCTCCTCAGGAGTAGCAGTTTATTCATTAATCTCCTTTACCTATTTGTCGAGGACATACTCCTTGTTCTCGTAGTGAGTGACCATGCGAATGTTACAAACCAAATCATTAAAATTGGATCCATCGAAGATCACTCTCCACATAAGTTCATGAGGAAAAAGGAGCCAGAAGCGTTTGAGCCAGAAGTGTTGTTTCAAGTAGACATCTGAAAAAGGAAAAGAGAAAAAGTTTAGATTAGATAAGATTCCTTAATATAAAACCTAAATGAAATATTAAGGCTAGGACCCAACACAATATTTCACAATTCGGAAGAGAAATGCATAATCCAATTGCAAAATATTTGAAGGTAGGTAAATGACGATTTACCAATTTCCACCATGAAAAATGAAAAAGAATATTAAATTTTAAATGAATTGAAATTCCTAGATTCCTTTGGGATTCATTGAACTTTTCAATGACATATTTTGTCACACCCCTAAACCAGAACGGCGGAATCGTTCGAGGGTGGTTGACTTCATGTAGTATCATAACAATTGAATACATAGTAAAGAAAGCAATACAACCATCACATATATAATTTAAAAGTTTACATTGTTGAAAGGTACTTGTTTCAAAAGAAATTACAATATGATGTTTAAAATGAAATTAAACTAATGCCGCATCGTCCCTTCTTCAAAAGCTGCAGCTTACATGTATTATTGAATCCCTGAGAAATACAAGTGGTTTTGGAAGAGTATGTCAGCATTTAAGCTGGTGAGTTCATAATTATTTAGTGACAATGTTTATATGAAAAAGAATAAAAATGGTTTGTTCATGTTAAATGTTCCAAGAAAATCCCATATTTTCTACTATAGTAGATGGCAGTTTGATTGGTCCAAAACTATAATGCTATAGTGCTTTTCATGCCTAAAATCGTAGTGTTATGTGTAAATCATTAAGGAATATGAAAAACCGCGTAAATCAATGTGTTTTTAATACTCCATGTGAGTCTTATAACCATACTATTTGACCAGGATGCCTATAACAATGTTCCTTAGGCGTTGGAAAGTTATGACGTTTGTCACCCCAGGCCTGCCGGCCTAGCTGTAGCTAACAGCTTAGGTGTGGGATTGTCAATCCCGTACAGATCTATACACAAGTATCACGCTCCCCTACAAGGTATTATGGTATATAATACAGGACTTAAAATGCGTACTCGAAAGTACGTGAAATGTCTCACAAAATTTAGTATAAAACATATTTACGTATAAAAAATGTTCATTTGTTCTTGTATATATATGAAAATATCTCTTTGATATAGTATTCCTAGTATGTAGGTGTTCATGATTTTCTCGTAAACTATACCTATTATAGTTTTTCAAAGTGTGTTTCGTTCATATAGTAAACCCTAGTGTAATGCTCACTCGTTATGTAAAGCATAATATGTAAAGTGACATAACTGATCACATATACTTAGGTGCTGTTTGTTTTTTTGTAACCAAAATGTCTGCAGTCTGCGGACCACATCTGCAAGCCTCTGCGGCAGAAGAGGTGGACCAAATGTCTGCAGTCTGCAATAAGAAAACTGTTTGTTTTTAACGTCTACAGCTATTGAAATAAATTAATTTTTCAAACTTAATTTCATGTCATAACGATTAAAAATGCATTTTCAGCAAAAAGAGAAAGAAAAAAAACGGGTGTTTTTTTTTTTTTTTTGGTTAAAATGAGGTCTGAAGACCTTTGAAGACAGTGGCTCATGTCTGCGCCAGGAAGACCTCGCGCAGACGTTTTTTGGTCTGCGCACTTCCAAAAAACAAACACTCTGCGAGGGCATATGTCTGCGCGGCGCAGACAAAAGTGGTTGCGCAGCTCTTCACAAAAAAAAACAAACAGCCCCTTAATGTAAAAATGGAGCATTTGATTCGTATATGTATATATATATATATATATATATATATATATATATATATATATATATATATATATATATATATAAACACGTTTTATTCCCACAAGACATGGTGTTATCAAAAATATATGTTATATGAGAATACTCATGTAGTAGTTTATGAATCACATATGATTAGTTAGATAAAAAGTTTATTTAGTGAATCGTTAAGTTACACACGATAATAAACACGTGTTTTACTTGCATTCCCCCCCCCCCCCCCCCCCTTAATATTGTATAAAAATCATTTATCAAATATTTAAAAGCGTAGTTTATAGGGGATATGAACTCACTTGAAAGATCAAAGAAGGCGAGATGAAAACCGAGCAGAACTTTGACTCGAGAAAGCGGATTTTCTCGGGATTCTCGGCAGCAAAAACAACCTTCGGCATTGAGTATGGAAACTGGGGCTTCGGGATATCACGTGCACAAAAAACGAGGTAAAAACGCAAGAAAGATGAGAGGAAATGAGCATTTTCCCCAGAACCCTCGCATCCCTTTTATAGGGGCTGGGAACCGCCTCGCTACGCTGGGCGTATGCGTGCGTCATGCGTGACCGCATGATCGACTGCCTCGGAGCTCGGATGGTACGGGGCATAGCTTTGCATAGGGGGCAACGTGGACGATCCGAGGCCTAGTCCTCGAGTACGCTGGGCGTACGCTGTTACGCCGGGCGTAACTTGGATTGGGCCGGTGACTCCCACTTCGGATAATACTTAAATTTGATTTAAATTTTAGATTTTTATTATTTAGTAAACTTCAAAAATTCATATCTTCTTCATACGGACTCCGTTTTCGACGTTCTTTATATCCACGCGTAGACTACGCTCTACAACTTTTGTTTAGACTCCGTCAGCAAATTTTGAAATTATTTTTTATTATTTATTTTTAAAAGGTCAGTGTAAGAAAAGTTCGTTAGAAATCCATAACTTCTTTATCCGATGTCTGCTTTTTCCAGACTTTTTACCGTTGAAATACCATTGTCGAGACCTTCGATTCTCATTTAGGTCATTCCGGCCAAAAGTCGCTCGATCTCTATTTTGACTTTTTAGCTGTCTACCGCTATACCGAACTTGGAAAAATCATAACCTCCTTATACTAAGTCAGATTTGGACGTTCTTTTTATGTACCCTCACAGTTTAATGATATCTAACATAGTAGGTAACCAAAATAGAGACTTTTGTACATTTTATTTTCAAACTTAATTTCATTATTTTCAAAGGTGGTTACAATACTTTGCTTTTTAAGTCATTACATAGAATCGAAATATCGGGTTGTCACATCATCCCCCCGTTAGAGGGAATTTCGTCCCGAAATTTAACGTAAGAAAAACACTTGTGGATTAGGGAAAAAGATGTGGGTATTTGTGTTTCATCTGATCTTCATGTTCCCAGGTGTATTTAGGTCCTCACTTTGCATTCCAGCGAACCTTCACGATGGGTATGCAACTTTGTTTTGTTCTTTTAATTTCCTTATCCATGATTTCAATTGGTTCTTCTATAAAATGGAGACTCTCATTGATTTCGATTTCGTCTAGAGGGACGACGAGGGTCTCATCGGACAAACATTTCTTCAATTTTGACACATGAAAGGTAAGGTATACGTTATTGAGTTCCTAAGGTAGACGAAGTTTGTAGGCTACCGGGCTGATCCTTGCAAGGATCTCGAATGGTCCGATATACCTCGAGTTTAGTTTCCCATGTTTTCCGAAATGTATTAACCCCTTCTAGGGTGAGACCTTTAATAGCACTCGGTCCCCTACCTGAAATTCCAAGGGTTTCCGTCTTTTGTCTGCATAACTCTTTTGTCTGTCTATTGAAGCTTTTAGTCGTTCCCGAATTTGTACAATATTCTCGGTTGTCTCTCTTATGATTTCTAGGCCAGTGAGAGTGTTGTCGGGTACTTGTCCCTTTGCTAGTTGTGTGTCACCTACTTTAGTCCAGCACAATGGTGATCTGCACTTCCGCCCGTAGAGGGCTTCAAGTGGAGCAACTTTAATGCTGGAGTGATAACTATTGTTGTATGAAAATTCGACTAGTGGTAAATGGGTATCTCACGTTTTACCAAAATCGATTACACAAGCTCTTAGAATATCTTCCAAGGTTTGTATGGTCCTCTCACTTTGACCGTCGGTTTGTGGATGGTAGGCAATACTCATGTCAAGCCTCGTTCCTAGAGATTTTTGTAACGATTGCCAGAATCGCGAGGTGAACCTACTGTCTCTGTCGGAGATAATGGATACTGGTACACCATGTACTTGCACAATTTCTCGGATGTAGGTTCAAGCTAGCTTCTCCATCTTGTCGGTTTCTCTTATTGGCAAGAAGTGCGCGGATTTTGTTAACCTATCAACGATTACCCAGATGGTGTCTAGTCCACCTGATGTCTTGGGTAATTTGGTTATGAAGTCCATTGTTATCCATTCCCACTTCCACTCGGGTATTTCGGGTTGTTTCAGCAATCCCGATGGCTTTTGGTACTCTACCTTGACCTTAGCGCAAGTCAGACACTTGTTCACATAGGTAGCGATCTCTGCTTTCATGTTCGACCACCAATATAGTTTCTTGAGGTCTAGATACATCTTGTCCGAAACTGGATGCATGGAGTATCGAGTCTTATGAGCCTCGTTCATGACTACATCTCTGAATCCACCCAACTTCGGTGTCCAGATCCGATCCATGAAGTAGTGAACTCTGTCACCCTTGACTTCAAGATTTTTGTCCATTCCTATTAGGGCTTCATCTGCCACATTCTCTGTTTTCAAGGCTTCCCTCTGAGCTTCCTTGATTTGTGTTGATAGATGTGAATGGATCGTCATGGTTAAGGATTTCACTCGGCGACCCGAGTATTCTTTCTGACTAAGGGAATCAGCTACTACATTCGCTTTTCCTGGGTGATAGTGAATCTCGCATTCGTAGTCATTCAGTAGTTCAGCCCATCGTCTCTGCCTCATGTTGAGTTCTTTTTGGTTAAGGATGTGCCGAAGGCTCTTGTGATCGGTGAAGATCATTCATTTCGTGCCATAAAGATAGTGTCTCCAAATTTTTAGTGCGAAAACAACTGCTCCTAGTTCAAGATCGTGGGTAGTGTAGTTGACTTCGTGCGTCTTGAGTTGTCTTGAGGCGTAAGCGATGACCTTACCTCGTTGCATTAGAACACATCCAAGACCTTGATTAGATGCATCACAGTAGACTACGAAGTCTTCTATTCCTTCTGGAAAGGATAATATAGGTGCGATGCATAGTTCTTGTTTAAGCGTTTGGAATGTAGTGTCTTGTTTTCCTTCCCAATTGAACGTTACACCCTTCTATGTCAGCGTGGTGAGTGTTTTAGCAATCTTCGAGAAATTTTGTATAAATCTACGGTAACAGCCAACAAGGCCCAAGAATTGTCGAATTTCCATTGGGGTTCTTGGAGCTGACCAATTCTCGATTGCTTTGATTTTGGAAGGGTCCACGTGTATTCCGTCTTTGCTAACCACGTGACCTAGGAAATCTACTTTCCGAATCCAAAATTCGCACTTGGAGAATTTTGCGTATAGCTTCTCTTTTTTTAGCGTTTCCAAGACTTGTCGTAGGTGTTGACTATGATCCTCATTATTCTTTGAATAAATGAGTATATCGTCTATGAACATGATCACAAATTTGTCCAAAATGAACGACACACTCGGTTCATTAAGTCCATTAACACCACCGGTGCGTTTGTTAATCCAAAGGGCATCACTACAAACTCGTAGTAACCATAATGAGTTCGAAAAGCTGTTTTGGGAACATCTCCTTCCAAGACTCGTAGTTGGTGATACCCGGATCTTAAGTCGATCTTTGAGAAATAACTCGCTCCTTGGAGTTGGTCGAACAAGTCGTCAATGCGGGGTAGCGGGTATCGGTTCTTGATAGTAAGCTTGTTAAGTTCCTGGTAATCAATGCACATGCAGAAAGATCCATCCTTCTTCTTTACGAACAAGACCAGTGCTCCCCAAGGTGAGAAGCTTGGCCTGATGAAACCTTTGTTGAGCAGTTCGTTTAATTCGTTGGATAATTATTGTATCTCAGTAGGCACCAGATGATACAGCGTCTTAGCTACTGGGGTAGCTCCGGGAATTTAATCGATTCTGAACACGACTTGTCGTTCTGGTGGGACTCCTGGGAGATTTTCAGGGAAGATATCGTGAAAATTGCAGACATCTGGAATGTCCTTGATGCTCTTTGTTTCTTTTTCCTTATCTACCACGTGGGCTAAGAAGGCATAGTACTCCTTACGTAGGTATTTCTGGGCTTTGACGCAAGAGATGATTTGTAAGTTGGTACCGGGTTTGTCAGCATAAATGACAAGAGTTTCGCCGCTTGGCAGGTTCAGGCGAACGACCCTTTCGTGACAAAGAATATCGGCATGGTGTAGGCTTAACCAATCCATACCGATGATGACATCAAATCTCTTTATAGTGATCGACATTAGATCGATTTGAAATGAATGTTCGTTTAGAGTTAGTGTGCAGCCTATGGACATATCATTTGTGCTTTCTGTTCTACCGTTTTCCATTTCTACTGTGAATATCTTATTGAGTGTTTTAGGGTTCTATTTTAGTATATGCTTGAATTTATGACTCACGAAACTCCTCTCCACACCACAATCAAAGAGTATGCATGCATAAGCGTTATTGAGGAGAAACGTACTCGTAACCACTATGGGATCAGCTATTGCTTCGTTCTTCCCTATTGCCAACACTCTTCCTATGCCGCCAACATTCCTTGCCTTAGGGCAGTCTCTCTTGTAGTATCCAGCCTCACTGCATCCATAACATGCCTGGCCTACACCGGCTCCTTGGACTTGGGTGATCGGTTGTGCTGGTGCTCTACAGAAACGGGCAGTGTGCCCCTTCTTGTTGCAGTTGTTGCAATGCATCTCCCGAGAATTTCCGTTGTGATGGAAATTGCATTTGCTGCATTTCGGCAGGTTTCCAGCATATGGCTTTGTTGGTGTAGTGGTAATTAGAGCAGCAGTGGGGGCAGTAGCGTCATGGACTGCCACGATCTATTGTTTCTTGGAAGGTTCCTGTGGAGGTTGACTCTTCCTTTTGTTTAAGAAACTCTTGTTGTTGTTGTTGTTGGTATTGTCGTTGTTGTTGTTGCTCCCTCGGGGTTGTTCCGGTGCGGTAGTTGCGAAGTTTTGGCAAACCCCATGGTCTACGAGAGCTTGTACCAACGGTTTGGCGCTATCGAAGGTGATTGGTTTGGAAGCTAGAACACCTCCTCGAATCTGGGGTGACAGTCCCCAGATGTACCTTTTGATCTTCTTGCTCTCTAGAGCAAATATTTCTGGGCAAAGGATTGCCAAATCACTAAACCTGTTGGTATAGGTCGTGATATCTGAGCCTACCATGGTAAGGCCCCAAAGTTCCTTTTCGAGCTTTTGCAATTCGCCCCGTGGACAGGACTCTTGCAGTAAGATTTGTTTTAGGTTCTCCTAGCCCATAGAGTTAGCCACTACTAGAGTTAGTGACTTGACATGGCCATTCCACCATGTCAGCGCTCTCTCAGAGAAAGTACAGGCACCGAACTTTACTTTGTTCCCTTCCGGACAAGAACAAATTTTAAAAACCGCTTCAGTTTTCTCTATCCACTGTGATAGAGCCATTATCCCTCCGGTCCCATTAAAAGTAATGGGTTTGCTATTCATGAAATCTTTGTATGTACAATCCCCTGGGCGACCTTGACATTGGTCATTTGTAGAACTATTTACTCCCCCATCAGAACCATTGTTGCTCATTTGGACCATTACCGCTGTTACTGCACCCGTTACAGCAGCTATCAATGCGCCATTTTCCGTTATGGGAGGGGGTGGTGATGGAGGTGGTGTGTTGTTGACACGGCGTGTAGATCTACGGGGCGACATTGTGCTGATAAAGAAATAGAATGAAGAACATAAGTTTTTAGTGTGTTAATAAATTTGTCATTTTTATCAATTTATAAATTCGACTGAACTACCCATGGTTTAGTGTTTGACTCATAATAAAATTTTGCATAGTGTTAGATAACTTATGAATCTGAGTGGTAGTTAAGGAATTTACACACAATGTAATTTTTTCATATATATTAAACACATGCCGAGTTACATTTGGAGTTAGGAAAATTTTCGACCCCTCTAAGGATCTGCGATACAGAAGTTAAAGAAAAGTAAGACTTTTAGCCGGGTTCCTAATCCATAACAAAATTTTGGGTTTTAGCAAGCACTACTTGCGACGTAGGTTGCGCTTGGAGCTTGACTCTGCGTCTGATTGCTTTGCTTCTATAAGACGCCTATCGAAGGCAGCTTGATGTTCCCTCATCTCCGTGAGGGCTGCAATCATTTGTGATTGGAATGCATCGACGCGGAGATGGGTGTCATCCTGTAACCTATCCAGTCGACATGTAGTATCGTAACAATTGAATACATAGTAAAGAAAGCAATACGACCATAACATATATAATTTAAAAGTTTACATTGTTGAAAGGTACTTGTTTCAAAAGACATTACAATATGATGTTTAAAATGAAATTAAACTAACGTCGCAGCGTCCCTTCTTCAAAAGCTGCAGCTTACATGTATTATTGAATCTTTGAGAAATACAAGTGGCTTTGGAAGAGTATGTGAGCATTTAAGCTGGTGAGTTCATAATTATTTAGTGACAATGTTTATATGAAAAAGAATGAAAATGGTTTGTTCATGTTAAATGTTCCAAGAAAATCTCATATTTTCTACTATAGTAGATGGTAGTTTGATTGTTTCAAAACTGTAATGCTATAGTGCTTTTCATGCCTAAAAAAGTAGTGTTATGTGTAAATTGTTAAGGCATTTGAAAAACCGCGTAAATCAATGTGTTTTTAATACTCCATGTGAGTCTTATAACCATACTATTTGACCAGGATGCCTATAACAACGTTCTTCAGGCGTTGGAAAGTTATGATGTTTGTCACCCCAGGCCGGTTGGCCTAGTTGTAGCTAACAGCTTAGGTGTGAGTTTGTCAACCCTGTACAGATCTATACACAAGTATCATGCTCCCCCTACAAGGGATTATGGTATATAATACAGGACTTAAAATGCATACTCGAAAGCACGTGAAATGTCTCACAAAATTTAGTATAAAACAGATTTACGTATAAAAAAATGTTCATTTGTTCTTGTATATGAAAATATCTCTTTGATATAGTATTCCTAGTATGTAGTTGTTCGTGATTTTCTCGTAAACTATACCTATTATAGTTTTTCAAAGTGTGTTTCGTTCATATAGTAAACCTTAGTGTAATGCTCACTCGTTATGTAAAGTATAATATGTAAAGTGATATAACTGATCACATATACTTAATGTAAAAATGGAGCATTTGATTCGTATATATATATAAATATATATATATATATATATATATATATATATATATACACGTTTTATTCCCACAAGACATGGTGTTATCAAAAATATGTATATTATACGAGAATACTCATTTATTAGTTTATGAATCACATATGATTACTTAGATAAAAAGTTTATATAGTGAATCGTTATGTTACACACGATAATAACCACGTGTTTTACTTGCATTCCCCCCCCCCCCCCCCTTCCCCCTTAATATTGTATAGAAATCATTTATCAAACATTTAAAAGTGTAGTTTATAAGGGTATGAACTCACTTGAAAGATCGAAGAAGGCGAGATGAAAACCGAGCAGAACTTTGACTCGAGAAAGCGGATTTTCTCAGGATTCTCGGGAATCTCGAGAGCACAAATGAAATTCGGGGCTTGAGTATGGAAACCGGGGCTTCGTGATATCACGTGCAAGAAAAACGAGGTAAAAACGCAAGAAAGATGAGAGGAAATGAGCATTTTCCACAGAACCCTCGCATCCCTTTTATAGGGGCTGGGAACCGCCTCGGTACGCTGGGCGTACGTGGTTACGCTGGGTGTACACGTGCGTCATGCGTGACCGCATGCTCGATTGCCTCGGAGCTTGGATGGTACGGGGCATAGCTTTGCATAGGGGGTGACGTGGACGATCTGAGGCCTAGTCCTCAAGTACGCTGGGCGTACGCTGTTACGCCCGGCGTAACTTGGATTGGGCCGGTGACTCTCACTTCAGATAATACTTAAATTTGATTTAAATTTTAGATTTTTATTATTTAGTAAACTTCAAAAATTCATATCTTCTTCATACGGACTCCGTTTTCGACGTTCTTTATATACACGTGTAGGTGAGACTACGCTCTACAACTTTCGTTTAGACTCCGTCAACAAATTTTGAAATTATTTTTATTATTTATTTTTAAAAGGTTAGGGTAAGAAAAGTTCGTTAGAAATCCATAACTTCTTTATCCGATGTCTGCTTTTTCCAGACTTTTACCGTTGAAATACCATTGTCGAGACCTTCGATTCTCATTTAGGTCATTCCGGCCAAAAGTCACTCGATCTCTGTTTCGACTTTTTAGCTGTCTACCACTATACCGAACTTGGAAAAATCATAACTTCCTTATACTAAGTCAGATTTGGACGTTCTTTTTATGTACCCTCGCGGTTTAATGATATCTAACATAGTAGGTAACCAAAATAGAGACTTTTGTACATTTTATTTTCAAAGTTAATTTCATTATTTTCAAAAGTGGTTACAATACTTGGCTTTTTAAGTCATTACATAGAATCGAAATATCGGGTTGTCACATATTTCGATCTTGATTATGCCCTTCAAGTTTGTGACTAGGATACCGAGGATAATTAACAAGGTGTGAATAACCCTGTGATTGGTACTCTCGATCTCATTTATCACCTAATCAATGTGTTGGTTAACCACACACGCTCCATTGATCTATGATAAACATAAATCTACCCCTTTTCACCCTTGATAGTCCCAAATTAGTATGACGGTTAACCACATATGCTCCACTAACGACTTGGCAAGGTGCAAAGTGCAATTTCATGGAATAGCATCATTTTCACATTTTTCCTAAAGTAACTAAGATTGGGAATTTATGAAAAACATTTAGTTACTTTATCATATCATTATACTTATTAATAAGGAATTAGTTTGTCATATCCTACCCATTCGGCTAACGATCCTCAACCAATCAAGGAAGCGGTGGGTGAGAGTGGACACCTATTCAACTGTCATTTTATAGGCAGTTTCCTTATATCCTCTTATAGATCGGCTTCGTGAATGAGGCCTACTAACGGTAAGATTGACTCTTCTTATATATATATATATATATATATATATATATATATATATATATATATATATATATATATATATATATATATATATATATATATATATATAGCTTTTAATATTATAATAGTATAAGGGTGTATTTTAAATATTTCAAAATACTAGGGTTTGTAATCAAATTTAAAATTTTCGATAATTAATACCTTTTAATTTTAAAATCTTAAATATTAAAACATTTGATTTAATAATTATCCAAATTTAACTTACTAAATATTAAAGTATTATCCATTAAATTAAATAATTAATTTAACTTAATCCCTTTATCCCCTATGTTTTGAAATTTCAGGAAGGGTTATTTCAAAATCTTTAATTATCTACTTAAACAATTACTGATATAATTACCAAAGATAACATTATCCTAATCCATAAACTTTTGAAATCTAATCTTAGGGAGGAGGGTATTTTCGAAAACCCTAGGGTTAACCAACCCTAAAATCGAAAATATGAGGCCAAAGGAAAGGGTTCAAGAAACCCTAACAAATTTCGAAAACTAGGGTTTTGAAACCCTAATTTCGAAAGTCCAAGCCCTAGGGTTTATTTTCCATTAAACCTAATTTATCAAATTCATACTTTTGTATCAAATCTAATTGAAAACAACAACCAAATGCTCTAATACCACTGATAGGCATTGTACAAACAATTTTATGTGTGCATGCAACTCTAGTTTTGGATCTATGCTTTCTTTATTAGACATACAACATATTAACACAAAAGAAAACCTAGCATGCATCTACTATTTTCAAAAATTACAAATCCAATAGTAGAATACATACCTTTGTTGCTATATAGTAATAACAACTAGTTTCTTAAACTTCCTTTGGTCTAGAGAATAAGTACCACAACTATAGTACCTTTAATGGCTCACAAACACACTTGAGTCAGAGGATGAATATGAGAGTAAGGAGACATGATGTCTTGCTTTAGAAATAAGCTCTTCTAGGGTTTCTCCAAGGGATGGACCAAAACTAGAGCCTAGGGGGTCTATTTATACTTAAGGCTAGTTAGGGTTTCAAGGTGTAAACCTTAATTCCTTATCTTAGGGCCTAAGAAAGTCCATGGACCTCCTATCCTTTAGCCTTGGACGAAAATTCCTAGAGCCTTATAGGGACTTTTGGCCTCGTGCTTAATAAGGTGATCCAATTGCCCAAAGCCTCAACTATCAAATAATTAAAAAAATAGCCCCTGCACTTTTAATTAGTTCCTTTAATCCCAAAATTAATTCCAAATTAACTTCTGATTAAATACTAGTTAATAATGTGACTTCTAATTAATATATTATTCTTATAATATATTAATAAATCATATTTATGCCCCAATTCATTATTCTTAATAATAAATCATCCTCTCTCCTTAACAGGCATCCTGTCTAGTCACCAATGTGAAGGCGACCCAAAAGGACCATGCTACTATCGGGTCAAGTACATCCCAATTATAGTTGTGGGCTTAGACACCTAATCCAAAAAAATTTAAAAAGCACCACAACATAACAACATCCTATCTATCAGGATACCGATCTAACAGATCAAAACAACGTAGCAACATGCATAACATGATATGAATTCAATGGGCCGACATTGGTGTCTTTGACCCGTAATTATAGTGAGGACCACTCACCTCACACTGCCGAATCATACAAATGATCCCTAGTTGTTGGCTGACAGATACTGAACCACCAACATCGAGAAAACTCTCCATCAACAGTCGATCCCACAAATAATCTTTCACTGCAGATCAGCAAAAATCCACACACTATCAGATACCACAAAGAAAACCCATCAACAACTAGTTCTTGAATCATACTATGATTCCAATTTAGGAAAAAAATACCTTTTTACCCTTTCACAAGCTTGGCCCAAACTAGATGACTAAAGGCCTAAAATCCAAAAATAAACATCTAAGGCCCAAATATGGCCCGGTATTCCAAATTGAGCCAAATTCCTTTTGTGATCCTCTATCCAAAGAGGTCCAACAAAACGAAATCCCAAACCATAAAATCTAGGTGGACTAACATGGCTTAAGACAATCCGAGCCCAAAGCCGAAACCCAACACAAATAGGCCCGAAATTGTCGCATATACGGGGCGTACTCCGAAAGTACGCTTAGCATACACAAGGTTGCATAGAATCCATCATCGGAGCATCATGTTGGGTATGTGGGGCATACACGTCCCTACCTGGTGTTTACCCACACAAGACTCAATTTCTTCATAAGTGCTTAATGGATTTAGAACTTGAGCTCATACTTCAGATCCAAGGTCCAGAGGCATATTAGGGTCATATAGTTCCCAAATTTATGACTTTCCACGTCCAAAAAGTCCTTAATGCAAGGTCTTAATCCATTAAGACCTTCTACAAGAAGTATCGAGTCAAACTAGCTAAAGGGACCTCGTTTTTATGGCTTAGAACCCCTCTAAGGGTCTGAAAGGACAACCCAAAACGACTAAAACCATACATGCATAACAATGGGACTTTTGGGACAAAAAGAACATCATAAAGCTACCAAAATGAGATCCAAACAAACAAAACATAAAGGTAGCAACTTTTTACCTTTCGAAGCTTCCCAGGAAGGTGATGATATAAAATCCACAAGCTTGCTTCAACTAATAATCTCCTTGATACAACTCCCTTTCATTAAGCACATAAATAACACACTTTTAGCTCAAGATACTCTCTTATGGGGTTAGGGTTTGCCAAAAACGACTCAAGGGCTTGGAGGCTAAAAAGATGAGGCTAAATGATCCATAAAGGTGCTTAAATACCCCATAAACCCTAAAATGTAGGGTTTCTTTCGAACAAGAGTACACCTAGCGTACATATGTGTACACCGAACGTACTAGGGCACATCCTAGTATGCTTAGCATACTCACATGTACACTTAGCATACAAACCATCTCCCAAAATTACGATTTTACCACTAGTGCTTCTTGCAACCACTTCCTCCCAAAACAAGGACCAAAATGGCATACTTTAAAACCAAGAGATGAATTTGAAAATGCCTGAAAACCGGGGCGTTATAATTGTCCAAGTTACTCTTGGTCACTTCTTCTTGAGCATCATTTACATGACTTTGTTGGGTAACCTGTGACATTATGTATGGTACAATAGTCTTGGAATAATCATGGCTTTTACCATATCTATCACATATAACTGCTCAACTACATACTTGACATTTTCTTTTAAATCAAGCTTTCTACTTCATGATCCCACTTCTCTTTTACCAAGATTCCTTCTATTCAGTTATGCTGACACGGTGTCAGGTTCCAGCTCCTCAATAATATCTTTAGAGGGAGACCTCAAATAAGTAAGTACCCATGTTTGTCTATTTTCAATGTACATTCTTATGAATCTATTTTTAAGGAGATATGAAACCATTTTAAGTACATCTTGGTTATTACCTAAAGGCAGTAAGCCATTGTCTAAGGAGTAATCAGGGATACATAAATGGTGGTATCAGGTATGTCCATTTTGATACCAAATTCTCAAACCATGTCATCAAGTTCATGTATTAAAAATAGATCAGTCTCCACATCGTGTATGTATGATATACTACCATCAACGTATTTACTTGAAGGTGGGTTAGTGAAGATACAAATATAGTGAATCTTCAACATGCAATAATTGTCATATCCTTCAGTAAGTAGAATAATTTTATGAAAGTTATATAAATTTTATAAAAATCATAGAGTGACATTTGATCCTCTAAAATGGTCTTCATCTTCATCTTCTTACATTTTTATAAAAATTAACTATTCTAACAACTAAAAAATTAGTTACAAAAATAAACAAAATAAAAAACTATCTATTTAATTATTATATTTCATATAAATAAATAAATATTACAACCATTTTGATAAGTCAACACAATGTTCCATGGCTAGTATATATATATATATATATATATATATATATATATATATATATATATAATATATACATATATATATATATGTGTGTGTGTGTGTGTGACCACAATTTGTTTTCCTAAGACAACTTTTATGATTAAAAAGATGCATGTAAACTTTCAGTCATAAAAATAACTACTATAAACATTTTAAAGTTGTCCTAGAAAATATATATGAAATTTTCTTATAAAAAGAAAGTCATTCATGTTTTCCAAAAAAATTATACCACATAATCTATTAATCTTACCATGCTTGCAAAAATGGCATTGATACTAATTATAGCATTTTATTCAAAGACCGATTTCTTAAAACACTAAAAGGGAAGCGAAAGCTTTAAAATTATGAACAAACTTAAAACCATTTTAACCCACCAAGCATCATTTTGCAAATGATTAAATCAATCATCGAAAGAAATGATTACAACCTTTGAAGACTTTGATTCTCATGGATGTTGGATGTTGATGAATATACAAAATACTCCAAACTAGAAGCTCTTTAGAGGTATCCACAAAAAGATAGTAAACCACTTCAAAATGCTAGTCTTCACTTGTAGTAAGTTGTTCTTAAGCCCTAAAGAACACACACCAAATAATCCTTAAAATAAGAAGCAACTTAAACACTTAATTCTACACTACACAATGCAAGAGATATGAAGGAAAGTACCATAGAACCCTAAGAGCTTATGGGAAAAAATAGAAGAATTAGTAAGGGAAAAAACTAAATAGTTTTTCTCACATATCGTTCTTAATATACTATGTTATATGTACTAATGCAACATGCCTTTAATCAACTCAAGGCAGTGTCATGAAGAAGTATATGATGAAAAAATTAAACACCATGCTCTACCTCCCACTAGTCATGAAAGTCATGGTTAGAAGATAAGATACAAGATGGTGAAGTGAGTTTCACTTTTTTCTTCTAACTAGATAGTTATATACCAAATAGATGATTACTCAAAGTGTCCAAATAAATTGTACATAACCTATTTATTCATACCATATAAATATAACTAGTTTTTGTTACTTTTTAATATTATTATTCCAGAAACAATAATTCCTAATTAGTTGTTAAAATATTATTTTCATAAAATAATAATTTTCCAATTAAATAAAGATGTTGATAATATTTATTAATTAAATTACTCTATTAAATAATTAATTATTAGTAACTTTCTATAAGGCGTGACCTTATATAATCATGTGTTATTAGCAATTATTAATATATAATGACTCTATGGCATATAGGTATTTCAAAAGGGCCTTTATAGTTTTTACATCATGTAAACTCACGATGTTTTTAATATCCATCTTTGTCTTGAATGTCTGACCCAAACTAAATGTTTTTTGTGAACCTCCCATATGAGCATGTAGTTGATCTACTTAACTCTTTAAGCATTCTCTTCCTTCTATCTTCATGTAAACCTGTAAACTGATAAACATCATTATAAGTAACTTCCAAATCTTCATCAACTATGTCATCCCTTGAATTTGTGGTATGATTCTTCAAAATTTCATGTTTTATCTACATCCACAACACTATGAAACTCACACATATCCACATCCACATTATATAGTATTCTTGACTCCACTATATTGCAGTCACTATCATAAAAACCATATCCACTATCATTATCATAACCATTTCCACTATCATCATCAACTAGTACCTTAACAATATCTATTCCTACTTGAACTTCAAATACATCTTCAACGTTGTATTCAACATCAAAGTCACCATCACTGTATAATCTTAAAAAAATGGTTCAAATTTATCAAATCCCCAACCATGTACTCCACCATCAGGTTATTGACTTCGTTCCTCTATATTTTGGAAGTTACAATAAACATGGTAACTTTCAACAGGTTCTTGAGATTCAACTTCATGATTGACTAAATTACCCTTGCACACATTCTTCCTCAATTTCAGTTTCATCTTCCTCAACCAATCGCTTACTATAATCAATTTCACCCTTGTTCACTCCTTCTTGAGCATCATTAACATGACTTTATTGGATAACAACTGATATTATATATAGTACAATAGTCTTTGAATAATCATGGCCTACATCCATATCTATTATGTATCACTACTCAACTACATAATTGAATTGTTCATTTCAATTATTCTTTCTACTACATGATCCCGGTTCACTTTTACCAGGAAACCTGTTATTTAGTTTGGGTGACACAATGTTAGGGTCCATCCCCTCAATAACAACTTTGGAGGGAGAAGTAACATAAGTTGGCATCTAGGTTTGTCCATTTTCAATGTACACTCTTATAAATCTATGTTTAGGGACATATGAAACCAATTTAACTATATCTTAGTTATTCCTTAAAGGAAATAAGCCATAGTCTAAGGAGTAAGAAATGATACATAAATGGTAGTATAAGGTGTGCTCATTTTGGTACCCAAATTCTCAAACAATGTCATCAAGTTCATGTATTGAAAATAGATCAGTGTCAACATCGTTTATGTATGATACAATACCATTAATGTATTTTCTTACAGTTGGCTTGGTGAAGACACAACTATAGTGTATCTTCAATATGAATGATTTTCATATCCTTTTACTAACACAATAACTGATAGGGTAAACACAATGATATTCTTTGATGAATACCTACTAAGAAACAAAAGCTCAATTTTATGAAGAACCATAACGTATGTCCCTTGCAATTCCTTCAAGTTGTAATATTTATTTGCACAGTCCATATTATGAGGACCATTGTCAAATCCTTGTTAATAAATCCCAAAATCCAAATTTGCTTCCCATAATCGAAAGGTTGGATGAAGAAAATGTATGTATTTTCTTCGAATAGGGAATGGTTTTTAGAGTTGTCGTGAAGATGATCAATTACGTTGGGCATAACCATTTCATTGGATTAATTGCAGGTTACAAGTAAAATGACATATATTCCCTCTTATTATTTTAATCAAATGGAATTTAATGGACCCAAAGTAACGAAGTGAGAAAAAAGGACTATATGTTAAAAGTTTTAAAACCACAGAAACCCTTAACGAAGTTTTTAAACTTAGGGACTCTATCGAAAAAATTTAGAAACCACGTGGACCTGAAGTCTTTTCATATATTTATTTGTATATACTTTTTTCTTCTTCTAAACATATAATTTAAAGACATGTTCAATTAACATGCGTACATAATGAAACTAGTTCGATTAAGTATAATAAAAAATAAATAATGTATATATATATATATATATATATATATATATATAATGTAACCTTTTATTTTCTGCTCTAGAGCTCCAGTGTATCGACACGACGAGAGAGTTATAATAATAAATGTTAATACAGTGTTACCTATTCCTTTTTCGCTTGTCACATTCCCTACCACTACAATCACCACCGCCACGACCACCTCTGCCACCTATCAACTCTACCACTACAACATTTGTCACCTATACCACCCAATCAATGGCACCACCATCTTTTATGTCACCA
Organism: Lactuca saligna; assembly: GCF_052625555.1. Lineage (NCBI taxonomy): Eukaryota > Viridiplantae > Streptophyta > Magnoliopsida > Asterales > Asteraceae > Lactuca > Lactuca saligna. Next base: position 56,488,156 of record NC_136420.1, on the reverse strand, counting down.
AATACCATAATGATATATGATTAGTCATTGTGTGAATAGATATTTATGTATAATTATTTATGATTAGACATATATGTATAAACTTGTATAAGCATATATTATTTTACATTTTCATCATATAATCATTTATGGTTAGGCATTATCACGATGTACCGGTACGATGGTGCGTTAGGATTGCAAATGAGAAATATGTGATTGAGCTTGAATCTCAATATGTCTTTTTTTTTCAGAATCTCAATAAAACTGTCCCTCTCTCTCTCTCTGTATATATATATATATATACACACACACACACACACACATACATACAAAATTTCTTTTGAAAACTTAAAGATTTGCAAGGACCTGAAAACTACTAATCCGCTCAGCATTTTTCAAAAACAATACCAACATGGGACTGAAAATGATACGTCTACGTGAGATCCAGACTCAAAAAAAGATTTGACGAACTATTTTTTTGTGTGGAAATGTGCATTTATGAATGTTTTTGCATGCACATTTATGTGTTTTTTGGTATTTGACATTTTGGAGTTGCAATTCTCTTAAACGCTAATATTAGAGTTACATTGCTTTGTTGGTTTTGAAAAAAAAAATTAGAAAGAAAATATGAAATGTGTATATATACACATGTATGGACATTGAAACATGCATACATGCACATTTCCAGAAAAAAAAAAGTCTTTGAACCTAAATATTGGTTAGACATAGCGTTTGAGAACGTTTTTGTTTTGAAAAACAATAAATAGGAGGTATCGGGTTCTCTCAAATTTTTAATTATATATATATATATATATATATATATATATATATATATATATATATATATATATTATCAAACCTTTTCAATATAAATAATATTATCAAAAAATTATATATATATATAGTAAGAGGGATGAAATATTTTGTTATTATAGATGAGTGAAATAGATATTTTCTAAATATATGTGAAGTAAACAATTATGTTATGTCCATACTCTTTACAACCCCAAAATATATAAATTTTTTAATTGAGTACAAGTTGAGTAAGGTCGAAATCGAGGTAGGTCCAAGAATAGATGAACTTCAAAGGTGGCTACACTGTTCAAATTATTGATAGTTGATGTAAGTGGTTCAGTTGTTAGTTGGTGTAAGTGGAGGAACATATATTTTTAAACGTGCCTTCTTTTAAATAAGTTATTCACTACTTTAAAAGAAACACTATTATGAAATTTTGTAAATAAATATGTCAAAGTGATGCTATGCAATAATAGAGACGTTTAAATAAATTATTCACTACTTTAAAAGAAACACTACTATGAAATATTCTACCCCTAAAATTTTTCGTGTATCTAAAGCTATGAGTGGAATAATATGTGTATCCTTATGATTAGACAATTTATATGCATGAAGGGTTACCATATAATAACACTCTTAAATAATATAATATTTTCAGAGAAATTATAAATATAACTTTAAATTTCATTTTCGATCAAATCTGTATGAATACGCAATAGTTAAAACGTCAATTCTACTATATAAATGTTATGTTTTGGGTACCAGATAAAAAGTTAGTTGTTATATAGATAAACTAACTTATATGATATGTTACATTCAATTTTAAATTTATAACTAATTTCATCATAACGAGGGACTAAAACATATATGTACAAGTTTACACAGTCATATCATATTATATAGTTTTGATAAGAAATGATGTAAAACTATATGACAATAATGTGAATTAGTGTTAGAAAATCCAATTATATTAGTTAAACTAAAGACAACAAAATAAGAGATGCAATTTATTAAACCATGAACAAAACGAAATAAGCAAATAAAGAAATAAAAGATGGAAAATAGATGACTAAAGATACTCTTCTTAGACTTTATTGCATATTTCATAAGTGGTTAATTGATATGTCGTGCAACGGATTTTATTTGTTATTTGCCGATTTCTACGTCCCTTGGCCCGTTAGTAAATCCTAATGACTAAAGATACAAGATTCGATCCGGTAATTGATCTTCAATAGTTATGACATCCCCAATTTTACGTCAGAAAAGACCGATTTGTTTATGATTTATTTGAAAATCAGAGTATCATTTTTAAAGAAATATGTTGCGGAATTTGTTCCAAAAAATATGATAAAAATTTATCAAAACATTTCTTAAGAAATATATTTTAATTATATTAAAAACCTCGAGATGTCATTATCAATACAGCTCAAAAGCATAAATAGAAACAACATAAACCTTACAACATCTATTTATTTCTACTGGCCTATAATCCATAATCCCTAATCAGATCATCACAACTACGCTCTCGTGCCACTACCTGTATACAAGAAATTGAGTGGGTCAAGCTTGGGAGCTTTATAATTATATAGGGTTTTCAATCCATAATTATTAAGTTTATTAATTTCATCACATCAATAAACTCGATTACTCATTCCCATTATCCTTACTTTCTGTCCTTAAAACATTTAAATTAGGAGACCTAGCCTAAGGATCATCATCGGGATGACAATACTGCTTAGGGGATTCGTCAGCAGTATATGTCATTAAGGCAACCATGAGGGGGATGAAGTACACTGGTGAACACATCGTTCAATATCACCTACAGGTTGCGAGTCGGTCAGCGTTCCACTGTACTGTCTACAATAATATGTGGTCGTCATCTATACTCCGCTAGATGACTAAGTCAACTTAAACATCGAGGCATCTCATCAGTTTAATTCATCACACATCAACTATTTCATCTACACCTGTTGTACCCAACATATTCGTAGATATAAAATACATATAAAGTTTAAATCATTTTAAAACATGTATAAATCGTTCATTCAACATATACAAGGAACACAAATAATATGCACATGTAGCACGCAATTTATATTAAATACTTCATATCTATGTGTAAGATGAAAGTAACTATGCATTCACTTGTTAAAGTGGTGATTCCAACTCGGACAGTGCTTCGCTTCTAACAATATAATTTCCTTCGACAAAACCTAGTATTATTACCACTAGATTTTAGTCTAATATTTATCGCGATTATTTACGAGCGATATCGTTTTATAAGTGTTAAATGATACTTTTCAACTACTATGTACAGATAGAGGTCATACATCAAACACCGGAGGGCATGCCCATTTTAGCATTATAGCACTTCTAAAATCCAACAACCCTATGCGGCCCTTCAAACCAGATTCTCTGTACCGCAAGTAGTTAAAAGATATTATAATAACACTTTATATATTATATTTTATAATATTTATATTTTTTATAAGTTCATAATAATAATAATAAACTTAAACATAAGCTATACTTAAAGTAGGTCAAGCAAAAGATACTTACCAAGAGGTTTGGCAAAGAACCGGGCTCTGCGGGGGATGAATTTCCGAGTCGAAAAGCTCTTTTTCTCGGAGCCTTGTGGCGCTCTAGGGCTTTCCTCTAGCACTTAAAAGTTACTAGGGCTTTGGGAAGGTTTTAGAGAGAGGGTAGAAAAAGAGAGAGAATAGTTATGGTGTGAGAAATGAAGGAGACCCTCACACCCTTTATATAGGCCTCAGTCCTCGGTTACGTTGGACGTACCCTTGCAAGTACATTAGGTGTTCTTCGATACGTATGGCGTACTGCATGGAGGAGGGTCACATGTTGTGTTTCAAATGGGACAAGGTGGTTGTTCCGGATCCAAGCGTTGCGAGACCGTGGGGCGTACAGGTTATGTACGTAGGGCGTACATTTGTACCCTCGCAACAGCCCATCTCGACTTCTAAATTCCGTAACTTTCGCATACAAGCTCCGTTTTCTATGTTCTTTATATCCACACATAGGTGGAGACGTACTCTACAACTTTCTTTTAGACTTTGTCAGTTAATTTTGAATTTATTTTTAAAGTTATATTTTAACAGGCCTAGACGGGTAAATACCGTTAAAAATTCATAACTTTGTTAACCAACTTCCGTTTTCGTCTGTCTTTTTATCATTGAGCTCTTTTTAACGAGATCTTCGATTCTCGTTTAGGTTATGTCAGCTAAAAATCAGTCGATCTAAGATTCGAATTTTGGGCTATATACTGTTATGTCAAATCTTAGCAAAATCACAACTTCCTCATACGAAGTCAGATTTGGACGTTCTTTTTATGCACGCTCTCAGTTTAACGTATACTACGACTTTCGTTTAGATTGCTAAGGCTAAAAAATACTTTATCATAAACTCACTTTTTGCATCACACAACATTGTGTCAGTTTTGTCGCAAAACTTCGACATGCCATAACTTCTTCGTTATAACTCGGATTTATGCATTCTTTATATCTCCGGAGTCCTTGCCATGACCACTACAACTTTCTTCATAGATATTGGATCTATCTATTATTTTATGTTTGATGCTTATTTTTATTTTTAACTTATTATATCTTATAAATGAGTATAATGCATGTAACATCACATAATTAACATAATATTCAAATAATTCCTCTTTATTACTTCAAAATAGGTTACAATTGTTGACCCTACCTATTACATCATCATAATAATGTTTAGCCTAGAAACACCGACGTTACAATTCTCTCCTCCTTAGGATGATTCCATCCCGGAATCATGCATCAACAAACACATGTGGATAGCGACTCATCATGTCACTCTCTGTTTCCCAAGTGAGGTTTGGCCCATTCGTATATTTCTATCACACAATCACTAAGTCAACTAACTTGCTTCGCAACTTCTTTCTCTTATGGTCAACAATTGCCTCAGGCTCTTCGATTAGCCTCATATTTTCATCCATCCTTAACTCTGGAAGTGGAAATATATCGGGCACTTCTCCCGTAAACTTCCTCAAATAATACACGTGGAAAGTGTTATGAATAGCATTTCATTCTTCAGGTAGTTCCGTCTTGTAATCTTGGTTCCCATTCCTCTAAAGAACCTTGAATGGTCCAATAAACCTAAGACTCAACTTTCCTCTCTTTCCAAATATTATAAGTCCCTTCAACAGTGAGACTTTCAGCAAAACCAAATCTCCAACTTCGAATGTCGTCGATCGTCTCTTCTTGTCAGCATAACTCTTTTGACGATCTTGAGTTGTTAACATTCTTTTTCTAATCACTTTCAACTTTTCAGCAATCTGATGGACTATCTTGGGGCATATAAACTACTTTTCTCTAGTCGTAAGCCAACAAGACGATGTACGACACTTTTGTCCATACAAAGCTTGATAAGGTGCCATCTTGATGCTCGAATGGTAACTATTGCTATAGGAAAACTCTACCAGGGGTAAGTTCCCCATAGCAGTTACCTTGGAATTCTAGGCTACATGCTCTTAGCATATCTTCCAGTGTTTGAATCAGTCTTTCGCTCTGACCATCAGTCTGTGGATGGTAGGCTGTACTTAAACACAATTTCGTACCCATTTCCTCTTATAGGCTCCTCCAAACCCTCGATGTGAACAACTATCACGATCTGATACAATCGTTAAAGTAACACCATGAAGTCTTACTACCTTCTTCATGTAAGCATTTGCGATCTTATTCATAGACCATCTCTCATTGGTTTCTATGAAGTGTGCACTCTTTATGAAACAATCCACGACTACCCAAATCATGTCGTGACCGTTCTTCGTCCTAGGCAATTCAGTCACAGAATCCATGGTGATGTCTTCTCATTTACCCATGCGTACAGGTAAAGGTTCTAAACTCCCATATAGTTTTTGATGTTGTGCTTTATCTTTCCCACATGGTACACACTCGACCATATACTTTGCAACATCGAGCTTCATCGTCAGCCACTAGTAGTAGGGTTTCAGATACCTATACATCTTAGTGTTGCCGAGATGAATTGAGTACATGGTCTTTTGAGCTATTTCCATCAGAAGATTTCTTATTTCTCCCATCTTAGGTACCCAAGTCCTATCTTGGAATACCTTCAATCCTTGATTATTCATACCAAACACCAATGTTTTGCCTAAATGTTCTTCCTTTCGGTCATTTTTCTTTAAAGCTTCTTCCGAAGATTTTTGTTGCTTTCCATAATCGCTAAGACGACTTCAATTCTTAACGTTCTCGGCCTTTTCTTTCCATGTTTACTTTTCGACTTAGAGCATCAGCTACAACATTTGCTTTACCAGTATGGTAAGTATCTCGCAGTCGTAATCTTTAAGTAACTATAGTAAGCGTCGTTGTCTCCTATTCAATTCCTTTTGATCAAAGAGATACTAGAGACTCTTGTGATCAGTGAATATTTTGCACTTCATGTTGTAAAGATAATGTCTCCATATATTTAATGCGAATACTATCGCTGCCAACTCCAGATCATAAGTAGGGGAATGTTTTTTCATTCTCTTTCAATAGTTGAGATGCATATGCTATCACCTTATCTCTCTAGGTCAGAACACAACCTAACCCAACTCCATATGCATCACTATAGACTGCGAATTATTCAACTCCATTAGGTAAAGAATTTATTGGTGCTTCACACAACTTCTTCTTTAGCTTCTCGAATGATTATTCGTGTTTCTCATTCCATATGCATCGCTCCTTTATGGGTCAAAGATATCAATGGACCAACTATCGAAGAAAAGCATTGGATAAATGTTTGGTAATATCCAGCTAATCCCAGAAAGCTTCAAATCTTCGTGGGACTTTTTGGTCATTCCCACTTCATCACAACTTCAATCTTTGTTGGGTCAACCATTATTCCGTCTTGGTTAACCACATAACCCAAGAATTGGACTTCTCGAATCCAGAAATCACATTTGGAGAATTTACATACAACTTCTCATTCTTCAAAACATCTAACAGTTCTCACAAGTGCTTGCCATGCTCCTGATGGCTCCTTGAGTGAATCAGAATGTCATCTATGAACACTATCAGAGATTTATCGAGGAATGGTTTACAAACCATGTTCATCAAATCCATAAATGTTGTTGGAGGACTGGTTAGTCTAAATGACATAACCAAGAAACTATAGTGCCTGTATCTTGTTTTGAATGTAGTCTTATAATTATCTTGTTCTCTCACCTTCAGCTGATGATATCCTGACCTGAGATCGATATTTGAGAAAAATCTTAAACCTTGCATTTGATCGAGTAGGTCATCAATCCTTGGAAATGGATATATTTTCTTTATCGTTGCCTTGTTCATCTCTCTATAGCCTATGCACATCCTCATGCTTCCATCCTTCTTCTTTACAAATAACACTGGAGCTCCTCAGGGTGATGAACTATGTCTAATGAAATTGTTGTCCAACAACTCCTGAAGTTGCATCATAAGCTCCTTCATCTCTTTCGGTGCTAATAGAAATGATCCTTTTGTTATTGGTGTCAATCCTGGTAACAAGTCTATTTGAAACTCTACTTGTCTATCAGGGGGAAATCCAAGAAGATCTTCGGGAAGGACTTCCGGATAGTCACACACCACTGGTATTCTTTATATTTCCCTTTTCCCCTTCTTTGCATCTATTACGAATGCCAAGTATGTGTGCATCCTTTAGACAAACATTTTATGGCTTTCATCAAGGAAATGATTCCAGAATTCACTCAAAAATTTTCCCCGTACACCATAAATGACTTTTTTTTCTAGGTAGGTTTACTTCCACCACCTTCTTCCTGCATAGTATCTTGGAATCTTGTGCACTAAGCCAATCCATTCTTAGTATGATGTTGAAACCGTTCAACTCAATGGGAAACAACTCCTCATGGAATTTATTCCCATTTAAGTAGATGACGATATTTCTAATGCAAACTCTAATAGTTATGAATTTGCCATTGGCAACTTCTATAACTAGAGCATTATCAATTTTATCTATAGGTAATGCTAGTCTTCCACCAAATTTGTGCGATACAAAGGAGGATTTTTCTCCCAAATCAAACAATACATAGGCAGTCAATCCATTTACAGGAAAGGTACCTACAGCGGCATCTGCTACATCCTTTGTGACTTCCAGTGTCATCTAGAAAGCTCTCGCCTTCGGCCTCGGTGGAACATTAGGCCTTTCCGCCTCCTTCTTCTTCAGGCAGTCCTTCAAAATATGCCCTTCTTCATTGCACCCATAACATACCTTCTTGTTGAATGTGCGATCATTGGCATAGTGCCTAATCTTTCCACACTTAAAACATGTCACTTCTCTCCATATTTCCCAAAGTACTTCTTTTTGCACTTCTCGCACCACTTCGCTTCACATCCTCCTTCTCCAAATTTCCTTGAACCAGACTTCAAGAATTTTATCTTCTTGTTGGACCTTAAAGATCCATCAAACTTCATTTTCTCACCAACCTCAACCCAATCCAGACCCTTTTCCCTTAACTAGGTCTCAACATTCTTAGCTGCTCGGACAATTGCTTTCAAGGTATTTTCCATTTTGACTGTTGGGCTAAATTCTGATGGCCATTCATTAGCAAAATTCTCTATCTTGGCGAGTTCAATAGGAACCAAGTAGGGAAATAACTTCATCCTTTCAGTGAATGCGGTGGCATAGGCATCAACACTCATCTTTCCTTTCTTCAGGTTTTGAAACTCATTGTTAAGGCCTATCAGATCTTCCTCTAAGCAGTATTGCATTCTTAACTACTCCATGAAGGCTTCCCAAGACATTCTTAGAGCTTTTCATCGTGGTATTGTATCTGCCAACAACTTCCACCAACTCAAAACTCCAGTCTTCAGTTGTCTAACTACAAAGATGGTCTCCTTTTTGTCACTATAGTTGTAGCTTTCAAATACCATCTCCATTTCGGAGATCTAGTCCATAATCTCTATTGTTTTTGGGCTTCCGGAAAGACTCAGTGGTTTAGCACCCTAGAAGTTCTTATACATACGCCCATCCCTGTCAATACTTCCATCTTGGTTATTCTTTCCAACCACTAGCAGTTCAGCTTGGCCCAAAGTTATGGTGTAGTTTCCTTCTTCCTACTGACCCTCATTCAGTTCAAGCTGTTCAACAGGCATAGTAGGTTCATCCCTATTATGTTGAAGTAGACGCAATGTCTTTTCCATCTAACGATCCAACATCATTTAAATCATTGTTTGTACTCATGCGACAGTGGTTGGCTTGGGTGCAGCTGCTACTTCCGGTGGACGCTCAATCACGGGCTGCTGATTAGCCTTTCCATTAGCGTTTCCGCTTCGAGTTCTCACCATGACGATCTATACAAAAAAGTAGGAGAATTTAGATATTTGTTTACGATTGGCGTTTAATCCTCCTTGTCACTCTAAAAAGTTACATGCTAGTTCTAATACCATAATTATACATTTAGAATTCTGAACACCTAAAGTTTCCAAATCCGGTCGGCAACAGACCATAGATCCGATGAAATAATAGCATATAAGGCATATTTATAACTATAACGTAAATCATATATCACATAATAGCAATTTAGGCATCTTTCCTACAATAAGCTAGTGCTCGTGTCTAAAATATAGTAGACACTCATCTCACAATCATCACTTAGCATTCTAAGTTTAAGTCTAGAAATCCTACAAATTCATAATTCGCTTAAACTAATGCTCTGATACCAACTGTGACATTCCCAACACGGACAGAAAAGAACGATTTGTTTATTCTTTATTTGAAAATTAGAGTATCATTTTTAAAGTGTTCCCAAAAATATGATAAAGAATTTATCAAAGAATTTCTGAAGAAATATATTTTCATTATATTAAAAACCTCGGGATGACATTGTCAATACAAATCAAAAGCATAAATAGAAACAACATAGGCCTTACAACATCCATTTATTTCTACTACCTATATGCAAGAAACTAAGTGGGATATGCTTGGGAGTCTGGTGAACACATAGGGTTTTCAACCCACAATAATTAATTTTATTAATTTCATCACGTCAATCAACCCGATTACCCATTCCTGTTATCCTTACTTTCTATCCTTAAAACATTTAAATTAAGGGACCTATCCTAAGGGTCATCATCTGGATGCCAATACTGATTAGGGGATTCCTCGAAAATATATGTCAGTCGGGCAACCATGAGGGGGATGGAGTACACCGGTGAATACATCGTTCAATAACACCTACATGTTGTGAGCCGACCAGCATTCCACTGTACTGTCTAGAATAGTCTATGATCGTCATTTATACTCCGCTAGATGACTAAGTCAACTTAAACATCGAGGCATCTCATCATTTTATTTCATCACACATAAACTATTTCGTCTAAACATGTTCTACCCAACATATTCGTAGATATAAAATACATGTATAGTTTAAATCATTTTAAAACATGTATAAATTGTTCATTCAACATATATTTAAGGAACACATATAATATGCACACATAACACGTAATTTATATTAAATATTTCATATCTATTTGTAAGATGAAAGTAACTATACACTCACTTGTTAAAGTGGTGATTCCAACTCAGACAGTGCTTCGCTTCTAAAAATATAATTTTCTTCAATGAAACCTAATATTATTTCCGCTAGATTTTAGTCTAATATTTATCACGACTATTTATGAGTGATATTGTTTTATAAGTGTTTAACGATACTTTTCAACCACTATGTACAGACAGGGGCCAGACATGAAACGCCAGAGGGTAGGACCATATTGGCATTCTAGCACTTCTGAAATCCAACAACTCTATGCGGTTATTCAAACAAGATTCCCCGTACCGCGAGTAGTTAAAAGATATTATAATAACACTTTATATATATATATATATATATATATATATATATATATATATATATATGTATGTATATATATATATATATGTGTGTGTGCGTGTGTGTGTATTATGTTTTATAATATTTATATTGTTTTTAGGTTCATAATAACGATAGAAAACTTAAACATAAGCTATACTTAAAGTAGGGTAAACATAACTTACTTACCGGGAGGTTTGGCTAAAAATCGGGCTCTACGGGGGTAGAGCTTCTGAGCCGAAAACCTCTTTTCCTCGGAGCCTTCTAGCGCTCCGGGGCTTTCCTCTAGTACTTAGAAGTTACTAGGGATTTGGAAGGGTTTTAGATAAAGGTTAGAGAGAGAGAGAGAGAGAGAGAGAGAGAGAGAGAGAATGGTTATGGTGTGAAGAATAAAGGAGACCCTCTCACCCTTTATATAGGCCTCAATCCTCGGTTACGCGGGATGTACCCTCGCATGTACGCTGGGCGTTCTTCGATATGCAGGGCGTATGAGAATATGTTGTGCATAGGAGGGGAACGTGTTGCATTTCTAATGGGGTGACGTGGTTATTTCACAGCCAAGCATTGCGAGATCGCTGGGCGTATAGGTTATGTACACGAGGCGCACACCTTTACCCTTGCAACAACCCACCCGACTTTTAAATTTCACAAATTTTGCATACGAGGTCCGTTTTTGACGTTCTTTATATCTATGCATCGGTGGAGATGTATTCTACAACTTTCGTTTAGACTCCGTCGGCTAATTTTGACTTTATTTTTAAATTTATATTTTAATAGGCCTGAACAGGTTAAGTCTGTTAAAAATTCATAACTTAGTCATCTGACGCCCATCTTTGTCTGTCTTTTTATCGTTAAGCTCCTATTAACGAGATCTTCGATTCTTGTTTAGGTTGTGTCAGTTAACAATCGGTCGATCTGATATTTGAATTCCAGGTTGCATACTACTATGCAAAATCTTAGAAAAATCATAACTTTCTCATACAAAGTCAGATTTGGAGGTTCTTTTTATGAACGCTCTTTGTTTAATGTATATTACGAATTTTGTTTAGATCGATAAGGCTAAAAAGTACTTTATCGTAAACTCACTTTTTATGTCACACAATGTCATGTCAGTTTTGTCGCGAAACTTCGACAAGTCATAACTTCTTCGTTATAACTCGGATTTCGGCGTTATTTATATCTCCGGAATCCTTTGCACGACCACTAAAACTTTCTTCATAGATATTGAGTCTATCTTGTAACACCCCGACTCCCAGGTATAAAGTTTAAAATTTATACTCATGTTCTTAGACCTACTCGATGAGTTGGATGCCCCAACCCGACATGTAGAAACAATTTAGACCGCATGCATTTAAGGGGTCTACTTAAAGAGTTAGAGGACCCCAACTCGACGAGTCGGAGCTGGGCAATGAAACCTTAATTTCCATGGTTTTGCACCCTACTTAAAGGGTCAATAGCCTCCCTCAGCTTCCCTTACCATCCATCTTGAGCTCAAAACACCCTAATCTCGTATACTCTCTATTTGTCTGTGTAAAGAAGCTTCGAAAGTTGTTTTTATGAAGAAGGCCTAAAGTCTAAGGAGCTTGGAGCAAAGACAAGCTTGTGGATCTGACTCTACTTTATCTTGGCATCATTTTAAAGGTAACAAGTCGTTACCTTGACTTATCTTTGGCTAGATCTCTTCATACAAAAGCTTAGGGCCATTTTCTAGTTGGTTGAGGGTTATTTCAAGTATTGGCATTATCTGAAGTTGCAACTTCATATCTCGACTCCTTTAAATCCCTATATCCATAAAGTTATTAGATTTAGCAAGCTTGGGGCCTTCTCTTTGCGTTAAACCTTTCCCTTAAATTGGTTTTGGCATCTAGGACCATGCATGTACGTAAAGTTTGCAACTTTACGTGGAAACCATGCCCTAGGAGGTTAGATTTGTATTTTGGAGCTTTGGGGTAGCTTAAAAATGTCTGAATGAGAAATGGACTGAAGGGACTCGGCGAGTTGGATGAAGATTGGTTGTTTTCGGTTTCTGCATGGACTCAGCGAGTCAGTGAGACGACTCGACGAGTCAGTTAGGATTTTCCCGACATTTGGACACATATGGACTCGATGAGTTGTCTAGAAACTCGGCGAGTCAACTAGGGTTTTCATGATTTCTCAAGTTCTAAAAGGACTCGACAAGTTAGTGAGCTGCACTCGACAAGTTGGGTCAACATGGACTGTTGGCCTTGACCGTTGACTTTGACTTTGACCAAGGGTTGACCAGTTTGACTTCTGGGGGTATTTTAGTAATTTAGGAATTTATACAATTGGATCATTGGTGGATGTAGGTGTTGGACTATGAGCTGTATTTGGAGGAGTTTGATATTATCATTTCGGGCAACTTGAGAGGTGAGTTGTCCTCACTATACTAATAGGGTCGAAGGCACCAATGCTGACCCTTTTCGGATTTGTATTCGGGTTTATTGCATGATATGCTTATTGATTCACATCCTAGTAGTTTGGATGGTGATATGCTTAGTGACCTGGTTAGTTCGGTATCCTGGTATATAGGATAATGTTATGTTAGTGACCGGTTAGGTCGGTATCCTGGTATATAGGATAATGCTATGTTAGTGACCGGTTAGGCCGGTATCCTAGTTATAGGATGTTTCTATGATTAGTAATATGTTAGATAAGTTTGATTGTTTTATACATGCTAGCGTATGATATTTACGTGCACATAATTGTTTGATTAGGGTTTGGTTGAGGCGGGCCTGCTATGTGATGAAGGCCAACATACCCAGGGCGGACCGGATAGACTGAAGACCCGGGAGGGCATATTAGTCAGGTCGAAGGCCCAGTGAGCGGTCTGGATAGACTGAAAGCCCTGGGGGGCGGTCCAGATGTGCCGAAGGCTCGGAGAGTGGTCCAAATAGACTGAAGGCCTACGAAGCGGTCCAGTTAGGTCGATGGTTAATTATGCATGTTGTTTGTTTATATGATATGATTATGATTGCATGACGTTGGTATATTAAGGGAAACTCACTAAGCTTCAGGCTTACAGTTGTTGATTTTGTTTCAGGTACTTCTGATGATCGCGGGAAGGCGAATGCGTGATTGTGCACCTCCTTATGTTTTTATGATTTGATTCTGGGATACTCTGACATTAAACCATTTTGAAAACATTTTTGTAATAATTATCAGTTTTTGAATGATTTAAAAAGTTTTAAATTGGCTTGCATTTTATAGATGTTACATATCTATTATTTTATTTTTGATGTTTATTTTTATTCTTAACTTATTATATCTTATAAATGAGCATAATGTACATAAAATCACATAATTAACATAATATTCAAATAATTCCTCTTTATTACTTCAAAGTAGGTTACAATTGTTGACCCTAACTATTACATCATCATACTAATGTTGAGCCTAGAAACACGGGTGTCACAGTCATGTCAATTAATTGGTGCATAGAATGGTCATCTAATGCATGCAAGCATACATAATAAATTTTATTCCTTTATCAACCTCATCATAGGATTTGGTGGATCATTAATCACAACTATCTAATAGTCATAAAGTAGTTATGATCTAAACAAACATGGTAGATTTGTCCTCTAACTAAATAAACTCAACAATAGGAAACAAAGTTATAATATCCGATACATATCGATATTTGATCAAACAAACACAATTAATTAATTACTTCATAAATATAAATAGCAATTAAGACATAAAATCAAGGTTCCATATACATCTAATCACGAAGCAAAAGGGTTTAAAGCCAAAATCAAAAACAAGAATGCTAATAACTCATATTGGGAAGTTAAATATAGTCAATAAAGCAAAAAGTTGATTCCTTAATGATTACGCATCTTGGTCCTTCATATTTATTATCCAAATCAACCTTCAGGCCTTGAAATCGTTTTCTGGACTCTCAAAACAACACCTTTGGTGTTTTTCTTCTATCTCTGTTATCGATTGATGAAATTTCAAAAGGAAAAGGGATATTTATAGATTTTTTGTTGACATAGTATACGTGGCGCGTAGGTGCATTGGACATGTCTCATGCAATCTTGCTTCCCGTACAATTCAACGTCTTAAAGACAATCTGTATAGGAGTCAAATTCTTTGGACAATGTATCACGTAAGAGGATATGGGTGTGACGCGTTGGTCTTTTTTTACACTTTCGAACCCAACCCAACTTTTGCTTCATTTCGGCCCCTTTCCATCCATCATCCCATTTAATAAAGGTGGAAACGACACCAAAATAGGGACTGACCATACCAACCAAGTCTTTCAAAATACGAAATAATATATTAATTCTTGGGGGGGGGGGGGGGGGGGGGAGGGTCCATCCATCATCCCATTTAATAAAGGTGGAAACAACACCAAAATAGGAACTGACCATACCAACCAAGTCTTTCAAAATACGAAATAATATATTAAGTCTTGGGGGGGGGGGGGGGTTGGTTGTTTCCTTGTTAGTGAAAAACATAAAATCAAAAGATTAGTGACTTACATTCAATCTAATAAATTTATGAATCGATGAATAATATATCAATATCCTTTTAGATAAAGTCATAATTAAAATGAATAGTTTTTAAGTACAAATATGAGTACCTTTAGATTATGTTATCTACACAGTTAACCATAGTTGTTATTTTATTATATATTTGAGGGAAACTTATTAATTCCCTTTAATTGCTTTAATTTAAGATTGATTAATAAGAAGATACTAATATATTACTATACATTTGTTTCCCATGATCCACACCTTTATCTTCCTAAGCTATGTTATGTCTATTCAGTTCCACTGGATGTTGTTGATAGTCAGTTTGGTTTGTTAGGTTTTATAAATGTAAAATTTGATTTTTATTTAAATGAGTTTATCTTATAAACTATGTTTAACACGTAAGAAGGCATTCCAGGTGAGACATGTGATTAAATATCAATATATAAAATTTGATGAAGGCATTTAGTAAAATGGATACATCTAAGACGATATATATAAGAAATTTCTTGGTTTTGGATTGTGAACTTACTCTAAAATTGATATTTAATACAACATTTACTTGAGTCTATCGATGGTTTGGTTTATTTATTTTACAATGTTGATCTTGATATATTATTTGTAATTTTGTATATAAAAATATACAAGATATATATATATATATATATATATATATATATATATATATATATATTATAATAATAATAATAATAATAATAATAATAATAATGATTTTTTTATTTTTATCAAGTTTTGTCTTCGAATGGGATTTTTTTCTCTCCAACCTTGAAACCAAAATTTGTTTAAAACAACCTAAGTTGAAATATATAAAATGTGGTAAAGAGACATGTAAATGACTAAGTTTTTTTTAGAATTAATAAAACATATATCTTAGAATTAAAATAAAAAATTATTAAGCCCATTAAAACACTTTTTTTATAAAGTTCATAAACTAATAACCATTTGAGAACCATTTCATTAAGGAGATTTTTATCTATTTAACATAAACAATACAAAAACACACAAAAACTTCATTTTAAAATCAGATATATCTTTTTAAATGATATATCCTTTGAAACTCTCCCATCATTTTTGAAGGACACATATTCCATATTACTACCACCACCTTCCACCGTTAGCAACGTCGACACCACCATCGTTGGCACCACTGTTTTCGGCCGCTCAACCTTCGCTGGAATATCGAGTCAGTCATGTTTTTTTTGCTTCAGATCTGGAACAACAACAAAAAAACGACATAACCGATGTGTTTCCGCTTCAGATCTACCGTCAACCACCACAACACCGCTTGTCATCTCCGATGGCGTAATTCCGATGACTATTTTTTTACTCAAATCTAACCAGATCTAAATGATTCTAGTGATTTTTTCTCATCTCTGATCATGTTCCTAGTTTAGATCTTTCGAGATGTAGGAAGATCTAGAGCCTTCACTTTCTGGTATGCCATCAGTTTCGCCTCCACCTTCGGATCTAACACTTTCTGCCACCACCGATGTCCAGATCTGTGAGGTCCGACAATATTGAAAGAGTTCCAATGAGATCTGGTGTCATGTTCTTCAGGTTGCACATTTGGTTTTCTGTTCTTCATCTCAGAACTCTAAAATTTGGTTGTTTTTTTTCCTCTGAAGATCTGGATCTGTTCTTGGCGTTAAATCGCTACCGTTAAACCTCTGCGGAGAAACAAACAACATCACCTAACTTCAGAGATGATGAAAATCTTATATATTTGGTTAGATCTGATGTTTTATGGTGATTATGAATTTGATGTATCTGGTGCACACAAAGTGTTTGATGAAATGCCTTAATGAAATGTGGTAAGTAGTCATTAAGCTGTGAATATGTGTTTGCTATATATTAATTTGTCTAAGTTATTAAGCTGTGAATGTGTATTTTTGGATGCATTAAGTGTTGAATTAGTGTCTAAAATGTTGAATTAAGTTGTGAATTAGTGTTTGAAATGTTGTATTAAACTGTGAATTCTGATTTTTTTTATTCATATATGATTTTAAAAGGAAGGATATTCTTGATGTTGGCAATGATGGTCTGTGGTGGTGATGGTTGATAGCAGTGTATGATAGTTGGCGGTGCTGATATTGGTGGTGGTGGTAGAGTAATGATATGCTTCATTTCTCACTCATCTTCTTCGATGATTTCAAATGAGTTATTATTTTTTATGACTCGTGTATATTTTTATTTTATGTTTGTTCTTGAAATATAATACAATTTATTTATGTATTAAACTGTGAATGAGTTTTTTAATATATTGAAATATGAGATTATACTTGTAAATGAGTTGTGAATGTATTGTACAAAACTGTGAATTTCATGTATTAAGTTGTGAATTTTATTCACGACTTAATATATTAAATTCACAACTTATTATATTTAAATTCCTACATGCATTAATGTATAAATATAAGTTTCAATTTGAAAAGATGGTTGTAAATATATTTTTTTTTTGTCTTAAATTGTGAATTTATTATATTACACTGTGAATTTTATATACTAAACTGTGAATTGTGTATTATATTGTGACTTTTATTCATGACTTAATATATTAAATTCACAATTTAATACATATAAATGCATCCATATATTAATGTATAAATATATGTTTTAATTTGAAAATATGGCTGTGAATATAAATTTTTTTGTCTTAAATTGTGAATTTATTATATTAAGCTATAAATTTTGTATACTAACTATGAATTATCTGTATTAAGAGTTTCAAATTGATATTATGGTTGTGAATTTATATTTTCTGTATTAAACTGTAAATTTATTGTAATAAGCTGTGAATTTTATGTATTAAGTTGTAATTTTTGTATTTTAAACTTTGAATTAACTACAGTAAGCTATGAATATTGATTTAAATTGTCAAATTGACTATATTAAATTGTGAATTGTTTGTATTAAACTGTGATTTTTGTGATTAAAAATATGAATTGACTGCATTAAACTATGAATTTTCTGTTTAAACTGTGAATTGATTACATTTTGCTAGGATTTTTTTATAATTTGTGTTAAAATATGAATTATTTATGTATAAAACTTTGTGTTAATTTTCTTATCAATATATTTATTTTTTTGTTGTATGAATTTGTAAGAATCCACTAGTTTTTATAATTGTTTTGCATTAAATTCAAAACGAGTGAATTAATAGGATTTAGTATACTGTGAATGTAGTATTTAAGTTGTTAATGCATGATTTTATTTACAGATCTGATTTGGAAGAAATGACGGCTACTATATTGATACATCTTGTTGGTTGGTGGCATATGGTGGTAGAGTTTGAGTTTTTGTGTAGTGGTGTTGATTATGATTACAAATGCGGAATTGATTAGATCTAGTGGATCATCATACAAATTAGGAACACATGGGGTAAATAAATCTAGTTTAAGCTCTCATTAGTTGTTGATAGAAAGGGTACAAATTCGTCTTGCAATTTCTTTCTATAAAACTAACACTCCAAAATAATCATTACATAAATGAGTGTCACTCACTTTATGTTTATAGGAAAGACAGCTCATTACACAATACAAGAGGGTAAGCACAAAATACATCCAAGCGTCACTTTGCACCCTAACATTCTTCTCCTCAAAGTTCGGATTGGATGTCCCGACTTCAATATCCAACGTGCTCGCTTGATCAAGACCAAACTCCTCCACGAAATGATACTGGTCTGCAAATCCGCAAATGAATACCCGAAGCTTCGAATGCCTACTCTTCATTCTCCCCCTTTTTATAATAAAAAAATGATTATAAAACCCATTAAGGGTGAGAAGCACCCGAGGAATAATTTTCACATAACTCCCCCTTGATGTGTGCTGAAAATAAAACCTCAAAAGAATTTGCATGGAAAAACAATCACGAAAAAGTCACGGAAAATTTCCAAATTTGTGAAAATTTTAACTTTTGGGTGAGAGTTGCAAGAATTTCCAAAATCCGGGTAAAAACTACAACTTTTAGAATTTTGCAAGGACCCATTGCGCCAAAAACAATCTTAAAGGCAAAACACTTCCCCATTTGCAAAACTGGGTATGAAGCGTTAAGTCGCATTAACTACAGGGACTGAACTCGTAAAATCTTCAATTTCTCATAGTCCAATTTTAAAGTTGGGTATTTTCAGCTAAGTTTTCGAAACTGTAAGGACTAAATGAGAAATTTCATCCTTCTTCACAAATTGTTTTCGCCAAAGTCACATTTGGACCATAACTGCCATTTCGTTAAAAGAACAAGGGTGTAAACTGAAATTCTTTGTGTTCTTCCCCAATTGTTATATCAGATGCGAATGAAGAAGTTTGACTAAGAAAAGTCAAAATCTAAACACCCATGTGGAACTCACAAAGCACATACTTCACTTTTGTTACTCAACCCTTCGCTTTTCATCTAAATTCTTCTCGTTAACGAAGCACAACCCTTTGTTACTTGACATCAATTCGCTACTCGACCATAGGTTCTCGTTAACGAACCTTAGACTACCGATAACGCAATCAGTATACATCCATGATGTCATAACCTTCGCTAACGAACCATCATTGACATCGTAATTACAGTCTTCGCTTTTAACAACTTGATATCAGTCAAAATCGAATTCTAAGTTTGATTCCAGGTCTTCGTTATCAAGTCTTGAAATCAATAAGCATTCCCCCTTCAAAACCAACAATTAACCCTTTGATTATCACACCTCCAAACGATTCAACCATTAGCCACAAAGCAATTTTGACTTAGACTCCACCATGACCACTAAGATTGATACCAAACCATCGGTCAACAAACCTTCAAAATTGATGTTAATCCAGTCGCTATTAGATAACCAACACTCGATATTAACCTCTAATCTTAACCCAAATCGAAGGCCGTCAATATCCACACAAAACTTGACCTACTCATGTCGAACTCAAATTCAACTAATATCATTGAAATAAAATCAAAATCAATTTCTTTTGACTCCAAACAATTTTGTTCGAATCAAACTTTCAAACTCACATCGAAAATAGTTTGTCTATCTACCCCACATTAAACTCCAATTTAATCCCAATACAAATGAAAAGAACAAAAGTCGAAGTCAACATCAGGCTAAAGAACTTTCAAGCAAAAGTCAAGGAAAATTTGTTTCAATCAAACATTACCAAGCAAAAAGGCTTTCGATTCTAGTAAATATAAATTAGACTTCGATCAAATGAAGTAAAATGATATTCACGAAGGATGAAAAAATATATATTTTGATGAGGTTGTATCAAGATGAACAGTAACATGTCTAACTTTTGGGCTTAATAACAAACAGTGAATTTTAAATGAATTGGAATTGGGCTCAATTATGAATTACAAGAACTAACATTCGTAGATTAAAAAAATGAGTTTGATTTTGGTTTTGATCTAAAAAAATAATTGGATCAATCAATGGGGTTGAAAGGATTTGATCTAACGAGGCAAATTGATCAAAAATGGAAATCACAAAACACGAATCGAAATCATGGAAGTTTTGGAATCTATTTGAGAATTTGAGATATCTTTTTGACAATTCGAGTTCCATTTGCAACGAACGAATCAAATTTAGAAGATCTTGGTTCTTTTGTTGGAACAAGAAAATCTCCAATTTGAACATTGTACCACCCACGATGCATGTTATAAACCTCGTTCTTCATGTTCTTCAATGATCTAAGAACATCTTCAGAAGAACCATCAACACTTTTAGGTTTTGATTTTAAATTCAATGCAAAACATGGAGATTGTTGCTTTGGAACCCAAATTTGCTTCATGGATTTCGTGTAACACCCCGACTCTCAGACATAAGTTTAAAAGCATTATATACATATTAATGGACCTACTCGACGAGTTGGTTTCCCCAACTCGTCGTGTAGAAGCGGGTTAGCCTGCGTGGATCATTGGATCTACTCGAAGAGTCGTAGGACCCGGAATAGACGAGTAGGAGTTAGGAGATGAAACCCTAATTTTTAGGGTTTGCACCATATTTAAAAGACCTTAAGTCCCTTCCCCCTGTCCCTTACCACCCCCTTGATGGCTAAGAGAAACCCTGATCGCTATTAACCTTGTTCTTGAGTGATTGTGAGGCTTAAAGAGTGATTTTGGTGCTTTGTGTGAAGAAGGTGGGAAGTATAAGAAGCTTGGAGCAAAAGGAGCTTATGGATCTTACTCAACTTCATCTTGGTATCATTTTAAAGGTAATAAGTCGTTACCTTGGTTTATCTCTAGCTAATTCTCTTTATGTTTGGATTTAGGGCCATCTTTAGTACATTTAGGAGTAATTTCGATGATGGGGACAAGATCTGAAGTTGTAACTTCAGATATGGACTTCCCTTAGTCCCTATAGCTATAAAGTTATGATATTTGGAAAACATGGACCTTTCCCTGTGAGTTAACCTTTCCTTAGTCTAGTTTTGGCATTTATGACCATGCATGCACGTAAAGTTTGCAACTTTATGTGGAAACCATGTCCTAGGAGGTTGGATCTGCAATATGGAGCTCTAGGGTGGCTTAAAAACATCTGTATAGGTGATGGACTGCATGAACTCGACGAGTTGCTTAGCTGACTCGGCGAGTCGGGTGAGGGTTTCCCGTATTTGATTTTGCATGAGCTCGACGAGTCACTAAGAGGACTCGACGAGTCGTTTACGGTTTTCCCCGGCATATGGACACACATGGACTCAACGAGTTGGTTGGAAACTCGGCGATTCGATTAGGGTTTTGGGTGACTTTTAAGTTCTTAAGGAACTCGATGATTTGCTAACTGCACTCGACCAGTTGAGTCAACATGGATTGTTGACTTTGACTTTGACCAAGGATCGACCAGTTGACTTCTGGGGGTATTTTGGTAATCTGGGAACTTATGTTATTGGGTCATTGGTGGATATATGTGTTGGTGTTAGAGCTGTATTTGGAGGAGGTTGATACTATCATTCTGAGCTACTTGAGAGGTAAGTTGTCCTCACTATACTAATAGGGTCGTAGGCACCAATGCCAACCCTTTACGGATTTGTATACGGGTTATTGCATGATATGCTTATTGATTTACATCCTGGTAGTTAGGATGGTGATATTCTTAGTGACCTGGTTAGGTCGGTTTTCTAATATATAGGATGATGCTATGTTAGTGACCGGTTAGGTAGGTATCATGGTTATAGGATGTTGCTATGATTAGTGATCTGTTAGATCGGTTGGACTGTTATATATGCTAGTGTATGATATTTATGTGCACATGTTTGTTTGATTGGGGGTTGGGTTGAGGTGGTCCTTCTTTGTGCTGAAGGCCAACATACCCAAGGCGGTCCGGATAGACTAAAGGCCTTGTAAAGGGGTTCAGTCAGGACGAAGGCCCGACGAGCGGTCTGGATAGGCTGTAGGCCCTGCGAGTCGGTCTAGACGTGTCGAAGGCTCGGAGAGCAGTCTAGATAGGCTGAAGGTCTGCGAGGCGGTCCAGTCAGGCTGAAGGCTCATTATGCATGTTGTTTGCTTATATGTTATTGATATGTTTTATGGTGTTGCTATTTTGGGGGTAACTCACTAAGCTTTCGAGCTTGCACTTATCGATTATTGTTTCAGGTACTTTTGATGATCGCGGGAAGGCGAAAGCGTGATCGTACAGGTCCTCATATTTCATGATTTTATGTTTTGATTATGGGCTACTTTGACATTATACTATTTTGAAAACAAGTTTTATAACAATGATTGGTTTTGAAATGTTTTCAACCGTTTAAATTTGGCATGATTATTATGGATGTAACATTTCGGCTTCACAACAAGATTTGAT
The DNA here is from genome assembly GCF_052625555.1 of Lactuca saligna. Taxonomy (NCBI): domain Eukaryota; kingdom Viridiplantae; phylum Streptophyta; class Magnoliopsida; order Asterales; family Asteraceae; genus Lactuca; species Lactuca saligna. The sequence continues at coordinate 56,465,235 of NC_136420.1, read as the reverse complement.
GATTTTTGTGAATAAACCCGCTTGTTTTTACGTTTCATCATCTTCTTCTTTTTCCTTTTCATCTTCTTATAACTTGAAGATTTGAGTTCATGAACAAACCCATTTTCACAAATTCAAGTTGACAAGTTTGGATCATGTCTTTTGGAGTTTGATATTTGTGAATTTATTGGATTAACGACTTTCGTTAAGGAATCATTCCTTCAAACGAATCACAAGAACACAAAATATCATAGGTTTGAACTCCAACCTAGCAAAAAACTTTTTCATCTTCGTGAGAATCAACTTGAATCTTCTTGTCATGAACTTCAAGAACATCAAAAACATCATATTGAACTCCATAATCTTGAACTTCAATATACTTAAGAGCATGAAGATCACTTGGGTTTTCAATTAGACACACACACACACACACACACACATATATATATATATATATATATATATATATATATATATATATAATTCTTATTAAACAAATCTCTTTCTTCTCCTTCCTTTTAATTATCACTAGAAGATAACATGATCAAGGAGATTTCAACCAAGCATCCAATCTTCGAAAGTGGTTGAAAAATCAATCGTCCACGATAATCCTTCAAATCTCCATATGAAACCATAGTACCCCAAGAAATCAAGCCACCTTTCAACAATAATCCATAAAGTTGATTCTCGTTGACTATGTATTTCACTTCGTCAATGATCACAACCCAAGAATGATAATCTAAGTACACAATTTTTGATCAATCAATAAGATCTTGAATTTTTCTAGAGAGAGAAAGTGATTTGGAATGATAATCCAAGTACACAATCTTTGATCAATAAATAAGATCTTCAATTTTTCTAGAGAGAGAAAGTGATTTTGAATGTGTTTTCTAGAAAGAGAAAAAAAATCACTTGAATTCTAGTGAAGAAAATCAAATTATTAATATAATCAAAGACGAATTCTATTTCTAGAATCTAAATACTATCTAAAACACGAAGATCAAAGATCAAATGAAGAATCACCAAATCTACAATGTCATTATGGATTAATTCTTGATCAATACAAGAACACTCGCTCTGATACCAATTGTAGGTGGTGTTGATTATGATGAAAAATGCATAATTGATTAGATCTAGTGAATCATCATACAAATTATGAACACATGCAGTAAATAAATTTGGTTTAAGCTCGCATTAGTTTTTGATAGAAATAATACAAATGGGTCTTGCGATTTCTCTCTCTAAAACTGACACTCCACATGATCATTACATAAATGAGTGTCAGTCACTTCCTATTTATAGGAAAGACAACACATTACACAATACAAGAGGGTAAACATAAAATACATCTAAGCATGACTTTGCACCGTAACATTTTGATTTCTTTGAATTAGTGAATTATTGTAAATAGTTTGTATTAAATTGTAAATTTTTTGCATTAAACTATCAATGGACTGTGTAAAACTGTATTTGTATAAGTTTTGTGTTAAAATATGAGAACATATACGAATGAACACATTAAACTGTAAAAATTACATGTTTGCCCTTTTCGTACAAAAAAAACTTAAAAAATTAGGATTTTAACATGTTTAATAAGAGTATCGTGTAAATATTTACAAACTAATTGGGGTTCTTAGGGCTCTTAATCTTTTATGGTTCTCATTTGAACCACTCCCTATATATATATATATATATATATATATATATATATATATATATATATATATATATATATATATATATATATATATATATATATATATATATATATATATATATATGGCTTGTGAATAGTGTCAAGTTTTTAGCTATGCCGGAACCATTCAATTGCCGGTTAGTTTGGTTTTATTTTAGTCAGCTAGGTTTTCAAGGTTTCTCTCAATTGGCTTGCAAACCCTTTCCTTTTGTTTCATGTGTCCTACCTTTTACCCTTTGTAAAATGTTTCATGTGTCCTACCTTTTACCCTTTGTAAAATACGTGGAATTTTTTTGGGGGATTCCTTCCACAAACTAGCATTTTAGGTATTTATACTTTTTCAATTTTCTGTTATCTCTGTCTTGGTCGTATTCCTTCTCTAGTCTGTGTGTCTTCTTACATGTAACTTTCTTACATGTAACTGGTTCTTCGATTTTTCGTCGTTTCTCATTTGTTTTTTTTTTTATGCATTTTGATTTACAATTTTTGCCTCTTGTCCAATTTTTTCTATGTTATTTACCTTGTGTTTCCGGATATTTTGATGTTTATTTGTTTTTTCTTTCAAAATTGTCTATTTTTCATATGTTGTTTCTTTTCATTGATATATGGTAGTATCATATAGGATTTTGAAAGAGTTGCTTGTTGTTCTACCTCAAGGCTATGTGATAACGGGGAAGACCACAACGACACAACCCCCACGTACTACACACATTCATAACTTTTTCTTTTGTCTATCATGTTTGCTTTTTTTTTATTTTATTTTATTTTTTTTATTATTGTATTTAGATCTTGTTTTCTTCCTATTTTTTACTACATTAAACACCAAAGTACCTTAATCCTTATATGACCTTATCCACTCATTCTTTAGGAGGAAAAATAGCTTAAATGTTTTGCGTCCATATTCATATATAAGTTTTGTTACTATGAATGTACACCATTTGACAAATTGTCTCAATGAGTAAACATATTGGTAATTGTATCTAATGACAAAAGTATCAATCTAAGTCTACTACAAAAAAGATTTGTGCTTTGGTTATCTTTCTCAATTGGGTTTCAATTTCCATCTTCACAACAAATACATTGGTGAAACTTCAAGCGTGCAAAGACCAACAAAACACGATTTGATGATGATGGAACATAATGACTTATTCTACTAAACTACTTCGTGTCTTTATCTCTAAACAACACATAATCAATCGTTTAATGCCACCTATAAAATGGTAATAATTTTGCTTTGGTTTTAGGTATGTTCACAACAACATATTCTTTAGTTTTTCTGTCGATGCTTGATCTTGAGTAGTTGTCCACGAAGTAATTATCAAAGTCGGATTCAAATTCCACCTTGGTCAAATCATCTGTTCTGGCATTTGATTTTTTTTGTTCTGCATTCTTGACTCTCGTGATGATGTGTGTTTTGTAGGTTCATACTCAACTTCTTGATATGCATTAAACGAGGAAGGTTTTGTCCTTCAAAGACTTATAGCAAAAAGATGCGAGACCTTTTAACCTCGGTTTTTTATTTCGTTTTTGTAAGTTGATGTTAATGATAGTTTTAACAGATCTTCAATCGCAAGGGGGTACATTTGGCTACATTTGGTTTTGGTGCTGACATGTGATTTTTGGTTTAGGATGCTAATTAGATGTAGTTAGAGGAATAATTAATTCTCAAAAAATATGAGGTATACTTTACTAAAAAAAGGTTAAGGAGACTATGGTTATCTCTTAGAGCCACTATGGTTGGTTGGCATAGCCATTAGTAAGCTTTTTCATTTCTTTTATCCTTAGATTAATTTCTTCATATGATCCTTTTGCTTCTCTATATTATTTATCTAAAACGTAATTAACTTTCTTGAAATTTCCAACAATGTTTGTGCCTCCACTAGGAGCATTGAGTATTATCGGAGGTTTTTACATGAGAGTGATTAAAGTACGTATTGTGTATTTGTTGTAACTTAATTGTATTTTCAAATAATTTTGCATTAATGTTTTGGCATATTTTTTTACCGAATAAGAAATTAAGGAAATGATAGTATTGGTGTGTATGCTTTGCATAATGGGTTCCATTGTTACTGTGTTTCATGCCCCTTCTGGACATGTGAAAGGCTATATGGAAGATATTGAGAGAAACATGTTGATATCCCTTTTTTGTACTACCTAACTTTAAAACAATATGTTTATAAATTGCAGGTTATGAGCATGAAAACAATAGATATCTTGATCAAAGCTTACATTAGAGTGCTCAAGCCAAGTAGTATGAATTTAGAATTAATGCAAATAAACCTACCGAAAAAATTCTTGACTAATGCGAAGCATGAGTCCTTCTCTTGTTATAACATAAAAATCCTTTAATCTTATATGGTATTTTTGTAGTTTTCATTTCTCTTAACCTACCTACATATATGTACATGTTAGTATATCTCTCCATTTTTTTTTTATTTCGAGTTATTGAGGATATATTTGGTTGTGAGAATTTTTTGTGTTTTCTATTAAAATTTTCAAAGAAATATGAAAATTTTGAAAATACGGTTGATTGATAGTTTTCAAAAAAAAAATCGAAGAAAATGAAAATTTCTATTTTCAAATTGTATATATATAAAAAGTGATTTTTACATTTTTCCAAAATTTTCTAATATATAAAATGAAAAATTATAACTCTTTTGTTTCAACTAAGTGTATTTTTTAAAATTTTCATTGAAAACTGTAATAAAAACTCTACTTTATTTTCTGAAAACATTTTAAAAAAAAAAAAAATAATAATTTTCAACAACCAAAAAGCATACTAAATGTTTGCTATCTAGAAATTTTAGAGGAATTATGCAAATTAGAAACTTTAGGATTTTTGCTTTTTTTGCTTTTACCTTTTCATGTATTTTAGAAAGTATAGCAATAAACCATCTATAATCGTTAAAAAAAAAGGTTTATCACTATGGTATACAAAAATGTAGAAACAGTAGACATGCACATTTGCGGTTCCGGACTGGTCTCGGATCGGTTTCAAAATGATTTGGTCTTTTTGTGATCGGTCTTGGAGTCGTCCGGTCTTTTTCCGGATCGGTCTTGTCCTGTTTCGGGCCGTTTTCTTTTTTCGGTCTGGTCTTTTTTCAAATGGGTCTCTTTTGTTCCGATCTTTTTTGGGACTGGTCTCTGTCTTTTTTAGCCCTGTCTCGTGGTCTTTCCGTGCGACCTTTTCAGTTTGTTTTCAGGTTTTTCTGTCGGTTTTTAGGTTTTTTTTGGCCCAATTTCGGTATTTGTTGGTTTTTTTACTTTCAATTTCGAGTTTTTCCTTAACAAATATGTGATTAATACCAAAGTGATAGATTAAACTTTATTAAAAATGATACATTAAAGTTTAATAAAAAAAGAAAAAGAAATGAAGTTAGATAGTGTGATTAAAAATTGTGTAATTAACAAAAAAAATGATATATTTATAAACTTTGGCTTACAGTCTTTTTTGGGATCAGTCTCAGATCGGTCTCGGACCGGTCTTGTGTTGGTCTCGGAACGATCCAATTAATTTGTTACAACTGGTCTCAGAATGGTCAGATTTTTCTCAGACCGGTTTTGGACGGTCTCGAGCCAATCTTTTTTCGGTTCGGTCTTTTTCAATCCAGTCTCAGTCTGGTTTAGACTGATTTGATCGTGGTTTTTTTTTCGGGTTCAGTCCATGACCAGTCTTTTTGTCTAATGTAATTAATAACGACTCAACGAAGTTAAAAAGGATCTAGGCCTGTGGTCGTTTGAAGTTCGCTTGGACCATGGCCCAATAAGATGTTGGGTAACTTTTAGCTTATAAAGGTGTAAAGTCAAAAGGAATTATAATTATATAAATATGTACTATATGATATATTTTACAATTCACAATGTCAATTTTGACGCCCGAAAGTTATTCAAAGCATTATTATGGTCGTGTTACTTGATACGTTATCATTATTAGATTTATGTGTTAAGAAAACCATTTATCAAATCTTTTAAATGCATAATAATTATCAAGAGATATAAAAGAATACCAAACTAAACAATATGAAATTACATAAAAAGAAAATATATACTTAAACAACGAAAATCAATCATTAGAACTAATCTATCTCAAAACCAGATTAAACTTATACATATCTATGTCTCAAGTTGTTGATACATAAGTTGTAGTATGAATATAAAAAAATCATCAAGTTATGGATATTTTTCACTACTGCTGAAATGTTAATTCAGTAATTAAACATTTTTTTTCTGTATGAAATGTTAATTCAGTAATTAAACATTTATTTTTCTATTTAGTTGTTTGTCATCGTTCCTAACACACAAACCCAACGAGATTAAGGCGGGGTCATAAATAATGGAAGACTTGATATAAACTTTTAGTGATCAAAGTCTGAGGGCAATATTGATGATCATTCAGGGTCTCATTTTTCTGAAGGGCTAAATTTTTTAAGGGTGTTGTACCGATGATATATATGAAAATGATCCTTTACTTTTTGTCTGTCCGTAATCATTTTTCTTATTTTTTTTTTCCTTCACCAAAACTCAGGGTGTGTATGGTGAGGATCTTTCATTATTTAAAAAAAAAAAAAAAGTATATTTCATATAAATATTATACTTATTTTGTAGGGAATTAGAAACCATAAATTTTGATATTTTTTTATAATTTTTTAGTTGGTATATAATTTAAAATAAATATTAAAAATTCGACAAAAAATAATAAAAAGAACAACCTAAACAATCAAAATAAGAGAGAGAATGTGGGGTCTCTATCCCTCACTCCCTTCCTGCACCTCTTTTCCCGTAGGAACGATGCGTTGTTCCAATGTGGGGAAACACCTCCTGCACCCCCTTCATGTGACGCTCTATCCGGTCTAGAATATAGACTCATGTGAAGACAGGTTCGAAAATATTGATTTTCAAAAAACAAGTTATGAATAATACTTGATCAAAATAATTTATTATTTTGTTCAAACAAAAATGCTACATACATATTAAAAATTGGTCTTTCTTATAAAAAGAATCAAAATTGCGAGATGTTTTTCTTTTCTTTAAAGCATGCCAAAACCTTTTCTATGGACTCAGTAAGAACATAATTTCTAAGAACATTATCAGTACCGTTTTATTCATAATACAATGTGATAACCAAACTCGTGACTTCAAAATGTATTATACCCCTCATTGCCTGTTATCCATTATCAACATGCCATAGAGCTTGAGTTTCTCATTACATGCTTCCGAAAACAAAGTCACCTCATGTTTGTAGTCTTTTCACTACTTGTGTTAGTTGACATGTTGTAGGAGAGAAAGATCAGGTTGATATTATAATTGGTAAGACGAATGGTTATAAAGGGGAAAAACAATATATTAAAAGATGACTTGAAGCATCCTATATGTCATTTATTAGGCAAATGATTCACATAGATTGAAGATAATGTTTTTAAATAATTACCGATGTTTACTGTGTTTAGACTCCCATACCATGTAGACTTCAATACCACTCATCCAAATTCTGTAAATCGTGTTAAATAGTAAAGCATATAGTATTACTTTTATATATAAACTTACAATTAGCATTACACTAGTAAGAAACTTCTTAATATTATATATATATATATATATATATATATATATATATATATATATATATATATATATATATATACAAGTAGGATCATACGAAAACATAAATATCTTGCGAAAACGCGAAAACAGATTTTATCTTATAAAAACCAAACACAAGTACTATAAAAATTATATATATATATATATATATATATATATATATATATATATATATATATATATATATATATATATATATATATATATATATATATATATATATATATATCAATGACAAATTTAAGGCTTGAGAGAGAAATACATGCAATATGCTTTGAAAATAGATTGTGAAAGGATGAAAAATGTGCAAGTGGCGTAGGATGCAATAGATATAGTCCTTCAACATAAATTAAGAATATTGTCAGGTGTTGTTGCCTTTCCTAACTCTATAAGCAGTCATATTAAATGATTGTACATTACTAAAGTAATGAAGAAGATCATGAAACATCAAACATCATTGGAAAAATGTATTCATAATGTTTGATGGTAGAGTAAGGTTCAACATATCAACACTTGAGAAACTCATGTGGATATAAAGTTTTGATATTCTCATGACATCTCAATGTATATTTTCCATTGCTTATTTTAGTTTATATAAAATAATCTTTTGTGATATTATGAAATTCTTTTTCATATAATTCGTTGAGGATGTCAATAAAAATAAGAAGGAATATTGTTCTTACTGTAAAAACAAATGCAAAAACCTTCTAAAAACATCTACATCAGCGAAAGATCAATATCAACACTCTTTTAAAAGTAAAAGTGATATCACTAATGTATCAATAACTATATCATACATATTTCTTATAATATAAAATAAAATGTATAATCATTAACAATATTTACAATCTTAAACAAAACCATTTGCAAATTTGTAGCACATACAAATATTCTAATTTATATACAACTTATTTGACATTTTGTACTTTTCTTAATAGGTTCGATGGTTAAGAAATTTTTTAGACATAAAAACTTACTTGGTGCGCATGACAGTCTTAAGAAAAAAAAAAAGTATAATATATATGGTGGGAAGGAAGGTTGTTCACCAGGAAATATGTTTAACAGTGCATTTCAACTTGAATGGTTGCTTAATATGTTTGGTGTCAAGTTGGATAGACTATTCCAATATTATATATACTCGAATCTTGTTCTTATATTTCTTTCTTAGCTTTTATCATTTTCGACAATGTAAAATATACAACAGTTTTATATTTTAATTAAAAAAATAAAGCAAAGTAATTATTTGTGTTTTATACTTTATCTACAATTTTGAAACACAATGAACAAAATTAAACTCTAAAATAACATTTGATAAGAACTAAAATCTTAAATTAAATATCTTAACGGTTTAATCAGTAAATAATAAACATTTTTGTACCATTTAACATAATTCACAATAATAAATGTTATAAGTAATCAAATAAAATAAAACATTAAAGAAAAGTTAATATCAAATTAAGTACTAAACAAAAATTTATTATTTTAACCATTCCATCATTAAGTAACAAACATTTTAATGTAATTCATAATAACAATGTTATAAGTAAAAAATAAAACGCATAAAATAGTGATAATGATCCACGTATATACGAAGGTAAAACTTTTATATATTTAAACAAAATATGTGTGCAATCTTAAACCCAAACACTACAGCTACTGTATTTTTTTTTTGTTCCAAATCATATGTGACATCTTTATGAAAACTTATTTGTTTGAGTAGAAAGTAAACATTATGTGTGAAAGAATTAGTGAGATAATACGAAGAAAAAGGTGATACATATGGGAAAAATAACTTGTAATATAGTAGCTAATTAGGTAAATGTCATTATTACCATCAATAGAAATAAAAAGTTGAAGAGACAATTTTTGTTTCCAGTAAAAGTTATACAGTTATACTTATATAATTATAAAAGGAGGTTACGATTAATTGGTTAATTGTTATGTAACTGACTTCATCATAAAAAATAGCTTATTGCATTACATGTTTATCAAAAAGTAGTTTCTCCATTAAAATAGATAGTTACATTACATGGATATCGAGAAATTTTTGAATTTCATGTTAGCCTTAGATGCAATGATGGTTGCTTATGACTATTTTGTACTTGCAATTCTTTAGTATTTACAGTTAAACCTGCCAATGTTCAATATTATGCTTTTGAAAGGACTGATTTTCTTTACTTTAAATAACTATTATTTTTTGTAACTCTTACAATATAAAATATAATAATAAATGCATGCAAACAACATATAAGACATCAATATTCATTGTATAGTGTAAGGAACTAAATGCAGTTAAGGCTACTTGTAAACATCATTCATCCAATTATATCAAAACTCTATAAACAATTAAAAACGCATTTATACACATAGAATATACTTTCTATCACATAGATAAAGGTTCTTGTAATATCAATGAAACATAAAAGACCAAACAACTTGTTTTTTTATCCTCATAGTTTGTGACTATGGTCAACATAGTCAAATACCATGTTAGAGATGGAGATTCTCAAATGTTGTTATAGTATCAGTGCAAAGTAAAAGGCTAAAAAACTTTCTTTTGATCGCGTTGGATTGGCATTGTGGTCAAATACCATGATAGTTAAGTAGATGTCGAGAATACATTATGAAGTCGAAAGGATATGTTAGATAATATTAGATGATTCGTAAAGGAAATAAGGTGATTGAAGAGGCTAAATGTTAGTCAATGAGATATCGTTTCTGTTAGATTAAGGTGTCTAAGCTCATAACTAAATTGATTTACAATTGTAATTAGAAGCAAAATCTTTTTTGGATTGACCTGATAACTAGAACTTGGTTAGAATGACATTTGTAGACAGATGATAATTTGTTACTTTATTATATGATTAATAAATTGTAATAAATGATTTGTTAATATACTATGTGATTAATATATTAAATAGAAAGAGTGGTAATTAATTAAGAATTAATCAGAAATTACTTGGGATTAATTTTAAGATTAATTAGAATTAACTAAAAGTGTAAAAACTTAAGTTGTAATTGTTCAAGAGTTGACCAAGGGAAGGATTCCAGAACCTTCCTCAAGGGTATGGTTTTGGGGATGCCTAATAGGGCATTCTAGAAGCATCCTTAAAATAAGGAAATTGTACCTGAATATGAAATAATATTATCATATTTCAAATTAGGGTTTCCATGGTTTTTTAATTAGCTATAAATATGACCCCTTGGGTAGCCTATTTTGTCCGCTCCTCATACAAAAGGAATAGTCGAATTTCTTCGCTACCTCTCCTATCTCCTCTTTTCTTCTAGTTCTAGGGTTTGGGTGTAAACTATTAGAGACACTAAAAGTTTGGTGCTATCTTTCCAATATCTACAAAGAAAAAGGAATTGAAGTGATTTGTTTGTTAAAACAAGTCGAAGGTATGCAACCCTTATTATTGTATTTCAATTATACGAGGGTTCTATTAGGGTTTGTTGTTCATAGTGTGTTACATTCAAAGTGTTATCACATAGATCTTTATAGGTTGCATGTGCTCTTAAGTGTTAAGTGTTTTTTACGTATATGTGTGTTTGTATAACCTATAAAACCTATCAGTGGAATATATACATATATATGTAAAGATTAATAGTGTATGTATAAAAAAAAGTTAGTTGAATTTCTAGTATGTCTCATTCACGAAGCCCTACTATAAGAGGGGTATAAGGAAACAACCTATAAAATTACCGTTGAATGGGTGTCATTTTTACCTACCACTCCTTTTTGTGGTGGATGGTCGTAAGCCGATCAAATTTGATAGGGCATAATATCATTAAATGTATAATGTTATAAAGTACTAGAACCTTCATTTAAAATCCCACTTTAGTTACTTTATGAAAAATGTGAAAAGTATGCTAATCCATGAAAATGCATATCATTCTTCATAAGTCATTTGTGGAGCGTGCATGACTAACCAGGAAACTAATTTAGGACTATGAAGTTGAAATGGTGGAAAAACTCGAAATTTATCATTATTGATGGAGTGAGTGTGGTTTACAAGCACGTCAATTTGAGATGATAAATGGCATCGAGGTTTTCGAGCGAGTTTGCATGGTTATTCGCATCTTGTTTGTGATCCTCGGTATCCCAGTCACAAATTGAATAGTATAATCCAAGATTAGGAATGTTATTGATAAGATTGAATGAATCTCAAAAGATCTAGGAATTTCATATTAGATTGAAACTGGTAAATCTGTCGTACCTACCTTGATTAATTCATAATTAGATTACAGAATCCTTCATCTAAATTTTGAATTGTATATTGGGTCCTAGCCTTGCATTTTAATTTGGGTTAATGTATTAGGGATTTATATCAACTAACAAAAACTATCTCTTTTATTATAGATATCTAGAAACGGTGATGCTTCTGCTACTCAAACCTCCACACAAAATTCCAACTTCACTCTCTTGTTGATTCTATCAAAAGAGAAACTGTTTGGTCCAAAATACATGGACTGGATACATAGCCTAAAGCTAACTCTTCATTATGAGAACAAATAGTATATTCTTGATAAACCTCTTCTTGAAATTGATGAGTCAACTACTACTCCATAAGAACTAGCTTTCCACAAACAACACAGTGACAACACCATAAAGGTCGCTTGCATAATGGTTGCAACCATGGTACCTGAGCTACAAAAGTTCCATGAGTACAATTGGCCATACGAAATGAACTTTGGATTTTGATGAAAAGTTTCATAAGAAAGATAGGCACGAAAGACATGAGATCATCAAGTCCCTAATGGCATGTAATCTGAAGGTAGGAGAATCTATTTGCGCTCATGTACAAAAATTGCAAAGATATGTGGAGAGTTTGGAAAAAATTAATGCGACTTTCGATTAAGAGTTATTCATTGATATGGTCCTTAATTCCCTACTTAATAGTTAAGATCAATTCATTTTGACTTATAATTTGAAAAACACATAAACCACAATGACCCAACCCCATAAGTTATTGCATACTACTGAGTTGGGAATGAAGAAAAATCATGTCCCTTCTGAGATAAGTTCTCATGTCATGGCCATTGGTCATTGAAAATGGAAGAAGAGGAAGGAAACCTCCCAAAAAAACTGGAAGGGTAAGGACCATACTGGATCAGCTAGTAGTGGGTTGAAGGGGAAGCCAACTTCAATGTTCCTTATATTAGTGATCTAAAGGAGGCCACTTACTTTCATTGTGGAGAAAAGAGACATTAGATAAGAAGATGCCTGAAATACTTGTAAGAGTTGAAAGATGGGAAGATCAAGCCACTTGGTTTCTCGTCAGATATATACTGTCCAAATCAATAACACATAACTTTCTCATTCTTGGGTCCTTGATACGGGATGTGGTTTTAACTTTTTTTCAATGTGTAAGGTCTAAAAGAAAATACAGAAGTGGAGCATGGAAGGTTGAACATGATCATGGGGAATAAACGTTATTCGCCTGTTACCAAGATTGGGACTCATGGCCTTGTGCTCGATGATAGTGTTAGAGTTGCTTTAGTTAACTGTTAATATTCGTCAGAAATAACAAGAAACATTATTTCATTTCATTCTTTTTTTAGAAAAGTATTTTGATATTCATTTGATAATGACAATGGTTCGATTTTGGTTTATAACGTTGGTGGTTTTATATTTAAAGTTATTCCTTGTAGTGGTGTGTATGAAATTGTGATGTGTGTTGATAACTCAGGCAATAATGTATTTAATATTGATTAATCTAATAGTATAGAAAAGAATTCTTGTGGCATTGTTGTCTTGGGCACATAAACAAGAAATGCATCGCCCAACTCCAAAATGATTGAGTGTTGGAATCATTTGACTTAAGGTACAATGATGAATGTAAATCTTTTCTATTGGGCAAGAAGACTAAATCACCTTTGACTGGAACATATGAAAGAGCAAAAGGATTGTTGGAACTTATCCATACAGATGTGTGTGGTCCATTTAGATGCTAATCGATACTAAATGACATTTACTAATAATTATTGCAGATATGGGTATATCTACTTAATCAAACATAAATAAGAAACTTTTGTAATTTCACAGAGTTTAATCATGAGATCGAGAATCAATTGGGCATGAAGATAAATGTAACACCTATTTCTTAGAGTGTATCAGTGCAGGGCATAAAGGAGTTAAAGGCATGGTTTTTGGGGAAAACCATATGTCACGATGTGACAAGATGGTTGTCACGACGTGACAGACTAGATATGAGACTGCGTTTTGGATGGATCTCATGACATGATGTAGGTATGGTCACAACAAGAGAATGGTTGCAACCTAAGCCCATGATTTTTAAGGTTTCCTCCATATTGAAACCACTATTCTCAAATTTAGGGCTTCATTTCCATATTCCATTACCCACTAGAACCTTGAAGCAAACCCTAATAACATGATCTTCATTTCTGAGCTTACCCTTAGTGTTATTGATCTCGTGGAACGAAGAATAAGTCCCTTGTGGAATAGAGAACCTCTTGGCAAGCTTGAAGTTTGTTTTTGAGCCATATATAGATCATTATAAGTGTTTAGGATCTAAATGATATGTTGCTAGCTTCTAGATCTAGGCTTCTTGTTCTTTTTCCTTCATGTTGTGGGTGTTTGGGTGGAAGGATTCCATAAAGTTGGTAACTTTATGGGTCCTTGAGGTCCCATAAGGGTTGTGTCAATTGGATCTAAAGCTTGGCTAAGTTTTAGGTCATTTATGTGAGTGTGGTTCCATTTTTCATCATTTTCACAAAATATGGGATCAAGACATTTATTGGAAATACATATCTATAAAGCATCATTTTTTAAAGCTATTAAGACATACAAACTTCCGAACCAAGACTCTTTTGGACCCACTCGTAGACTGCCTCAACACATGTTGGCCACTCTCTCATTTGATTCTTCTTTCTTGAAATATCACTTAGAGACTTTGACTGTGTATGACCTAAAACAATCTGCCTCAGTCTCTATTACACGAACCTCAGATGTGGTCAAACCAGTCTAGAATGGTGGCAAAAGAAGAAGGTAGCCAAACGCAAAACATCTCCTACCAAAGTTCAAACCAAAAAAAGAGCCAAAGTCGGAGCTTCCTCTCAAAAGGAATCACTTTATGACATTCCGACGGACTCTGATCATCCACTTACCCCTAGGCCACTCTTCTAAGTACCCTTTGGAGCCTCAATACTAGTTGCACACACTCACATAATGAGTCTCCACATGATCCACCCTCATATTCTGAAAAATGTGATGTTGGTGTTGAAAAAGTTCCTTACACCACCTGTAACACACTCATGAGTCATCTCGAAAATCCCTGTTTCTTCATCACAAGCATGATCAAAGGCCCATGCCTTAGATCATAAGCTCTCTAAAGTTGGGGTTATCCCTCCAACTTCAAGAGCTACAACTATTCTGATACCTATTTCAGGTAAAGGATGACCAAGTTCTAACTATGAAGATTGGATTTATTTTGTCAACAGGTCTCATACTAGACATCCAGAGGTGACTCGTTCACAAGTTGAATTAACTTTCATTTCCATGAGAAATTGAGCCGTTCGTAGTAACCAACCATGCGTTGTTCCCACTGACGAGGTCACAGATCAATAATTTACATTGGGAGAAGGTCATCAAACCATAATCGTATCAGAAGATCCATCAAAGTCTCCTCATAACGATGCCTTTCAACATCACTCGGACGATGAACATTCAACGGAGTTTATGTTTGATGATGGCATCTCATCCGTTGGTGCACCACCAATTTTCTCTTCATTTCGTTCACTGCAAAAGCCTTCATCATCAAGACTTGTTTATGATTTTGAACTGACGTCATCTTCATCGGATCATGTTGATGAAGTAATATAGATAGATTACCATGTCTAGGAAACACTTGGAGGTGAAACTGAAACAAATCCTTCGAAAGAAAATCAAACATAGAATAATCCAACTCATTCTGATCCTGTAGTCAATAAAGCTAATGATAAAGACAAGTCTGAGAGTTCCACCATGGACACTAGAGCATCAGATGAAAATATAGGTAATCCATTTTCCCTGTTGGAACTCTGAGACAACATTGCTGCAACTGCCTCCAATGCCGAATCACTTGACAAATTTGTGGCAATGTTAGATTCCAAGATTGATTTCAAAGTATCCAGCCTCGATTCCAAGCTTGACATCATTCTCAAGTCTCTGTCTGAAATGAAGCTACCTGGGCCCTCCGAAACAGAAAGGGCAGATCAACTTGATAAACTTATCTCCCTATGTTTCAAGCATGCTTTGGAAGAAGTTGAGCAAAAATACAACACCATCCTGGATCACTACATCGACACCACCTCTACCATGCTCAAAATCCATGAAGATATGATCAGTGCCACCAACAAGATGATAAAGAGAATGCATGTCTGACATCAGAAGCATATTAGAGGTTGGAGAAGGAAATAAAAAGAAGGATGAAATTCATCTCATCATGGAGTAGGTCCTCATCAAATTAATTCGAGCTTCTTGGAACATTGTCGATGTTCCGAAAAACAAGTTCGATGAAATGCACTCCATCCTTTCCTCCTTGTTTGATCAACTAAAAGCCCAAGCTCCCATAGTTGAAGCATGTGCTGCCCTTTCCAAAAAAATTAACATGCGATTCCAAAAGGTATACGAAAGGTTGTCCAAAGTATAAGATATAGCTCAACTTGCCTCAGATGTAGGGCTATCCGATGTAAGAGGGGGAGAAGGACCAATCAAAAAGGGTCAAACCATTCAATGGAAACCATCCTCGGAGTTCAGTATCCGAGATGAAAATGATGACGATGACACATAGGTTTTGTCTGCGTACCCTCCATCCAAAGATGATGATGAATATGATGAAGATAAAGTTGAGTATATCACCAACGTGTGGTTGGAATTCAAGCTCCTCGAAAATTTCTAGCTAAAGTTCATTCAGAAGAAGAGAAAAGGATATGGTCCACTGTTACTAGTCCATCATCCTTAGCTGTAGTTCTTCAAATAAGCCACAAAATGGACAAAGTCAAGACTAAGCTCATCATTGATTCATTCCGAGCTACCCAATCTATGATTAATCCTATTCCCTCTCCAAGAATTCCTACCATTGATGAAGGTTCTCCTCTTCGGAACCTGATGAAATTCCAGAAGAGCCTCCGATTCCTCTTCCTCCAGAGTTCACCATCATAGAAAACATTCAAAAATTCATTTCTGACTTAAGCAAGACACATCAAGACACATCAAGACAAAGGGAAAAAGCTTGCCTCGGAACCCCCTAAAGTTGAAAGGACATTGAAGAATTCTGAAGGCTGGTCACAAGCCTAAATCGATCAAGCACTTGAAGAGAGCATTCGAATCCAAGCATTAAAAGACAATCCCAATCCAATTTTGGGCATATCCCCACTCTTTCAAGAAGGGATAATTCACCATCAATACATTGTGCCATTCATGTACTTTGATCTACCCATGCAAGATTCAGACCAAATTGATCTCCCAATTTCTCCCTTCAGAAAGTATTATATCAAGTTCGATCTAATCCACCCCAATGATGATCCTCAAAAAAATCACCATAACTGAGTGGGAGAGATTGAAAACATTCTACTTCGTCAATGCATGACCTCAAAAGAAATCGTAGTCTTGGAAGAGAATCAAAAAATTATTGGGTTCTGTCACACCCCCAAACCAGAACGGCGGAAATGTTTGGGGGCGGAGATGTCATGTGCAGTATCAAAACAATTGTATAATAGTAATCAAAGAAACATCAATCATTTTATTAATAATATAGAGTTTACATTGTTTTCGATCCACATATGATTGACTCCAAAAGTAAATAGAAAAAAACAAAGACTTGAAGCTACTATGCTCAGTCTTCTCGAAACCTGTGCATGTAACTATCTACTAGTTTCCTGAGAATACAGATGATTTTAAAAGTGTATCAACATTTAAGTTGGTGAGTTCATAAGCATATTGTTTTTGAAAATAAGTTCTTTGTTCCTTGGAAATGTTTGTGTTCCTCCAGAAAACCCTATATTTTCTTAATAAGTAATGATAAGTATGTGACCATACCAGTTCCTTCTGTGATTACTTAGTGAATACAAGTTATATATAATCCAGATTGAATGGACAGTTGAATGTATGGATCTGACCTAAGCCCACAACTAAACAAGGAACAAGAAGTAATGTAGAAATCATACATTCCACTGTCTATCGGACCTTCATTATATATAACACTAACGTATTCACTAAGTAATCACAGAGTTAACAATTATGATCCTTTTAGATGTGATGAGTATGTTTCTTCAGAAAATCCTATATTTTCTTAGTAAAATAGAATGTAGTCTTTAAACCTTAAGACCAAAATATATATATGTTTCTTATACATAAATCAATGAAATATGATGCTTTGAAGTTATATAAGTAATGTGAGCCATATTGGTTCCCACTATGATTACTTAGTGTATACTAATTATATATAAACTAATATTGAACAGACAGTTAAATGTATGTATCTGCCCTAAGCCCACAACCAAACAACGAACAGGAAGTAAGGCGGAAAACACACGTTCCACTGCCTATCGGATATTATTTATATATAACTCTGATGTATAAGCTAAGGAATCATAGAATTAACAAATAATGGTCTTAACCGAAGATGAAGTAATTTTATTTGTTTCCAGAAAGTTTAATTGTAAACTGTTTGCTTGCAAAATAATGATGTTTATCTTGGAAAATCCTATATTTTCCATAAATCCGAATTGTAGTCTTAAACGTTACAAGACCGAAAAGTACAAGTATAATTTTCATATTTAAGTTAATGATACGTAGTTTTATTCATAAGTAAAACTAGCTGAAGCCATGCTTACACTGTAAGCTAGATGTGATGTTAATACCCTCCTATGATCACTTAGTATATACGAGTTATATAAAATCAAGATCAAACAGACAGTCGAATGGGTGAATCTTCCCTAAGCCCACAACCAAACAATGAACAGGAAGTAAGGCGGAAATTACACATTCCACTGTCTACCGGACATTATTTTTATGTAACCCTGATGTATATACTAAGAAATCATAGAGTTAATACCCTTTTAAGATTCTTTGAAAATATATCATTACGTAAATATTTAGTAAATGTTTATTTTGAGTGTTCATTATAACCATACTAATATGACTAATGGCCTGCACAACGTTCTTCAGGCATCAGAAATTTATGACATTTGTCACCCCAGGCCTGTCGGCCTAATTGTAGCTAACAGTTAAGGTGCGGGATTGTCAGTCCTGTATAGATCTATACACAAACTCACGCCCACCCTCTGGGAGACTCTGGTTACAATTTAGGATTTTAACGGGCACCATGTTTGGTACAACGAAGTAAGTGGCTCACAATCCTATATTAACTAGTATATTTATAATGAAAAGAATAACCCTTTTCTTATAGATGAAAACATAATTTTTCCATAGAAATTTTTTATGATGTAAAACATCCCAAAACTATACCTATTATAGTTTTAAAAATATACGATCTATTAAAATGGAAAGCCTTTGTATTTTAACAACTTTATGAGTTATAAGTGTAGTAGTAATGTTATTTAACATTTTTTTTATGTAAAGTGTTCATAAAGTATAAGAGAACGTAATAAATGATTTATATTTTTAAACACAATATTTCTTGTGTTTTACTTGTATCCCCCCCCCTTAAAACATAGAAAAAGATTGAAAAAGTGTGGGGATATGAACTCGCCTTGTGTGTAGTCGTGGTTTGATGACGAGACAAAAGTGGTGACTTTGGGCTAGAATACGAGAAAGATGTCATAATCCTAATGGTTTCATACACATATTAATGTGTGAACATTTGATAAAACAAGAACTTATGTGTTGAATAACCATAGAATAAGTGTAGAATACTTACCAAATTATTAAGGAGAAGTATGGATTAATAAACTTCCTAGGAGAGTGTTTGTGAAGGACTTGAGAGAAATGATGTGTGATATATAGAGAGAAGGTATGGATGATTTCGTTTACTGGAATTGTAAATGAAGAGGGATCTTATTTAAGTATCTTAAATAGGAAGTAAAATGAGGAGGTGATGTGAAGTTTACGTTGGTAACTGTATCATATCACATTGGGAAACTAAATAAGGATAAGATAAGAATATATTTAAGGGCTTTACTATCAATTTGAAAGAGTTTACTGTCCATTTGCAAGTATTTGCGGTCAAAAGAAAGTGTTTGTTGTCCACTATGGCCGAAATCATGCCAAATCATTCACAAAAGAGTGATTTCGGTCCTAATCGACCTTAAAGAAGGGATTTCGATCCCATAAGGTTGGGTTTTCGGCCATAATGGGATTTAGGAAGTGTGTTTTCGGTCCTAACACTCTGAAAAGCCATTGATTTTGGTAATGGTGGCGTTTTAGGATGTTGTTTTCGGTTCTATAGTATTCCAAGGTTCTAAAACTCGAAATCCTTTAAGTAATATACCATAATATGCTTATAGACTTATATTTGAACTTGTGTTGACTCTATTTGTCCATCAAAGGTTCATTACAACTTGGGTTTCAAAGTGTATATACATATGAACTTATATAAGCTTCATCTCATGGTTTTCAATGTTCCATTGCCTCAAGTGTGTTTTGTAATCACCTATTCTTTGTTGAAATTTAGACCTTGCTTGATCTAACAATTTTTGGGTTGCGATAGGTTCGGAAGAAAGGTTTTAGAGCAAGTTTGACATGAATTGCATGTTGTACATATATTACATTATTCGGAACTATCAATCCACCATCACCATCATGGATATAGATTTCCCTTCCATCAATCTGAATGATATTCTCACGATTGTCGCTCACTTATGGAATCGCCAAAATGATCAAATGAGCATTGCTTCTGATAGTGTCACGATGAACTTCCTGAAAGATTCTATAGTTGAGTTTTATAGATCTGATTTCAAGTTTACGCATCTGTTCAGAACTGAAAAATTTCTGGCAGAGATTAGCTATAAAATGCCTAAAGCACAAATTCTGGCAAAGGGACCTATTGAGGAACTAGAGCTAGGATATGTCTACTTGAAAAATAAGACCAATAAATGGATTTCTTTAGAGTTCTTGACAAACACCTCGTTCCCTACAAGATCCTCCAAAAATTTGTTGCCGATGCAACCAAGTCTGATGCTGTGGAGCACGTGAAGAACAAATTCATCAACCATCTCCAATGGTACCTGGAAGTCCAAAATTAGCTTTACAAAGCTTACATGTTCATTTTTGAAGAAGTCAACTAAGCTAACATGATTGCTAGTTCACTTATGGGGGAGATTGTTAAAACATGAAAAATGAAGCTCTAATAATCCCATGCAATCTAGTTCTGAAGACAATTGAATCTGAGATATGGTGAAGTTTCGAGATTGAGATCAAGTCCGAGATCAAGAAGTTCCAAGAGTCGAAGTCCGTTCACACATTTCATGCATTTTGTATTATCTTTTATGTAACAATTTAAAAGACTTATTTGTGTGTATCTTTTAGATATCAGTTTGTCAAACATTGATTATTGTCGAGTCCTAAGAATGTTTTTTTGTTTGTACTATGTTCTTCCTCCACTATATAAGGATTAAATGTTTCACCATTTCAATACATGTGAACGATTCACAGTATTAATCCAAGAATAGCAAATATTATCTTCACCTCACTTTCACTTGCCTTTAAGTCAAAGCTCTTTCATTACATTCTTATTGTTCTTAAATTTCCTTGCATTGATTATACTGAAAGTGTACTTAATTTTTTTTACTTGAATACTTTGTTGATTATCTATATTCAAGTCCTAACTAGTTTATCGGATTCAACTAGAACCTAATATTAAGAGAAAAGGTTGATAGTAAAGATTAACTCTAGGTTTGAGTTTTCAAACCTTGTCCTTGTGCACTGATTATCGTACTCAGATCCTGAAAACCGTTTTCGGTACTTTGACTATACGAAACAAATGTATTTCATGGTTTTATTTAGGATTGGTACCAACAGTGTTGCATAACTATAACACCTCCCAATCCAATATCATATTTGTACTCATCCACAACCAAAGGACCATACCACTCTAGTCTATGAACTCTGTACCACTCTAGTCTATGAACACTGTGGTTACAGTGTACATATACCATGTGTTACGAATCTTCTAGATAGACTAGCTGACTTTCAACACAATGGATTAAGCTCTTTCTTATAGGATATATTTTCAACCTAATAGGCACCACTAAGTATCTAGATAAGGTTTTAGGCAAAGTATTATTCACTACCCAAACCTACCATGCATCAACCCTTACATTTTAATAATTCATCATATTAAACATGGAATTTAATAGTAGCAACCAATATTATAATATTCACCAAATTAAGTAACAAGTTAAAAAAAAAAACTTAATCCACTAGTCAAATTTTCAACCAAATATATGATAGCATAATAGAAGCATCATTACCATCAAAATAGAATCAAATAACCAATTTAAACATTAAGCGTGGAAACTAGCATAGAATCATATCAAACAAACAGATAGATACACAACAATCGTCATATTTAACATGAAGGTGATCAATGATCCATATATGAAATTTTCTTGTCGAATTATTCACAACTAGTGAGTAAAGCTACTAGCTCACCTTAACCTTGACGAATCCTTTAATGTAAGGTCAACCTTATGATCTGATGAGTCAAACACTACACCCTGACTACCATGTGACATCCATCAAATTAGCGAGAGATCTAGATTTGACTAAAGTTAGTTGAACATATAGGCATATCGCAAACTAGACTTTGTAAGTAGATGCTAAGTTATAACCTACTAAAAACTAGGAAAAAAGTAGAATCGATGGATAGTATACTTATATTTCACATTGATATGTGGATTCTACAACTACTTAACTGTAGTGACTATCCAAATTCAGATCACACTTTGACCCGAACACTTTTTCATGAATAATACATACACATTATGCACTTGACCTAGTAGTAGAAATTAGGTCAAAGTCTCGTGGAACTTAAGTCAAAGTTGAAACAATGACTAGTATACTTGGTTCTTCAAGTTCACTTAAATCTCGGAACCACTACATAGAATGCCAATAAACCGATAAAATAAGTTACAAACATTATTTATAACTATAAAAGAGTTATAATATCATAAGATAAATTTAAGTCTCAAAGATTCTATTGATTTTAATATCTAAAGATTTACAAACTCTCAAAAACCCTAAATGCCCTAAAAACTCATATTTATTAACTATAACCTTAAAAACTCTATAAAAATAATTATGAACCTTATAATATTATCTTATAGTAATTAAAATTAAGAAAATACATTCAAGGAAAATAAAAATTTAACTCTCAACATTTACCCTTAAATTAAAAATCAAAAATAAAGGTTTTATGAATAAAAACTTGATTTTAGTGTATATTTTATAAAAAAAAAGTTTGATATTTATATAAAAATTGAGATATTTTAAAAAATAAACTGAATTTTATAAAACTTGAAGAGGGAGTGAGTCTCTCTCCACCTCAAAATCGTATCCCTCTCCAAGAAAGCACTTCATCATTTGTTCTTTCCCACACTCTTCTCTCATCTCTCTCATTTCTCTCTCTCTCTCTGTCTCTCTCTCTCACACACACACACACACATACACACACACACCACATTTTCTCTCTCTCCCTCACCCTAACCTATGAATTTTGGCAGCGAAGTTCATCCATTTCTACTAAAAAATATCAACATTTGAAGTTGTTCTTGAGGTAAAAACAAAAATCTCCATTCCCCCTTCAATCTTCCTTCAAAATCTCAAGTTTTCTTGCATATTTTCTTCTTCTACAACATTCTATGGATGGATTATGAATCATTTGTTCATAACCACGATTTTTATGACGATGGTGGTGGTATTTCACCCAAAAACCAACATGCATGTGATAATCTTCAAGCTTAGAGTCTTGATCACCAAAGTATGTTGTTAAAAAGCTTTCAAATATGTCATAAAAGATTTATTCACAAATATATAGCTAAACCTTCTTTGCTGATCAAATCCGATTTTTTCCAGAATCTAGACAACATAACAAGATGATATGAAACTTTTCAAAAATTAATTCATTTTTCACGAATTATTATAATTATTGAAATAAAATAGGGAAATTAATCATATAAAATACTTTATGAGGTCTATAGATCCTAGGTAAATTCATGGATGACCCTTAAAGTAAATAATGACATCTCAGTGAGTTTCATCAATTTTAGTTATTGTTTGGTATGATTTTGAATTTTCTTATTTTTTTAATTCATATTAATCATAAAACCACTTTAGGGAATTTGAAAAGGCAATCTAATATTTTTCGTAAATCCTTCCTCATGTGGAGTACACAGAAAAATATTTTCAGAATTTTTTATAAAATATTCCTATTTTGCCCCGATTTTTGTATTTATAATAATGGGAAAAATAGTTCTACTAATCCAAAATTGATGAAAATTTATCAGACGACCTTATAATATATTAGAACGAACTCTAAATAAAAATTTGGATGATTTTTATATTCAGTATGCTATTGTTTTTTCTATTTTATAAGATTAAATACACTTAAATTCACAAAATCGGGTTACATTGTATAAAAATCACCATTGGTATTTTTCCCAGATTATGTACACTGTAAATAAATTTTACAAACTATTTGGTAATTTAATTTAACTGCATGATAATTATTCACCAATTAATGATTATTCAAGAGAGTAAAACTTAGAAAATAGCAAAACTAATTGAAAAATATCTTTTATATTTTTCACAGCTTATATATGTCTAATAACAGTGTCAAAAAAAAGTTTAGGCAATTTCGGAAGCTATATTTTATTTATTTATATTTTTGTTAGAATAAATGCACAAAAATCATAAAAGCAGGTTAAACTATCTAGAAACTCATTTTTATATTTTTATATTTTTGTTAGAATAAAAAAGTTCTCAAAATCATTACGATGAAAGTTTCCAAACTTGACTGTTTCAACCCCTAAACATAAGTATTTTTCTATAGGATTAATTATTACATTACATATTTATTTAATATTATTAACTATTATTTGTTTATTTATTTCTTATTTAAAAAAAACGAATACTGAAAAACCTGATGTTACACAAATTCGTATATGATTACGACATCCATTTTCATAGTACGAATTATGAGAAATGACAAGAAATAGTTTGACGTTCAGGATTTATTGCCATAAGTTCTAAAATGGTTTAGAAACACATATATGCTATCTAATGAATATGTATGAGCTTGAGAAGTCTAGTTGAAGACTTATCAATGCATTACGTATCAGAAATTTGCACTTTACTAAGAAAGTAAAAACGTATTGATTTCTGGAAGTCCAGTTGATTTTTGGATACATGTTAAAGCTAGTGGGAGCATAATTGTTATGCTGAGTTGCAAGTAGGCAATACTATTAATAGGAAACAAAGGTTACAAATTTTCAAGTTGCAAGTTTGGAGATTGTTTTACTACAGAAAGGATTTAAGGGAGAGGACATTTATACTTCATTTCAAAACTAGAAGTTTAGATTGAGGATTTTTAATGTAACTTAGTCATGAAAATATATTAATATCGTGTTGAAGTGATTAAACATAGGAAATTCTATATGGAAATGTTATAAAAAGAGACCGTCAGGTCTTAATGTAATATGGCCCAAACAGACTGAGGAACTCGTCGAGTCCATAGAGGAACTCGATGAGTTGATTCGATTTGTCCCGATCCTGTTCCAGGTAGAACTCGACAAGTTGATGCATTTTATCACAACTAAGAGTAGAAAGGGAACTCGCCGATTCAAGGGGATGACTCAATGAGTTGAATCGCGATTTCAGGGTTCTTGATTTATAGAACTCGGCGAGTTAATGGGTCAACTCAGCGAATTGAGTCAACCCAAAGCATTGACTTTGACAAGAATGTTGAATTTGACCAGGGTTTTGACTTTGACTTTGACTTTGACCAAGGTTGACCCGTGAAGGGGTTTTGGGTATGGAATGATATTTAAGGGATTATTGGATTTTGACTTAGTATTATATTCATAATGATAGCTCGGGGAGTCATCAGAGCAGCCGTTAGAGATTCCTCATCGTAAGATTCTGCTTCAACTTTGAGAGGTGAGTTTTCTCCTGTAGAAACGGGTCGAAAGCACCAATTTTGGCCGTTTGTATATATGATCGTATGTTCCGGACTAAGGTTCGATGACAAGGTAAGCCCGATGAATGTTTGTATGCTTGATGTCTTCGTGATACTTGCATGTGTCTGTTTGTATGTTTCCGTACTTTGGTCTGATGTTGGACGGGGCCCGAGGAAGGTTTATATGTATGTTCCCAAACTAAAGATCGATTTCAGGTGGTACCCAATGAAGGAATGTATGTTTAGTTATACTTGTTGTCTTTGTGATACTTATATATGCCTAGTAAGGAGGTGAATGTGGGTGGGGTCCCGTATCTCATCACTAGCTGAGTATGGACGGGGTTCCATATCTCACCATTAGCATAGTAGGGGTAGGACCCATGATAGGCAGGGCCTTAAGACTAGAAGATATAGTGTTGTGCATGATTCTTTATGTGCTATCATGATTATATGTTATTGTTTGTATGCGCATAAAGGGTGGGGCCCAGAGACTTGCGGGGCTTGGATAGGCGGGGCCTGATGCTAGACATTGTCCAATGCCGGGAGGGGCCTGATGTTGGACATTGTCCAATGCCGGGAGGGGCCTGAGGAAGGGTCGGAGGCCAATATATGTGATTATGTGTATGGTATGTAGTAGTTTGGGGAGACTCACTAAGGTTTTTGCTTACAGTTTTCAGTTTTGGTTTCAGGTACTTCCGGTAGCAAAGGGAAGAGCACATGATGATTGCAGTGCACACACAATTATATTTAGCTTGGGATGTTTTACTCTGGTATTTTGACATATGTTTTGATATAATACTCTGATTTAATACGATGACTTATATTTTTTAATGGAAGGATTTTGATAACTATGGTTTAATTAATAATTAAAAATGAAATTTTTGGTCTTGATTTTTGGGATGTTTCAAGTTGGTATCAAATCCTTGGTTTGAGGGATTCGGGCATACCCTCGGGTATGTCTGAACTCAAACCGAGGACTTGGTATGAAATGTTTTCAAAAGAAAACCATTTTTGTAAGAAGGACTTTGAAAAGAGAAAAGGGTGTGGTGCATACAATCAGCCGAGCTCAAGTAAGCTCTCCCAAATTACCCATACACGTTTATGTTATGATATGAATTGTGAATATGTGAACTGCATGCTAGATTAGGGCCAAGGATCTTGGAATGATGCCTTATGTTCCTGTTAGATGTGTATGCGCCTTTGAATCGCATGCTAGTACAGATTCCTAATTAGAGGATCGAATGGTTTGATTGGATTATGTTGGTTAGATTTTTCCATTGTTTGAATGATGATTGATTTGTGCTTTGTGGGACTCCTGGTGATATGAGTTAGTTATTAAGTGAATAGGCTATGTCACATGGGACACATGAGGGATAATCTCAGAGTGATAGACTTGAACCAATTGCACAACTCTTGTCTGAGTACAACCGTTCTAGGGATGAGTATTTTACTCGAAGGATTGTCTAATCTTTGTTGCATGTGGCTATATTCATGAGGTAGCTAGTTGACATTTATGAGAAATCCTTCAGTAGCTGAGGAATGGGTGGGGTAGATATTTCCCTAGGGTAAGCCTAGGATGAGATTAATATTGGAAGCAGTAGTAGTGAAAAGGGACTTGGTCGAGTCGAGGCAATCCTTGAGAAAAGCACTGATAGATGTGAAAGGTGGCATAGGCCCGTACTACTGAAAACAGAGGATTCGTACTCGATTCAAGGAGTGATAAGATAAAACCAAGAAACTTGTAGTGCATGTGTGATCCCTCGATATTGATTAGTATTCTGATGGTTGTTATGTTATGTTGCAATATTGTGACATTATGTACTAGATCAGTTGGCGGTTCAGGCATCGATGAGGGATCATGCTCGGGCTCTGGAGCCGAGCAGCTAGATGAGCAGATGAGAGAGTTTATATCATCTGAGGTTACACGCAATACTTTAGACCAGAATCCTATGATCTTTGGTATGGTCAAGGAGGGCATTTTGGAGATTTTGGATGAGAGGTTTGGTGCGTTTCGCACTAAAATGGTGGCCATGATGGGGGCATGCACGTTGACATTCAGGGAGAGAAGGAGATGAGTTAGAAGAGAGAAGGAGAGAGGCATAATTTTAGCTTTTAGGACTCTAGGGTTTCTTGGTTAGCCGAAATTTGTAGCCCTGGGGTCCCTTAAATAGCTGAGCTGCTAGGGTTTCAGTCAAAACCCTAATTGGATGACATAGGCCCTAAGCAACTTTAAGAACCTTCTGGAATAAGGCCCCTTGGATGCAATTAGACTGGGCTTCCATTCTAGATTTTGTTCCCCCTTATATCCATAAGGATTCACAGCCCAAAATCAATTATCTTATAGTTGATAGTTCCAGTCCCCTTTGTTTAATTAATCTCTTTTAACCACAAAATTAATTCTTAATTCATTCTTGACAAACATTAATTAAACTATATGATTTCTCTTTTAATATATTATTCATATAATATATTAATAAACCATAATAACCTTTATCTCTCCATAGATCATCCTATCTAATTGCTTTGGTGAAGGCAACCCAAAAGGACCATGTACAAATAGGTCAAGTACATACCAAATATAGTTACATGCTTAGACACTAATCCAGCTGTCTCCCACTTGGATAAGTCTAGTAACTATAAATGCAAGTACGACTTCAGGATCCGATTAGCAATCATAGCTCTCAAAGACGTTGTCGAACTTTGATCTTATCAATATCCTATCCTTTAGATAGGGGATCGTATAATCCTCCGTTCTGGATATCGTGCGGACAATTACATGGAACATAGTCATACTTATTGTCCAACAATTTGTTTCTCGATCTCAGATTTGTCTAACATAGAACTTAATTAAAGACATCAATTCAGTCCTGACCAAGCTTGGCACATAAGGCAAACCAAATCATCGAGGGGTCCAGATATTGCTTTACCCTCTTAGGATAAAAGGAACAGATAAACCTCAACTTATATGCATTTAACCTTCATTCATCAAACCATGCACAACAATGCATTTTATTATTTCAAGTTACTGATTTGCACATTATCAATGCACAACCAATTTGCAAACAATAAACCATATATCTAGGTTTCAAGACTATATGATATTATCATCTTGCGATCACTCGTGATAAATTCCATGAAGTGATGCCAACAAGCGTGGGTCTAATCCAATGCTCAAATCTTATTTCATAAGCACTCATGAACATTGCAACAAACTTTTTCTATGTCTAGTACGCTTTTAGACAATCTACACACCAATTCATGACAGTCTTCATTCATACCTACTTCCAAAGTATAAGCGACTGTGGATTGTTCGAATAATATTATTATTCAAGAAGTCAAAACATGCAAAGTGAAAGAATAGGTATATAATTAACATAAGACATTAATTTTACTCATAAATAATACTCATTTATTTAATCATCTAATGTCAATTACAATTTATATATTACACATTTCGAAACTATCTAATCTAAACTAATATCGTCCTTCAGCCCAATGCTCCTAGCATGTTGAAAGTGCTTAACCCTACTCAGTCCTTTCATAAGGGGATCTGTTAGTTTCTCTTATGACAATACCCTCTTTACTACGAGGAGTCCATATTCAACCCGATGTCTAGTAAAGTGATATTTCTTGTCTTTATGTCGGGATCTGCCATGTTCCTTCAGTTCCTTGGTCAAGCTAACCGCTCCTTCATTATCACATAAAATTTCCATAGGCTCCTTTATAGCTGGCACAACTCCAAGGTCTCCGTTGAAGCTCTTCAACCATATCGCCTCCTTTGACGCTTCGCTCACCACTATGTACTCTGATTTACACGTTGGATCAGCTACGGTCTCTTGATTGGAACTCTTCCAAGTCACCACTCCTCCATTCAGGGAAAAGACCCAGCCTGACTGAGAACGGTAGTTGTCTCAGTCGGTCTGAAAACTGGCATCACTATACCCTCGTACCCTTAATTCATCACTCCCACCAAGGACTAGAAACCAGTCCTTGGTCTTCTGAAGGTACTTAAGAATATTCTTGACTGCGGTCCAATGTGCTCTGCTAGGGTTCCCTTGATATCGGTAACTTCCTTTTCTTGGAATTCTCCATACTAAAATGTTTTAGTACCTTGTCCAAGTAAGTATTCTGGCTAAGTCCTATTAATCTCCACCTCCTGTTGCTCACTATCCTTATTCCCATAATATAGGTAGCATCTTCGAGGTCCTTCATAGCAAAACACTTCCCAAGCCAGGACTTAACTTCCTGTAGGGTCGGGATGTCATTTCCTATGATTAGTATGTCATCTAAATACAATACGAGGAAGCTAACTATACTCCCACTGGCTTTGAAATATACACATGACTCATCCTCGCTTTGCAGGAAGCCAAAATATTTGACTTTCTCGTCGAAACAAAGATTCCATCTGTGAGATTCTTGTTTCAATCCATAAATGGCTTTCTCAAGCATACACACTCTATTAGGATGCTTCGCATCAACAAAATCCTCTGACTCAGTCATGTAAACATCCTCAACCAACTTCCCAATAAGGAAAGCGGTTTTGATTTCCATCTTCCATATTTCATAATCATGAAACACAGCTATGCTAGGATCACCCTAATCGACTTTATCTTCGCAATTGGTGAGAATGTCTCATCATAGTCAACTCCGGGAGTTTTAGTAAAGCCCTTTGCAACTAATCGTGCATTATAAGTGTGCACTTTCCCATCCATGTCGATCTTCTTCTTGAAGATCCACTTGCACCCGACTGTCTTACGACCTGCTACATTCTCAACCAAATTCCAAACTTGGTTGTCGTACATGGACTGAATCTCATTGTCCATAGCCTATTTCCATTTCGCAGACTCCGAGCCTGCTATGGCTTCCTTGTAGCTATTAGGTTCATCCAAATTTATCAGTGTACTATCACTAATAAATGTATCACCTTCACTTGTTATATGAATACCATATAACGCAGGTGGAAAACTAACTCTACTGGAACGTCTAAGAGGTAAGGACTCATTAATTGGTTCAACCGGAGTTTCCTCCTCTGGTTAAGCACCAGTGTTAGAGGTTCCTTCATTGTTCGATTCTTGAAGCTCTTCAATATCGATTTACCTCCCATTGTCCCCGTGGCTTATGAGTTCTTGCTCTCGGAAAACCCCTCGCCTCGCAATGAGGACAACATTGTCACTCGGTCTATAGAAGAGATATCCAAAGGAATTCTGTGGGTAGCCGATGAAAATACACCGCTCACTACGAGGTTCGAGCTTGTCGTGAGTCTCTCGTCTTATAAAAGCCTCGCAACCCAAACCCTGATATGTGCCAACGAGGGAGCTTTCCCTGTCCACATCTTGTGAGGTGTTTTGGTAACCTTCTTCGTGGGGAATAAGTTAAGGATATGGGCGGCAGTATCTAAGGCAGACACCCAAAATGAGATAGGTAGTGAAGCACGACTTATCATGGAATGAACCATGTCTAGCAGGTTTCAATTGCGCCTCTTAGCCACGTCATTCAACTACAGTGTCCTAGTTGGCATCAGTTGTGATACGATTCCGCATTCCTTGAGGTAGTCATAGAATTTAAGACTGAGGTACTCTCCACCTCGATCGGATTGAAGCATCTTGATTTTTCTACCCAATTGATTCTCCACTTCCTGCTTAAACTCCTTGAACTTTTCAAATGTTTCTGACTTGTGCTTGATTAAGTAGATATACCCATATCTGTTATAATCATCGGTAAAAATCACATAGAAGTGGCTTGCATTCCTTGTGGTGGATCTAAAGGGCCCACACACATCGGTGTGTATGAGATCCATTAAACCCTCACCCCTTTCACAAGTACCAGTGAAGCGTGACTTGGTCATCTTTCCAAGTAAACAAGACTCGCACACATCATCATCCCTAAGGTCAAATGACTCTAACACCCCATCCTTTTGGATTTGGGCTATGTGTTTCTTGTTGACATGTCTAAGATGACAATGCCACAAACATGCTTTGTCTAAACTATTGGAAGAATCGATATACAACACATCATTTCCTAAATTATCTACAACCATCACAGTTTCATATATTCCATTACAAGGCAATGCTTCAAAATAGAAAACACCATTAAGATAAGCATTAATAGAACCCTTTTCATTATCAAATGAATGTCTAAATCCTTGTCTATACAAACCATGAAAAAGGAAAGGATGTTTCTTGCCATTTAAGGCGAATAGAAACAATTATTCAAATCTAGTCCTAATCCATTACTAAGCAGTAAAGAGTAAACTTCAATCTTGGTGATAGGCGACGCTTTTCTGTTCCCCATGATCAAGTTTATCTTCCCATGCTCCACATTCATATTTCTTCTTAGGCCCTACAAATCAGAACAAATGTGAAAACCACACCCTGTATCGAGAACCCAAGAAATAGCTTGTGATGAATCATTAGAATGAATAATATAAATTCCAACGTAGGACGGCTTGATCTTTCCATCCTTGATATCTTGCAGATATTTCAAGTAACTTCATTTTCAATGCCCTTTGTCATGCACTACTAGAAAAACAGCCTTTTAGGATGCACAATGTGTGTCATAAAACGCTCAGACAACGCGCAAACGCGTGTCAAGGAAGGCCTTGTCATAACGAGAGACAACACGCATTTGTGCGTCGTCTATAGACGACGCGCATTTACGACACATATTTATGACACACATTTACGACGCAAATTTACAACGTGCAATGTGTATCAAGGAAGCCCCTGTCATAAAGGAAGACGACACGCATTTGCGTGTCGTAACCTTACGATGCTCATTTAGAATCATTAAAGCCCCTGTCATAAATGAATATGACACCTATCAAATCAAAAATCAAATATTTCAAACCAAAATTTCCCCATTAAGACCTTCTTTTTGCATTAAGTCAAAAACAAATCATTTATATATTATATAAATTGCATAGATAACACACAAAGAAAGAATAGTGTGAGGGAAAATGATATATACAATATACAAAGAAAGCAAAATGAGATGTTAGTTCCCAATACATTGTCACAGTAAACAAGCAAAATTCTTATGAATTTCCTACATTAATTGTTTCTTATTATGTAGGTGTGCTGCCAAATTCTTTATTTGAAGATGACTTACCTTCCTTACTATAATAGATGGGGTTTCTAGAGATCTTGACATTGGATGGCTTGTTGGTAAGTGAAGAGAAATTTCAAGTGATAAAATGTCCAAAATCCTATTATGGTCATTCAGGCATTTCATCAAACTGTTCACATGTAAATACTTACCTCCATTGCTTTCAGTGTAATGAAATTTAAGAAAAAAAGTGAAAATATTAGAGCAACTTCCTAAAATCACCAAAATCCCTAATTATTAATAGTGCCACCACTACATAAATCTGAAACCAATTATTAATGGTGACAAGTGTAAAAATTTTAACTTTTAGTAGGCTATGTAAATATCTACCTCCATTGTGTTCAGTAACGATTCATCTTGAACGATGCACAATGCTAAAGCAGAAGAAGCATTGAGCTTTTCCAGAAACGTAATGGCGGACCACGTGAAGAAGGGTAGAAACGTAAATACTTGATGGGGCGTCTCCTTTGTTTACTTCGGCTATAAGGTTTACGTGTCGGTATTTTCCATGTTGCTGAGTGTCCCCGAGGGGTTTTTGGTAATTTTTCTTCTTTTGGAGGGTTCTTCAAGGGTTTTTGAGGGTTTGAGTGATTGGAGTAAGTCTAACATGTCTAATAAAGCACATTTTCTTGATTCAGAATCGTATCTGATTGGAGAATCTAATAGTGGGGCTGAAAAAAAGTAATATTTAGAGAAAATGGAAAAAGAAAAATGCTTTCAAAAAACTTTGAATAAAAAAAAATCACCTGAAGTTCCAGCAAGAGAATTTCGAAAACCAGAATGTGGAGATCTAGAAGACAAATCTTGATCAGAAAGTTTCTTCTTAACTGAACTCCTTCTAGCGGAAAAATGATAGAAGAACTGGTGGGCCCAGATTGGGGCCTACCTTTATAAATACTACCCATATTATTATACAACAAACTATTACTAAAGGCATTACCAAAAGTTTGACCAGGAAAGCCAGGGGCAGTTGACCGTCTTTCTTGCTCAAAAACTTCATCCACAATAGAAGGAAAAAACCGATAAAAGACCAAAAGCAGAAGCAGATAATTTCATTGCCCAAATCAGAAAGAAGATTATGATCACAAGTGGGGTCAGTCAAACTGGGTTGACTTTCAAGAATGTGCATTTGATTTATATCAATGTTTTTATCAAGCGTGACAAGATTTGAGATGCTAGAAGGTTTGTGTTTAGCAGATGGATCTGGTTGTGTTTCTAACAACTTGAAAATAGGGGTAAAGTTGACTTCGAGTTACATTAGGAGGAAATAAGTGCTCCCACAATCTGGGAATCCCATGAGAAGCATGTTGGAACTGTTTAAGATTTGTTTTGGTACTTTCGCAGGAGAAAAATCAAAATCGTGTTCAAACACCTAAAAAGGTAAAATGTTTAGAGGATTGGAAATTTAAGGATTTTAGATTAAGAAATGTTCTTTAACTGGAGTCCTAAAAACCTCCCAATACATGCAAATAAATGAAGTAAACTTTTGCTTTTCAAGCTTATAAAAGCTTCAGCTGCAGTCATACGTCCTTGATTTAGTGCTTCCTCACAATCTCTTAAGGCTGAAGATGCAACTGTACTTCTTGATGAATGAAGAGGAAACCTCCCACTCCTGCATATCAAAAAGGAAAAAAAGTTTAAATACATAAGGTAGAGTTTCGTGTGATTAGGGAAGGATTGTAATGGTTCATTCCTTTGGTGTGTGATTCCTTCCATCATGGAATGGAATGAAAAAATGCAATATAACCCATAGACTATAGAGTAAAGTTAAAACTATACATTCTACTATATATAATATAAAAAGTTCATAACTATCAACATTCTTGCTAAGAGAAAAGGGATGCCAGATAAAATTCCTATTTTTTCTTCTTTTTTATCTGGAACTTTGAATCGGAAATTGTTCGAGTGCTCCTAGTACTTTCCAGATAGATTGATGAGCCAGGATTTCAACAAGGAAAAAGGCATGTTATATATATATATATATATATATATATATATATATATATATATATATATATATATATATATATATATATATATATATATATATATATATATATATATATATATATATATATATATATATATATATATATATATATGAGATAGGAAAGTTTTGTGTATGCATTTTATATTTAATGATTTTATCTAGGGCTGTGCAAAAAACCACACAAACCGCCCGCACCGCACCAAACTGCACCGTATAATGCGGTTTAGAATTTCGTGGTGCGGTTTGCGGTTCATCATTTTATCAAACCGTACTATGCGGTGTGGTTTGCGATTTGTGTTTATAAAACTGCGGTTCAAACCGCACCGCACCGCATGTTATATATATACTTTTTTTTCTTTATTTTGTTATAACTTCAAATCACGCTTTAGAAATGATGTATATAAATATATTTCTTATAATAACCAAATATCTATAATGTAACATTAAATCACTATTAGATCAAGATCTCATAGTTTACAAGAATATATCACTTATAACGACAATATAAAGCAATAACAATGATACTTACAAAACTATAGTAACATGAGTCACAATTTATTAAAAACGATTTAACTCGAAAATTGTATTTGTTTTTATAAAATGAAAGCAATCAGTTTTTTTAACCGGGCCAGGTTTTTGGTTTTTTGATAGATTTAATGTTAAACAACTGATCAAACCGCACAAACCGCAACTAAACCGCCCGCATCAAACCGCACCGCGTCATGCGGTTTTGAACATCTGTGGTGCGGTTTGCGGTTTCTAAAATATTCAAACCGCATATGCGGTGCGGTTTGCGGTTTGACTCGAAACTGCACCAAACCGCACCACGCACACCCCTAATTTTATCACTACACTAGATATCGGTTATAAATTTGAAAACAAAAGAACAATATGCTTTCACACATTAGACATTAAATCCAGCCATAACACTTGTGGTGTTAATAGAGTACGATTCTTAAACCGTAGTCTATCTCTCTCCCTACCATTACTAGCAGATACTCCATTCCCTACCTTAGAGGTCAAAGTCAACAAAAAAGTCAAGAAAATATTTTCGAGGGCTAAAGATGTGCGTGTGTGTGTGTGATTGCAAATAGTTACTTCAGGTTCTACCTTCAGTAGTAACTTAGTTTGATAAGAATAAAGAACAATTTGGAACAAATAAGCAAATAAAAATCTAACAAATCTTGCAATCAAGTTCAAGTACTCATGAATTTCAAATAAAAAATAAAGTGACCTTATTAAAACAACCTTTAAAAATCCACTCAATCATAGCACTGAATTCCTTCATGTTTAAATGACATTGTTATAATTGAGTATTTTTTTTAATACAATGTTGTAACAGAAAAAGAAATGAAAGTACAATGCTGTAATAGGGAAGGAAATGAAAGTAGGATGCTATAATGGGACAAAAACTACAAGTGAGAGAGAGAGAGAGAGAGAGAGAGAGAGAGAGAGAGAGAGAAGGAACACCTGGCAAAGGAGGATTTTCATGCTATTACAATTTGTAATTTTTTTGTTACTTTGCTTGAAATGTTCTCTTCCTATGTGGTTATGGTACTCATTCAAATACACATTTTTTTTATATGCAAATCATAAAAAGTCAAAAGGTCAATAGATTATCAGAAAAAGTCAAAATGAAAAAAAGACTTGTTTTTATTGCCTTTTCAAACACAACCCATTTCTTATCCGAAGTATCTCCTAAAAATTCATTCATAGAAACCACATTTTGAACTATATATGGTATTATAGTAAGTTTTAAATAATATAATAAGAGTATGAGACTTTGATAACTGTTTGACAATTGGCATTATTTTTATGATACGTTTTGTTTTCATATGCAAGACCTGATGACAAATGTATGTTATATTAAATATTTAAATTAATGTATTATAAAAAGAATACAAAGATAAAACTTACCACCTAAGATGGTCTGGATATAAAACAACACAGAATGGCTCGCATAGCTATAGGCCCAGATAAAAGGCTTTCAAGGCTAATTTTGTCATTTCATTAATGATGCAACTGGTGTGTTGTTTCGGTGGATAGCTACAGGCCCAGATAAAAGAAAGTAAAGATTTCTGTTATCATACAAAATCTCATGGGGATGGTAGTGAAGGTCCAAAAGAAAAAAAAAATGCCTAGCCTACTGCACTCTTTCTCTTGCTCACGTGGTAAAGGAAAGCTACTAAAAGAGGAAAAAGGGGGATAAAGGAATAGAGTCTTAAGAAGATATGTTGCATATTGCCTTCAAGTCTGGAAGTGAGGTCAGCATCTACTCTAAATAGTTACAAAGCCACGTGATTCTGGGAAAACAATAACCAAGTCATGGCTCGCATAGTTTTAAAGACATGGATCTGGAAAGGAAAATATTTTAGAAACGAAAAGGTTGCAGCAGGCTCTCGAGAAATTCTTGGCATGGATAATTTCATTCACACAACCAAAGTTAGCAGAGAAAGACATGGACATTATGGTCTTAATATGGGTACTCCAAAGAGACAAAAAGGATGCTTGGACTGAAATGTTCAGCACTTTAGTCTAATACGCGTAGCAGCCTCAATTGTACTAGCAAGAATGCTATGATGAGTGTGAGAAAGCAAGTTGAGAGTTGGGTGTCGACCTTCAGCACGATTGTAAGTAAATAAGATAGTGAAATACCCTAATAATTTATATGTATGTTTATTGATTTAACAAGTAAATGATCAACCCAATTGTAAGTAAACAAGAAAGTGAAATACCCTTTGTAGAAACCCTTCATGTGTTCGTGAAGAATTCCAGTAAAACTAATCTCCAAAACACCTTCTCCTACACTGAGAGGTGCCTAAACTACCAACACAAGCATTTCAGTATCAATGTCCACCACCACTTCACTAGGAACCACTTTCTGCAATTTCACAAACACCTGGTGAGCATTCCGAAATACAAAAACCTCCGGAAACAGAGTGATTGATGTGCATAGTTAAGATGATACTTAAAATGAACCATGAACATATCAATCCCCAAAGATAAACTGAAACTTCGCGACTCAATAAAACAAGCCTTCCTTTTATCATTTGTATAATACCTTGTGTACAGATGAAAAAGAAAGAAAAGGAACTCATAAGGAACCAAATTGATAAATTCTGGTGGGAACATCATGAAAACGTCTCGAGGAAATCTCAGCAGCCGAGCAAGCATCTACTCAAAGCACGCGATGCCATTAAACATTTCTCGTCTCTATCACCGTCACTCAACTCCGCCGATAAGCTGCATCTCTCTCCGGACCATACCATCAGAAAAGTCACCTCCGCTCAAGCCAGTTTTATGCGTGTGGTGGTTGAATCGGAGAAATCATCGTCTTTGGAGGAAGAGTAAGGACTTGGAGTTTAGTTTTTGAGTGTGGTAAGGAATTAGTTGAAGAATATTAAGAGGAGAGTATTAGTAGGAGATAAGGTGTTGGTAGGTTCGATCGATTGGGTTGATCGAAGAGGAATGATCAAAAATGTGTTTTTTCTATTAGGGATCTTAATTTGGTAGAGGATTTTGGAAGGAGAAAAAGATCAAGCCGTGTGTTCAATTTTTTTTGGGGATTTCATTTCCCCCCACAGGCTATTAAAAAGAATTGGAGAACGCGCTTCCTAAATTGGATAACACGCTTCCTAAAAAGTAAAAAACGACACCTTTACACGACACACTTTTTATGATAGGAGTCCTCCGTTTTTTTTGTTGAACACTAATTTTAGGGCACGTAAAAGTGTGTGTCCTCTATCATTCAAATTTGGAAGGCTGACATTATTTTTAAGGACACACAAAAATGCATATCATAAATCAGCGACTGTCATTGTTCGCACATCATTAAAGGGTATTTTTCTTGTAGTGATGACACTGATAACACTCTGCATCTTTTAGGTTTGAAGAGGGTGCAATAGGACCAGCTTTTGTTCCACTAGAAGAGGTGCAATCTTGGGACTTTCACTTATGGTGGCTCTTTGAGGGATCCTTACTCTTCTTACCCTTTCCTTGCCCAATAGCCAAGACTTGGACACTAGTATGAGTAGGAGTTTGTGCAACGGATTTGTCCATGAGGTTACTCTCAGCAGTCCTCAACAGCCCTTGAAGCTTACTCAATGTGACATCCTCTTTATTCATGTGGTAGGTCATGCGGAACTGCTTGTAGCAAGGAGGAAAGGAGTGAAGAATGATATCAATCGCCAGCTCTTCATCGAAGTTAACATTTAACTTATGAGTAGGAGTTTGTGCAACGGATCTCGTACCTCTCCTGCCTGGCACTCTGGTGGTATCTGTCAAGTAAATCCTAATGCATTTCGTAGGGATAGAAGTCCTCGTAGGACTTTTGGAGTTCATCAGTCATAGTCGCTAGCATCACGCAATGGACTTTTGTGGCATCATGCTCATGGGCCTCAAAGGCAGCGATCTCCTCGGGAGTAGCGGTGTTTACATCCACCTTTTTCAGCTCCTTGTCGAGGCCATACTCTTTGTCCTCGTAGCGGATGACCATCCTTATGTTGCAGATCCAATCATTAAAATTGTTTCCGTCAAAGATCACCCTCCCACACAAGTTCATGAGTGAGAATGAGCCAGAAGAGCTTGAGCCAGAAGCGTTGTTGTTCGGGTTAGACATCTGAAAAAGAAAACAGACAAAGTTGATTCGATAACAATCCCTAATTAAACACCCAAATGAGAAATTAGGGCTAGGACCCAACAATATTATTTTCAATGTAGAAGAGGGATGTCGTAATCTAAACAACAAATAATTCGAAGGTAAGTGAATGATGATTCACTAATATCCACCATGAAAAACAAAAGCAACTAAGTTTTAAATGTATTGAAACTTCTTCTTTGAGATTCATTGAACTTTTCAATAGCATGTTTAAATCTCGATATTCCCCTCAAGTTTGTGATTGGGATACCGAGGATCACAAACAGGGTGTGAATAACCATGCAAATGTACATGGTGCCCTCAATGTTACAATCACCTAATCAATGTGCCAGTTAACCACACACGCTCCATTGATCTATGACAAACAACGAGTCACCCTTTGTCACCTTTTCTTAGACCCAAATTAGTGTGCCGGTTGACCACACACGCTCCACTAAAGTCTACGCAAGGGTACACAGTGTAATTTCATGGAATAGCATCATTTTCACATTTTTCCTAATGTAACTAAGATTGGGAATTTTATAAAAAATTTAGTTACTTTATTATTCATTATACTTTTAATGAGAAATTAGTTGCCCTTTCCCACCCGTTCAGCTAACAACCCTCCACCAATCAAGGAAGTAGTGGGTGAGAATGGACACCCATTAAACGGTCATTTTATAGGCTAATGTGAGTAAAATGCATTGGTTTTATTCCTAACCTAAAAAATATAAATTTAGCACACAAAGGCAGTGAACCTGTCTTTTAGTGGTATAGTTGAATAAGTAGGGTGTCGAACTCAGGGAAAGGAAATTAAACTAATAACTAATTTTAACTAAACAAGTAATAAAATTATATGGGTTTTCTCTAGTTTTACAAGACTAGAAACTTAAATACACCATCTAACAGGTAATTAACTAATCAAGTAAAAGCAAGTAAAAATTCACCAAATTTAATAAAGGGTTTCTGTTTAGGTCCAACCAATTCACTCTTATGGTTAATTTTATGATAAAGTAATAAATTAATTATTATTGGTTACCAACTATAGTGATTAGATTCGCACTCGTTATTACCAACCCTTAGGAAATTAATCATTTCAAGCAGTGATCAAGTGTTTAAACTAATTAACTCCCCAGTTCAATTATTTGGATTAAATAAGATTTGTAATTGGTTAATCAAATTAGTAATTCAACCGACCTCTTGTTTGTTGTTTTCTCATACAAAATCATACATTAATTTACCCATTCTCTAATTAATCCTAGTTTCATATGTGACAACCCGAAGTTCGTTACGTCGTCGTAACCCAATACGTCATTAAAAATCTGTTGTATTAAATTCGTTCCGTTAACCTTTGCGTTAAATAAATTTTATCGCGACATTTATTTTGATTTCGTAAATGTCGGAATGTGTTATAATCATTAAAAATATTTTCCATATTTATGTGGAAAATTATTATTTCATGTAAATCGTAATTACGGCAAATTATCAGGTTCGACCAAAAGCACCGTCTAACGGCAGTATCAGGTAGAATTCCTCCGAGCCACAAACTCAACCCCTATATAAGGGATTGAGTGAGATCATTTTGAGGCTTTTACTCTCTCTCTAAAAACTTTCTCTCACTACTCTCTCTCTCTCTAAAATCCGAAACTTAACCAAAATCATCCAAAACAAGCTCGAAATCACTAAGGTAACTTCCCTAACTCATGAATTAGCATCTTAGACCTTCAAATTCGAGATTTTTATGAGGATTAGGACCATTAGCATGAGTTTACGGTCCTAGAACATCCCTAGGCCGTGAACTCATGAAAATGGGGTTTTTGTGCCATAAAACCCTTCCAAAACACTTCTAGTGCTTAGATTCGACTTAGAAACTTGCATGCATGGACTAAGGACCCCAAAATCATGATATTTGATGTATGAACATGAGTTTATTGTCCAAGAACATGCTTGGACCGTAAACCCTCATTCTTAGACCTTAAACACCTTTTGGGTGTTAGTTTGCCCCTAAACACCTTCAATGAACTTCCATGAGTGCTTCTATCCTTAGAACCCTTCTAGAAATGCACCAAATAGGGGTGTAAGTGAGCCGAGCTACTCGTGAGCTACTCGGGATCGACTCGTTAAAAGCTTGACTCGAGATCGAATTAAACGAGCCCGAGCCGAGCTCGAGCCTAAATATGAGGCTCGTTTATTAAATGAGCTCGAGCCGAGCTTCAATTAATGGGCTCGTAAGCCTAAACGAGCTTAAACGAGCCTCTCTCTCTCTCTCTCTCTCTATATATATATATATATACACACACACACACACATACATACATACACACACACACACACACACACACATATATATATATATATATATATATATATATATATATATATATACACACACACACACACACACATAGAGGCTCGTTTAGGCTCACAAGCCCACTAAATTATTCATGAGCCAAGCTCGAGCTTCATTTTAAGGCTCGAATCGAGCTCGAGCTCGAGCTTCCTCAAATTAAACGAGCCGAACTCGAGCTTTGTCGGGCTCGGGCTCGGCTCGGCTCGTTTACACCCCTAGCACCAAAACATCATCAAATCGGATAAACTTGAGTTTACGGTCCAAGAACATTCTTGGACCATAAACCCACCTCCTTAGGCCGTAAACACCCAACAAAGGGTGTTAAGGTGCCTTTAATCCCTTGAAAAGCTTAGTTTTGGACCTAGAATCACATGTGATTGAATTACAGCTATCAAAGCCCTTAATTCATGGACAAACATGAGTTTACGGTTGTAAACTCATCTGTTTAAGGTAGTAAACTCCCCAAGAACACCTTCATAGAACGTAAACTCCAATCCCAAGGCCATTTCAAGTCCCAATCACTTCCTAAGCCATGGAATCAACCCTAGAACTTTCCCGTGTGCATTGTAAGATTTTATGGCATCCAAGAACACACCATCCATGAGTTTACGGCCGTAAACTCATGGGGAATGAGTCATTATAACCGTAAACCCTCTTATGAGTTTACTCTTGAGGAGTAAACTCCATATCATAGCCTTATACGTCCTTAGATGTCACCCGGGTCACTCCAAACACTTGATTTGAAGTGTTTTCGCGTCTTGGAGTGTATAATCATATCTAATTAGTGATTTAAAGTCTAATTAGATACATTTGTATATCATGTCATATTACATAGGAACCTTACGCGTTATTAAGCCCCGAACCGATACTTAGCATCCAATCCGACACGCTTCTTGACCGGTGAGTTCATACCCCTACCCTTTTTCAAATGTTTTTCACTGTTTTCAGAGGGGGGGGGGGGGGGAATACAAGCAAAAGTACAAGGAAATATTGTACTCCAACTTATTGTTTTAAGTTCAATTGATTTTATTCTGTATGTTCTAATATTAAAAACTGTGTTTATCAAATAGTTCGAATTACAAAGTAGCTTTCAGACTAGTCGCAGATTTCATGACAAAATGCTACAGTCTAAAATTTTATTTTATAATCTACGATTACTAATACGAAACTATAACTAGGAATAGAACGAATACGAATGTACAATTGGAAACAGAATGACTACGAAACTATAATTAGGAATACAACGAATAGGAATACTAAAGTAATCATGCGAATACGAATACGAATACGAATATGAATAGTATTAGGAGTAGGATTAGGAATA
The DNA here is from genome assembly GCF_052625555.1 of Lactuca saligna. Classification (NCBI taxonomy): domain Eukaryota; kingdom Viridiplantae; phylum Streptophyta; class Magnoliopsida; order Asterales; family Asteraceae; genus Lactuca; species Lactuca saligna. The sequence goes on along the minus strand of NC_136420.1, from coordinate 56,422,418 downwards.
CGAATACGACTGCGAATACGAATACGAATACCAATATGAATAGTATTAGGAGTAGTATTAGGGATACGAATACGACTACAAATACGAATACGAATACAAATATGAATAGTATTAGGAGTAGGATTAGGGATACGAATACGACTGCGAACACGAATACGAATACGAATACGAATGCACGTACGCATACAAATAGTATTAGGAGTAGGATTAGGGATAGGAATACGACTGCGAATACAAATACGAATACGAATACGAATATGAATGGGATTAGGAATAGGGCTAGGAATACGAATACAAATACGAATGTGAATGCGAATACGAATAGGACTACAAATATAATATGAATACAAATATAAATTATAACTATGAATATGATTAAGAATAGGAATACGAATACAATGACATGTATCTAGGTACACCCCAGTGAAACACCATTAGGATATCAGAATACCTAGTTAATACAATGAGTACGAATGGTAATCAATCGTTGCAACGAAATTCAATAACTAAACTTACCTATAGGAAAATATGGGATTTTCCTGGGGAAACATTGAACATAACCACGTTTTACAAAATACATCTTTTACATTAATAACCAACATTCAGGAAAGTATGGGACTTTTCTGGGATCATAGTTAAACATTACCAGAACCATGTAACCAACAATTAATCAAACATTACTATTAAGAAAATATGGGATTTTCTTGGATAACAAACTTTTCGGAAAACCAAAGGAAACTCGTACATTTTCACAAAACAACCATCTTATGAACTCACTAGCTATATGCTAATTTTCAAACTGCTTGTATTCTCAGGTCTACATTAGACAGGTACCTAGTGATCCTTTTGGAGAAGACGGAGCGTACAGAAGACTCGTATCTACTTTTGTTCATATATACTATGTATCACAAATGTACAACTTTACTTTTGAACAAATGTAAACTTTGATATGTAATGTAATGGTTGTTTACTTTGCTTACTATGTGCATTGGATTTGATACTCAACGTGGAGTTGTCCCCGGAAATGTTTCCGCCTTAGGTTTTCGGGGTGTGACAGATTGGTATCAGAGCCCTTGTTTATAGTGAACTAGTATAGCAAACCTTACATTGTATAAGACTATAAACACTAAAGGGCCTAAGTGCTCTGAACTAAAAGTATACCTCAAAATATAAGTATTTTCAAAAGCATACAAAGTATACCCAAGCGTCGAAATCCGTAACTACAAGTAGAACAAAACATAAGTAAATGGGTGTTGTGCACTGCGGTAAAACATGGGCAGTTATGTAGTCGTGTCTAGGATCAATATAGCCTGGCCAACTATATTCATTCGAGACACGACCAACATGTTCTTGGGGTGACTGTGGTGTGCGGCATGCCTAAAACTTACCCAATACCCCAACAATGAGCCTTCGTTGCAACGAGACAAGAAATACTATGGGAGTATTTCTCGAGCCAAATTCGTTATAGAATTCCTCATCCCAGCGTTGCTCCTTAATCATCCCTTTTAGCGATAATTTATCTGTTTTGATAACTCCTTCCTGCTTTATCGCTTAATATAATTCTATGTATGTCATAAAGAGATATCCTTTGTATCATATCTCTTGATTCAATTCGGAGGACTTACCATCCTCTCTTTCCTGATCTTATTAGATCAAGATGCCTCCAAGAAAGAGACCAAGCTCAAAGACCAACAACAACCCTCCTCCACCACCACCTTCTCTTCAAATCGATCTTGCAACTCTTCAGTTAATTTTAACTGTAGCATTCTCAGCAGCCATGTTGCAAACGAACCCCGGTAGTTCAGGAGGTGGTCCCCAGCCTCAAGACCAGGAAGGTAGCCAGGGACACCGAAAGGAGTGTTCCTATAAAGACTTTATGAATGCGAAACCCACATTGTTCGATGGCACTGGAGGTGTCATTACTCTAACTCGGTGGTTAGAGAAGATCGAATCTATCTTCGAAATTTGTGCTTGTTTAGAATCCGACAAGGTGAAGTTTGCCGCCTGCACTCTCACCAATAAAGCTCTGACTTGGTGGAACGGCCGAGTCAAATCTCTAACTCTACCTGTAGCCAATGCTATGGGTTGGGAAGTTATGAAGGAACTTCTGCATGCAGAGTATTGCCCTCGGGGTGAAATTCAGAAGCTGGAACATGAACTCTGGAACCTGAAGATGAAAGGTTCCGACATCGCTGCCTACACATCCGGATTTGATGACTTAGCGCTTCTTTGTCCAGGGATGGTTACCCCGGAAAGTAACAAGATTAAGAGGTTTATCTAGGGATTAACCCAGCCAACCAAAGGGAACGTCTTAGCTGCGAAGCCGGATACATACGACAGTGCCAAATGCCTAGCGCAAATCTTGATCAACCATAGTGAGGACGTAGAGGAAGCAGCTACCACTCTTGAGCCTACAGAAAGACGTGGTGAGAAAAGAAAGTACTGGGAGGCAGGGGAGAAATGTCAGCCTTCACAAGAGTTCTCGAAGAAACAACATATGGTAGCGGTCTACTCTGCCACTACCCCTGCTACTGTTTCTGTTGTAGGTTTCCCAGCCCAAGCACCTATCACCAGATATACCGGTGTTCTTCCGTGGTGTAACCAGTGCAGTTACCACCATTATATCCCCGGTCCCTATCGTGTAAAATTTTGCAAAAATTATGGCCAAGAGGGTCACCTTGCACGGAGTTGCAGAACACCAATTAATCAAGCTTCCAGGGCGGGCATCAGTCAAGCCTGTTATGGTTGCGGTAAAGTCGGTCATTATAAGAGAAACTGCCCCAATACAGCAATAAATGGCAACACTGGAAGAGTCCTAGCTATAGGACAAGGGGAGGCAGCCGCCGATCCCACCGTTGCCTCAGGCATATTCCTTTTCGACAACCATTCTGTTTGCAATCCTTTTCAATTCTAGTACTGAAAGATGAACTGTTAGCTATCCATTCGAACATCTTCATAAACATAGCCCTCAACTAATAACCGAAACATTTACCATCGAGATAGTTAACGATGAGAAAGAAGGCACGTCACATTCTGAAACGCGCATTCCGAGGTACATAGAACTTTTCGAAATCCCCATTAGGATTGATCCCGTAACCTACGAACTCTGACTACCCTCAGGATTTAGTAGCATCCACCCGGTATTCCACGCCTCTTTTCTTAAGAAGTGTCTACCCGATGAAACCATAGTAATCCCTTTAAAGAGACCGAAATCAACGAAATTCTAAACCTTATGGTAACAGCCAATCGAAATCATAGAGCGAGAGATTAAATGTATGAAGCAAGCCGTCTCCAGATAAGTGAAATGTTCCACGAAATGCCATGCGAGAATCCAAATTCACTTGGAAGCGTGATGACCCAATAGAACAAAAGTATCTGTATCCTCTTTCCAATTCCGCGAGTCGCATCTAAAGTTTGAATTTCGGAATGAAATTCCCTCTAACGGGGGGATAATGTGACAACCCGAAGTTCGTTCCGTCGTCGTAACCCGATACGTCATTAAAAATCCGTTGTATTAAATTCGTTCCGTTAACCTTTGCGTTGAATAAATTTTATCACAACATTTATTTTGATTTCATAAATTTTGGAATGTGTTATAATCATTAAAAATATTTTCCATATTTGTTTGGAAAATTATTATTTCATGTAAATCGTAATTACGGCAAATTATCGGGTTCGACCAAAAGCACCGTCTAACGGCAGTATCAGATAGAATTCCTCCGGGCCACAAACTCAACCCCGATATAAGGGATTGAGTGACATCATTTTGAGGCTTTTACTCTCTCTCTAAAAACTTTCTCTCACTACTCTCTCTCTCTAAAATCTGAAACTTAGACAAAATCATCCAAAACAAGCTCGGAATCACTAAGGTAACTTCCCTAGCTCATGAATTAGCATCTTAGACCTTCAAATTCGAGATTTTTATGAGGATTAGGACCATTAGCATGATTTTACGGTCCTAGAACATCCCTAGGCTGTGAACTCATGAAAATGGGGTTTTTGTGCCATAAAACCCTTCCAAAACACTTATAGGGCTTAAATTCGACTTAGAAACTTGCATGCAATGAGTAAGGACCCCAAAATCATGATATTTGATGTATGAACATGAGTTTACTGTCAAAGAACATGCTTGGACCGTAAACCCTCATTCTTAGACCTTAAAAACCTTTTTGGGTGTTAGTTTGCCCCTAAACACCTTCAATGACCTTCCATGAGTGCTTATATCCTTAGAACCCTTCTAGAAATGCACCAAAACATCATCAAATGGGATAAACTTGAGTTTACGGTCGAAGAACATTCTTGGACCATAAAACCACCTCCTTAGGCCGTAAACACCCAACAAAGGGTGTTAAGGTGCCTTTAATCCCTTGAAAAGCTTAGTTTTGGACCTAGAATCACATGTGATTGAATTACAACCATCAAAGCCCTTAATTCATGGACAAACATGAGTTTACGGTTGTAAACTCATCTTTTTAAGGTAGTAAACTCCCCAAGAACACCTTCATAGACCGTAAACTCCAATCCCAAGGCCATTTCAAGTCCCGATCACTTGCTAAGCCATGGAATCAACCCTAGAACTTTCCTGTGTGCATTGTAAGACTTTGTGGCATCCAAGAACACACCACTCATGAGTTTACGGTTGTAAACTCATGGGGAATGAGTCATTAGAACCGTAAACCCTCTTATGAGTTTACTCTTGAGGAGTAAACTCCATATCCAAGCCTTATACGTCCTTAGATGTCACCCGGGTCACTCCAAACACTTCATTTGAAGTGTTTTCGTGTCTTAGAGTGTATAATTATATCTAATTAGTGATTTAAAGTCTAATTAGGAGTAGGATTAGGGATACGAATATGACTACGAACACGAATACGAATACGAATACGAATGCGCATACGAATACGAATAGTATTAGGAGTAGGATTAGGGACAGGAATACGACTGCGAATATGAATACAAATATGAATGGGATTAGGAATAGGGCTAGGAATACGAATACAAATACGAATGTGAATGCGAATACGAATAGGACTACAAATATAATATGAATACAAATATAAATTATAACTATGAATATGATTAAGAATAGGAATACGAATACAATGACATGTATCTAGGTACACTCCAGTGAAACACCATTAGGATATCAAAATACCTAGTTAATACAATGAGTACAAATGGTAATCAATCGTTGCAACGAAATTCAATAACTAAACTTACCTTTAGGAAAATATGGGATTTTCCTGGGAAACATTGAACATAACCAAGTTTTACAAAATACATCTTTTACATTAATAACCAACATTCAGGAAAGTATGGGACTTTTCTGGGATCATAGTTAAACATAACCAGAACCGTGTAACCAACAATTAATCAAACATTACTATTAAGAAAATATGGGATTTTCTTGGATAACAAACTTTTTGGAAAACCAAAGGAAACTCGTACATTTTCACAAAACAACCATGTTATGAACTCACCAGCTTTATGCTGATTTTCAAACTGCTTGTATTCTCAGGTCTACATTAGACAGGTACCTAGTGATCCTTTTGGAGAAGACGGAGCGTACAAAAGACTCGTATCTACTTTTATTCATATATACTATGTATCACAAATTTACAACTATACTTTTGAACAAATGTAAACTTTGATATGTAATGTAATGGTTGTTTACTTTGCTTACTATGTGCATTGGATTTGATACTCAACGTGGAGTTCGCCCCGGAAATGTTTCCGCCTTAGGTTTTCGGGGTGTGACATCATATTCACAAATCCTAGGAATATAATAAAGTGTTCACATAAATCATATGAGGTTAACAATTAAGAGATGTTCATGCAGCCTAATTATCTTCCAATTAACATAAAATAGTTATGTTTAATGCATAAGGGTCTTTAACAAACTTAATTTAATAAAATCACCAATAATCAATCAATCAAAGTGTAAATCAAACCATAGGAGTAATTTGGTCTTTCCTAAACAGAAACTACGAAAATTCAGCTCATGATTACAGTAAAAGAGAAGCTAAAAACGAATTTAGTTGATCTAAACATGATTTACTTCTAAGAATAAGTGGAAAATTTAACCTAATTCGCCTTGAGTCTTCTAAAGATCAAAGATTAGGGTTCTTCAGGTCTCCAAGGGTTTCCTTAGTCGCAAGTTATTCTCCAGAGAAGACAAAAAACTCCCCAATTCGGAATTAGATCCTCTATTTATAATTATCTCAAAACAGGGGCAACTCGGCGAGTAGGTATCCAACTCGCCGAGTTCCTTTGAGAAATACGTGTACGACAAGGATTCTGGACATTACATCACAAACATTCATTGGAACTCACCGAGTAGCTTCTGGACTCACTGAGTAGCTTCTGGTTTGTTCTTCTTTTTTCATTCTCCAGCTTCTGATTGCTTCTCCTTCTTCCTTTTTGCTTCCAAGCATGTCTTCTGGACTAAAAAATAATTTAGACATTATTAAGTACCTTTTGTCCATATTATGCAAATAATTAGCTAATAATTGATATAAATCTATACTAAACACATGGCTAAATATGCACATATCAAAATACCCCACACTTAGCTTTTGCTTGCCCCCAACCAAAACCAAATTTTAGCACACTAGAATCATTTATGTCTAAAATTTTCCTAAATACCCCCTAATACTCTAAATACTTACAATCCTTGTAAACATTCGCCCACTTATTCCGAACAATGCTCATGTTATGCATCCATCCGAATCCATCCGCAAAAAACTTCCTAACCTCAAGGTATTTTTGGTTGAGTAACCCAAGCATACATAATCTATAAAATTACAATTTATGATACAACTATGGAGCTCTTTGGAATTCTTCACTTCTTTGACAAATTGATCTTTAATTTTTGGGTATCTTCAATTTTTGAATTTCTTCAGAATTTTTTTATCTTCATACTTTGATTGCTCCAAAAATTCTTCAAACTTTTTCTTGTAATTCTCTCTCTTTTTTTACATGTACCTCACTTTTTTATCACTCAAAAATCTACATGCTTAAGCAGGGGCGCTCAACTTCAACCTTTATTAGTTAAAAATAAAACTTTCCTGGATACATTTCTGGTACACGATGCTAAACATATTGCATCCTTCAAACTAAGCAAGGTCGTGTTTTCGTCCCATGATTTCACTAGAATAAGGAGGCTACAAATGCACTAGAACGTATATAGGCTCAACTAAACATTTGGGTCTTCATGCAATCATTAACATAATTCTAACATGGAATCCTAATTACTTTTACCATAGTTTTCTAAGTTAAGTCCTAAGCAATTTTTTCTATGCAAGATTTTTGAAAAAAATTAAGCCTAAATTAGGAGTCTAAGTTGACTAAAATGTAACCAACCCCCTACCCCACACTTAATTTATGCAATGTCCCCATTGAATGTTATGCATGAAAAGGAAAAATATAAAATATAGAGGGAATTGGAACAAACTCCCCTGGGATAGTAGTTGTGAGGTTGATATTCTTCATGTAAAGCTCCAACTTAAAATGTCTTTAGATATGGAAACAGGTCATCCATGCCTTAGGTGTCATGTCACGTGTGCTAAACATCTAAATATCTCCAATTGTTTAGGACAAAGCTCTCAGAAATCTTCCAGGAATGAATCTTCACGAAAATATGGACAAAAGCTGCAGTGAATGTACCCAAAATAGATCTTGAGAGTGAAACATTAAGGGACTCGGCGAGGCAAACGTGATATCGGCGATTAGACCGGCCCCAAGCAGAAAGTCGTGGAATTTGCACATAAGCTCGGTGAGTACCGTAGGTGCACTCGGCAAGTAGGGCGCTGAGTTGAAAAATAAACTTTTCTGCTGTTTATCCTCGGCTAAGGTGCTAAAACAGGACACTTCAGTGACTCTTCTTTTATTTTCTTTAGTAATAACACATTTTCTCACTCTTATTCCTAACGGACTCAACCTTAAATGTAACATTTCACATTATCATCTAAATCAATCCTCACTTTAGCCTTGACCAATGAGACTCCTAAATGCATCCTAATCTTTAAACCTGAAAAACAAACAACCACAAGTGAAAGAAAACAAACAAAGTCCTAATTAATATTCGAGTACATCAACGTTCAAACATCAAAAAAACAATATAAAAATATCCAAATAAAAATAAATTTCAAGCTTCGTATTCCATGTCCGCTCCTCCTGCTCCACTTCAACTCACTTGGTTGTTCCTCCTTTGCATACGCTCCTCCCAACTCATTATGTATGGATATCCGGGCCCAAGCCTTGGAGCAACGTTCATTTTTTGAAAGAGATAGTTAAATGACTCATTATTATAGTTAACACCTTGGCTAATATCATCCAAATACCTCCTATACTCCACATTATTCCACCCTTCATCCTCATCTTCCACCGGGATAACCGGTGGGTCTTCTTGGGCCCGTTCCCTCCTATGCCTAACTCGTCTTCCCAGCTCCTCGGGAACAATCACCTTGTCTTCGATTGGGATTGCAAATGAATCCCCAAACTTTTCCACAATACTCGCCCTCTGAAATAATGTAATGCAAAATGGAGGAGGATAAATCATGGTTAAAGCCCTTGCCTCTTGCATATCCAAAATCCCATATGATCTTGCTAGTCTTGTAACAAACATACCCCCATTAATTTTGGAGGTAATCTTCTCCTTCATCGCTCCATCCGCAAGATATTTTTCCAAACAATAACGAAAGTTGCAAATAACTTCTGGGGTGATTATGCTCCACAAGTACAAAATATCGAGAGTAGGAACTTTTTCATCATCCTTCCTCATGTTGATGGTGCTAGCAATGAGGCGGTGGATGAGACGATGGATCGGACAACGAATATGGCCTGCCTGAGCAGAAGATGGAATATAAACCCGATTTGCAACACTATTCCACCAAGTGGAGGCAACGACTTCCTCGGGAAGATCCTTATGACATTGCTCCAAAAATGTTTCAAAGTCCTCTGACATGATAATGTTTTGATCATAAAGACCTACCCTCCAAGCAAGTTCTACTATGCTGCACTGACGCAGCTCCCCTTCAAGGCAAAAAGTGATAACATTTGGGTTATAGTAATCACTACCACCCTAAAATGAGATAGTAGCAAAGAATTCCCAACACAGTTCTGTAAATACGGGTTCTTGTATTTTGAAAAGCTGCAACCACCCATCACATATTATTGTTGTTCCTCTCACTTCAAAAGATTTCACTAAATATGGTGTTAACTCCTCTTACAACCCGGTTTGACTCAGCTAATCCCAATTAATTGCATTGGATAGGTAAATCTCTTTCTGTTTCATCGTCTCTAATCTGTTTTTTGCCTGAGCTTGCGAAGACCTTGAAGTGATTTGTGGGAAGGCAAGGCATGGAATGTCTCCATACCCTCTTCCTCTAGAGCTCTGGCCTCTCCTAGACATGATTTCTGCATAACAACATCAAGAAAACAACAAACAAAAACCCAGATAATTAAAATTAACAGTAACAGATCCAACATGACATGAACTCACCGAGTTCATGAACTACTTGGCGAGTAGTATGAATTGCGAGTTCAGTTCCCCTCTTGGTCCAGATTGTGTCAACAAAACACAGATATTTGCATAGGGGTTTGCTATTCTAAGTCCTTTAAGCATAAATTCGCAAGTTATTTTGTCCATATCCTCCTAATTTATCCTAAAATCAAAACCCTAGAATTGGAGTAATCCCCCAAATCCGGATTTTAGCAAATAAGCACTAAAACCTGCTAAAGTTGGGACCTTTAGCAAGAATTTGAAGGAAAAATCCTACCTTTGGCTTTGTAGATGAAGATTCAGCAAGAAATCAAGGAAGTTTCTTGAGAGAAAGCACAGTGCTCGGTGAGTGGTAGGCGATTGATGAAAATGATTAGGGTAAAAGAAACCCTTATTTACAGATTGTAAAAAATCAATTAAAAACGTGGAATCGTCGAGTAGGAACACCTACTCGCCAAGTAGATACGCGAGTCTGTGTTTTTTCGTGGATTTTAGAAAATACTCGCTGAGTAGTTCGTGAAGTTGGCGATTTGATCATTTAGTTTGAAAAAACTCTATTTTTTAAGCCACGACCCCACACTTTGAGCATTGCTTGCCCTAAAGCAATCATTTTAAGCATAATTTTAGAAGAAGATTGAAAAAAAAAAAACAGATCCTAAAAGTGAAAAACAAAATGAAAAATAAAGGGAAAAGAAATGCAAACTTTAAACTCAGGTTGCCTCCCGGAAGTGCTTCTTTTTAAGGAGTCATTCGCTGGACTCCTTCCCGATCTACGTTTCTGCCATGCCTTCCAGCAGCATCCCTTCTTCAAGTTCTTCATTCCTCGGGAATCCTTCTTCATATTTTTTCACCCTATGTCCATTAACTTTGAAAGGAGTTCCATCTCTCGATAATAACTCAATAGCTCCTTGTGGAAAAACTTTCTTCACTACAAATGGACCATCCCATCGTGACTTTAGCTTGCCCAGAAAGAGTTTGGGACTTAAATTAAAAAGTAACACTTTTTGCACTTTGTGAAAGTCTTTATTATCCTTGATTCTTTTTGTCATGTTAATTCTTGGTTTTTTCTTTGTAAATCAAGGAGCTAGTGTAAGCCTCATTCCTAAGTTCTTCAAGAGCATTCATTTGCATCAACCAGTTGGTTCTAAGTTCAGCTACATCAAAATTGCATATTTTTAAAGCCCAAAAAGCTTTATGCTCTATTTCTACCGGTAAATGACATTGCTTCCCATAAACTAGCCTATAGGTTGTAGTACCAATAGCTTTTTTGAAAGCTTTTCGGAAGGCCTAAAGTGCATCATCTAACCTATCCGACCATTCCTTTCGATTGCTACCCATTGATCTCTCCAAAATTCTTTTTGATGCTCTATTCGTCACTTCAGTTTTCCCACTAGTTTGTGGATGGTAAGATGTAGAGAATTTATGGGTTACCCCATATTTTCTTAACACTTTTTCTAATTGATCGTTGGCAAAGTGAGTGTCCCGATCACTAATAAGAGCTTTAGGGACTCCAAATCAAACTTTTTTAGAAAGCGCACCACCACCCGAGCATCATTAGTTGGTAAAGCTTATGCCTCCGCCCATTTGGATACATAATCAACTGCCACCAAAACATATTTGTTCCCTTTTGACATTGGAAATGGTCCCATGAAATCGATCCCCCACACATCAAACACTTCACACACTTGAATACTATGTTGTGGCATCTCATTTCGGGATGATATGTTTCCCGCTCTTTGGCATGCATCACACTCTTTGACATATTGGGTAGCATCTTCAAAACTTGTGGGGCAATAAAACCTAATATCAAATATCTTCTTAGTTGTCTAATGTGTTCCATGATGTTCACCGGTGGGCCCGCTATGGCAATGCTCCAAAATTTCTCGGCTTTCCTTCCCAAATACACATCTCCTTATGATCCCATCCGAGCAGCTTCGGAAAAGATATGGCTCATCCCAAAAGTAGTATTTTATTTCTGAAAATAATTTCTTCTTTTGTTGGTGGGTAAATCTTTTAGGATATACTTGGTAGATAAGTAATTAGCTATATCTGCAAACCATGGCTCCTCCCCCATGGTCACTAAAATGTACTCGTCTGGAAAGTCATCTCCAATTTTATCTTCTTCCAATGCTTCCAAATGCGGGTTTTCTAGTCATGATAAGTGGTCGGAAGCTACATTCTCTATTCCCTTTTTATCGCGTATTTCAATATCAAATTCTTGTAAAAGTAGGACACATCGTATCAATCGGGGCTTTGCATCTTGTTTAGTAAAGAGATACTTAAGAGTAGAGTGATCGGTAAAAACTATGGTTTTTGACAAAATCAAATATGAATGAAATTTATCAAAGGCAAAGACCACTGCTAGTAGCTCCTTTTCTGTAGTAGGGTAGTTCTCTTGTGTTGGGTTCAAGGTCTTACTTGCATAGTAGATAGGCTGAAAATGCTTGTCAATTCTTTGCCCCAAAACAGCTCCAACAGCAAAGTCACTAGCATCGCACATGAGTTCGAAAGGAAGATTCTAATTTGGTACTATCATAATAGGAGTAGTAGTTAATCTTTCCTTTAGTAGATAAAATGCTTCATGACATTCTTTAGAAAAGTTGAATGTTGCATCCTTCAAAAGTAGTTGAATCAAGGGTCTTGTAATCTTCGAAAAATCTTTAATAAAGCGCCTATAAAACCCCGCATGGCCTAGAAAACTTCTTACCCCCTTGACATTTGTTGGAGTTGGGAGTTTGGCTATAGTGTTCACCTTTTCTCTATCCACCTCTATCCCCATTCTCGTTACCATGTGTCCTAGCACAATTCCTTCCTTTACCATAAAATGACACTTCTCCCAATTAAGGACAAGGTTGGTCTTCTCACATCTTGCTAGCATTAAATCCAAGTTGGACAAACAATCTTCAAAAGAGGACCCAAAAACTAAGAAGTCATCCATGAAAACCTCCATAAATTTCTCGATTATGTCATGGAAGATGGCCATCATGCATCTTTTGAAAGTAGCTGGTGCATTGCATAACCCAAAGGGCATGCGTCTATATGCGAATGTTCCACTTGGGCATGTAAAAGTGGTATTCTCTTGATCTTGTGGGTCGATTGGGATTTGAAAATAACTTGAAAACCCATAAAAAAAACAATATTAAAGATGCCCAGATAGCCTCACGATCATTTGATCAATAAATGGTAACGGAAAATGGTCCTTGCATGTAGCATAATTTAGTTTTCGATAGTCGATGCAACCACGCCACCCGGTAACTGTTCTTGTGGGAATTAATTCGTTATTTTCATTTGCCACTATCGTCATTCCTCCTTTCTTTGGTACAACTTGCACCGGGCTCACCCATGGGCTATCAAAAATCGAATAAATAATCCCGACATCTAGTAATTTCACCACCTCCTTTTTCATAACTTCTTGCATGTTCGGGTTTAGTCTTCTTTGGCATTAAAATACATGTTTAGCCCCATCTTCTAAGTTAATTTTATGAGAACAATAGGCTGGACTAATTCCTTTGATGTCGGTAATCTTCCATGCTATAGCACCTTGCCTCTTCTTTAGTACATCCACAATATTTTCTTTCTCATGTTTGGCCAAATCAATAGCTATAATTACGGGTTTTTGTTGGCCTTCTTCAAGAAACGCGTACTCCAAGTGATCTGGTAGTGATTTCAGCTCAATTTTCGTGTTCTGCATGGTGAACACGTTGAGTCCAGTGAAGGGACTCGTCGAGTCCTGGGCAGAATTCACAATAACTCTAGGTTCTTCAAATGGACTCGGCGAGTAGATTGGGGCTACTCGGTGAGTAGGCTGCTCAGTGGTTTTTATTAATTCATTATAATCAGCTTCTTCCAGCAGTCTCTCTATTTCCAGTAGGTCTCTTTCGGCATCAAGTTCTTCATCAAAGGCGATGGTGGACTTGTTTGGTTCTTCACTATTCATTTCCTCCATTAAATCATCCAACATAGCAATTGAAAATGTCGTGTCATCATTATTCCTTGCATGCTTCATGGCTTGATCAACCCCGAAAGTGACTGATTCATCTCCCACCCGTAGAGTAAGTTTTGAATCTCGCATATCAACTATAGCGCTTGCGATGTTAAGGAAAGGTCTTCCAAGGATGATCGAGACTTGAGGATCCGCTTCCATGTCTTAAATTATAAAGTCCGCGGGGAACACAAACTTATCAACCTTCACCAATAGATCTTCGCATATTCCTCCTAGGAATGTAACTATTTTATTTTCTAAGTAGATTACCATTCGAATTGGCCTAGGCTCTGAGAGATCTAATTTCTTGAAAAATGAATATAGCATTAGATTTACACTTGCTCCCGAATCAGCCAAAGCATGAATGGTGGCCAAGTTCCAAAATTGGCAAGGCAATATTAAGCTTCCCAGGTCACCCTTCTTCTTCGGTAATTTGTTCAACATAGCAGCTGAGCAATTCGCATTAAGAACCACTTCCTTCACCTCTTCCATCTTCCTTCTATTGGTTAGAAGCTCCTTGAGGAATTTGGCATATTTCGGTATTTATGCATCTGCTTCGATGAATGGTATATTAATCTGAAGAGCCTTTATGTGGTCGAGAAACTTCTGGTAGTCTTCTTCATTCTTTTCTTGCTTAGCTCGGGCTAGATATGGCAATGGAGGCTGATATGGCTTCGCAGGAGGTTGACTTTTCTGATCAGGCATCAGACTCGTTGAGTCCATATTCTGGACTCAGCGAGTAGGGTCTGGGTTCAGTTGATTTTGATTTTGGCTCTATTTTTCTGCATCCTCCTTTTGTAACTTCTTGGGATCTTCATTTTGAATATGTGCCATAGGGGTAATTATCTTCCCACTTCTTGTCACGATATTTATATGTGCGCCTTGTGGGTTGTTTTCGGTTTTACTAAGAATTTCTCCCGGTGATCTTTGATTAATTTGTTGGGCAAGTTGCCCCAGCTGTGTCTCAATGTTGTAGATAGATGATTGTTGATTTCTAAGTATTGTTCTTGTCTATTGTATTGCAGCATCATGGTCATTGTGTTTGTTTTCTGAAGCAACTACAAATTTAGTAAGCATTTCCTCCAAACTTGGTTTTCTTTCTTACGCCGGCTCCTCCTTTTGGTAAAAACCTCTTCCTTTTTTTTATACTTCTCCTTCTTAGCCTTCTTGTACTCATCATAAGGAAGCCATTCTTTCTTGGGTTTTTGCCAATCATCATCATATTTGTCACCACTTGAGTAGCACACTTGCACCTTCTTATTCCTGTTCTCTTCCAAGTCACAATCTCTAGTAAGACGAGGTCCATTGCAATTCTCACAACCCACTCAAATAACACGTATTGTTTGATCCATTTTATCCATCCTCCTATCCATGGTTTTCAACATAGCCATAACTACTGACAAATCTTCTGAAGTTGCATAAGTTGATCCCCTCGTCACATCATTCCTTGGATTGTGGTATTCTCTAGAATGCTTAGAGAATTCTTCAATTAGTTGCTTTATCACTGGGGGTGCTTTCTTTGTGAGTGGACCTTGCGAGTCAAGTAATTTCCTTGTTGTAACATTCACTCCATCATAGAAAATGGAGACTTCTTGTTGACTATTATGATCATGATGTGGGTAATTCCTTAGTAAACTTTTGTACCTCTCCCAAGCCTCATAAAGTGACTCTCCAGCTTGTTGTTCAAAGTCGGCTATGGCTTTCTTTAACTTAGATATCTTGGAGGGTGGGAAAATCTGATCAATAAACTCTTCTTTCATCTTGGCCCATGTAGTTATGGATCCGAGGGGAAGTGACTTGAGCCAATCCTTTGCAGCACCCTTCAATGTAACTGGAAGCATACGAAGTAGCTGAGTTTCGTGAGGCACGTTCGGAACATTAAAATAATCAGCTACATCATTGACTTCATCCAAGTGTTTGTAAGCATCTTCGTGGTCTTTTACGTAGAAGGGGATCTCTTTGAGTTGAGCAAGTATGTGACCCTTAAGCTCAAAAGTGGCAGTTGCGGGAATTACGGGTTGGACAAGTCCCGGGCCGGTATCATCTCATATCCTCTTCTTCCATTAGCCCATGGGGACTTCATCGATGTTTTCCATCGTGTTGTCCAAGTCTCCTTCTTGATCGCTTTCCTCTTCGTATTTGGTTTCGTAATCGTATTCAAATTCGGCTTCTTTTGGATTGTCTTCAATATCTTCTAACTTACTTTCTTCGCTCTTTCTACTGCTGGTCTCTCCTGGTTTCTTGTTCTTCTTCTTCCCAAAAAACCGTCTTCAAGCTAGCCAAAGGTGACTTCTTAGGTGTATTCGAGCTTTCAACGTCCTTGCCTTTGTTTTTCCTCAACGCGAATTCTGGGTCTTCAAAAGGGGGAACCAGGGGAGTGTTGGATCCTCTGGTCATGAAAATCTTGCAACAAAAACAAGAAAAACGCGTAAAAAGAACAAAAAATGAAACATAACGAAAATAAAAACTAAACTGCCAATCAGCAGTGACTCGCCGAGTAGGGTCGACTGCACTCGGCGAGTTCACTGTGTAATACTCTAAAATAGATAAAATTAAATAAAAATGACTAAAAACTAATAATTACTAAAACTTAACCTAATTACTAAATTACTAAAAAAAATAACTTTGTGTAAGATAAACTCACACAAAGGATCGATAAAACTAAGAATTGTATTTAATTTTTGAACCGTTACCCAGCAACAACGCCAAAAACTTAATGTGTGTAAAATGCACTGGTTGTATTCCTACCTTAAAAATATAAATTTAGCACACAAAGGCAGTGAACCTGTCTTTTAGTGGTATAGTTGAATAACTAGGGTGTCGAACTCAGGGAACGGAAATTAAACTAATAACTAATTTTAGCTAAACAAGTAATAAAAATAAAAGGGTTTTCTCTAGTTTTACAAGACTAGAAACTTAAACACACCACCTAACAAGTAATTAAGTAATCAATTAAAAGCAAGTAACAATTCACCAAATTTAATAAAAGGGTTTATGTTTAGGTCCAACCAATTCACTCTTATGGTTAATTTTATGATAAAGTAATAAATTAATTATTATTGGTTACCAACTATAGTGATTAGATTCGCATTCGCTATTACCAACCCTTAGGAAATTAATCAATTCAAGCAGTGATCAAGTGTTTAAATAATTAACTCCCTAGTTCAATTATTTGGATTAAATAAGATATGTAATTGGTTAATCAAATTAGTAATTCAACTAACCTCTTGTTTGTTGGTTTCTCAAATAAGCTCACACATTAATTTACCCATTCTCTAATTAATCCTAGTTTTATATTCACTAATCCTAGGCATATAATAAAGTGTTCACATAAATCATATGAGGTTAACAAGTAAGAGATGTTCATGCAGCCTAATTGTCTTCCAATTAACAGAAAATAGTTATGACTAATGCATAAGGGTCTTTAACAAACTTAATTTAATAAAATCACCAATAATCAATCAATCAAAGTATAAATCAAACCATAGGAGTAATTTAGTCTTCCCTAAGCAGAAACTACAAAAATTCAGCTCATGATTACAGTAAAAGAGAAGCTAAAAATGAATTTAGTTGATCTAAACATGATTCATTTCTAAGAATAAGTGGAAAATTTAACCTAATTCGCATTGAGTCTTCTAAAGATCAAAGGTTAGGG
This sequence comes from Lactuca saligna, assembly GCF_052625555.1. Lineage (NCBI taxonomy): Eukaryota > Viridiplantae > Streptophyta > Magnoliopsida > Asterales > Asteraceae > Lactuca > Lactuca saligna. The sequence continues at coordinate 56,405,279 of NC_136420.1, read as the reverse complement.
TTGTTCAGGTCTCTAAGGGTTTCCTTAGTCGCGATTTATTCTCCAGAGAAGCCAAAAAACTCTCCAATTCGGAATTAGATCCTCTATTTATAATTATCTCAAAACAGGGGCAACTCGGAGAGTAGGTATCCAACTCGCCGAGTTCCTTTGAGAAATATGTGTACGACAAGGATTCTGGACATTACTTCATGAACATTCATTGGAACTTGCCGAGTAGCTTTTGGTTTGTTCTTCTTTCTTCATTCTCCAGCTTCTGATTACTTCTCCTTCTTCCTTTTTGCTTCCAAGCATGTCTTCTAGACTGAAAAATAATTTAGACATTATTAAGTACCTTTTGTCCATATTATGCACATAATTAGCTAATAATTGATAAAAATCTATACTAAACACATGGCTAAATATGCACATATCATAGGCCATAACCTTATACCCCCTTATAGATCGGCTTCGTGAATGAGACCTACTAACGGTAAGACTAGCATTTATCTTATCCGTATATAATAATTATTCTTATAATATTTTAATAGTATGGGTTGAATTTTAAACTTGTAAAATTCTAGGTTTTGGAATTTAATTATTTCAAAATTAAACTTTTAATCAAAAATTTAAATTCCAAAACTTGAGTGAAAGTTTTGAAACATTTCAAAACTATCTAGATCAAAATTCAAAGAAAACAATTAAACAATTAATTGGTGGTTATCTAATTTTGACCTAGTCTAATTACATGCACGATAACTGATCAAACAATTCAAATAATTAAGATTTATCATATAAGGCAACAATTATCTAATTAAATGATAAGTGTCTTTTGTTTTGACTAAGATAATCACATAGAGTCAATAACATTCATATTTTATTAATCAAAAACATTTTTGGTTATTATCCCAAGTCAAAATAAGCCAAAATCCTGAAAATCCGTATGTCTGATAGCCCGACTCGACGAGTCCCTTACAGGACTCGCCGAGTTCATCCTACTCATTGAGTACCTCATAGGGATCGACGATTCTGTCAAGAAGATAGCATACAATTCATTTATAAGTAATGAATAAATACATCGTGCATCAAATACAATAGAAACCAAGCAAGGCTCTGATACCACTGATGGGTTTTGAGTAAAAGAACATCCTATGTGCACATGCAAAACCCTATAGCTTTGGATCTAGGTTTCTCTATTGTACATGTAAATTTATCCAAATATTGTGATAGCTAATCTAGCATACTATGAAAATGAGATCTATTATAAAACAAGCTTAGGTGATACCTTTCAATAGTTGCAAGAATCTTCAATCTTCAAGAGCTTAATATCACAAGTGTAATACCTCTAATGGCTTACAAATACCAAGGCAAGAAGATGATTTAGAAGAGAGAAGGAGAGAGGCACAATTTCAGCTCTTAGGAACTCTAGGGTTTCTTGGTTAGCCGAAATATGTAGCCCTGGGGCCCCTTAAATAGCTAAGCTACTAGGGTTTCTGTCAAAACCCTAATTGGATGACTTAGGCCCTAAATAGCTTTAAGAACCTTCGGGAATAAGGCCCCTTGGACGAAATTAGAGTGGGCTTCCATTCTAAATTTCGTCCCCCCTTATATCCATAAGGATTCATAGCCCAAATCAATTATATTATAATTGACAGTTCCAATCCCCTTTATTTAATTAATCTCTTTTAGCCACAAAATTAATTCTTAATTAATTCTTGACCAACATTAATAACTAACTATATGATCTCTTTTTTAATATATTATTCATATAACATATTAGTAAACCATAATAACCTCTCTTTCTCCATAAATCATCCTATCCAGTTTCTTTAGTGAAGGAAACCCAAAAGGACCATGCATAACCGGGTCAAGTACATACCAAATATAGTTATAAGCTTAGAAACTAATCCAACAGTATGGTCCCGTACTACTGAAAGAAGAGGATCTTTACTTGATTCAAGGAGGGTTGAGATAAAACCAAGAAAGTTGTAGTACGTGTGTGATCCTTCGATAGTGATGAGTATTCTGATGGTTGTTATGTTATATTGCAGTATGGTGATGCTACATACTAGATCAGTTAGCGATTTAGGAACTGGTGAGGGATCAGGCTTGGGCACTGGATTCGGGCAGCTGGATGAGCAGATAAGAGAGTTTATATCATCTGAGATTACGCGCAGTATTTTAAACCAGACTCCTGTGATCTTTGGTATGGTCAAGGAAGGCAATTTGGGGAATTTGGACAAGAGGCTAGGTATGTTCCGCACTAAGATGGCGGCCATGATGGGGGTGCGCACGTTGACATTCAGGGAGTTCAGATCCTGTGGAGCTCCAGACTATCATGGGGATAAGGACCCCATTACTAGCATTCGATGGTTGGAAGGGTTTGTCAATGCCTTTCATTCTAGTCGGTGTTCCGAGGGGGGACAAGGTGCGACTCGCCTCCTGTATTCTAAAGGACAGATCATGTGATTGGTGGGAGGAGGTTGGATATGCTATTAGGCATGATGCCGCGTTGGACGTGATGGCATGGGGTGACTTCTCAACTAGGTTCATGGCCAAGTTTGCACCAGTGATTGATATGCTACAACTAGTACGAGAGTTCAAGGATCTCCAGGAGACTACAGAGACGGTGGTAGAGATCACCACTAAGGTTAGGGAGAGGGCCCTACTTGTTCTGTAGTATGAGGTGGACGAGGAGATGAACAAGGCTCGGTACCACGAGATACTGAGGAGCAACATTAGATAGTTTATGAGCCAGTCCAGCTGCAAGAAGCTGGAGGATATGATCGCTCGAGATAGGGAGAAGGAGATCGACATACAAGCATAGAGGAAGAGGAAACCAGACGAGGTGCATACATTTGCAGGGTTGGAAAAGAGGCCCAAGTTATCGGATTATAGATCGAGAGTTCATCAGGACCGCAACCATTGTAGTAAGTACGGCAGGACACACGAGAGCGCATGTAGGAGCGGTAGTGGTGGTGATTCTGGCTGCTTCACGTGCGGCCGAATCGGTCATTATAGCAGGGATTGTATTGCTACCACCACCTAGGGATCAGACGTGATCTGCTTTCATTGAAGTCAGAGGGACTACAAGAAGGCCCAATGTTCGATTTTGGCTGCAGCAGAACAGGTGATTACACCTGCCCCTGTGACATTGAGGATCACTAACGGCCGTCAGGGGCAGGCAGAGGTGCCTGCGGCGAGGAGCAGGGCTTTCCAGTTGACTACAGAGGAGACACGAGCAGCTTCTGATGTTGCAGGTGCATATCTTTTGCTTTCTTATCAGATTTTATTTATGATTTTATTTATGATTTTATTGCTATTGCGTTGCATCCATATGAGTAATTATATCTTGGGGTTCTACTTCCTTCTTATGTTCGAGTTATATTCTATCTACATACCATGAGTCTTAGAGTAGTAGTGTGAGGTTGTCTCCTTATATAGTGGGTTATCAGGATGTGGTAGTTGTAGCAAGTGTGATTGGAAGTCAAGATATATTCTATTAGTCTTCAAGAGTTGTACTACTTTAGTGTTGGTTAGCTTTGAGAACACTAAAAGTGGTAAGCGTTGGTCTCCAGTTAATTGATCATTGGATGATAAGAAGGATTAGGAGTCCTTCCAGTCGTGTGTGTTGTAAGATGTTAGTTGAATCTAAGTGGCGGGAAATCATTCAGGTATCCAGGAACAGAAGTAGATGCAAAACTAGAATGAGTTTGCATTCCCGCTGGGGAGGAGGACGGCGCAAGTGGCTAATTGGGTCGAGGAGTGTGTGAGTTGGGAATTTGGGAAACTTCCCAACGTTGAGTCCGCATCTTCTTGGTGGTTGATAGTTGGTGTTGGGGAATTAGGTCAGAATTCCCGTCAGGACGTGAGTTCAGTAAGGATGCTAGACCACATGAGTGCTCGACTTTGGACGTGTTCAGATTGGTAAGACCATGGTCAGTGGTGGAGTTAGCATGAGAAGTGTTGTAAGCCTACAGGATTACTGTAGCATTCACCAACAGCCAGATAGTGTGGAAAGTGTTGTAAGACTGCATGATAGCCGTAGCATTCACCAGTAGCCAGACAGCGTGGAAAATATTGTAAGACTACTGGATAGCCGTAGCATTCATCAGCGGGCAGATAGTGGAGTGTGGGCGGGGGCCTATATCTCTTAGTCAGTGGAGTGTGGGCGAGGCCCGTATCTCTTACTTAGCATGATTAGAATCAGGAAAGGATAAGTATATAAGATTCGAGGTGGAGTTGTACCTGCATAGCCCTAGATAGTTGAGACCTAGGGACAAGGCCACTCTGTAGTATGGTTTGGGTGAGACTCATGGGCGAGGCCCGTGCGTTGTTAGCAAGGAAGGTTGGACCTGGAAAATGCCATATGGTTGAGATATAGGATCAAGGATTCCATGATTTATAGAACCAAGAGTGGCAAGGTGGATAGAGCAGTTTCGATAACCAAACTATTCTTCGGAAGTCACTGGGAGCGAATTAGAGGGTGTTCATTGGTTTAGTAACTGGATGGAATCCGGTACTTCAGATAGTTGACAAATAAGATGGGATCAGGGTGGTCCCGATTTGTTTGGAATGCGGAAAAGAGACAACATGTTGTTCATGTAGAAGTAGTGATGTAAGGATTTTTGTGTGAGGAGTAGTTGATGATTGAAGGTGCTAAGACACTTACAGTTGGATTAAATAATCGCAGAGTAAGTGATTTGAACCTGTTCCACAGCTCTCGTCTGAGTCTAACCATTTCGGGGATTAATCTTGTACTCGAAGGATTATCTGAGCCTTCTGTCAAGTATAAATATTCTACAGCTGGTTATGGACGGGGATTTTGTTTCTGATGGTAGCACTGAGATAATCAGGGTGAGAAGTTTTATGGTTGAACAATTATTTGATGAGCTTTTGGCATGATAGTTTTTTTAGAGCATAGATGGTCCATCAGAGAGACAGACCATTATAGATTTCATATCTCGGAAAGACAGAAGTAGTCTCTGTATGACACTAAGGATTATCCATCATCGGGTTTAGAAGGTTTTGATGGTTGAAGTCAGTTAACTTGGGAAGGCCATTGATTGTGCGGGATGATAATGGTACTTCCAGGATGGCGAGAGCCGGTGTCGGTGGGAAACACTAGTTGGTTTGGGGTAGGTAGGAGGAAAGCTACGAGCATGACACGTGAGATGTTGTGGGGTGGGTGACTGTAGAGGACTTTGAGGATGGAGTCTAGTTTAAGTGGGGGAGAGTTGTAACACCTGGAAACCAGAAGGCCTAATGAGGAAAGAAAATCTCCAAACAAGAGGGAAACTCATTGAGTTCAAGGGTGAGAACTCGACGAGTAGGAATATTGTCATGCATGTTTTAGAAGACCAACTCGACGAGTTTGAGGGGACCAACTTGACAATTTGGACTGGGTTTGAGAAACCCTAAATTCAGGATTTTACACCCTACTTATACATCCTAAACTCTAGGGTTTCCAACCTCCATTATCTAAACCCTGAGTCCAGAAACCCTAATGCTAGTTTGAGTGTTGTGAGCCATCCTTGAGAGAAAGTTGATGTGTTTTGAAGCTTGTGAAGGAAGGAGAAGCTTGGGGATTCAAGAAGAAGCTAGTAGATCCAAAGACTCCATTTAATTCTCATCACTTTCTGGTAATCATGTCTCAAACTTGCTTAGTAGTTTCTTAGATCTCTTTATTATCATTTAATTGTGTTTTTGGTCCAAGAAGCTTGATCTTTCGGTTATGAATGTCCCAAGTTAGTACACCATCATATTTGGAACCATGGAACCATGGAGGGCTTTCATAGAATAAAGGTGCAAACTTTATGACCATTGAAGCCCCATATAAGTTATAGGGTCACATTTTGTCCTTTTAAGTTCCAAAAGGCCAAGCATGGAATGAAAGGTGGAAGCGCTATGTGTTCATGTAGTGTTTAGGGTCTAGATCTCTATTTGTATGCTTTAGTTTGGAGTATGGATAGCGTGTGGACCAAGATCTAGCTCTTAAAGAGTTAGGGTTTGATCTAAACCCATTAAGTAAGGGTATTAAAGGGTAAAGTTGAAACTTTACCCTCAAAAGGACATTTTCAGTATATATGTGAAGTATGAAGCTCATATCTGAAGATTAGGGGCTTAATCCATTAATATGGCCCAAACAAACTGAGGATCTCATCGAGTCGATAGAGGAACTTGAAGAGTTGAGTTGATTTGTCCTGATTATATACCAGGTAGAACTCGACGAGTTCTACCATTTTATCACGACTATGAGTAGCAAGGGAACTCAGCAAGTCAGGGGGATGATTCGACGAGTTGGATTGTGATTTCAGGGTTTTTGATTTATAGATTTCGACGAGTTGATGGGTCAACTTGGTGAGTTAAGGCAACCCAGAACGTTGATTTTGACCAGAATGTTGACTTTGACCAGGGTGTTGACTTTGACTTTGACTTTGACCAAGGTTGACCCGTGAAGGGGTTTGTGGTATGGGATGATGTCTAAGGGATTATTGGATTTTGACTAACTATCATGTTGGTAATGACAACTCGGGGAGTCGTCGGAGCAGCCGTTAGAGATTCCTCATCGTGAGATTCTACATTCAACTTTGAGAGGTGTGTTTTCACCTGAAGGAACGGGTCGAAGGCACCAATGCTGGCCCATTTATGTATGATAGTATGTTCCGAACTAAGGTCCGATGCCGGAGCAAGCCCGAGGAATGTTTGTATGCTTAATGTCTTCGTGATACTTGTATGTGTTAGTTTGTATGTTTTTGGACTTCAGTTTGATGCCGGACAGGGCTCGAGGAAGGTTTATATGTATGTTCCCGAACTACGGTTCAATACCGGGTGGTACCCATTGAAGTAATGCTTGTTTAGTTATACTTATTGTCTTTCTGATACTTGTATGTGCCTAGTATGGAGGTGAGTGTGGGAGGGGTCGCGTATCTCATCATTAGTTGAGTGTGGATAGGGTTCCATATCTCACCATTAGCATATTAAGGGCGGGGCCTTAAGACTATAAGATATAGTGTTGTGTATGATTATTTATGTACTAGCATGATTATATGTTATTGTTTGTATGTGCATAGCAGGCGGGGCCCAAATATAGGTAAGGCCTGGTAGAAACAGATATGTATACCAAGCGAGACTCAATGCCAGGTGGGGCCTGATGTCGGACATTGTTCGATGTCGGGCGGGGCCCAGTATATGTGATTATGTGTATGGTATATGGTACTTTGGGGAGACCTACTAAGATTTGTGCTTACAGTTTTCATTTTGGGTTTCAGGTACTTCCAGTAGCGAGGGGAAGAGCTTAGGATGACTACAGTGCACACATGTGACAACCCGAAGTTATTCCATCGTCGTAACCCGTTCCGCCCGTAAAACCCGTCTTTAGCAATTCGTTCCAATTTCATTTTTGGGCTAAGTTATTTAAATTTATATGTTTATTATAATCTCATGAGTGTACAAGCTCCCTAAAAACTCATGTAAACGGCCCAAATTATTAATTTGAAATTTTTTAGAATTGGTCCCGCCGGGTTACGACAACTTAATCGGGTGCGACCAAAAGCCCCGTTTAACGTCGGTATCGGGTAGAATTCCACCGTGTCCCAAACCCAAACCATATATAAAGTTGATTAAGCCTCATTTAAAGCTTTTTCACTCTCTCTCTAACCTCTCTCCTCAAATCCAAACTCTAAGTCCAAAACCATCAAATTAAGGCTCCAAATCATCAAGTTAACTATCCTAGCTCCTAGTATAACATCTTTAGCCTTCAAATTTGTGATTAATCTTTGAAATAGGACAATTATCACGATTTTACGGCCCTAGAACAGTCCTAGGCCGTGAACTCACATAAAATGGGTTTTGGAGCCCAAAAACCCTTCCAAACTACCTTTGGAGCTTAGATATGGCTTAAGGACTTATTGGAATGGACTTAGAACACCTTAAACTCATTTTTAGAGTAGTAAACATGAGTTTACTGCCCAAGAACATGCTTGGGCCATAAACACCCATTCATGGGTAGTAAACTCCTTTTAAGTTGTTAAATTGCCACTTACACACCTCCTAAGCCTTGGATTAAAGTCTAGAAGCAACCACAAATGAGTTAGAGGCCTTAAACATAATGAAAACAACTCCCATAGGAGCCTACAGCCGTAAACCCCCTAACGATGGGTTCCTGGGCCGTAAACTCCTATAACTTAGTCAAATGGTGCCTTAAATTCATTCTATGGCTTGTAGATTTAGCTATGAACACTTGTAAATGACCTAGGACCACCAAAACATCAAAAGGAAGGTGTGTGGGGGAGCTTATGGCCGTAAACTCTTAGTTTTTTCCGTAAAATCCATTAGATGGTCCATATGTTGGTTTAATTCATTCCTATACCCTAGATCTGATCCTAGCTAATTTTCCCAAGTGATATAAGACCATTTAGCACCATAGAACACCCCACCATGAGTTTACGGCCGTAAACTCATGGGGAATGGATCATTAGGGCCGTGAAATCCCTTAGGAGTTTACTCTTGAAGAGTAAACTCCATATCCAAGCCATATACGTCTGTAGATGTCACCCGGGTCACTCCAAACACTTAATTTGAAGTATTTTCGCGTCTTGGAGTGTATAATCATATCTAATTAGTGATTTAAAGTCTAATTAGATACATTTGTATATCATTTCATATTACATAGGAACCCCACGCGTTATCAAGCCCCGAACTGACGTTTAGCACCCAAACCGACACGCTTCTCGACCGGTGAGTTCATACCCCTACCCTTTTTCCGTGTTTTTCAAATGTTTTCAGGGGGGAATACAAGCAAAAGTACAAGAAATCTTGTACTTAAACTTATTACTTTCAGTTCAAATGTTTCATAAATTGTATGCTTTTATTATCAAAAATCGTATTAACCAATGGTTTGAATTGCAGAGTAAACTTTCAGACTAAATGTAGATTTCTTTATAAAGTGTTATAATCTATGTTATATTTCATAATTTACAAATAATTCATACTAATCATCAATTAGGATTAATACAAATACGAATACGAAAGTACAACTAGGAACACAGCGAATACGAAGGTACAGCTAGGAACAGAGCGAATACAAAAGTACAGCTAGGAACAGAGCGAATACGAAAGTACGGCTAGGAACAGAGCGAATACGAAATTACAGCTAGGAACAGAGCGAATACGAAAGTACAACTAGGAATAGGGATACGAATACAAATACGAATACGAATACTAATACGAATACAAATAGGAATAGGGATAGGAATAGGAATACGAATACAAATATGAATACGAATACCAATACCAATACCAATACGAATACAAATAAGAATAGGAATACGAATATAAATACAAATACGAATATGAATAGGAATAGGAATACGAATACGAATATGAAAGCAAACCTCTGGATACATTCGAGTGTAGAATAACTAGGATATCATAATACCTAGATAATACAACAAGTATGTTAGATAATTGTACATTACATTTGGATTCAACAACTAAACTTTACTTTTAAGGAAAATAAGGGTTTTTCCTGGGATAACAAACTGTACATAACCAGATCGTATAATAAACGGATAACTCAACTAACCTTATAAGAAAATATGGGATTTTCTTGGATAACAAACTTTTTCGGAAAACCAAAGGAAACTTGTACATTTTAAGAAAACAAACCTCTTATGAACTCACCAGCTTTATGCTGATTTTCAAACTGCTTGTATTCTCAGGTCCATATTAGACAGGTACCCACGATCTTTTGGAGAAGACGGAGCATACAGAAGACTCGTCTTAACTTTTGTTCATATGATATATGTATAACCTTTGTAACACTTTGCTTTCAAATAAATGTAATTATTCATATGTAATGTAATGTTTTGAGTTTACTATGATTACTATGTACATTGGTTGCGATATTCATGACGCCCTCCGCCCCGGAACGTTTCCGCCTTCGGTTTCGGGGTGTGACAACACACCATTATGTTTAGCATGGGATGTTTTACTCTGATATTTTGACATGTGTTTTGATATGATACTCTGATATAATACGATGACTTATGTTTTTAAATGAAACGATTTTGATAACTATGGTTTAATTAATAATTAAAAATGAAATTTTTGGTCTTGATTATTGGGATTTTTCACTGTAGATTGTCTAAGGGGTTAGACATAGCAATGGTTTGTTGTAGTATTCATGAGTACTTTTGAAATGGGGATTTACGTATTGGATTAACCCACACTCAGAGTATTTCTTCATGGATTCTATCACGAGTAATTTTGAGACGATAATATCTTATATTCTTGAAACGGATACATATGAGTTGTTGTTTAGGAGTCAGCTGTGCATTGATAATTCGTAAACATATCAGTAACTTGATGTTATAAAATGTATTTGTGTGCGTAATTTTATGAGTGAATAGTGCAAGAATATGAGTCAAAGTTTATCCGTTCCTTTTTGCCCTAAACGTGAAAAAGCAATATATGTGGGCCCCTCGATGATTTGATGATGACAACTAAATCGCTCGGCCAAGCCTGGACTGAATTGATGTGTTCAATTAGTAGTTTGATATCAGTCGTCATAAATCGGATATCGGGAAACAAATCTTAGACAGAGAGATTGATTGTAATCCATGTCTCATGTCCATATGATATCTTGTAGAACAGAGGAATATTTGATCACTTATCTAAGGACACGTTACTAACTAGGCCAGAGTTCGACAGCGGATTTTGGTAGATACAATTTGCTAGTCTATTTTTGAAGTTATACTTGTGATTATAGTTATTAGACTTATCCAAGTGGGAGACTATTGGATTAGGTGTCTAAGCACATAACTATAATTGGTATGTACTTGAATTGATATTAGCACAGTCCTTTTGGGTTGCCTTCAAACTTGACAATTGAATAAGATAACTTTTATAGAGAAAAATTATTTATTAATTTATTACTTGGTTAATAAATAATTAGAAATCAAAATAAATGATTTATTAATGTATTATGGAAATAATATATTAATTATAAAGCATACTGTTTAATTAATATTTAATAAGAAATTAATTTGAAATTAGTTTTGGGATTAAAGGAATTAATTGAAACAGCATGGACTAAAGGTGACAATGTTCCATAGTTGAGCATTAAGCATTGTAGAACCTCCGTAGGGGGGGGGGGACGAATTCTAGGGTGATCCTAGGGTTTCCTTGGGCTCTAAGGGTGCCTTGAATGCCTTAGGGAGGAAGTGAAGGGATTAGTGTTATCCTAGATAAATCTGCCTTATCCAACCCCTTCCTTATCACCTATATAAAATCCTATAGGGTTTGATTTCGTCTACCACTTGATTCCTTAGTGGAATTCTAAAAAATTCCACCCTCCTCTCTCTTAAAAGTGTTCCTTGGTTGCTAGGTTTTTTGTGAGCTCTTAGAGGCGCAATACTTGTGGCGCTTGCTGCCAAAGGTCTTTTAAGCAAGATTTTTAGATTGTTATTACAATATAACAATCAATGTATGTATTTTAATCTTTATTATGTGAGTTTTGATTAAAGTACATAGAACCTAGGATTTATTCCTTTGTGTTCAAGTTTTCATGTTCAATTAGAGAAAACATAGATCCAATCAATTTAAGGTTGCATGCATAAATATGAATGTATGTTTTGCTTAAAACCCATTAAATACAACATTTCAAACACTATTCACAACTTAATTCAATATTTCAGATACTAATTCACAACTTAGTTCATAAATAAATACACATTTACAGCTTAATAACTTACATATTCACAAATTAATACATAAACACATAAATTTTCATAGCTTAATGACTTATTGAATTTCGTTGAGGCATTTCATCAAACACTTTGTGTGCACCACATACATTAGATCCATAATCACCATAAAACATCAAATCTGAAAAGATATATAAGATTTTCATCATTTCTGAAGATAGGTTCCATTTCTTGGTTCTCCGTAAAGGTTTGAAAGTGGTGGTTTGAAGGCTAGAACAGATCCATATCTTGAGAGCATAAACAACAAACAATTTTCAAAGATTTGAAATGAAGAACATAAAATTGGATGTGTAGCTTGAAGACTATGACACCAGATCTCGTCAGAACACTTTCAATCCCGTTGGAGCTCATAGATCTGGAGTGGAGCTCTCATATGTAGACATAGGTGGTGGCAAATATCATAGATCAAGACCAAAGCTTGCATATATGGACAGTGGTATGGTAGATCCGGTGGCAGATCTAGTGTTTCAGTGACAAAAAGTGGCAGATCTGAAGGCGAAGGCAACACTGATAGCAAATATGAAGGAGGATGTTCTAGATCTAACCAAACATTGAAATATCTAGACTAGAAACACGGTCAGAGATAAGAAAAAGCAATAGAATCATTCACATCTGACCAGATCTGAGCAAGAAGCACACATAAAAGTCGTCGGAATAATATCGTCGAAGATGATAAGCGGTGGTGCGGCGATCGATGGTGGATCTAAAGTGCAAACACCTTTGTGATGTCATTTTTGTAGTGGTTCTAGATCTAAAGCAAAAATGATAGTGGGTACATAGTATTTCATGAGATTTGTGTTTTCTTTAGTCTTGAAAGTCGCCAGAGGTAAGATGGAGCTGAAATATGTAAAACGGTGTTAGATTAGTTGACAGCCGTGTTTTGATGATGGTTTAACATAGATGGTCTACTAATTGTTTTGATGTGTCGTAGGTTGGTGGTTGCGGTGGCGGAAAGTTAACGGAGGATAGTGGTGGATTAGATCTGGATCAAATCTGAACAGATCTAAACAAAATCCGAATAGCTCTACCACAACAATGGTGAGAGAGGGAAGAGACAATGGTGGAGTTGGTTACTGACGGTGGTAAAAGGTGGTCGATGGTGGTTAGAGGTGGCTTACGATGGTGGTGTCTAATGAACGAAATAGAGGAGAAAAAAACTGGTGGTGAAACTTTGTGTTTGTGAGATAATGAAAACCATATTTGATAGTTATTTGGTCCACATATCTTATATTCATATTTACCATAATACCCTTATAACTTTTTCCAATTATAAAAACTCAAAAAGAATTAAAATATTAGAAAAGATAAAAATAAGCCTAATAATAAATTAAAAATAATTACTTCTTAGAGTTCTTATTTTAGTGGTTTTTATTTGATCTTTAACCTCTCTCTCATTTGTGTGTGTGCATATATATATATATATATATATATATATATATATATATATATATATATATATATATATATATATATATATAAATTAAAAATAATTAGTTCCATATGTGTGTGTGTGTGTGTGTATATATATATATAAACTCTAATAAATGAAGATCCATTTTGTTATCTGTCAATTTCTCATGAATTTCAACACTTGTCATTTTGTGGTATTTTTGAAATAAATAATATCAACATATCAATTTTTTTTTTTCAATTTTAAGAATTAAAAAAATCATATAATAACTATAGTTATATATGTAAAGTATTAATTGTAGTAAATTTGATAGTAAATTCGCAATAAATATGTTTTTTCTTTTTAATTTTAATATTTATTTTTAAAAAATGTTAAATGTTTACATTTTAGTTTTTAATTTTTTGAACCAACCGGTGTAATATATATATATATATATATATATATATATATATATATATATATATATATATATATATATATATATACACAGTAAGATTTTTTTTTTTCATAGGAAGGTAATTAGTTTTTTCTATATATATATTTTTGGCGAACAAAACAAATAAATCATTAGATGAATCAAAAATAACAAGATTCACAAAAAAAATGTAAAAATAAATCTTGATGATTCATTTATACAATGATTTTGATGTTAATTACTAAAATTATCGTAAAAGTGAATTTTTTTTCTTAATTTACATAAAAATGAATCATGAATACATTTTTTTTTGAATTTTTTCTTATGAATTATTTTAGTTACGAATCATTTAGTGATTCATTTTGTTTTTCACTAAAATAATATGTAGAAAAAAAAAACTTCTTACCTTTCCACCAAAATTTCCTTCTTATTTGATATTTAACTATATATATATATATATATATATATATATATATATATATATATATATATATATATATATATATATATATATATATATATATATATATATATATATATATATAGACCGTGAGACCAAATCTAAAAATAATTTTGAAATTCAAAATAAATGGAAAAATCCAAAATCTCTTTTTTTAAATATTATTTTCGGACCTTGAAAAAAAAGTAAATAAATAATAATAAAAAAATTAAAAAATCCCGGTTTTTTTTTAAAAATACGTGAAATATTCTAATAGAATATTACACTGACCTATTATAAAAAAATAATTTTAAAATGCAAAATAAATGGAAAAATCTAAAAATTTGTTTTTTAAATATTATTTTCGGAACTTAAGTTAATTAAAAAAAATAAAAATAAAAAATAAAAAAACCCTTTTTTTAAAAAAAAAATACGTGAAATATTGTAATAGAATATTACAATTTACATATTTTAAAAAATAATTTAAAAATGCAAAATAAATGGAAAAATCCAAAATTCTTTTTTATAAATATTATTTCTGGAACATGAATTAACTAAAAAATAAAAATAAATAAAAATAAATAAAAAAACGCGTCTCACGACCTCACAAAATTAGGCTGTCTCTTACGAACCTAACCATATATATATATATATATATATATATATATATATATATATATATATATATATATATATATATATATATATATATATATAAACTCTAATAAATGAAGATCTATTTTATTATCTGTCAATTTCTCATGAATTTCAACACTTGTCATTTTATGATATTTTTGAAATAAATAATATCAACATATCAATTTTCTTTTCAATTTTAAGAATTAAAAAAATCATATAATAATTATAGTTATATATGTAAAGTATTAATTGTAGTAAATTTGATAGTAAATTCGCAATAAATATGTTTTTTCTTTTTAATTTTTAATATTTATTTTTAAAAAATGTTAAATGTTTACATTTTAGTTTTTAATTTTTTGAATCAACCGGTGTAATATATATATATAAATATATATATATATATATATATATATATATATATATATATATATATATATATATATATATATATATATATATATATATATATAGATACACTGTAAGATTTTTTTTTTCATAGGAAGGTAATTAGTTTTTTCTATATATATATTTTTGGCGAACAAAACAAATAAAGCATTAGATGAATAAAAAATAACATGATTCACAAAAAAAATGTAAAAATAAATCTTGATAATTTATTTATACAATGATTTTGATGTTAATTACTAAAATTGTCGTAAAAGTGAATTTTTTTTCTTAATTTACATAAAAATGAATCATGAATACATTTTTTTTTGAATTTTTTCTTATTAATTATTTTACTTACGAATCATTTAGTGATTCATTTTGTTTTTCACTAAAATAATATGTAGAAAAAAAAACTTCTTACCTTTCCACCAAAATTTCCTTCTTATTTGATCTTTAACTATATATATATATATATATATATATATATATATATATATATATATATATATATATATATATATATATATATATATATATATATATATATATATATAGACCGTGAGACCAAATATAAAAATAATTTTGAAATTCAAAATAAATGGAAAAATCCAAAATCTCTTTTTTTAAATATTATTTTTGGACCTTGAAAAAAAAGTAAATAAATAATAATAAAAAAATTAAAAATCCCGTTTTTTTTTTTTTTGAAAAATACGTGAAATATTCTAATAGAATATTACACTGACCTATTATAAAAAATAATTTTAAAATACAAAATAAATGGAAAAATCTAAAAATTCGTTTTTTAAATATTATTTTCGGAACTTTAGTTAATTAAAAAAAATAAAAATAAAAAATAAAAAAACCCTTTTTTTAAAAAAAAATACGTGAAATATTGTAATAGAATATTACAATTTACATATTTTAAAAAATAATTTTAAAATGCAAAATAAATGGAAAAATCCAAAATTCTTTTTTTTAAATATTATTTTTGGAACTTGAATTAACCAAAAAATAAAAATAAATAAAAAAAACGCGTCTCACGATCTCACAAAATTAGACTGTCTTTTATGAACCTAACCATATATATATATATATATATATATATATATATATATATATATAAACTCTAATAAATGAAGATCCATTTTGTTATCTGTCAATTTCTCATGAATTTCAACACTTGTCATTTTGTGGTATTTTTGAAATAAATAATATCAACATATCAATTTTGTTTCAATTTTAAGAATTAAAAAAATCATATAATAATTATAGTTATATATGTAAAGTATTAATTGTAGTAAATTTGATAGTAAATTCGCAATAAATATGTTTTTTCTTTTTAATTTTTAATATTTATTTTTAAAAAATGTTAAATGTTTACATTTTAGTTTTTAATTTTTTGAATCAACCGGTGTATATATATATATATATATATATATATATATATATATATATATATATATATATATATATATATATATATAGATACACAGTAAGATTTTTTTTTCATAGGAAGGTAATTAGTTTTTTCTATATATATATATATATATATATATATATATATATATATATATATATATATATATATATATATATATATATATATATATATATATATATTTGGCGAACAAAACAAATAAATCATTAGATGAATCAAAAATAACATGATTCACAAAAAAAAATGTAAAAATAAATCTTGATGATTCATTTATACAATCATTTTGATGTTAATTACTAAAATTATCGTAAAAGTGAATTTTTTTTCTTAATTTACATAAAAATGAATCATGAATACATTTTTTTTTGAATTTTTTCTTATGAATCATTTAGTGATTCATTTTGTTTTTCACTAAAATAATATGTAGAAAAAAAAACTTCTTACCTTTCCACCAAAATTTCCTTCTTATTTGATCTTTAACTATATATATATATATATATATATATATATATATATATATATATATATATATATATATATATATATATATATATATATATATATATATAAACCGTGAGACCAAATCTAAAAATAATTTTGAAATTCAAAATAAATGGAAAAATCCAAAATCTCTTTTTTTAAATATTATTTTCGGATCTTGAAAAAAAAGTAAATAAATAATAATAAAAAAATTAAAAAATCCCGTTTTTTTTTTTGAAAAATACTTGAAATATTCTAATAGAATATTACACTGACCTATTATAAAAAATAATTTTAAAATGCAAAATAAATGGAAAAATCTAAAAATTCGTTTTTTAAATATTATTTTCGGAACTTAAGTTAATTAAAAAAAATAAAAATAAAAAATAAAAAAACCCTTTTTTAAAAAAAAAATACGTGAAATATTGTAATAGAATATTACAATTTACATATTTTAAAAAATAATTTTAAAATGCAAAATAAATGGAAAAATCCAAAATTCTTTTTTTTAAATATTATTTTTGGAACTTGAATTAACTAAAAAATAAAAATAAATAAAAATAAATAAAAAAAAACGCGTCTCACAATCTCACAAAATTAGGCTGTCTCTTATGAACCTAACCATATATATATATATATATATATATATATATATATATATATATATATATATATATATATATATATATATATATATATATATATATATATATATATATATATATATATATATATGGTTAGGTTCATTTGAGACCACCTATATTTTGTGAGACCGTGAGACGCATTTTTTATTTTTTTTTATTATTTTTTTATTTTTTTAATTAATTTATGTTCCGAAAATAATATTTAAAAAAAGAATTTTTTTGATTTTTCCGTTTATTTTGCATTTTAAAATTATTTTTAGAATATGTAAAGTGTAATATTCTATTTAGAATATTTCACGTATTTTTCAAAAAAAAATAGAATTTTTGTTTTATTTTTTTTTTATTTTTTTTAGTTAATTCAAGTTCCGAAAATAATATTTAAAAAAAGAATTTTTAGATTTTTCCATTTATTTTGCATTTTAAAGTTATTTTTTAGAATATGTTAGTGTAATATTCTATTTAGAATATTTCACGTATTTTTCAAAAAAAAAACGGAATTTTTTTTATTTTTTTTATTTTTTTAATATTTTTTT
The DNA here is from genome assembly GCF_052625555.1 of Lactuca saligna. Lineage (NCBI taxonomy): Eukaryota > Viridiplantae > Streptophyta > Magnoliopsida > Asterales > Asteraceae > Lactuca > Lactuca saligna. The sequence goes on along the minus strand of NC_136420.1, from coordinate 56,387,149 downwards.
TAGTTAATTCAAGTTCCGAAAATAATATTTAAAAAAAGATTTTTTGGATTTTTCTATTTATTTTGCATTTTAAAATTATTTTTAGATTTGGTCTCACGGTCTCACAAAATTAGAATGGTCTCAAATGAACCTGAACCTATATATATATATATATATATATATATATATATATATATATATATATATATATATATATATATATATATATATATATATATATATATATATACCTTTAAGGGTATATAAGCTTAGGTACCCAAACTCATAATAATACGTTGTTTTGTTTGATATATTCATTATAATATTATTAAACTTAAATTCTTAACTTGATTTATATTCAATATCTTAAAATTTTCAGTATTATCTTCCTCTTACATCACATCTTTTTGTCGAACACTTACTAAGCTATATATATTATTGTTGAAAATGACAATTATATAAGAGGAAGATAAATATGAAATCGATAAAAATCTTTGAAGTAATTCAAGTTAGAAGTCGAATTATAAGAACATTGGACAATTACAATGTCTATATATGATACAAAACGATGTAGTATGGTGAATTTGGGTAGCTAAACTTATATACCCTTAAGGATATATTCACTTTTCCCATATATATATATATATATATATATATATATATATATATATATATATATATATATATATATATATATATATATATATATATATATATATATATATATATATATATATATATATATATATATATATATATATATATATATACACGTAACTCAATCAATTAGGTAGAATCATACATCAATTTGTAAACATTAACTAAAATTATATATCAGCATAAACTGCCCAAAACCTATTTGGTTATATCATTTGGTGAATAATTATAAGTTTGTTACATAAATGGTTTGCCATAGGCAACAAAGTGGGTATCTTAAGCTAATTTCTGTCGACATATATTGAATTTTTACAAAAAAATATTAACAATCCTATTTATTAATACACTTCGATTCATGGGCGGAGCTACCTATGGGTTAGGGTAGGATGAGGCCATCCTCAAAAATCTCAAAAAATCTTTATATATATATATATATATATATATATATATATATATATATATATATATATATATATATATCCTGAAAAAAATTTCTGGCTTCGTCCTTGTTCGATTTATAAATTATTATAAAATAAAACATGACTATATACCTTAGAAAATACTTATAATTAACTTCCATGCATAAATAAAACATCACCCTAATAATATCCTAACAGTACATGTAATATATATATATATATATATATATATATATATATATATATATATATATATATATATATAACTTGATAGACATTTTTATTAAAAATCAACCGATAATTAACTATCTATAATTAGCTTCTTAAGAAAACAATGTTATTTCAATAAAAAAAATATTTCAAAAATTAATTAGGATGTTTAAATGTAAAATATGGTGACTATTTAGCTAACCCTATATATATATATATATATATATATATATATATATATATATATATATATATATATATATATAAACACAAACACATACACACGTTAATCATAGAAAAATAATTAAATATGTAGAGTTTTCATATTATAGGTTTATTGTTACTGTAGCGCAACAAACTTTAGTAAATTGGTTTAAATGGTATCTCGTGACTATGTTTTTGCATTTTAGGGGGACATACTTTTGTTTTTTTGTTTGAAAATGTCATTTTTCAAATTTTGAAGGGGTCACTCGGTGAGACCCATCCTACTTTGCACTTTGTCAATTCCACGTCACCGCCATCTAGATTAAAGAAATCCAGGTCATTGCCATGTGGTTGTGATAATGTTTACCCTAGTTTTTCATTCGGTCCATTCTATCTTTGAGCAAATTGGTACTCCTGTTCCCTTCTCCACATCTCGCACTGCAGATTTCACTATCTCGCTCCACCTAATTTTCGATTGTGTTGACTACGACTGGGTTAATCACTATAATACCCGTAAATTCGATCTAGTTAATAAAGTTATTATAAGCTATAATAATGACTTTTAAATAAAACATTTTTTAGGATAACTAATCCTAACCGAGTTATAATATATGTCGTAAATAGTGAGTTGGAGATAGGTTACTTATTAGCCCTAGTTATCTAAACGGAAGTTGTAGTATTAGGAAAAAGCAAATTTGTGCAGATAGGGAACGTCCAAATCCAACTTCAATAGAGGAAGTTATGATTTTTATAAGATTTCAGCATAGCAATGAGCGTACACAAATCGAGTTTTGGATCGGTTGTTTTATGGCCAAAATAATATAAACGAGAGTTGAAGGTGTCACTAATAGTATTGCAAAAATGAAAAAACCATCAAAAACGGATGTTGGATATGAGAAATATGCATTTTATACGGGCTTTGATATGCTAAGCATGTGTAAATAAAATTAAGTCAAAACTAGCCGATTGAGTCTAAGAGAAAGTTGTACATCTCATAGAGAGATTTCTATGAATATAAAGAACGTAAAAAATGGAACCCGTATGAAGGAGATATGATATTTCTAAATTTTGAAAATCGTCACGTGCAGCGCAACACACATAGCTTGCGCTCGAAGTCAGCCACACTACTCCAGCCGATGATTGACACATGTCAGCTAACCAATGGATCGACGTGTTTCAAGTGTGCGACGCCTACCCCTTAGGCACGACGCGTATATGCCTTTTTGGCCCTATAAATAGCCAATAGTCCTTCATTTATTCCACACACTTTTACAACCACTCTCACTCGATTATCCATCCTGTAAACTAAGGGTGGCAACTCTCCACCCGACACTGACCCAACCCGAAAATAGACGGGTTTGGGTTGAGATTTTTGACCCGCCAACCCACCAACCCACCAACCTATTTATTTCATGGGTTGAGTTAGGTTATTTGTTTGGGTTCGCGGGTCAACCCGTCAACCCATATATATATATATATATATATATATATATATATATATATATATATATATATATATATATATATATATTACATTAAAAAATATGATATATTTAATTATTATTGAAATTCGATTTACATCCGTATTCGTAATATTTTGTATCATTGTATTCCTTTCGTATTCGTATATGACTAATCTGCATTTGCGGTTCGTTAATCAGAAAAAAGAAAAAAACACATTGCATTATATTCACGAGTCGCAAACGAAGAACACATCCACTTTCTATAAATGTTTTCATTTTTCATTTTTATTTGGATGTTATTGACATTATGAATTTACGTTGAAAACCTTTTTTTTTTTTATGTTAATTAATTTAATTATTTTATGAATTTAAGTTGAAAAAACCTCATTTTTTTAAATGTGTTGCTTATTTATTAAACGGGTTATATGGGTTGGGTTTGACTCATTAACTTGTGAACCCGCGAACCCATATACTTAAACGGGTTATATGAGTTGGGTTGCGTTGAGGTTTCCAACCTACCAACCTGTGACCCGCCAACCCATCAACCCATATATTATATGGGTTGGGTTGAGTTTATGTTTTCTGACCCGCCAACCCGTAACCCGCCAATCTGATCCCAACCAAATTATCAGGCCTACTGTAAACCTATTTTTCATCCGTTTCTATCTAAGGCGAAGCCCAACGACACCTCGGAGTACGCGTTCGAGTAATAGTCTTCGTGTAGGAGACCCTAAGTCATAGTTCTGCCAACTTGGACCCTGGTTCTCATTCATAATCTGTAAGTGAGCTACACTTACTCTGCCCTCACGTAATTTATAATTATAGTAATATTCATTGTTATGAACCTATAATTAAGATTTATCAATGATTTCAAGTCATATACTGATTGATCTACTTAGGAGAGAGGTGTCTAGAATGGTTACATCGACTCAGTTGTTGGATTTTAGAAAGACTATATGTCAAAATGGTCCTGCCTCCCGATTGCCCTGTCTAGTTAATCCTTATTTGATAGAACTATCAGTATTCATTAGAATGATTGATAGGTCTAGATTCTCTCTTGTTGCATAGAATATTAGATTAAGACTTGGTGATAATGCTACTAGATCATGTCAAAGGAACGGTCAGTTGCTAGAAGTGCAACTATGCCTAAATTTCGAGTCATCACTTTAACAAGTGAGTGCATAGTTAATTTTAAGCTTACACATAGATTTAAGTACTCTAAATGCTCAAATACTATGTACTTGTCTTCGATGTGTTTAGTGTAGTTATACAAACATGATTACTACTTGATTTATTGGTATGTTTAACATAATTAATAATTTGACTGGGTAGTGAGGGGCTGTGCAAAATAATAAATGAGAGGCTATGATAGGGTTGTGTGAAATAGTGGTTGCAATAGGTTAAAGAGAGAGGGAGAGAGGGTGGGGTGGGGGGAGAGAGAGAGAGAGAGAGAGAGAGAGTCGTGTGAGATAATAAGCTATGTCTTCCGTGTCTATCTCAAATACTTTGTACTGACGTGCTAAACCCAAGTATTTGTGTACCGCCGTGTCAAACCCAAGTACTTTTGTACTGTCGTGCTAAACCCAAGTACTTTGTACTACCGTACCCTTGATTATACAAAAAGTACTAATGTACTGCCATGTTGTTGCGAGCATTATCATATCGTCGTGCCTAATCACCTAGGAATTATAGCTTTCTACTGATAAAGATCCTTTAGGAAAGATCCCTCAAGATCATCATAATAGGATTAGTAACTGAAAGTTTTGATGGCTATCAAGAAATTCAACCTAAAACACTTCAAATTAATAGTGTTTCTCGACTATCAAACACCAGTCAACACATCAAATCCAAACGAATGTGATGTCACATGGAGATTTTGGAATCAGAAAGAGAAATCATGGAGAAAGTATAGAGATTTCAGAAGTTTCATGATCAGATTCACCAATTCTTGCACTTACAATGTAATTAGAGCAAATGGATGACATTCCGGTGTCAATGCGCGTTGTTCCCTTCATGATAAAGTATAGAGATTTCACATTGAGATTTTGGAATCAGAAAGAGAAATCATGGAGAAAGTATAGAGATTTCAGAAGTTTCATGATCGTATTCACCAATTCTTGCACTTACAAAGTAATTAGAGCAAAAGGATGACATTTCGGTGTCAATGCACGTCGTCCCCTTCAAACCACATTCAAAAAAGGTGGATGTTTGTTAGGGGATTGACTGGTGTCAATGACTGCCTGACCAACTTCCGTCTTCAACCTACTCCTTGAAAGTTGCAGCGCCGACGACATCACATGATTCACCTTGTTCTGCCACATCGGAGATGTCGGAGGGGATATTGGTGGAGTTAAACCGAGCGCCAATGGGCTCATCGAACCCATTTCCATTGCATTAACACCAGATCCTGATTTTCGAGAAGGAAGTTGATCTGGTAGAAGCGTGCACTGGCCAAAGCTCCTCCACCTTGTGAGCGAAATTGAAACCCTTATCGAAACCCTTGTCACGTGTTGCACTAGATGGTCTTTTTACCTATGAATTTTCTCAGCATGGAGGAAGAAAGGGTTAGAGGGATGTGAATGGTTGACCCTATTCCAGCAAGTGTGTCATCGAGTCGCACATTAATGAGTATGTGCTATATGTATTCACTAATTCACTTATTTAGCAGGTGACTAGGCAGGAATATCTGCTAAAATGGATAAAATGATATTTACAACTGCTAAAACACAAGTACATGTCCCTCAAATGCAAAAATAGTCACGATGGCTATTTAAACAATATACGAATATTTGTTGAACTACAATTATAACAACCCTATATTACAACCGAACAACAACTTCAAGTACGACATGCATATATATACTCAAAGAAATACTTTTGCGTGGTATAAATATTCCAGGTTCGCAATACATAATTAATGTCAAATACTCATTTAAAGAGCATTAATCATTCAACTATTTACTAATCTAATTAACAAGTACTGGATTCATGAAAATTAATATGTAGTTTTGAATATAAACTAATTAGATGAAATTTACAAAACAAGACCAAATATTATCCATATCCAACTCTAGAAGAAAATGGTTTATATATATATATATATATATATATATATATATATATATATATATATATATATATATATATATATATATATATATATATATATATATATATATATATATATATATATATATATATATATATTACCTTTCTTTATTCCTAACACTACATGACATCCTTTAGAAGCTTGTACCTTCGTGTACCCGTCCTCGGAGAAGGAGCTCCAGTTGTGGGCGACTTCCCTTTCTCCGACCCCTCTTCACGAACTTGTTGTTTGATCTTGTCACCGGAATATTCCGACCGGCCGCTGCTGACTGCCGCCGGTTTCTTCGAAGAACATCCATGTTTGGAGCTTCGAATCTCGTCGATTTGGCACCAATCACAGAGCTCCGGCGGATCAGATGATTCGTTGTAGTAGTTGCTACAATACCTAACATATATTTTTGTGAAAAGAAAATGAATTTGAATAATCTAAAAATGAAATAAAATAAAATAAGTGCGAAGCCCACTTGCTTAAAAAAGAATTTAAAGCATTCTTTCAAGGATTGTTGGAATTAAACATGGAATTTGTGATAATATTAGTGTTCAAAAGTCAACATTACCACTAACGACGATTTCTAGTCAACATAAAAATAATAAATATTAAAGTTTATTTAATGGTTGTGATGGGGCGGTGACCGGAGGCGATAAAGATAAGAGCTCGTTTAATCGGAAAAGTTTGGATAGGAGATTATCCTTTTTGTTTTGTAAAAAGTTAAAGCGCATCCATGCATCCGCGCGAGCCAGAGAGAGAGAGAGAGAGAGAGAGAGAGAGAGAGAGAGAGAGAGAGAGAGAGAGAGAGAGATGGTATTTGTGGCGAATAGTCGGAAAAAATATTAATGATCGGAAAAGTTTGACGACATACGAGTGTTGAAAACGGTTGTGGCAGTTGGTGCATCGAAAAATTTTATCAGGGAAACCAACGTCACCGCACATACAACACACTCTTTTAACATCCACCATCTCTTTTTCGTTTCTTTAACACAAACCCCCTTTTCACTCTTCTTTTTAGGGAGATAAGCCAGAGACTTTCAGAGACACACGTTCACACACAAACATATATATATATATATATATATATATATATATATATATATATATATATATATATATATATATATACTAGCCGCTTACCCGCCAAGCGCGGGGATGCTAATGTTTTATTCGGAATTAGTTTGTAGAGACTTTGACCAAAGATGTATTTTAAGATACATGAACACATGATTGATTATGTGTTATTAATCCTATAATACTTTTTTATACACCACATTTTATATATAGACTTCGTTGTCGTTGAATTGTTTCCAGGTTTCACTAATACTTTTATATTGACAGGTGATATCATTCCGGATAATGCCACATGGTCATGCGAGAAAACGATCTTCGAAGATAAATGTTTACATTTGGAATTGTTTGTCTCTCAACTTTATTGATTATTATCACGAAGACTAAACTGCACAAATGGTCCCTGTGGTTTGTCGAAAATTGCCACTTTAGTCCAAAAATGTTTGGACTAGCACCAGAGGTCCAAACTTTTCATTTTGTTGCGAGTTTGGTCCTATTTGCTATAAACTTTTTCATAAAGACGAATTTGCCCTTACCTTTTTCTTTTTCAGTTTTTTTATTATTTAAAGATTTTTCTGATTAAAAGAAAAATAAAAAAAGAAAATTTTCCTTCTATATTTTTTTATAACAGAAATAAAATAGAAAATAAAAATGCAAACTCTCTCTCTTTCTCACACACACACAAACACAAATGGCTAATCAGATCTCTTCATCGGTATTGGTCCTCTATCTGCTTATGAGTTTATTGAAGTTACAGGCATCAAGATTTCTTTGATTTCATCTTTTTATTCCTGATTTTCGAGTTCAAAGGAGAAGCCCTAAATCTATAATTATTGTTCTTCACCTTTACATTATACAGTCTGATATAGCGATTCACATTAGAGCAGAACCCAAACATAAATAAAACTCACAAAAAAACGATTGAATCCAAAAAGAGGTTTCCGGTGAAGCACTGATGTCCAATTACCTCCTCTGCAATCTAACACAATCAACCCCAAAATCGATTATTATGAACACTTGAACATCTGAAATAAATGAAAACGATAGTAAGTGAACTTGTATCTAATTTCTAGGGCTAAAAGCCCTAAAACTACTTCTGGAAATAAATGCAAACGATAATGTGTGTGTGTGTGTGTTTTTAATTCTCAAAGAGAATGTGTGTGTTTGATATTCTATGGGAAGAAGGCAATGGGCATGAGAGAGAGAGAGAGAGAGAAAGATGTTACTTGGATTTGTATGACATTGTTTGTAACCATCGCTGATTGATCATCGTTATTTTACAACGACCTTGAGGCTAGGATCTGGTTTGGTTTTTGTTCATCTTCTCCGGTGAGAAAGAATGGGTGTGCCATCGCTGCCTCATCATCGACATAACAGAGGTTTGGAGTGTCCCCAAATCTGGGTTTTTTTAAATTAAGAGAGAAACAGAAAAGGAGAAGAGAAAGAAGAAGAATAAAGGGATATGAGGACAATAACATACCTGGTGTTGGGTTGTATTTTTTGTTGGTTGATTTGTGGTGGCTGGAAGGAAGAACAATGGTGACGACATGATGGTGGGTTTTGAAGAAGATGATGTATCAGAGAGAGAGAGAGAGAGAGAGAGAGAGAGAGTTGTATTTGTTTTTTATTTTTAGCTATTTTTTTTTCTATTTTCAGTTAAAAACTAGTGCAGTAAATAAAAAGAAAATAAAAAACAAATAACAAGGGCAAAAAAGTCATTTTATCCTCTTCCAATTTTGAAACAGACCAAACTTGCAATAAAATGAAAAGCTTGGACCTCTGGTGCTAGTCCAAACTTTTTTGGACCAAAGTGGCAATTTTGAACAAACCATAGGGACCATTTGTGCAGTTTAGTCTATCACGAAACATAATGAAATTGAAAGTTGTTTTCTCTTTGACTTAAATGGAACATGTTATTTTTAGACGGACATGGAATCCTTGGGAAAGTAATTTTTTTCCAACATGTTGACCTATAACTTTTTTGACATTAATGAGATTATGCTGAAATTTTTTACATATCTATCGGGTGTCCTATATGCTGAACAATGATTTGTTTTAATTCAATGCTTAATTTGTTCTAGGAAATATGTCATATTAAAAATAAGACACCATGTATTGGCAAGTATCACTAAGTAATAGTTTTTGCAAATTTTTTTCGACGAATAATACTGATAAAAATTATCAAATATTAGTGTATTATTAATTTTTTTTTTTATAAAATATAGTTTGTACTTATCAAGAGGTTTTCCCAAAAAATTAATTAATTAGTATAGAATTTTGATCATTGTTTCCGGATAATCAATGTTTTATGTTCAAGATTGTGTTTAGTGCTAATTTTATGATCACTAAATATGTTTACAAAAACTATTTTTATCCTTCAAATGTAATTTTTAGATTGTTTTCAATCATAAAATTTGACAATTACGTTAAAATGTGTTTGAGCTTATTTTATTATTTTAAGTTAATTAAATAATTCATGTCTTTTACTACAATTTTTTTAAAAGAGTTGTACATGATGTTAATTGATGGGGTATTTTTAAACCATGTTTTACACTTTAAACCCCATCATCCTGATCATTGTCTCGAAGCGATCATTGTCTCGAAGCGCTAATAATAAACAAAAGAAAATAAATCAAATACAGTAGAGCAGTTGATGACTAAACAAAAAAAAACACTACATACATTTTTTCAGCAGCAAAGAGCGACATACAAATATAAATAAAGCATATTATAGTAGATTGTGTGTAGCAGATTAGATAGATATAGAAGGTTGTTTTTTTGTTTTTATTTTGTTTTTTATTTGTTTTTTGTAAAACACCCCTATACCAAAAAAACATCAAGCTATAAACCACCACCCATCTTTACAAAAAACGAATCAATACCCAAAAAATACTTATTGCATCACCGATTTCATCTCAACCAGCTGAACACCTCCATTCCAGCCATCTCTCGGAACCTCTTGACAAGCAGCCTTCACCCTATTGCAACCTATCATCGTGAACCTCGACCCACTTCCGACATCACTTCTAGTTGTGGTCATCGCCCGAAACCTCCAGCTTCACCGAAACCATCTTCTCTTTGTTCTCCTCCCTTGCTACATATTACATCCCACACCCACTCAGGGAAGCTAGCAAAAGTAGGTTACAATAAACATGAAAAACAAAAGTGTATTGATATTTCTTGCATCTGGCCCTTAGAAAAAAAATACATACCCATCTGAGTCTTAAACCCAAAACCAGTTCTAATTACCCGGTTACATACACATTTTACCCGGTCCGATTACCCGAAACTGAACCAAAACCGTTTCCTTTATAAGGGTGCGTTCTTGAGTCTTATAATCCCTCAATTTTAGTTTGCGATGGAGTTCGGACCCACTTTCATCCCTACGTTTAGGTTCAAGACCACAAGAAACCATGGACAGTAAGAACTTCACTTCCTCCTGCACAAAATGGCAAAAATAATTAATATTTGAACTTCACTTCCTCTATTTCTATAAATACAATGAACTTTTGGACAAATATACCCTTGAAAATAAAACTTCTCCATAACCAAACCCAAAGTATTTAAACAAACAAATTGTTAATTTCCACATAAGGTTCATTTTTCTAATAATGATCTTACACATCAAAACAACAATCATTATTTACTTGGTTTATGCAAAAGTTGTTTAACACAAATACTTGGAGTTAGACCATTATGAGTGGACATTTACCAATCCAGATTCATTACTTCCTTACTAGGATCCAATTTGACTGACAAAAAACCACTATACATTATCTGTAAATTTTCATGGTAAACGTTTTTCTTGGTTGTTTCACTTTCATCACCCGTATGAGCTAAAAGAAACTTGTTTTCATATTAAATCATTGTTCTAATGACAAACTTGACTTATTACCTCCGTGTTTCACTTTCATCATCTATAGGAGTTGTCATTTCATTTAACTGTTGATCGACAACTGGCACCATCTTTAGATGTATCTGCCAAGAGATATGTTAATAGGCATTCCAATGCTGACAACAACAACTTAACTTAAATTTAATACTAAATACAAATTAAATGTATATGTGTTGGATTAGTGCCTAAGTCCATAACTATTTTCGTATGTACTTGACCCGATTATGAGCATGGTCCTTTTGAGTTGCCTTCACAATAGCAACTTGTAGGAAGAATTAAGGAGAGAGGAGATTAATTATGATTTATTAATATATTACAAGAATAATATATTAAAGGAGAAATCATATTGTTTAATTAATATTAGTCAAGAATTAATTGATAATTAATTTTGTGGCTAAAAGACATTAATTAAATAAAGGGGACTAGAACTGTTAATTGTGTGATAGTTGAATATTGGGCTAATGGACTCCATAGAGGATGGAGTGGACGAATTCTATAGGGAAACCCATAAGAAATAGTCCAAGACCTCTAAGGAGGGAATCCATGGACCACTTAGAGCCTAAGCAGTCAGATTAGGGTTTCCTAAGTTCAAAACCCTAATAGCCTCACATATTTAAGGACCTCTAGGGCACCAAAAACGTGGCTAACTGATTCCTTAAGGTTTCTAGACGTTTTGGGTGCCTCTTCTCTTCTCCTCCTTCATCCTTATTGCTAGTGGTGTTTGTGACTCCATTTGAGGTGCAACACTTGAGGCACTAAACTTTCTGAAGCCAATTACAAGGAGGAATAGATTGTTATTGCTACAAAACAATAAAAAGTATTCTCTAAACCCTAATTCAGTTTGTAATATGTTAGATCTAGGGTTTATAGCTTTGGATAATTCAATTGCATGTTCATTAGACAAACTAGATCCAAAGCATTAGGGTTTGCATGTACACCATAAGATTAATGTAGTGCTCAAAACCCATCAGTGGTATCAGAGTCTAGGGCTGTTTGTTGTTGACTTTGATGCTTATTTGATTGAATATTAACTGAAAATCGAAAATGTTGAGTTTTTAGGGTTGGACTCGCCAAGTCCATGACTGAACTCGCTGAGTCCAGTGCTGACTCGATGAGTCAGCGAGTCTGCCAACTGATTTTCGCGATTTTCTTGCTGTTTTGGCTTAGGATTATTACCAAAAACGTTTTTAATTGATTTAATCCGATTTTTATTGATTTTAGGTGAATATCCTTACCAAAATAGAAGATAATTACCAATTAATCAAATATTTGTTGCTGATATGTGTGACAATCGTCAATCTTGAGTCAAGCCAAGTCATCAAGTCAAGCCGGTCAACTCTATTAAACCTTGTGTATTAGGGTTTGTGTTATGTTCATACTGTATAACTTGCTATATTAATGGGAAAACATCACTTGAGAAAAGTCTTGTGTTGAAAATTTCCTAAGCCCTAATGCTAATCAATGAACTAAACTGATAAAAACAATGATGCATACTCATCAGGAGTGTGTAAGATCCTTAAACAAGGCTTAACAGGGTTTACGAACCATGCGTTGCGATGCCGGACAATCACAACTGTCCTACATGAAATCTCTCTCAAATATCTCTCTGTATGAGAAATCTCTCCAAGAATGTCAATCTCTCCCAAATCTCTCCAAGTATGTGAAATCTCTCTCAAATATCTCTTTGTATGAGAAATCTCTCCAAGAATGTCAAATCTCTCCCAAATCTCTCCAAGTATGTGAAATCTCTCTCAAATATCTCTTTGTATGAGAAATCTCTCCAAGAATGTCAAATCTCTCCCAAATCTCTCCAAGTATGTGAAATCTCTCTCAAATATCTCTCTGTATGGGAAATCTCTCCAAGAAGGTCAAATCTCTCCCAAATCTCTCCAAGTATGTGAAATCTCTCTCAAATATCTCTCTGTATGAGAAATCTCTCCAAGAATGTCAAATCTCTCCCAAATCTCTCCAAGTATGTGAAATCTCTCTCAAATATCTCTTTGTATGAGAAATCTCTCCAAGAATGTCAAATCTCTCCCAAATCTCTCCAAGTATGTGAAATCTCTCTCAAATATCTCTTTGTATGACAAATCTCTCCAAGAATGTCAAATCTCTCCCAAATCTCTCCAAGTATGTCAAATCTCTCTCAAATATCTCTCTGTATGGGAAATCTCTCCAAGAAGGTCAAATCTCTCCCAAATCTCTCCAAGTATGTGAAATCTCTCTCAAATATCTCTCTGTATGAGCAATCTCTCCAAGAATGTCAAATCTCTCCAAGTATGAGAAATCTCTTCCAAATCTCCCTCAAATAGTTCCCGTAACTTTTTAGAATCACTCGGGTCATTCCGGCCCTTAACCGGGTCAAAAACGGCTTAAAACGGGGCGAAAACGAGAAAAATAGGCTTTAGGAACCGAAACCGGAGTGAGAGGCCTCTTAGGACCAGAGACCGAGCCTCTGGTGGCTAAGAGACCAGAGACCGAGCCTCTGGTGGCTAAGAGACCAGAGATCGAGCCTCTGCCTCTGTCGCTTCACGCTCTGCTCCTCTCGGTCTCTGTTCGCTACTCCGCCGCTCTGTTGCCCTCTGTTCCTTATCTCTCGCTCGGTCTCTGTCGCCCTTTGTTCCCTTCTCTCCCCTTTGTCTCTTCGCGCGCTCTGTTCCTTTCTCTCCTCTCTGTCTCTTCGTGCTCTCGGTTCCTTCCTTTCTCTTCTCTCCTCTCGGTTCTGCCTCCCTCTCTCTCTCGGTTCAGCATAAGAAGGCCGAGCCTCGGCCAGAATTCGCAGATTTGTCACTTTTAGCCCATTTTTGATATTTTTAACATTTTAAGCCCGTTTTTCGTGATTTTAAAGAGGGATTTTCTCCAGAAATTTTATTTTAACATAATAAACCCTAAATATTCATAATTTAAACATATTTTTATGAAAATCATTATCTAAATAATAAAGATCTAATGGGGGATTTATTTAAGGTGGAGTGTTGACTTTGCCTTAACTTATGACACAAGCAACCACCCCACACCCACTCTATGACCAGCCATACCTCCCCACCTTACCTATGTCACTTCAATGTTCCCTTACACTCAAATTTCACTCACTCCCACGTTTTTGAGCTGGAACAAACAACCACACTCCTCATTTTCTCTCATTTCTCTCATTCCACTAAGTAACAAACACCACTTTTCTCTCAAACTCTTCTACACAAATTTTCGAGATCCAAGGCTGATTTCAAGTGTTCTTCCACACTTAGTAAGTAAAAATTTATCCTCCCTATTATTATTTCACTTCATTCTACTCAAGTCTTTGATTGGTTACACAAACTCCCTAACTATAATGTTAGATTCTCGAAAACCTTCAAGGCATCTCCAAGTGTTCTTGAATTAAACACTTCCATTCTTCAACAATCATCTACTGAAATCACTTAAGGTGAGTTCATACCCCTACATTTTCATGTTTTCTCAAGTTTTTAAGGGGGGAATACAAGTTAAAACACTAAGAACATAACTAAATTTCTCTAACAGCCTTCATCAGAAAAGTTCAACTCCATTCACGGACTGTTTTGGGCATCTTAAACATTTTTGTTTTCAAAACTGTACAAGGTGCAAATAGTTCAAGTTCTTAGCTTTAAAATGGCTACTTGCACATCTCCATACGATTTTTCTACAATTTATGGTGATTTTTACAAAACTGCCTATCATTTCAAACAACAATCCGGACCAGTCTGTGATTTTGGACTTATTCACTCAAGTTGGAAGTCATTAAAAATCGTGATAAAAATTATGAGTAAACTAGACACATTTTGCGAACTCTCAGAATTTATGGATCTAGTTTTCGACTTCGTATGATTTTTCTATGATTTTTCCAAAAACAGGGCAGAATGGCTAAAGTTAGCCAACAGCATGTAAATATCATAACACTTTGTATTATGTTGAGCAAAGTGTATAATCATAAGTTCTAATATTTGAATGTGTTTCCTTGTTAGTTTACCATTATGAACTGAAACTAAGTCATTCATATTAAATATTATTCATTCATTTAGAACACGTATTATTTAACTATAAAAAGTATAGTTTGATAAATTCACAACACTAATACATTTCCATAAAAGAATTCATACATATTACATACATTTTAGATAAACTATAATAGGTATAGTTTATGATACATCACTCAACGCACTCGTACAAAAAGGGTACATTCATACAAGAAAGATTTATATTCACACACACATTTCACGTAAACTTGTTAACCTATGTTGTGAGACTCTCTCTCTCCCCGTACGTCCGAGTGCGGGATATAATTCCTGGTAGTTATAATCAAAATCTCCTTGAGGGAGAACGTGATACTTGTATATAGATCTATATTGGGTTTGACACCCCACACCTTGCTGCTAGCTACAGTGGGACCTGCAGGTCTACGGGTGACAAATGTCATTTCATATTCGCGACGCCTGAGAAACGTTGTGGCAGGTTCACATAGTCACAGTATGATTATAGCGACTCACATAGGGAGATAACAATTCATAAAGTTTACGGGGTCTCATAAACCGAAGTAGGTTTTTAGGTTGATAAAAGAAATTTACTTTCCATATCATTTTAAACTCACGACATTTCTACTAAGAAATGATGATTTCTCATACATTTTAGTCTTTGGTTATAAGGCTACATTTTTTCAGATTTCAAGGAAAATATCGGATTTTGCTGAAACAAACGCGACATTTACATGTGAAAGACTTCTACTAAGTTTATTAATAAAAGCTTATGAACTCACCAACCTTTGTGTTGACACTTTTCAAACAACTTGTATTCTCAGGAAAACACTAATCAGATTATCAAGTGCTTTTGAGGATGGGACGTTAAGGCGTCAAACTTTTCATATTTTGTCAACATATTGTAATTGATTTTGAAACATGTAATTCATACAAGTGATGTAACTTTTTCAATTATATATATGTTGGTTGTGTTGCTTAAATTACTATTGAAATTGTGGTTATGATACTATACATGAAGTCCTCCACCCCCGGACGTTTCCGCCATCCTTGGTTTGGGGGTGTGACAGTCTCTCAGGTCAAAGAACTCGCATGACATGTCGTACGGGGGTTGCTGTCCCTGCTGTCTGCTCCATCTCCCAAGATCAATACCCCAGGGAGGTGTAGGACCAGTGGGGCCTACACGATAGGCAGGCACCCTGATCGGGTAAGGGGGTTGATGACTTCGGACTCCGCATCCGAATCACCCCTTTCACTATCGTCAGTATCCTCCTCGAGGCTTCCTTCATCTTCCTCTGATTCGGCAGGCTCGCCCTCAACTTCGGCCTCTGCTTCCCCGTCAGATTCCTCTTTAGGGTCTTCCTCAGGCTCCTCCTCAGGTTCTTCCTCGGGCTCCTCCTCTAGCCATCCGTTGTTCCCCTGGTTAGGGAAGTAGGGGTCTCCAGGGTGATGAAAACCAGCCATGCGGTCTGCGAGAGTGCGTAATTATGCTAACGTTATTCCTAGGATGCTACAATTATCGCATAGATCAAGTAGGCGTTCTCTTTTCGGTGGTAGGGGTATAGTTTTAGATTCCCTAGCTATCCTGATCTCATCAGGACGTGTGTTAGTTATACTTTGGAGAGAGTGTAGTTGATCAGGCTACATCCACTCCTTGGTACCACTAAGAACAGTCCTGAATTTAACCGAGACACTAGTATTATTTTTGTTTGGTTCGGCGTTATGTTCCTATTCCTAATGCAAGCAAGGGTGTTTTATTTACTTGTTTTGTTCAGAGTTATGTTAGTCCCTCTTTTTGGTTTATAGTTGCATATCAATGTGTGGCTAGATATGCTAGTTCACTATAAACAAAGCTCTGATACCAACCTGTCACACCCCCGAACCAGACGGCGGAAACGTCTGGGGGCTGTTGTGACTCAATTGAATACCATCACAATGAATATACATGAAACATAACATTATACATCACCAAGCATTGGAATGATACAACTGGTAACGTTCACATCCATTACATCGTTTCAAAATATTACATTCCAAAATACATGGTTCATTGTTACTTAAACAACCGCTAAACAATCATAGAATACCGTCCTTTCTTCACTTATCTGTTACCTGAGAATACAAGTATTTTGAAAAACGTCAACATGTCAAATGTTGGTGAGTTCATAAGTAATGTTTGAAATCCAATGTTTGTAATGTTAAAAAAAAGCCACCAGAAAATCCGATATTTTCTGAAAATAGAATAGCGTAAAAATATGTGAAGATCCGTGAGTATGCTTGTTTGAATTCTATCGATGTAAGCGTAAGAGTTGTGAAATTCGACATGTAATTCATAAGTGTACTTGTTGAAAACCCTAGGAAAACCCGACGTTTTCCTATCACTTTGCTTTACTTAGTTTGTGTACTGTTATTTCATTATGTTAGAGGTATTCGTTGAGCTCCGGAGGCATTGAGTATACAGTGGGTGGTGAATTGTTGTAACGTCCGTTAATGAAAACGTACAGTCGACAACCGTACCAGCGATCCCTTGGGTGTCGCTTGCACTTATTCACACAACTCAATCCCCCCCCCCCCCCGGACTTGTGTAGTCCCATGACCGGAGGGAAAAAGAGAAGGTGCGAAACCCTCGGTATTTCCCTGCGTCGTTCAAGACCATTGCAATTGCGAAGGGCCCGAAACCCAACCCGCAATCGTGAGTTCCTGACTTTACTAGCAGCACTGAAGGACCCTTGGGGACCAGCAGCATGTTTGCCATTGAAAGTCCTTTTACACGCTGTCGAGTCGTATTAGACCCAACTACATGTAAGCAAGTGTCCTTTGGGCCTAAAGATCATGTCATCGGGCTAGCTAGGCTCGACAAGCATGATTTGCAACTTTTGGGCCTAAGGAGTGTACGTCGACGTATTGAGTAATTCCACGAGAGTAAAGAGTTCCAAGAGTTCCATATGTGTATTGAGCGTTGTAGTGTTAGTAGTTTTGAATTTGTTATTGATTCGAGACCGAATCAATTCGTTTGGTAACGATTGTTGGTGATATTGTGTATTGTAATTTATCGAGAGTCGTAGTATCAATCTTTGTTCACAACGAGTGTATTGAATTATCATTGAAAATTTTCTATTTACAACCCCTCTTTATTTTGTAAATTTACCTTTTTCACCCCTTTAGAAAAAAATTTCCGGTTTAGTCCTTAAACCATTTTTCTTTACATTTTAACACCAAAAATTATTGAAATTAATATTTTTCAGCATACTTTTCATTGAAAACAGTTTAAGTCCCTAAAATTGCAGTTTTCTCGGTTGTAACCCCTCTTTTTCGAAATTTTTACATTTTTGGCCCAAAATGGAAATTTTTTGCAACTTTGGTCCTTTTTAAATTTGAAAAGCATTTTAAACCTTTGAAAAGTACTTGTGACACTAATGGTCCATTGTTTTACAGAAAAACACAGTTTTGGCCCTCCAAAACAGAAAATTTCGCATAATGGGCCCTATTGGGCCGAAATTGTCATTTTTAGCCCATTAAGCTTGAAATTTATGCTTTTAATCCTCCAAATAGTATATTTTCAGAAAATACATTATGGAAACTGTTTTGACTCATCTCACCCATCAGATTTCGTAATATTTCATTTTTGGCCCTTCAACTTTGTATTTTTAGCATTTTGTGTCAAAAAAATGTGTTTTTAGCCCAAGATAAGTGTTGTCAAGCCATTTGGCTATTTTTCTTGGTATACTTTGCATGTAGTAGTATATGTTATGCTAGAATAAGATATATCTCGGTTTTTAGCAATTCATAACTAGATCTAGCATCAAAATCATACAAAACATACATATAAGCATAGAAATCAACCAGAACATACACATAGTGATGGATCTACACCTTTGCTTGTATTCTCCCCCACAAAAACTTATAAAAACCGAAAATAAGGGGGTATGAAGCTCACCTTGGGTGTTGATTCGGTTTTTGAAGAAAGGATGGAAGAAATGAAGTGATTTTTCGGCCCTAGCACCCCTTGATGAAGATCTCGAGTTTATGGAGTTTTCTAGGAGTATGATCACCAAAGAAACTTATTTAGAATAAGAGATCTCATGTGAGGGGGAAGTTTTGAAGCTTAGACATGGAAAAACTTACCAAAGGATGATGATAATCTTGAAGAATCCTCTTGAAACACAAGCCAATTTCGAGATTTTAGATGGAGAGTAAGAGAGAAGTCTTGAGTGATCTAGAGAGAGTTTGTGAGAGATTTGTGTGTGTGTGTGTGTTGCTCACGGCCGAAACAAGAAGAGAGAGGGAGAAATAGACATGAAGTGATATGCATGGATACATGGAATGGGTTGCATGGAGATCCAAAAGACAATAATGAGGTGTCAATTACAAGTCAACTCTCTTCATTTCTTCTTGGGCTTGGGCCTTGGGCCGAGAATTTGGAGGGAAAAGGGAAAATTTGGGCTTTAATGCCCACAAGCCCATGTGTATATTAAGTTGGATGAGTTTTAACCTAAATATATATATATATATATATATATATATATATATAATATGATTTTTACATTTTGTTGGGCTAGTTTAGGTTAATCATGGTTCCAAATTTTGAATTTATTTCATTCTAGGCCCAATATAGCCCAAAATGTTGAAATAAATAGATGTGGGTCCAATTAGAGCCCATTTAAGGGTTCTAAGCCCATGATAGTCAAATTGGAAGCTTATTGGTCCATTTAGGTCCAATAAGGAAGTCCTAGTCCAAAATGGACCTAATTAAGAACTTCTAGGGTTTCCAATTGCTTGATGTAGTGAATTGGGGTTTAGTTTTCCATTGAGTAAGCATCATACATGCTCTTGAGTTTTTGAATTCAACATTTACTTGAGTATAGTGATTACAAGACACAAAATTTCTAGTTGTGACAATATGAGTTTGGATTTGTCACGAACATTATCTTACGATGATTGTTATGACAAATTCACATGGATAGGAGCACATACACCATAAAATATAAGTGTAATAAGGTTTCTCTCCTTCATGAAAATGATTGTGAGGAAATGCTTTCACTAAGAGAGATTTTAAGAAGATATCAATTGTGAAAATTGTATTCTCAAATTCGATTATGATTATGGCATTCTTCTTCATAATTCGAATTGTACGATTTGGCAAGTAGTCTGCACATTTGGAACTTAGTAACATAAGTTCTAAATTTCTTAAGACACACATCTGAGTCTTCTAAGGCAAAGGTGTATGATGTCACACCCCCAAACCAGAACGGCGAAAACGTTCGGGGGCGGAGGATGTCATATTTAGTATCATAACAATTCATAAAAAGGAAAGTACACACCACCATACATATATAAAGGTTTTAAAAATGTTTACATAATGGTATTCATTACATGTTCAAAGCATAAATACATAAACCTCTTTCAAAAGAAGTAATTAACGTCAGCGCGTTAACCCCAAAAGTTGATTTTTCCAACCTGCTTAGCGGTTCCCTGGGAATACAAGTTATTTCAAAAAGAAATTGTCAACAATTAAGTTGGTGAGTTCATAAGTGGTTTAGAAAAATTGAATGCCATTCCAACATGAGTGTATGTTTTTCAAGAAAATCCCTTATTTTCTTATAAAAGTAAGAAATGCATGAGAATATTTGTGTTGTAAAATGCAGATAGTTGAATCAAGAAAATCCCTTATTTTCCTATTAGTTGTTTGGTTTGTATACAGGAAAATCCCATATTTTCCTAAAGTAATAGTTAGTCTAATGTCCAAGACTAAAAACCGAAAGCAAATGATATGCTTTAGAAGATTGAAGCATAGATTTATATAATAAAACCTATAAGAAGATTTCAGTTGTTAGATAAAGAATAGTTTTAATAGCTACTCATTCATCAATCAGAAGTACTATAATAATTGCATATCCGGTGAGTTTTATAACCATACTAAACATGATATGCCTGCAGCGACGTTCTTCAGGCGTCGTAGCGTTATGAAAAACTGTCATCCCAAAAGATGGACTGTAGCTAACAGTCAGGGTGCGGGATCATGACTTCCCGTATAGATCTATACACATTTGACACGTTCTCCGAACGGGAGACTCTGGTTATAGACACGACTTGTAGTGGTACCTTTTAGCAAAAGGTAGTATTTGAAGATGTACACGTCTCACGGATTCTCAACTAAGTCTGTATTAAAGTAGTAGTTTTGTATATAAAGTTTATCCGATGTCACCACGTTTGACAAAACATAAATCATAAGTCCTTTTAAATGCATAAAACAGTTTAACAATGAAGGATACTTTGGAAATACTAACTACTTTGTATAAATCTAGTGCATGCAAAGTATGACAAGAGTTTTCAGATAGTAGTAATGAATCACAAGTGATTCATTTGATAAAAACGAGTAAAGTGAAACTTTATGAAATACACGATAATAACCGTATGTTTACTTGTATTCCCCCCCCCCCCCCCCTAAAAGAGTATAAAAACATTTAAAAACGTATTTAAAGTGTGTTTGTAGGGGTATGAACTCACTTGATAGATTGAAGAAGGTGTGTCGGAAACCGAGCAGAACTTTGGCTTGAAAAAGCCGATTTTCTCGGGATTCTCGGGAATCTCGGGAGCGTGAAACTTCCTTCGGGGCTTCGGGATAATTATTGCACGGAAAATGAGGCAAAATGCAAGAAAAACGAGAGAAAATGAGCAAGTTTCCCCGGAACCTTCGCAACCCTTTTATAGGGGCTGAGAGGCCTCGGTACGCGGGGCGTACGAGGTTACGCGGGGCGTACTCGTGCGTTATGCGTGACCGAGTCCTCGACTGCCTCGGCTTCGGATGGGACGGGACGGGGTAGTCTCGCATAGGGGCGACGTGGACGAACCGGAGCCTAGGGCTTGAGTACGCGCGACGTACGCCTGTACGCGGCGCGTAACTCGGATGGACCCGGTGACTCACCCTTCGGATAATACCGATTTTTGAATTAAATTTATATTTTAATTATTTTGCAAACTTCAAATATTCATATCTCCTTCATATGAACTCCGTTTTCGACGTTCTTTATATCCACGCGTAGGTGAGACTATGCTCTACATCTTTCGTTGAGATTCCGTCGGCAAATTTCGAAATTATTTTTATTATTTATTTTTAAAAGGTCAGGGTAAGAAAAGTTCGCTAATAATTCATAACTTTTTCATATGACGTCAGATTTGGGCGTTCTTTTTATGTATGTTTGCAGTTTATTGATATCTATGACTTTCATTTAGACACCTAAGGTCAAAAAGTATTTTATCGAAACTTTGCGTTTACGTATATCCGTATTGCCGGTTTTTGTCGGAAGACTTAGAATGGTCATAACTTCTTCGTTATAACTCGGATTTTAGTGTTCTATATATTATTGTAAACCTTAAGACGATATCTACTACATAATGTACTCCAAATAGAGTTTTTGAATATTTCATTTTTCGATGATATTCCTATTACTTTTCAAAGAGGTTACAAGACTCGATTTTTAATGAGTTGAAATAACGGGTTGTTACATCATCCCCCCGTTAGAGGGAATTTCGTCCCGAAATTAAATACATAGGGGCTGAGGAAAAGATGCGGATACTTCTGTTGCATCTGGTCTTCTCGTTCCCACGTGAACTCAGGTCCCCTCTTAACATTCCAACGGACCTTTACTATTGGTATGCGACTCTGTTTAGTTTGTTTAATTTCCTTATCCATGATCTCGACGGGTTCTTCCACGAAGTTAAAATTTTCGTTAAGTTCGATTTCGTCGAGTGGAATTACAAGTGTTTCGTTGGACAAACACTTTTTCAGGTTCGATACGTGGAATACTGGATGTACTTTGTTAAGCTCGATTGGAAGTTGGAGTTTGTAAGCCACTGGACCAATTCTTGAAATGATTTCGAAGGGTCCAATGTACCGAGGATTTAGTTTCCCACGCTTTCCAAAGCGTATCATGCCCTTCCAGGGTGAGACCTTTAGCAGTACACGGTCACCAATCTGAAATTCCAAGGGTTTTCGTCTTTTGTCGGTATAGCTCTTTTGTCTATCTCTTGAGGATTTCAGTCGTTCTCGTATTTGCACGATCTTTTCAGTCGTTTCTCTGATGATCTCTGGACCAGTGAGGGTGCTATCAGCGACTAGACCTTTTGCCAACTGCGTGTCGCCTACTTCCGTCCAGCACAGAGGTGATCTGCACTTACAGTCATAAAGGGATTCAAATGGAGTAGTCTTGATACTAGTATAATAACTATTGTTATAAGAGAACTCGACTAAAGGTAAGTGAAGATCCCATGCTTTACCAAAGTCGATTACACATGCTCGCAACATGTCTTCCAAGGTTTGGATCGTTCTCTCACTCTGTCCGTCAATTTGTGGGTGGTAGGCTGTACTCATATCCAACCTTGTTCCTATGGATTTTTGCAATGATTGCCAGAACCTGGAAGTGAATCTGATGTCTCTGTCCGAGATGATAGACACTGGCACTCCATGAAGTCGTACGATCTCTCGGATGTAGATTCTCGATAGTTTTTCCATCTTATCAGTTTCCTTGATTGGTAAGAAATGAGCGGACTTGGTTAGTCTATCGACGATCACCCAAATAGTATCTTGGCCACCTTGAGTTTTGGGCAGTTTCGTTATGAAGTCCATGGAAATCTGTTCCCATTTCCACTCAGGTATTTCAGGTTGATGGAGTAGACCTGAGGGTTTTTGGTGTTCTATTTTTATCTTGGCACCAGTCAAGCACTTGCTCACATAGGTAGCAATCTCTGCTTTCATGTTTGGCCACCAGTAGAGTTGCTTGAGATCTAGATACATCTTATCTGACCCTGGGTGCACGGAGTATGGAGTCTTGTGTGCTTCGTTCATAACTACCTCTCTGAACCCACCAAACTTGGGTGTCCAGATTCGGTTCATGAGGTAGCGTACCCTGTCACTCTTGATTTCTAGGTTCTTGTCCATCCCCCTAAGGGTCTCACCTATCACATTTTCGGGTTTCAAGGCCTCTATTTGAGCTTCCTTGATTTGTGATGACAGGTGCGAATGGATCGACATGGTTAATGACTTCACTCTTCGACCAGAGTACTCCTTACGACTAAGGGCATCGGCCACGACGTTTGCCTTTCCCGGATGATAGCGAATCTCACATTCGTAGTCATTGAGCAATTCGACCCAACGTCGTTGTCTCATGTTTAACTCCTTCTGGTCGAAGATGTGTTGAAGGCTCTTGTGGTCTGTAAAGATGGTGCACTTGGTCCCGTATAGGTAGTGCCTCCAGATTTTCATAGCGAAGACCACTGCTCCTAGTTCTAGGTCATGAGTGGTGTACTTGACTTCATGAATTTTCAGTTGTCGTGAGGCATATGCAATAACCTTTCCTCTCTGCATTAGTACACATCCCAGCCCTTGCTTCGAAGCGTTGCAATACACCACAAAATCTTCGATCCCCTCTGGAAGAGAAAGAATGGGCGCACTGCAAATGGCCTGTTTCAGAGTTTGAAATGCAGCATCTTGTTTTTCTCCCCAGTTATAGGTCACACCCTTTTGAGTTAAGGCGGTAAGAGGCTTTGCGATGCTGGAGAAGTTCGGAATGAACCTTCGATAATAACCAGCAAGGCCTAGAAATTAACGAATCTCTGTTGGTGTAGTTGGTGCAGACCAATTTTGGATATCCTTGATTTTTTATGGGTCCACGTGGATTCCTTCCTTGCTGACCACGTCACCGAGGAAGTCCACCTTTCTAATCCAAAAATCGCATTTTGAGAACTTAGCATAAAGTCTCTCAGTTCGTAACGTCTCTAAGACTTGTCTCAGATGTTAACTATGCTCTTCTTTATTCTTCGAATAAATGAGTATGTTGTCTATGAATACTATCACAAATTTATCCAAGAATGGACGACATACCCGATTCATTAGATCCATGAATATGGTCGGCGCATTGGTTAGTCCGAACGGCATCACTATGAACTCGTAATGTCCGTATCTCGTTCGAAAGGTCGTCTTGGGAACGTCACTCTCCAGGACTCGCAGCTGGTGATATCCCGATCTCAGATCGATCTTGGAGAAGTAGTTGGCTCCTTGGAGTTGGTCGAATAAGTCGTCGATTCGGGGCAGGGGATATCGGTTCTTGATGGTAAGTTTGTTGAGTTCTCGGTAGTCGATGCACATCCTGAATGATCCATCCTTCTTTTTCACGAATAACACGGGTGCTCCCTAAGGAGAGAAGCTCGGCCTGATGAATCCTTTTCCGAGTAGCTCATTCAGTTGGCTGGATAGCTCCTGCATCTCCGCCGGGGCTAACCGATAGGGCGCTTTGGCTACTGGGGTAGCTCCGGGAACTAGGTCGATTCTGAACTCGACTTGTCTCGCGGGTGGTATTCCTGGAAGGTCCTCGGGAAAAACGTCAGGAAAATCGCATACGTCAGGCACATTCTTGACGTCCTGGACTTCACGTTTCACATCCATGACATGTGCCAAAAACGCGTGATACTCCTTGCGTAGGCACTTCTGAGCTTGGATACTTGAGATGATACGAAGGGTGGTACTGGGTTTGTCGCCCAAGACAAAGAAAGTTTCGCCGGTTGGCAGATTAAGGCGAACGGCCTTATCGTAACATACAATGTCAGTATGATGAGAACTCAGCCAATCCATGCCAATGATGACATCGAAACTCTTAATCGAGACTGCCATGAGGTTGATTGGAAAGGGATTATCGTTTAGAGTCAGGGTACAGTTTAAGTATATCTCCTTAGTGCCTTCGATTTTACCGTTGGCCATTTCTACTATAAACGGTTCACTTAATGATTGTGGTAATGGCTTCAGCAGGCCTTTAAAATCGTGACTTACAAAACTTCTCTCCGCTCCACTATCAAACAAAACGCATGCATACGAGTTATCGAGAAGAAACGTACCCGTAACAACAGTGGGGTCCGCAACGGCTTCATCTTGTTCCATTGCGAATACTCGACCCCTTCCGCCGGTATTCCTGTTGTTTGCCTTCGGACAGTCCCTGCGGTAGTGCCCCATGTCTCCGCACTCAAAGCAGGCGCGGCTTATTCTGGTATTAGCAGTGGGGGCGGATTGTTGGGTCGGCACTTTGCAGTAGCGGGCTGTATGCCCCTTCTTATTGCACCTAGTGCATTGGAGGTCACGGCAGAGACCGTCGTGGTGGAAGTTGCATTGGTTGCATTTCGGAAGTTTTCCATTGTAAGAGCTTGTGGGGGCAGTGTTTTTAGGTACAGTAATAGCCTAGGTCGCTACCACTTGTTGTTTCTTAGGGTTCTCCTGTATGGTTTTCCCTCTTCTCTTGTTCCAAGTCCTTCCCTGGCCCTGTACCTCCTTATATGGATTGGCAGTAGCTGTAATGGTACCCTGTTTTACCCCATGGTCGATGAGTCGTTGAGCCAGGTGTTTGGCACTGTTGAAAGTGATAGGGTTGGAAGCTAGGACATGACCTTGAATCTGCAGTGACAACCCCCTAATGTGCCTTTCAACCTTTTTTGATTCTGGGTTGACCATGGTAGGGCACAATGCAGCGAGGTCGCTGAACCTAGCTATGTAGGCGACTAGATCAGACCCAGTCATCTTCGGATTCCAAAGCTCTTGCTCAAGTTTCTGTATCTCGCCCCTTGGGCAGTATTCTTCCAGTAGTAGAGCCTTCAGGTCCTCCCAACTCATGGCGTTGGCGACCGTCAGAGTCACAGAATTGACATGGCTTTTCCACCAGGTGAGGGCTCGATCTATGAAGGTGCAAGCAGCGAATTTAACCTTGCTCGTTTCTTGGCATGAGCAGATCTCGAAGACCGTTTCGGTCTTTTCGAACCATTGCATTAGTGCAATGACTCCCCCCATTCCATTAAAAGTTTTTGGCTTTGCATTGGAAAACTCCTTGTAAGTACATTCTCTTACTTGACCACGACCAGTGCCATGATCGGAATGATTCGTGCTGCTTCCTGCCCCTCCATGTCTGTTGGAGTTTATTTGCGAGAGGGCTGAAGTTACTGCTGCTGTGATAGCAGCCTGGACCATGGCTGGATCATAAGTTGGTGGTGGAGGTGGTGGTGGTGCCGTGCCCGGTCTGGGTCTTAGGTTTGGACGAGGAGGCATCGCGCTGCCAAAAGAAAATGAGAGATTATAAGTTTTGGTGGTTGAGAGTTAAATGATATTGAGTTAACTTTCTTTAATAGTTCAAGAGTTTGGTTTGACCAACACAGGGTCTTGAGCTTGATTTACAAATAGAGTTTGAATAGATATAATTATGAATTGAATGAACTGCACATAATTAACACACGAAAGAGATATGTTGTATATATATTAAACATATAGTTGTGTTACATCCACGTTTAGACAAAAAAAATTTGACCTTCATAAAGGTCTCCGATTACAGAAAGTTTAAAGAAAACAATACTGTTATCCGAACTCCTAATTTATAACAAAATTTGAAAGTCAGGTAAGTACTACTTGCAGCGTGGTTTGCGCTTGGAGCTTGACTCCGTGTCAGACTGATTTGACTCCATGAGACGCCTATCGAAGGCGGCTTGTTGTTCCCTCAACTCTGTGAGGGTTGCATTCGTTTGCGCTTGGAATGCTTCGATGCGGAGGTGGATGTCATTCTGCAACATATCCAGACGGCGGATATCGGCCGTGTGGACTTGTACTTCCACGTTAACTTCTCGGATTCGGTTTGCTTGAACCCCCGATTGGTAGGACTGGTTGGCCAGTTTACCTACCATATCCGGAAGTGCTCGGTTGGCTGAACCTCCGTCCCTGATGTCGTAGAAGTCTCGACACATACCGTAGGGAGAGCGTATCCCTTGTTGTTGGCTCCAATGGAGGAGGTGACTTCCCCAAACGGGAGTCAGTCCTTGGAAGTTCCTCCTAATGGCTGGAGGGTTGATTATCTCAGGTTCTGAGTCTGTACCAGAGTCATCTCCTTCATCCAACTCTATAGGCTCTTCGTCTTCTTCAGGATCTTCTTCGATCCATCCTCCATTACCTTGGTTGGGGTAGTAGGGGTCATTAGGGTGATGTAATCCAGCCATTGAGTCTGTACGAGAATAGGGTTAAGAATTTACTATAAGCTAGAGCACATGAAATTTACCCTTAAGTTTAATGGTTGTTGATACTCAAATACTCCCTCAGTATTTTTTAACGATATGCTTTTGGTAAGTTTTAAATTTGTTGTCCACTACAGACACTCCTTGGCATACGTTAGTCGGCTCTCGGACAAATATAGTTGATCAGGCTATATTCTTCCCAGTTCCGATTACATGTCCCAAGGCGTACCTGCACTGCACAACTTATTTATAATACTTCTAAAATGATCCGATATGAAACTGTTATTAGTATGAAATAAGTGCATGCCTACTTTACA
This sequence comes from Lactuca saligna, assembly GCF_052625555.1. Taxonomy (NCBI): domain Eukaryota; kingdom Viridiplantae; phylum Streptophyta; class Magnoliopsida; order Asterales; family Asteraceae; genus Lactuca; species Lactuca saligna. The sequence continues at coordinate 56,358,822 of NC_136420.1, read as the reverse complement.
AAAACTAAATAAATTTAATTTCAAAGGTATGACTCTTCTCAGAGTGTTTTTTCCCAGTTGAACATATAGTTGTATACCAAAAACAAAATGGTTTTGATATACTTAATTCCCTATAAACAATGCTCTGATACCAATCTGTCACACCCCCAAACCGGAACGGTGGAAACGTTCGGGGGCGGAGGACGTCATATTCAGTATCATAACAGTTCATAAAACGGAAAGTATACACCACCATACATATATAAAGGTTTTAAAAATGTTAACATAATGGTATTCATTACATGTTCAAAGGATAAATACATAAACATCTTTCAAAAGAAGTAATTAACGCCAGCGCGTTAATCCCCAAAAGTTGATTTTTCCAACCTGCTTAGCGGTTCCCTGAGAATACAAGTTATTTCAAAGAGAAAGTGTCAACAATTAAGTTGGTGAGTTCATAAGTGGTTTAGAAAAATTGAATGCCATTCCAACATGAGTGTATGTTTTTCAAGAAAATCCCTTATTTTCTTATAAAAGTAAGAAATGCATGAGAATATTTGCTTTGTAAAATGCAGATAGTTGAATCAAGAAAATCCCTTATTTTCCTATTAGTTGTTTGGTTTGTATACAGGAAAATCCCATATTTTCCTAAAGTAATAGTTAGTCTAATGTCCAAGACTAAAAACCGAAAGCAAACGATATGCTTTAGAAGATTGAAGCATAGATTTATATAATAAAACCTATAAGAAGATTTCAGTTGTTAGATAAAGAATAGTTTTAATAGCTACTCATTCATGAATCAGAAGTACTATAATAATTCCATATCCGGTGCGTTTTATAACTATACTAAACATGATATGCCTGCAGCGACGTTCTTCAGGCGTCGTAGCGTTATGGCAAACTGTCACCCCAAAAGACGGACTGTAGCTAACAGTCAGGGCGCGGGATCATGACTTCCCGTATAGATCTATACACATTTGACACGTTCTCCGAACGGGAGACTCTGGTTATAGACACGACTTGTAGTGGTACCTTTTAACAAAAGGTAGTATTTGAAGATGTACACGTCTCACGGATTCTCAACTAAGTCTGTATTAAAGTAGTAGTTTTGTATGCAAAGTTTATCCTTTTTCACCACGTTTGACAAAACATAAATCATAAGTCCTTTTAAATGCATAAAACAGTTTAACAATGAAGGATACTTTGGAAATACTAAACACTTTGTATAAATCTAGTGCATGCAAAGTATGATAAGAGTTTTCACATAGTAGTAATGAATCACAAGTGATTCATTTGATAAAAACGAGTAAAGTGAAACTTTATGAAATACACGATAATAACCGTATGTTTACTTGTATTCCCCCCCCCCCCCCCTAAAAGAGTATAAAAACATTTAAAAACGTATTTAAAGTGTGTTTTTAGGGGTATGAACTCACTTGATAGATCGAAGAAGGTGTGTCGGAAACCGAGCAGAACTTTGGCTTGAAAAACCAGATTTTCTCAAGATTCTCGGGAATCTCAGGAGCGTGAAACTTCCTTCGGGGCTTGAGTATAGGAACCGGGGCTTCGGGATAATTATTGCACGGAAAACGAGGCAAAACGAAAGAAAAACGAGAGAAAATGAGCAAGTTTCCCCGGAACCTTTGCAACCCTTTTATAGGGGCTGAGAGGCCTTGGTACGCGGGGCGTACTCGTGCGTCATGCGTGACCGAGTCCTCGACTGCCTCGGCTTCGGATGGGACGGGATGGGATAGTCTCGCATAGGGGCGACGTGGACGAACCGGAGCCTAGGCCTTGAGTACGCGGGGCGTACGCGTGTACACGACACGTAACTCGGATGGACCCGGTCACTTACCCTTCGGATAATACCGATTTTTGAATTAAATTTATATATTAATTGTTTAGCAAACTTCAAAAATTCATATCTCCTTCATATGAACTCCATTTTCGACGTTCTTTATATCCACGCATAGGTAAGACTATGCTCTACAACTTTCGTTTAGATTCTGTCGGCAAATTTCGAAATTATTTTTATTATTTCTTTTTAAAATGTCGGGGTAAGAAAAGTTCGTTAATAATTCATAACTTTTTCATACGACGTCAGATTTGGGCGTTCTTTTTATGTATGTTTGCAGTTTATTGATATCTATGACTTTCATTTTGACACCTAAGGTCAAAAAGTATTTTACCGAAACTTCGCGTTTACGTATATCCGTATTGCCGGTTTTTGTCGGAAGACTTAGAATGGTCATAACTTCTTCGTTATAACTCGGATTTTAATGGTCTTTATATGATTGGAAACCTTAAGAAGATATCTACTACATAATGTACTCCAAACAGAGTTTTTGAATATTTCATTTTTCGATGATATTCCTATTACTTTTCAAAGAGGTTGCAAGACTCGATTTTTAATGAGCTGAATTAACGGGTTGTTACATATGAGTTTAGATAAAGGCCTATCAAAGTATCAGTTATCATATATATAAACTTAAGGAATTCAATAAACATTGTTTTTCTGGAGGTTTAGCTGTTTTCTGAATACATGTCAAAGCTAGTGGGAGCATAAGTGTTATACTGGTAAGGAAATAATCATCATGTTAGTGGGAACATGATTATTATGGTAAGTATTGCAAGTTAGCAATATTAATTATAGAAAACAAGAGTTATACTTTGCAAAGTTGCAAGGGTTGAAAAGTTGTTTTGTTATAATTAAGGGAGAGAATATTATACTTCGTTTCAAAATCTAAAGCTTAGATTGCAAAATTTTAAAAAATTTAGTCAAGGATACATAGTGCATTCTCAAAATTCGATTATCATTACGACATCCCTCTTCATAGTTCGAATTGTGAGAAAATGGCACATAAAATATTATGGCAGATAGATGATAAAGTATCATATGCCTTTTATGTGAAACATTATGCATCGTGTCCAATACGCTTCGGGTATAGGATCGATTGCATATGGTGTAATATTTGACCATTCAAAATTTTTTCCAAATGTCTAGTGCATTTAGAGGGAAAAGGGACTAGAATCGGTTTTGACTAGTCTTATTAAACAACTATCAAAGGACGATCCAAAGTTTGCTGAGGATTGGTCGTTTGTGAATAGCTGGAAGTATAGCACTAGATGGACCATATCGACATTATTATCAATAGATAAGATTCTATTTAGAATGAGTTGTCATGTGGAAAATATGGAAATGTTTCTATATTTGGAGTTGGATATTAAGAATTTTATGTCTAGATTAGAAAATTTTATGCAAAAATGATGTTCAAAAGAATGTACTTTGAGTGAGAAACATCACATCTATATAATTGTTTTGTAACAATGTCTGATAGAGTACTTTATGATTTCATTGGCCAAGTCTTTGTGACTTTTGTGCTGTGACTTCATGAAAGGGATCATTGCATAAAATGTTAGAATCTAACTTATTCTAATAGTGGCAAGAATTTGTATTCTTACACTAACAATGAGGGTTAGGAGTTGTGAAATGAGCATCATTGGAAAAGTTTTTCAATTGATCTATTTCACAAAGTATGGACCATAGGTGAACAAAGTGTGCATGCTTGGGGCATGGGACAACTGTTGTTATAATTCAAGTAAGTAGTTGATTATCCGAAACATCAAAAAATAAATAATGATTAATCAATATGGTGACTGAATAAGAGGTGTTTTATTTATACTCACAAGTTTTTAGGCCATATAGGATTAAGTATTATTATTGTGTTTCACTTTGCATGTTTTGACTTCTAGAATAACTAGGTTATTCGAATCCCCACAGTCGGTCATACGTTGGAAGTATGTATGAAGGAAGACTATCATGAATTTGTCTATAGATTGTCTGAAGTGTTTAGACATAGCACAAGTTTGCTGCAGAGTTAATGAGTGCTTTAATAAGATTAAAGTATTGGATTAAGCCCATGATCACTTAAATCACTTCATGGATTTATCACGAGTGATTGTGAGACGATAATATTGTATATTCTTGCAACCAAGATGTGTGAGTTGTAATTACAATTTGGTTTCACGTTGATAATATGTAAACGCACCAGTAACTTGGTGTTATAAACATATTGTTGTGTGTAATTTGATGAGTAAGAGCAAGCAATCATTTGAGTTGAAGCTTATCCATTCCTTTTACCCAAAATGGGGTAAAAGCGATATTTGTGGGCACCTCGATGATTTAGTGATAACACCCTAAGCGCTTGGCCAAGTCGGGACTAAGTTGATGTGTTCAATTGTAGTCTGTTGTCATTCGTCATAAATCGGATGTCGGGAAACAATACATAGATAGAGAGAATGATTTAAATCCATGTCTCGTGTCTATACGATATCTTGTAGAATGGAGGAATATATGATCACTTATCTAAAGGACACATGTATTTAATAATATCAGAGTTGACAGTGGCTTTTGAAAGCTACAATTGCTGATCGGGTTCTGAAGTTATGCATAATAGTTATTAGACTTATCCAAGTTGGAGACTATTGGATTAGTTTCTAAGTCCATAACTATTTTGGTATGTACTTCACCCGATTATGAGCATGGTCCTTTTGGGTTGCCTTCATCATAACAACTTGTAAGAAGAATTAAGGAGAGCGGAGATTAATTATGATTTATTAATATATTATAAGAATAATATATTAAAGGAGAAATCGTATTTTTTAATCAATATTAGTCAAGAATTAATTGATAATTAATTTTGTGGCTAAAAGACATTAATTAAATAAAGGGGACTAGAACTGTCAATTGTGTGATAGTTGAATATTGGGCTAATGGACACCATAGAGGATGGAGTGGACGAATTCTATGGGGAAACCCATAAGAAATCGTCCAAGGCCTCTAAGGAGGGAGTCCATGGACCGCTTAGATCGTAAGCAGTCAGATTAGGGTTTCCTAAGTTTAAAACCCTAATAGCCTCACATATTTAAGGACGCCTAGGGCACCAAAAACGTGGCTAACTGATTCCTTAAGGTTTCTAGACGTTTTGGGTGCCTCTTCTCTTCTCCTCCTTCATCATTATTGCTAATGGTGTTTGTGACTCCATTAGAGGTGCAACACTTGAGGCACTAAACTTTCTGAAGCTAATTACAAGGAGGAATAGATTGTTATTGCTACTTAACAATCAAAGGTATTCTCTAAACCCTAATTCAGTTTATAATATGTTAGATCTAGGGTTTATAGCTTTGGATAATTCAATTGCATGTTCACTAGACAAACTAGATCCAAAGCATTAGGGTTTGCATGTACACCATAGGATTGATGTAGTGCTCAAAACCCATCAATATGTTCTTTTTGACTGTTGTAATATTGAACTCACTAGTACAAAATATTGCTTATATGTTGTTTTTAATGTAATAATATTTAACTCACTTGTACAAAATATTGCTATTATAATTTCATTAGTTTAAATACTTAACTAAAAAAACACAACAAAAACATCAAACACACTCAAATTAAAAGATACCCATATGTAATATATTATATCCACTAAAACCAACATGAACCAAAACACCAAGAAGGGGGTATAGAAACACTTCAAAATACAACTTTCAAGGCCTGGGTATCAATTGTTTTAACAAAAACATATTTAGACATCTAACCACCATCAACTGGTGTTAGATTTCACCATCCTACAATTACCGTTCGGTTGCACATGGATACAACTATAATTATTTTAGAACATTACATGTACACATGCATTCTCCATTTCTTTGTAAATATGGCAAACACATAAGCTTAAGAGAATTGTATTCACATATTTTATGTCTTATATAACAAACATAACCTAAAATTTTGATAAAGAGAAATAGGATCTACCTAGGCTCATTATCACCAAATACCCGATCCAAGTTTTCGCCACATATACTAGCATCGTATGTCCACTTTCAACCTATCACAATCCTTATTCATTAAATCACTGAATCTTCTGTTAAGAAACTATTATCTCTAGGGATACATAAATCAAGATTTAAGTCACCTGAAAGTATTATGGACTAGGACATATGAATGTTAAAAAGTTTCCGCTCAAAAACTAAAACAGGTAAAAACATGGCAGTTGGTAAAGGCAATCTTATTCTTAAATCTTACTTGGTTCTTGCCAACCCTTGTCCTTCTTATTGCAAGATATTCCAATGACAAAGAGAAATATGCCAAACACAAAAGCTTGTCTTCAAGTATCTACAAAAGCTAACCAACAATAACAAAAAATTTAAGATAATAGAATTGGTATGAAAAATTCACAGATAAAAAAACTTTATCAGTGGAGAACCTCATATGGCACCTGGCTTAAATTTTTCAGTCCCCATAATTAGATTGAAGGTGTTTATAGTTGAGCAACATCAAGAAATCCAACTTCCTAGCAGCTATGTTTCACCAACACAAATACTTCAACAGATGAAGAAAAGAAAAAAAAAAAAAAAAAAAACGATGTTTACAAAGGAAACATCAAAACTGGAGGAACAATCACCAACTATTGTTCCATTTGCAAATTTCTTGTAACAAACTCGACATACCAGGAAAAAAAACAGAAATAAATTATCTAAAAACCAATAAATAATCTTACCAGGAAAAGACCCGTCATCAGAATCATCCAGATATGAAACATCTTCAAAAAGGGTTAAGATGAGTAAAATTATCATAAAATCATAATTAGATAAAAAAAAATCGATTCTAGACTTGTACCATGATATATATATATATATATATATATATATATATATATATATATATATATATATATATATATATGTAAACAACTTCAAGATTAGTAAAATTAACCTAATATTGAATATATATCCAGGTTTTTCAATTGAATACAATGAATAGAAGTTAAAAAAAAAACTCACATTTCTTGTTGTTTTGATATTGGAGCCTAAAACAATGTTTAACCCTTCTTGTGTCTTTAAACTTGATATCCCTTCATTCAACAAAAAAACGCCAGGAGAAGGACAGAGCCAAAATCTAATGAGAAAAGAACACATTAAATACATAAAATCTTAGCAGATTGATTGGATTGCAATTTCAAGGAGATTATGAGATCGAGAGGGGGAGGTAGGGTTTCTGGAGGATGTAACGACGGCGTCAGGATGGTGGTGGTAACAGATACGTAAGAAGGGTTATGGTCACACAGGGATACCAAAGTTGGAAGAGAGTAAGGAGAGAGATAAAAGAGATGCTGATGGTACGATGGTAGTTTGGGAAGAAGGCGCAACAACGTAGCGGACATCGGTGGTGGTAACGACGGCGACAACATGAAGTAATTGTGATTTAGGGTTTCTTGATGAAGACAACTGATTTAGGGTGATTTAGGATTTTTAGTGAGTGATTGTGAGTCTAGGAATAAAAAGTATTGTTTAATTCCCAAAGAAATTCAGTAAATGGTTCATGTAGTGGTATTGTATTTGATAATAAGTTTTACATTTAGTAGTATGTATTGTACCTCTTAAATTTTAAGAAACATGCAATATACTTAATAATATAGTAAATATATATATATATATATATATATATATATGTATGTATGTATGTATGTATGTATGTATGTGTGTGTGTATATATATATATATATATATATATATACATACACACAGACATTAGCCGTTCACCGGCGCCAAGCAACGGGTGTAGTAGTTCCTTTCAAAATTTAGTTTCTAAAGATGATTAATTCTTTTGCACAAGTAATTTACTACATCTAACATATATCAATAAGAGTTATGCTAGCAAATGCGCAATCAGTTAAAATAAAAAAAAAAAAGAGTAAATTACACGAATGGTTCCTATGGTTTGAGGTAATTTGCGTGTTTGGTCCCTAACTTATTTTTTTAACTCGGAAGGTCCTTATGGTTTGTTTTTGTTACGCGTTTGGTCCCTACTATTTATTTTTGTTACGCGTTTGGTCCCTATCTTATCTAAAAAGACTATTATTTAAAGAGGTAAAAATGATGGGGTAGGTGAGGTAAGGTGAGGGGGTGGGATTAGGGGTGTGTTTATTTAGATAAATTAAAAAAATCAAGGGCATAATAGTCTTTTTAGGTAAGATAGGGACCAACCGCGTAACAAAAACAAACAGTAGGGACCTTTCGAGTTAAAAAAATAAGTTAGGGACCAAACGCGCAAATTACCCTAAACCATAGGGACCATTCGTGTAATTTACTCTAAAAAAAATTAGGAGTAAGATTTTTTATAAATATGTATGAACACATGATTGATTTTACATTATTAATCGTGCAACGCTTCTTTATACACCACATTTGATGTTGTATATTGACTTATTATCTGGATTTAATGGAATCTTAAACCGTAAGTGAATTCTTTTCCATCCGGATGAAACGGTCGCAAGTTTCCCTTCAATGATTAGTTTCTTAGAGAGTTGTGATTAGTTATTCATCGGGTTGTGATTACTTGCAATATATATATATATATATATATATATATATATATATATATATATATATATATATATATGTTATGAATTATTATTTAGTGAATGACTATTGGATTCTCCATATTCCCTCGTTACTCTCCATAATTAGTGAACATTATAACAAACATTATTATGAATTTTATGAGTGTAGTTATGCACCACTATAATGTGCATTCATATCATACATGACCTTTCATCTTCTTTATTTAGTATAAATGGTGAATATTATGTATTGTAAAGTTTGATGATTTCATCACAAGTATTGGAATAAAAGTTATCTCTACTCTCTTGTCTTTCTTTACTTTATAATTTATATTGTTATTTGATAATATTTTATAACACGTTATCAGCACGACTCTACCATATAACTCTAACTTCTTATTGGTCTTGTCATTTTCAGGTATGTATTTTTTATAATTTTACATGTACAATGCTTACAACTTATTTTGGTATTTCTTAACTAACAATTCCTTACATTACAAGTCTTTATTTTGATTTCTGTTTTCATTATGGAAAACAATACTAGAGAAAACTTTCTCTAGTTTTCATACTACTAACATGCTCCTGCAGTAGCAATATCGTGAGAAATGTTTAAAATAAATATGAATTAATCTCATTTCTTCTTGTGGCTAAACAAAACAATGAGTTATTGATGAAAAATTATCAATCAATCCTGAGCGGTTCTAGTACATTCCCTGAAGTGAATGCAACTCATATAATCATAATAGTCATGAGTCTAACCAAGGTCGTGGAGGTTATCATAACTATCATAAAAATAACAAGATTACAATTAACCACCAGAAGTTGGAAAACAACAAAAATCCACATCCTAATGATAAAAGTGGTCAAGGCAAAAAAAATGAAAATGTTTATCACTAATGTGGAATGACCGATCATTAGTCTTGTACATGCCGCTTACCAAAGCATTTTGTTGATCTTTATCAAGATTCTCTAAATTATAAAGAAAAATATCGAAACAAATTTTATTCAAAGTGATATCCATGAAGATCAACCAGAAATGACACATTTGGATGTTGCCGATTTTCTTGTCTACCCAGAAGGGACAAGTGGTGATATGGATGGTGATTGAAGAATAATGTGTAGTTTTGTTTCATATCATTTATTATGTTTTTATGGCATATTCATATTATGAGAAATGATGTCATCACAATCTTATCAATGAAATAAAATATGAATTTATTTCTCCAAGACAAATGTTTCTTATGTTTTATTTATATATTGAAAAGAAATATTGATATTCGCAAAAGAAATAATGAAGATATATTTCTTGCAGACAATGCAATAACACATAACATTTTTAATAATGAAAAGTATTATGCTTACTTATCAATTAAAGAAACAAATGTTAATATAATAACAAGTAATGCAAAAATGATTGAAGGCTCCAGAAGAGAGAATATAATATTACAACAAGGGACACTAATTACGAATTAGTGATGCATTATTTCGTCTAAATCACCAAGATTGAAGTCTCTGGAAGAGAGAATATCATATTACCAAAAGGGACAATAATTACAATTGGAGATGCATTATTTTCATCAAAATCACCAAGAAATTTATTAAGTTTTAAGGATATTCGGTCCAACGGATATCATGTTGAAACAACCAACGATGGTGATAAAGAGTATCTCAATATTACAAAAATGATATCGGGTAAGAAAAGTCTTTTGGAAAAATTACCCGTATTGTCCTCCAGATTGTATTATACAAATATTAGAATGATTGAATCTCATGCTATTGAAAATAAAAGGTATGATAACATCTACAAAGTTTGGCATGACCGGTTGGGCCATCCCGGATCAATTATGATGTGCAAAATAATTGAAAGTTCAAGTGGTCATTTCTTGAAAAACCAAAATATTTTTCAAGCTAATGAATTGTCTTGTGTTGCATGTTCTCAAGGAAAATTAATTTCCTATCCATCATTGAATAAAGTTGGGTATGAAAGTGCTAGTTTTTTTAGAAAGAATTCAAGGGGATATATGTGGACCAATTCATCCACCATGTGGACCATTTAGATATTTTATGGTCTTAATTGACGTGTCAACTAGATGGTCACACGTGTGCTTGTTATCTAGCCGTAATCTCGCTTTCGCAAGATTACTAGCACAAATAATCCGCCTAAGGGCACATTTTCCGATTACCCAATTAAGAAAATTCGACTTGATAATGCTGGAGAATTTACATCACAAGCTTTTAATGACTATTTCATGTCAATTGGGATAACTATTGAGCATCCTGTTGCATATGTTCATACACAAAATGGTTTAGCTGAGTCATTAATCAAACGCCTTCAATTAATTACAAGACCATTACTAATGCATTATAAACTTCCTAATCAACATAAGGGCATGAAATTTTACATGCAACATCACTTATATGTATAATGCCAACTAGTTATCATGAGTTCTCCCCTATTCAACTGGTTTGCGGCAAGGAACCAAATATTTACCATCCAAGGATGTTTGGATGTACAATTTATGTACGCATTTCTCCACCTCACTTCACAAAAATGGGTCCTCAAGAAGAATGAGAATTTATGTTAAATATGAATCTCCATCTATAGTAAAATATTTAAAATCATCAATTGGAGATTTATTTACAGCTATATTTGATGATTATTATTTTGATGAATCATATTTTCCAACATTAGGGGGAGAAATAAAGAAGCTGGAAAATAAAATCTCTTGAAAGGAATTGTCACTTTCAGTTTTAGATCCTCGTTCAAGTCAATGTGAACTTGAAATAACAAAGATAATTCATTTACTAAATGTAGCAAATCAATTGCCAGAAGCATTTACTGACCCTAAGTGGGTAACAAAGTCTCATGTACCAGCTATGCTTACTCAAGTTAGAATTGATATCCCAGAAGGAAGAAAAAAAATACAACTGCAAATGAATCAAAGGCACGCCTGAAGCGTGGAAGACCAACCGATTCCAAAGATAAAAATCCTCAAAAACGAAATAGAGCAAATATAATTGATGGTCCAAAAGAGAAAACAGAATCTTTTGAAAAGATTAATGAAGCTCCAGAAGAGCCCAATGACATAACAAAAGAAACCGGGGTACCTGAAAATTATGAAAATGAAGAGATCTCAATAAATTATGTCATGAAAAGAATAAGATGGAACCAAAATAAGATAGATGTCGACGATAATTTTTCATATCATATTCCGCGCGCAATTATAATGAAAATGAGAATCTTGAACCTAAATCTATTGAGTAATGTATGAATAGAAAATATTGGCCAAAATGGAAAGATGAAATAAATAAAGAGCTTAATTCTATTACTCAACGAAAAGTTTTTGGACCTGTAGTCCGTACACCAAACAGAGTAAGAACAGTGGGACACGAATGGGTATTTGTGCGCAAAAGAAACGAGAAAAATGAAGTTGTGAGATATAAAGCAATACTTGTTGCACAAGGTTTTACCTAAAGACCCGAAATCAATTATGAAGAAACGTATTCTTTGGTAGTTGATGCAATTACATTAAGTTATTTTATAAGTTTAACAATATATGCAAAACTGGAGATGTGTCTAATGGATGTATTTACCTCTTATTTATATGGTTCACTTGAAAATGATATTTATATGAAAATCATAGAAGGGTTTAAGGTGCCAAAAGCACAAACTTCTAATTCTCGTGAAGTATATTTGGTAAAATTAAATAAATCTTTGTATAGATTGAAACAATCTAGCCGTATGTGCTTCAATTGTTTTATTACATTTCTTTTAAAAGAGGGCTATAAAAATGATCCATTAAGCCCATGTGTATTCATAAAAAGATCCGGATCAGAATTTGTGATAATTGTTGTTTACGTAGATGATTTGAACATAATTGGATCTCCTAGAGAATTGGAAAATGTCACTTCTTGTTTGAAAGAAAAATCTGAAATGAAAGATCTTGGTAAAACGAAATTTTATTTGGGTCTTCAAATTGAGCACACCAAAAATAGAGTTTTTGTACATCAATCTAGTTATCTAGAAAAGGTGCTTAAAAAGTTTTATATGGATAACTCGCATCCATTCAGTACCCCGATGGTAGTAAGGCATTTAGATGCCAAAAAGGACCAGTTTCGGCCTTGTGAAAAAAATGAAAAACTTCTTGGTCCCGAAGTACCATATCTTAGTGCTATTGGAGCACTAATGTATCTTGCTAATAATATGAGACCTGATATATCTTTTGCTGTAAACTTATTAGCAAGATATAGTTCTTGCCCAACAAGAAGATATTGGAATAGAGTCAAACACATTCTTTGATATCTTCGAGGTACAATGGATATGAATTTATAATAATCAAATTCATAAAATGTGAAGTTAATTAGTTATCCAGATGTTGGATATTTATCTGATCCACACAAAGCTCGATCCCAAACTGGTTATTTATTCACTTTTCGAGGTAACACAATTTCTTGTCATTTTGTTAAACAAACTTTAGTTGCTACTTATTCTAACCATGTAGAGATTATAGCAATTTATAAGGCAAGTCATGAATGTATTTGGTTAAGAATTTTAACTCAATACATTTGCAAGAATTGTGGTCTAACTTCTAACAGGGATGTTCCAACCATACTATATGAAGATAATACAACTTGTATAGCTCCATTCAAGGAATGATTTATCAAAGGAGACAGAACCAAGCATATATCACCAAAGTTTATTTCACTCATGATCTTCAAAAAGAGTGTGACATCAACATCTAGAAAATTCAATCCAGTAACAACTTTCCTGATTGGTTTACTAAAGCACTTCCTACATCGAAATTTGAAAAGATGGTAAGAAACATTGTTATGCAGTGCTTCAAGAAAATCAAGTGATGTGCTAATCAGGGGGAGTTGGAAACATATTGTACTCTTTTCCTTAGTTATGTTTTTCCCACTGGATTTTCTTAACAAGGTTTTTAACGAGGCAATTGTTTCCAATATCTATTATTAATCATGTACTCTTTTTCCTTAATAAAGGGTTTTTCCCATGAGGTTTTACCGATTAAGGTTTTAACGAGGCATGATACAATCGTCATTCAAGGGGGAGTGTTATGAATTATTATTTAGTGAATGACTATTGGATTCTTCATATTCCCCCATTACTCTCCATAATTAGTGAACATTATAACAAACATTATTATGAGTTTTATGAGTGTAGTTATGCACCACTATAATGTGCATTCATATAATACATGACCTTTCATCTTCTTTATTTAGTATAAATAGTGAATATTATGTATTGTAAAGTTTGATGATTTCATCACAAGTATTGGAATAAAAGTTCTCTCTACTCTCTTGTCTTTCTTTACTTTATAATTTATATTGTTATTTGATAATATTTTATAACTATATATATATATATATATATATATATATATATATATATATATATATATATATAATATTTCAAAGATCACATAACATATCCGCAAAAGAAAGTATTAGTCGTCTGTTTCGACTTCAAATATATTTAACTAAACAATAATAGTAAAAATGACATTTAACTTCTTGAAAAGCTTCAAGTATAGAGTAAATTACACAAATGGTCCCAATGGTTTGGGGTAATTTACGTGCTTGGTTTCTAACTTATTTTTTTTAACTCAGTAGGTACATGTTATTTGTTTTTCTTACGCACTTAGTCGCTACTATTTGATTTTATTACGCGCTTGGTCCCTGTTTTACATAAAAAGACTATTATTTAAATAGGAAAAATGGTAAGGTAGGTAAGCTAATGTGATGGGGTGGGGTTGAGGGTGTGTTTATTTAAATAAATTAATAAATCAATGACAAAATAGTCTTTTTAAGTAAGATAGAGACCAAGTGCGTAACAAAAACTAAAAATATGGATCTTCCGAGTTAAAAAAACTAAACACATAAATTATCCTAAACCATAGGGACCATTCGTGTAATTTACTCTTAAGTATAAGGGTCCGACTATAAAAATATATAAATAATCAACTTATGAACCAATGTCATATATATTAAATATGGCTAAAATGTTAAAAACCTTGATTTATGTATTTTATATCCATTTTATCAATAGACTTATAAATATAAAATTTGATAAAATTGCTAATTATGTGAATTTTTTTTAAACACTTATTTACACATTTATATTAAAGTGTATTATACCATCAAAATTTGTCCCAAATTTCTTTAAAATATGTGCTAAATTTCTTTTATAAATTAGTGTTTCTTTTATAAATTTATTTATTAAAAAGGTGAAGATGGTATAAAAAAGGTGTAAAAAATAACAACTTTTTATATTTTGTGTAATAAAAATAGTGTAGGAACAAATTCCACATTTTACACGTCAAAATAAATATTTTTTGAGATTTTATCCTAAATAATAACTATTTTAATTATAAAATTGATTGCTCAAACTTTTAACGGAAAATACAATTTAATTAACAAATTTAAAACAAACAAATACGTCTTACTCTATTTGATTAAACAACAATATTGTAACACAATTTTAACTAACTAAATCAAAATTTCTAAGGAAAAATATAACACATGAAATTCATATCATTTTCTAGCAAAGTTAGTATATACCAATATTTGGAAGGTTTTTAATAAATATTTGAATGACTAATTTTGTACGAATTTAATAACTTATTATAACATATTTTCAACTAAGAAATAAATTTAAACATCAATGTGATGCACCATATACTTCTACATAAACTATTCAAATGATATTACAATGATATAAGCATGCCAAATGACATAAAACGGTGTCACTTGCTCCTCTAAATGGTTAACAATACTATGTAGCATAAATAACACATTTAGTAATCCTAATTTGACCTGTAAAAATAATCATGGTCATCAATTTCGACTCCTAAACACATTATAATTTTTTTATTGAGCAATGCATGTAGTCACTTTTTGTCCTTGTAAACTTAACTACATAAAAAGTGTGTTTGATGATAGGGCAAACTTATTAGGAATTGAAATATTTAAGCTTTTAAAATAAACATTCTGAATAATGTTTAAGCAACATTTCAAATACGAAGAACTTTTTTTGTAATAAAGCTTGGTAATGAAAGAGGATATGTTGGTTCTCCTTTTTTTGAACACCATGCTTTGCATTCAAAATGAATACCACATTACTAAAAAAGAAACATTTTACCCATGGGGTATTTTAGTAATCTTCTTGGTTAGGTAACAACTGCATCCGTGTAAAAAGAATTTATTTAAGCAATAAAATTGACAGTAAATGACAAAGCCATAAACAAAAAAGGGGCAAAAAATAAACAAATATGAGAGTTGAGTGGTAACAGGGTATTGCGTTATTAATACTTCAACCATCTATGCAGTTCATCAACATGCTTCCCTTTAAAAAACCATTATACTGTAAGTTCAACTGGTTGTTGAGCAAAATAATATGCAGATGTCCATAAAGTTCATTAATGATGAATTTACCCTTGGTGGGGCAACCAAATAAAATGAAGATTCGGGTTACATATTTTTATGACAAAAACTTAGAGAAAAGGTAAATGCTAGAAATTCCAACACACTTTCGTGTGTTTGTGCAAGGTTCTTCTTCTGCTTTATCTCATCAAATTCAGTAAAAAAAAAAAAGTACCTAAGTCAGACCAAACCGGTAGTCTGGACAGCTTAATCATCCACATACTCTGAAAAGGAAAGGTCAGGTATGACGATTGATATAATATAAAGCTTAATAAATCAACTTGGAGTTAATCTATGAATAAAAAATGATGGGAAAAACTCACTAACTAAGGTGACCAAGAGAAAATGGAGGGGAAGGATGTAAAAGAAGAATAAAACATCAAGTGCTCAAAGCTAACGCAAGAGAGACTAAACATGCAGAAACTGAAACTGCATAAAAAGATAAATGTGGAATCTACCAACAAAAAAAGGAGAGCTTCTATATAGGGGAATATTTTCATCATTGAAATAAGGATCTCAAGTTTCAATGTTGATTTTCACGATTAGAGGGAGCACCATGTACTTGAAACGTGCAACATACCAACAGTTTCACAAATTTGAAATCGAAAGCTCATGAAACTTGGCTAGAAAATAAGAAACAATGAGAATGGTCCTTTTTTATTTTTATGTTCTTTCTCCTCTGTCTTTTCTGATTGATCAACTAACAATGACAACAAAGTATAAAATAATTTCATACTTAAATTAAATCCTTCTCATCAGTTTTCTATCCTGCTAGTCACATTGCATCATGATAATTTAATACTCTATCAAACTTTATCAAGAAATATCAAAACTTGACACAATAAATTCACACATTTTATAGATGTTTGGAAAACCGATATTGAAAACAAAATATAAGATGTTCATCCCAAACAATCAAAAAGAAAAGTCAGATAAGACATCAAATAAGACTTGATAACAATAGTCTAGTGTTTCAGTGGTCTGTATTTCATTATTGAAAAAAAAAATTAAGTGGCATCAAAGGTTCAAAATGGACTCGGTTTCTTTTAGGAATTTCATCGAACACTTGATGTGTATCTTTAAAAGAGTGCCTATAGAACAGTTTCGTCCATCAAACCAAAACCAAAGCATCAAGATTAAAAAAAAAAAAAAATCATTAAAGGATTTGTTCGAGGTAAAATTTATACATTCAAGCATACTTTTGCTTATCTTCATATCGATAGAAGATAAAAAAAATAAATCGAAAAAATAGAATGGTAAAAAAATCAAACCTTTTCAAGCCGATTAGAATAGAAACGACCTACAAGAAAATCCATAGCCAATACAGAAAATCGAAAACGTACAATAACCCAAATAGATGAAGAAGGCTTGAAATCAGTACGGAAAGAATAGAAACATAAAAATCAAACCTTTTCAAGCCAATTAGAATAGAAACAACCTAAAATGAGTATGATGAAGAAGAAAATCCACAGTCAATATAGAAAATCGAAACGTACAATAACCAAAAATCAGTACGGTGAATTTTGATATCTTTTACTTGGGTTGGAAGCCGTAGGCAGAGGTTGGTGCATCGATGAAGAAGGCGAAAGTAGGAGCTCGGAGGCGCTTTTAGATAAGCAAATGTGAAGAACATCCTTTGGGAAAATAAGCCATTGTTTGATCTGTGAAATCCGAAATCAAAGAGATTCGGTTCTGTTTTTGAAACACGCATACACACACAGAGAAAGAGAGAGAGAATCGGGGTATTATACCTCTTTTTAAGTAGAGATAGGGTATGAGGGGTTTATATAAACAATGAACAGATAGTTGAGATATCGGGAAAAGCCTAGATAAGGGAAAGAGCTCACTCAAAACAATACCCCTTAACAACATAAATGAAAAATCAATGCGTTGAATTTTTCAATGGTTGACCGGATAGCCTTTACTTATTCTTTAATGCATAAATTAATGGTAAACATTGTGTCTTAAGGCTTGTACGATTTAAAATTCAATATTTTTGACTAAAAATGCTTATATATATATATATATATATATATATATATATATATATATATATATATATATATATATATATAACTATTTATTTTGTAGATTTTCGAATTTGTTTTTTTTTAAATATTATTTTCGTTACTTTTTTATCCAAAATAAATAAATAATGAAAAAAAATACCGCTTTTTGGAAATATTTGTGAAATATTCTAGTAGAATATTAAAATATTTTACATATCTGAAAAATCTACTAAAATATCAGAACATTCTAACATTCTAAAAATCGCCTTGAAATATTTATAGTGTAATATTCTATTAGAATATTTCACGTATCGGAAAAAAAAACAACAATTTTTTGTTTTATTTTTATTTATTTTGTTTTTTTAGGTAAAGAAAATGATGAAAATAATAATTATTTTTTTTCGGATTTTCCTTTTTATTTTGCATTTTAAAATTATTTTTAGATTGTGTCTTACGGTCTCACAAAATTAACAGTGTTGTAAAACTCGCCGATTTGGCCGACTACTCCTCTGATTACTCACTACTCGGCCCGTTACCGAGACGAGTTACAGAATCTCGAGTACTCCCTAATCGGTCCTTTACTGAACTGAGCAGTGTTGTAAAACTTGATCAACTCGGTGAATAATATGTATTATATACTTAATGATTTATTATTTAACACACATACATGTTATTATTACTACATATATGTCTTAAATTTTCAGTAATTATTCACAAAGTGAGACCATTATGTGTTTTTTAGTTTTTGTGTATTCATATTTATCTTATTTTGTTATATATTTCAATCAACTTATGATTTTAGCTTATCATTTTGACATATATAATTTCCTAAAAATATTTCTATATGAATTACCAAATCCGAGTACTCTCCAGTAGTCCCGAGTATTTGCTACTCAATAGTTGGCCGAGCAGATACCGAGTAACGAGTTTTACAACCTTGTATATATATTAGTAGTCTCACAGTATATGTTAATTTTGTGAGACCGTAAGACGCAATCTTAAACTATTTTTCAAATACAAAATAAAAGGAAAAAGTCTGAAACCTCTTTTTTTTAATTATTATTTTTGTCATTTTCTTTTCCCAAAAAAAATTACCATTTTTATTCTTGAAAAATACGTGAAATGTTCTAATACAGTATTATAATGTAAATATTCCAATGTTATTTTAGAATGTTAAAATATTCTAGTGTTATAATAGATTTGTTACATATGTAATATATTTTAATATTCTATTAGAATATTCTAACATTCTACTAGAATATTTTACATATATTTCAAAAAAATGAAAACAGTAAACTTTTTTTACTTTTATTTTAATAAAGAAAGTGAGAAAATAGTATTTTAAAAAAAATTTCGAGAATTTTCAGTTATTTTGCATTTTAAAAATACTTTTTTTATTTAGAAAATGAGTGGCTAAAATTATGTTTTCCCATCTCACAAAATTTAGTGGTCTCATATGTGCTAGAATGCACCAATAGGAGTTTAGCATTAATTATATGTATATTAAAATATATCCATACTTATAAATCATTTATATGGAAACGAATTAAATTCGTCATTAATGTCAACAATAATATTCTTTCAGAATAAACTCATATCTAGAGGAATAAGAATGTATTCCAGCAGAATGAGAGTGTATTTTAGTAGAATACACTCTTGTTCTTCATATTCCATGAAACTTTATTGTATTTTAAGTGAGTGAACCCTGAAACAAAATATGAACTCATATATAAAAACCTAGATGTGAATTCATTCTGAAAGAATGTTATTGATGACATTAATGAAGAATTTAATTAGTTTCCATAAAAAAAAAGAATCATAATTATGGATATCATTTAAAATCTATATTTATTTAATTAAATAATTATTTAATTTACTAAATTTCTATTGGTGCATTGTAGCACACAATAAATGTAAGAAACAAAATAACCTAGTCATATATATATATATATATATATATATATATATATATATATATATATATATATATATATATATATATATGTATATATATATATAACGGTGAAATCGATTGAGAACTCATAGTTTTCGAAAATCAAAGAACTAAAGGTGAAACGTTAGATCAACATTAACTCATTAAGGGCATTGATCGTAATCTTACCGATCTCATATAATAATTATATTTTTGTGTTATTGAATAAAATTATCATAATAAATCAAAATTCGGATATTTTTTTTATAATAGTTTTTGATTCTTTTTTAAAAAATGGAGATTTTAATTTTTTTTCAGAAAACATTAATTTTTAAAAAAATTGAAAAAAAGATATTTTTTTTAAAAAAACTACAATTTTTTCAAAAAAAAAAACTGTAATATTTAAAAAAAAAAACTGCTTGTTAAGAAAAAAAAAACTGCATTTTTTTCTAAAAAAACTGCAATTTTTTAACAAAAAGCTGCAATTTTTTGTTTCAAAAATACTACAATTCTTTAAAAAAAAAAAAACTATATTTTTTTGTTAAAAAAAATTTCATTTTTTCCAAAAAAAAAAAAAAAACTGCAGTTTAAAAAAAATCTGCATTCTTTTTAAAAGAAAAAGTGCATTCTTTTTAAAAAAAAGTGCATTATTTTCAAAAAGAAAAACTCCAACTTAAGAAAAAAAACTACAAAGATTCACAGTGTTATCATTTCTTCATATCAAGATGTTCTGGGTTTTCACGATGTTCTGAAGGAACAAGGGGGACTCGGTGAGTCATATAGATGCACTTGGCGAGTCAGGTCAACATGGACAGTTGACTTCTGTTGACTTTAGGGTTTGGTCAAGGCAGGGAGTATGAGGACCATGGAGGGGTAAAATGGTCTTTTACCCATTCCAAGAGTTTGAGAGAGAGAATAACCTAGTTTATTTCGAGTTGTGATTTAAGTGTTAATTAGAGATTATTATCTTATATGTTAGGCGTAGTTCGAGATTCGTGTACGAGATTATTACTTGCTTCATTACGAGGTGAGTCTTCTCACTATACTTTACCTAGAGTGGTAATCTATGTGTGACCGGAGGGTCTTATGTGATATATTGACTATTGTGATATCCTGCATTATGTCTTTGTGACTTATGATGTGTATTATTCTGAGCTTATCGAGTTAGGATCGGAGGGTACACCCGATTGTGGAATTAGAGGGTCCCACAGAGACATATTGACTGGAGGGTTTTATTTGAGCATAAACATTAGAGGCTAATAATATATGTATGGTATTTTGGGGAACTCGCTAAGTTTTGTGCTTACCGTGTTATGTGTTATGTGTTTTAGGTACCTCTTAGGATCACGGGAAGGCACTGACTTGATTGTACACACTGATGCGAGATTATGTGGATGATTTTGGGATAGTGACATTTTTATGTGTATTTGTGTTGACACTTGAGAGAATTATGTTTTTGAGATATATTATGAGTTTTATGTGATTTAAAAATGAAAATTTTATTTTGAAAATTTACGTTGTTACAAGTTGGTATTAGAGCCTTGGTTTGAGGGACTCGGGTGTACCTTCTGGTATGTCTGAACTCAAACTGAGGATTTGAGAAAAAATTTCAAAAGAAATGATTTTTATAGAATGAGAAAGAGGTTTAATAGATAACGAGTTGGAGCAGTGTGTACAATCAGCCAGAGCCCGAACGGTGATTTCCTAAAATACCCTTACTTATTTATGTTATGAGATATTAGTAATGCATGCTAGACGATAGACTAAGTAGTTCATATTTAGTGCTAGAGTTGCCTTATTTGTGATGCCTTAGCCTAGGAGTCATTGCTATCTGTTATGTGCTTTGAGTATGTGCTGAGTGAGAGTATCTAATAGGGTCACTTAGAGAGAGAGTTCTGAGTCGATAGATAAACTAGGAGAGATACCTAGATGAGCATATGAGACATCTACTAAGAGGGTAGTTTGTTATTCATGAGATTTAGAGTACTTGTGAATTGAGATCCTCGGAGGGGGACTTGGGATGACGACACATTGGTGTGAAAGGTAGTATTAGGCCCGTACTACTGAAAGCATCAGATCTGTATGCAAACCATGTAAGAATCCTTAGGGTACCAAGGAACAAGTAGGGACGAGTGATCGAGTGTGAGTATGCTCGAGCGAATCTCTGGTGATTTTTGCATTGTGCTTTAGAGACATCATAGTGGGTACACGCCACAAACCCGACAGCAGTAGGACTAGTGATGATGAGATTCACAGGATGATTCACGAGGAGGTGGCCGCAACCATTCGAGAGGTGATTCCTGAGATGTTTGGGTCTATTACGACCACCCTAATTGAGACATTTGATGAGTGATATGTTGTAGTTACTGAGGCGGCTGCTGCTACAGCCACTGTAGTTGTCACCGCTGCTAGGCCATAGGGAGGTGACTCGTTGTTGTTTCGGGAGTTCAGCAACATGAAGCCACTAGAGTTTGAGGGGACTCAGGATCCGATTGCTGCTATGAGATGGATCTTCGATATCGAGGAGTGTTTTTACACGTGTTCATGTCCTGATCACTTGAGGGTTCGGTTTGCGTTGAACCAGCTTCGCGCGGGGGCGAAGGACAGGTGAAAGTTTGTGACTACCAGTTTTACTCCTGCATATCATGCTGCAGTGACATGGGAGAGGTTCACCCAGTTATTCTGACATGAGTATGTTCCCCTGGTGGAAGGGGAACGTTTGGCCCAGGAGTTTCTATCTCTCAATCAGAATCAGAGTCAATGACTGAGATTACGAGGATGTTTCACGAGAGGGCGTTGTTTTTCCCTGAACACGTGTCCACTGAGCAGGAATGTGTGAGCCGGTATCTGAGCATATTGAGGAGGGATATATAAGAGTTCATGACGAACTCATCATACAGGGCATTGAATGAGATTCAGACCAATGCCAGACGGAGGGAGATCCAACTAGAGTTATAGACCAAGGAGGAAGAAGAGTCCCGTAGTAAGGACCAGAGACCAGTGCAGTCGTAGTTGGTGATGAAGTGGGCTAAGCCCGATGATACGAGGACAGGGGTCAAAAGGGTCGCACTTGTGGTAAGTGAAACAAGATTCATGAGGGATCGTGTCGAGCGGGGATTTGCTACAAATGTGACAAAGAGGGGCACATCACGAAGTATTGCCTGAAGGGGTTTGCAGTTTGCTTTCACTGCAATCAGATTGGCCATCGGAAGGCCGAGTGCCCCTAACTTCTTCAGGGATCAGCACAGGGATCCGTACATGCTGCTTTACATGCTACTAAGAGTCGGCCAGCAAAGGTCGAGACACTAAGGGTTCATGGGAGAGCCTTTCAGCTGAAGGAAGAGGAGGTCCACGCAGCACCTGAGTCGTGGCCGACACATATTCTTTATTTATATTCTTTTGAGATATTTTGTGCTATATTATGCTATGTGTAGGTACTTTTCTTGTGAATTTTGTACCTACTTTGGTGTTATTTGACTCGGGTACGAGTCGATCATCCGTGTCTTTAGCTTTTAGTCGTCACATCAGTATCCGACATGAGGCCTTGAGTTGACCTTTGAGGGTTTTTATAGCCGACGAGCATGTGGTTTTTGCTACTGATGTGATCCGAGGATATGTACTAGAGATTTTTGGTGTTGAGTTCCCGATAGACCTGGTATCGATCGCGATGGGTGATGTCTTAGTCAGAGTGGACATGGACTGGTTGGGTCGGTTTGGAGATGTAATCGACTGTGAGCATCAGTTAGTGACTATACGAGACCCTAGTGGGGGAGTGCTTACAGTTTTTGGTGAGGGTACTAGATTTGGATCAGCTTTCTGTTCTGCTGCCAGAGCGAGACAAAGTCTACAGCAGGGTTGTATGGGCTTTTTGGCGTATGTGATGGATATGTGGATTGCCACCGAGAGGCCAAGTTCTATCGTTGAGGTTCTGATAGTGTGCAAATTTCTAGATGTTTTTCCTGAGGAATTGTTGGGTGTCCCTCCTGAGAGTCAGGTGGAGTGGCGCCTATTGCCAACGCACCTTATCGCCTTGCACCACCAGAGATGCAGGACTTATCCTCACAACTCCAGGAGCTACTGGGGAAGGGTTTTATCATACCGAGTAGCTCACCGTGGGGAGCGCTAATCCTTTTTTTCAAGAAAAAGGATACTTCATACCGAATGTATATTGATTACCGGGAGTTGAACAACCTAACGATCAAGAACCGTTATCCACTACCGAGGATCGACGATTTGTTCGATGAGTTGCAGGGGGCGTCTTGGTTTTCCAAGATTGATTTGAGGTCTAGATATCATCATATGAGAGTTTGCGAGGAGGATATCCAGAAGACGACCTTTAGGACTCGTTATGGGCATTACAAGTTTATGGTGATGCCTTTCGGGGACTCGTTACAATAGATGTTTTAGTGTTTTTATGTTATTAAAAGTTGGAGTGTTTATTTTTAATATTTTTTTATTATTCGTTATATATATATATATATATATATATATATATATATATATATATATATATATATATATATATATATATATATATATATCTTTTTTAATACAAATGTTATAATAGATGTTTTTGTATTTTTATGTTACTAAAAGTTGTAGTTCATATTTTTATTCATACATTTTGTTACCCGTTATATATAGATTATCATATGTTTGATATATAATTTACACAATTTTAAACGGTTTATAAAATTATCAAATAATTGTAATCATCATACTATATTATAAACGAAACATTTTTCTTTCACCACATTCATCTGAAACTCCCAACTTTTTATATTTTCATACAATATACTTAATTAATTAAGTTAAATATGCTTTTAATTGTAAACATCATCACATATGGAAGAATTTGTGACTTATCAATATAATATACTTAATTTGTTAACTTCAATATATAGTTAAATAAATGACCTATATTAATATATCAAATAAGCTTAAAAATTTACTGTACAATTTAAAACCTAAAGTAAAATATCAAATAATGTTAAAAAAAATTCAATATATATATATATATATATATATATATATATATATATATATATATATATATATATATATATTAACATATTTAAATGGAAAACATTAAATATAATAATAATAAAAGAACCTAAATTGATGAATCGAATTAACTAAAAGGTGTCTAAAAACTATATTCTAACAATATATTTTTAACCTGCGTCGCGCAACGCATGAGAATTCGTCTAGTATACTTATAAAGGAAGAAATTTTACTTTCACCACATTTATTTGAAACTCTTATATATTTTTCCTTTCACCACATTAATTTAAAACTCTCATGACTTTTCAATTTCTTTCTAATAATGATTATAAGTTGGTTAATAAGGTTAAATAAATATAAAACCTAAAGTGTAATCATATATATATATATACTAAATCTCAATATTAAAAGAATATATTTTCTTCTACTTATAAAGTTATGTTTTTAACTTTTAACATATCATACTTAATATATTAGGTCTAATATAATGTTTTTGAACAATTTGTATAAAATACTTAAATTGTTAATTTAAATATAACCTTACAGGATCAACTTAAATATAAATTTTAATTCAACTTAAACAACCGAAAAAATGCTTCGTAAATAGTTAAAAGTGATAAATTGTAGTGACTTTCTGATAATGATTATAAGTTGGATAATAATGTTAAATAAATATCAAACCTAATGTATAATCATAAATAAACTAAATTTCAGTAATAAAATAATATTTTTACTTCTACTTATAAAGTTATGTCTTTAACTTTTAACATATTATACTTAATTTATTAGATTTAATATGTTGTTGTATGTAAACCATTATCAGTTTAAAGCTACAACTTTTGAAAAGTTTGGACAAAATAATTGAAGTTTTAATTTAAATATAATATTACATGGACAACTTCAATATAAATTTCAGTTCCACTTAAAAAAACCCAAAGAATATTTTGTGAATAGTTAAAAGTGATAAATTATAGTGATAAATGCAAAAATTAAATTGTAATATCAATTTAACTAAAATATTTCCCAAGGATATTTTTATAATCGTTAAAAGTTTTCAAACAAGTAGCCTAAAATAACTTATAATAACAATAGTTAAAAATAACTCTATATAAATGATTATATTGTTACCTTTAAAAAAAATTGTTTGATGTTTTAAATAATTACAATAACATAAATTAAAAAGTTAAACAAATAAATTTTAAAAAATTAATTAAAAATAACAAAAACTATAAATAATATTAAATCATATATTATATTTATTTTTATTCATGAGCAACCCGCGAGTAGATGTTATTCAAAATATTAAGATTATGTAATTTTAATAGATGTATATATTATCATATAATTCAAAATAATCAGTATATTATATCAACGTAGTATACAAATTATTATATAAAATTTGACAACATTATTGTTTTATTTAAAAAAAAACATATATTTTTTAAAATGTCAGGTATATAGTTGTTTATGTGCAACGCGTGGGTATTCGTCTAGTATACTTATAAATGAGAGATTTTTACTTGCACCACATTCATTTGAAACCTCAATGACTTTTCAATTTCTTTCTAATAATTATTATAAATTGTTTAATAATATTAAATAAATATAAAAACTAAATTCTAGTAATAAATTAACTAAACTAAAATATTAAAATCTCATATTATATTTCTATTTATAAAATTATGACTTTAACTTTTTAATATATTATAGTTAACTTATAAGTTTAAATATGTTGTTGTATGTGAGTAATTATCATTTTAAAGTCATATCTTTTGAATAATTTATGAGTTGATGAAAAATAGTTAAATTATTAATTTCAATATAATATAAGAGGAATCTACCGAAATGTCTCAAACCTTTGGGAAAAGATTCACTAAAGTCCTGAAAAATAATTTTAACAGAAAAGTCTCATTATTTTGAGAAAATCATATAATATATTATTTGATATTCAAATATAAAAAATGACTTTTTCTTTAATTTGGGAAAAATGTTAAATAATCGGAACTTTTCTGTTTTAAAAAAACTTTAGGACTTTCTTGAAACTTTATAGATTTGCCGCTTGTAATTATCTCGTTGTCGATCCGTCGAAGAACGTACTCTCCTTCCCGTTTCCTATAAAGATGTCATCGAAACTCGACGTGCTTCCTGTCGTATCATCTCATTAATCGAGCATAAAGAGGAGTCGTGTAGAAATGAGGAGCATGTGACTGTGATCAAGGACTACATATCGAAGATCGAGATGAAGCTCTCAAAAATATGCGACGAGATTGATGAGATTTTGAAGCTGCTTAACTTGAGAATCATTCCACTGGAATCTTCAGGTGATTCAAAGGTGTTTAAAATGAATGGAAATTATCTTAAATATGATATTTTGCAGCTGTACGCCTTGACATAGGTCTCTGCCACTACAAATTAGGTTAATTTGAGAAGGCCAAGCAAGCATTTGAACGTGTGTTGCAAGCAAGTCATGCTAATTACCTTTTGTATAGCTTTTATACATTCTATAACTGTGGTTGCTACTTGCTAATGTCTATATACGTATGTTTCCAACTACTTATAAATGTAATTAGATTCAGAAAACGTTGAGGCCCTTGTGGCACTTGGGATTGTGGATTTACAATCAAATGAAGGTTAGTTTTATCTAGTTTTTTACAGTAAAATGTATGTTTGTATGAATCTTATTAATATCATCACATTTTTTATTAGCTTCTGTTATTTGAGGAGCAATGGAAAATATACAAAGAGCCTTTGATGTCTATCCATACTATGCAATTGCACTAAATTTTCTGGCAAATCGTTTCTTCTCTAGTCAACATTTTCTGGTTGAGCAATTGACTAAAACAACCATTGTTGCAACTAATCATGGATCAATAAGGGCACATTCCTATAATAACTATAATTTATGTTTAAGAATCTAGAAGTTTCTCTTGAAGCTGCTTACACATTTCTATAAACACAAGTTTGATCAATATATCTTTCATCTTTATATAAGAACTTGTTTTTCTTTAGTTATCAATTTAATTTCATTCCTTTATCAGGCAACAAAATTAGAAACTAAAGCATACCTATTGCCAGATGAATTTATATCAACAATCAACACTTTAAACTTGGAACATGTTCAAAGATTAAAAAACAGACTTGTTGTTTAACTCGAAGGGTCCAAAAAGTAAGAGATGAAATAGAACAGTTAATGGACGATGATGGAGATATGGCTAAAATGTATCTTACATAAAAGAAAAATAAAAAGAATGGAGTCAATTTATTATAGTGAATAGTCTATGATAGGTGAAGGTGTACAATCTTTTATAGCTCCTGTTTCTCCAGTTTCTTCACCTCCAGATTATTGGAAGCTTGAAAAATCTTTTAGTTATGCAAAAAGTAGACATGAGAGCATGAGAAGCTTAGAAAATAGGAAGCAACATATTGAAGAGATGTAGATGTTGTTGGAGGCTTATTTTGTTGTCATTAATAGCACTTTTAATAACCGTATTTGTAGCATTTTGGTTAACATTTAATTGATGTTTGTACTATATACGTGGTGTAGCAATGCATTTCTGATACGTTAATGTCTTTTTTACGTAGTGTAGCAATGCATTTATGATGAGGTTGGATTATAATACATGGCATCTATAAAGGAAGTCAATAAGCCTCAAGAGTTGATTTTACCTTTCTATGGTTTGGGACAAGTACAACTAAAATTGCGAGATTTTAAGAGCTCTCTTTCAAATTTTGAAAAAGTCTTGGAAGTTTATCTTGAGAATTGTCAGACATTGAAGGCGATTTACAAATAATATGAAATGAAGGAGAAAATTAAATGATTTTAATGTTATTTTTGTTTTATGTAGGGAGAAATTTTCATTTTGAAGCCAAAAGAAGTGGCAACTAGATCTTTTAAGGTGTACCTGATGTCTTATTAGGCAGCAAGGTATGCATGTTTAGGTAGGAACTGGTTCATTATTTTTGTCAACATATTTGTTTTCTTAAAAATCATGGTTAATTAGTTGTGAGACCTATGTATTACATGGGTTAATTTAAAATATATATATATATATATATATATATATATATATATATATATATATATATATATATATATATATAAAGGTCTAAAGATTTGAGAACTTTAAATTTATAAGAAAATAACAAAAATAATGAATTATTATTATGGAAATATTTTTTATCTTTTAAATTTAAATAAATAAACAAAAGAAACTAATAAGATTTAATTTTGAGAATTTTGAAATTAAAATGTAAGTTCATTAATGAAATCGATATCCATTTATTACTACATTTATTGTAACTATTACATTAAAATATTATGTGGAATTAAAAAAAAAAATAGAAAAGCTTATAAAATGACATGTGGAAAAAATTAATTCAAAATAACCACAAAATGACATTTGGCAAAATGAATGAGAGTGTGACAAATAAAAAAAATCATTCATTTACTAGAGTAGATACTTAATGGTTAAAACACAATCTTATATATGGCATAGCTATACTACATGATTCTAGTTTTCAAGAAGCTAATATAGCAGAGTGCCAGTTTATAGCAACAACCACAGTTTTGGACAATGGAACAATGGTATGCCAAATTAAATTATTGATAAATGAAGGATTTGGTTTGCAAATATTTATTCGACTTTATTATCTTCCAGATTCCATGGGAACCACCAAAGCATGGTTTAAAAGGTTTCTTTGAATCTATTGAGGATATGTTTTTCAAGCTTTGGAATAATATGATTGAATTTATCATTGGAAACATTATATTTCTCTTCTACCGATTACCTAAAACTCTTTGTAGGTATTTTTTTTGAACGGAAAATATATTCTACTTCTAAACTAAATTCTCCACCTATGTCCCTCACGGGACTTGAACCCTCGACCTCACGGAGGGAGGGCAACACCGGATACCGCTAGACTAGAAGCCCAATAGGTATTAGTGCTAGATTATCTAAGGTGATTTAGCATGATATGTCCTATCTTTTATAATCACTATAAAGGATCAATAGTGTTGGTTTTGATATGTAATTTCATTTTGCAGCTTAAGCGGGATTAAAACAAAATCCTGGAATGAGTCCCCCTCGTGGTGCATACCCGATGATCCAAATCAACAAATTATTGTATAGGATATATCTGATGAATATTGTGGATGAATTATTCTTGTTGACATGGCCAGATAAAAAAATATAGAACAAACTGGTCAAATTGGATTCAAAGCCAAAATGTAGGTAACTTTAAAGTTGAATAGAGCTTTTCATTTCATTAAAAAGAATAATAAAAAGTTACTAAAAATTGTTCCTTGTTGATTGATTAATTATTGTTCTTGAATCACATGTAATTTACCTACACTAACCTAGAGGGTTGGTGACATTAAGACGTCATATCAATAAAGTTCACTTCTTAGCTCAAAACACTCAAAGGGAAATTATGGTTTCGTTCTTAGGGGTTAGAGAGGTGGAGGCTGGTTATAAGAGAGTCTATGAGCAACTTAAGGTGTGTAAATAGGGCATAAACCCTAAAAACTAGGGTTTACCCCAGACGACCGTACGCCATGCATACTCCCACGTATGTGGATGACTCCGCGACCAAACCAACAAGCCAGTATGACCAGCATACTCAGATAGGGACCAATTTTGCAAGGATTTATGGAAATTATTGAAGAGGTGAAAATGATAAATTGAAGAAAATATGAAAATCTTGACCTGAAGACATGAAAATACTTTGAAATTTTGTAGCATTTTTTGTTTTAAATATTTTATTTTGTATCGAATAAAATATTTGTACAATTGTGTTTATAGATTAGTAAATAAAAATGAGTTTTTTATGATTTACTTACGAATGTTATAATATAAGAAATATGTATATATGCACCTAAAATATTGATTTATTTGGTTAAAAAATTATACTTTTTTATTTTAAATATTCCAGTTTTTTAATTTACAATTTAAAATAAATTAAAAAATATGTATTTTTTTTAAAAAAAATCAAAAATATTTATTTTTCATAAAAGAATCCAAAATTTTAAATTGTTATTTTAATTTTTAGACATTCTTATTAGTATTTCCAATAACACAACAAAATTAAACAATAAATAAGATTGATAACATGATGATTATGTCCTTAGTTAGCTAATTTTGATCTAATACTCAACATTTAGTTATCAGGTTTTCGAAAATTATAAGTTCTCAATGGATCTCATATATATATATATATATATATATATATATATATATATATATATATATATATATATATATATATATATATATATATATATATATATATATATATATAGATCCGGTAAGAAATTTTTTTTTGGTAGGAAGGTAAGAAGTTTTTTTTTCTACATATATTTTTTGACGAACAAAGTAAATGAATCACTAGATGATTCATTTGTAAGATGATTCACAAGAAAAAATTCCCAAAAAAAAATCTTTATGATTAATTTTTAAGTAAATTATGAAAAAGTTCACTTTTATGACAATTTTAGTGAATAACAACAAAATCATTGTATAAATGAATCATCAAGATGTTTTTTTAAGAATTTTTTCTTGTGAATCATCTTACAATTGAATCATATAATGATTTATTTTGTTTGTTCGCAAAAAAAATATGTAGAAAAAAAACTTCTTACCTTCCTACTAAAAATTTCCTTCTTATTTGATCTTGACTATATATATATATATATATATATATATATATATATATATATATATATATATATATATATATATATATATATATATATCTTAAACAAATAAACTTTTTAAAATTAATTAATCATAACAACAACTATAAATATCATTAAATCATATATTATATTTAATTTTATTCATAAGCAATCTGCTGGTAGATGTCTTAGGATTATACAATTGTAAAAGATATATACATTATATATAATTCAAAACAAATAATGTTTATACTAACTTATTATTAGATTTATTATATAAAAGCTAATAACAAAGTCATTGATATATTTATATATATATATATATATATATATATATATATATTTGTAAAAGAATTTCAAATATATTGTTGTATTCTGCGCAACGCACGGGTATTCGCCTAGTATAATTAAATTATATGTTAAATCTGACAATTAGGTTAAAGTATACCAAAAATGGAAAACAAAATAGATGCCAATGTTGCTTATGATCTTCCCCAAACGAGCCTCATCGTCTTTGATTCTTGTGTCAGTGAGTCCGCATCCCCTACAACCAATGTCAGCGAATCACCTCTTCAGGACTGTATCTTGTCGTTACTAGAGATTTGTTGCTTGTAATTATCTCTTTGTCGATCCGTCGAAGAACGTATCTCCTTCCCGTTTCCTATAAGGTTGTCATCGACGCCCGACGTGCTTCCTGGCATATAATCTCATCAATCGAGCAGAAAGAGGAGTCGCATGCAAATGAGGATCATGTGACTGTTATTAAGGACTACAGATCGAAGATCGAGGCAGAGCTCTAAAAAATATGCGACGGGATTGATGAGATTTTGAAGCTGCTTAACTCAAGACTCATTCCTCTGGCATCTCCAAGTGACTCAAAGGTCTTTTATCTTAAAATGAATGGAAATTAACTTAAATATGAGATTTTGCAGCTATACGCCTTGGCATAGGTCTCTACCAGTACAAATTAGGTCAATTTGAGAGGGCCAAGCAAGCGTTTGAACGTGTATTATAAGCAAGTCATGCTAACTACTTTTTGTATAGTTTTTATACATTCTAAAACTGTGTTTACTACTTGCTAATGTCTATATATGTATGTTTCCAACTACTTATAAATGCAATTAGATTCAGAAAACGTTGAGGCCCTTGTGGCACTTGGGATTGTGGATTTTCAATCAAATGAAGGTTAGTTTTATCTACTTTTTTACAGTAAAATGTATGTTTTTATGACTCTTATTGATATCGTCACATTTTTTATTAGCTTCTGGTATTAGGGGAGCAATGAAAAAGATGCAAAGAGCCTTCGATGTGTATCCATATTATGCAATTGCACTAAATTATCTGGCAAATCGTTTCTTCTCTGGTCAGGATTTTGTGGTTGAGCAATTGACTAAAACAAACATTGTTGCAACTAATCATGTCTCAACAAGGGGACATTCCTATAATAACTATAGTTGATGTTTAAGACTCTAGAAGTTTCTCTTGAAGCTGTTTACACATTTCTATAAACACAAGTTTTATCAATATACCTTTCATCTTTATATAATAACTTTTTTTCTTTAGTTATTTGTCACGACTAGAAATTTCCAAGTCTAGAAACCAAGCCAAAAGTGTCCCGTGCATGAGATAGTTGTGGCTATGCTAATATTAAATCTTGGTAATGTAATGTTTTTGAGGTTTATGCTACCCTAAAACTCCTATGAGCCATGAAAATTAAGGTAATATTGAATTTACGTCAAATATGATCACATAAACAAACATGTTAAGGATCTTACACATCCAGACCATAAACTCTTCTTCTAGGACATGTTTGACCGTAAACAACTCTCAAGGAGTCACTTTGGCCGTAAACTCCTTCAAACACCCATAAGTGGACCGTGAACCACCCTAAGCATCCAACATTGGCCGTAAACACCAACCTAGGCCACTTTAAGGCCGTGAACACCATAAGGGACCCCCCTTAGGCCGTAAACCACCTTAGTGGACTTTCCATTGACCGTGAACCTTGGTTTAAGGTCCATCTAGACCGTGAACACTTTCCAAATTAAGTGTGTTCATGGTGCTTATGAGCTGTAATGCGTAGATTTCCAATATATATCCCAGTAATTCATGCATTACCCAACAGTAACCCAAGAAAACTCCTAATCACTTCCTTATCCCATATTAAGGGGCGTAAACCCCACTTCCTCAATTCACAAATTCAATTCCTCATTCTTTAAACTTCCTGTAAACTCTCCCAAGGCTTCACCCGAGTTCCAGGAGCCATATTCTGATGGATTTTTGTACAAACAATCCTATGTGTTCATGCAACCCTAGAGTTGGATCTATGTTATCACTATTAGTTATACAACATTATGAACACTTGAAGAACCCTAAAATGCTTCTAGGAATTTCGAAATCCTCAAGGAAAGATGAAATGCATACCTCTTGTTGTTATATTGTAATAACAACTTAAATCTTGAACCTTCTTGTCTTTGAAAGCAAGTACCACAAGTGTAATACCTCTAATGGCTCACAAACACCAAGAGCAAATGGAGAGGTAATAGAGAGAAGGAAGAGGTGTGAAATTCATCCCTAGGAACCCTAGACAAGGCATGGATGAATTCTTATGGCCTTAGGGGTCTTTATATAGGTGTAGAGATTAAGGTTTCAGTCCTTATCCTTATCTAGTTGCTTGCCCACCAAGTAACCATAAGATAAGCCTTGAAAACCCTTATCCTTATCCTTTGGATGATTTCAAGGATATCTTATCCCTTGAATTCTTCCAACCTATATCTAGGATAACCATTACTATATTTTGTAACTATCACATAATTACAATTCAGCCCCTCTAGTTTAATTAATTACACTTGATCACAAAATTAATTCCTAATTAATTATTGACCAATATTAATTAAATAATTATGATTTCTCCTTTAATATATTATTCATATAACATATTAATAAATCATAATAACCTCTTTCTCTATTATTTCTCCAGTCAAGTTGCTTTGGTGAAGGCAACCCAAAAGGACCATGCACAATCGGGTCAAGTACTTGACAAATATGGTTATGGGCTTAGACACTAATCCAACAGTCTCCCACTTGGATAATTCTAGTAACTATAATAGTAAGTACTACCCGATTAGGAATCGTAGCTCTCAAAGATGCTGTCAAACTATGATCTTATCAGTAACCTATCCTTTACATAAGGGATCATATATTCCTCCATTCTAGATATCGTATAGACGTGAGACATGGATTGAAATCATTCTCTCAGTCTATGTGTTGTTTCCCGATTTCCGATTTACGACAACTGACTAATTGAACAAATCAAATTAGCCCTAGCCCGGCCGAGCATTTACATTTGTCATCACTAAATCATCGAGGGGCCCAAAGATATCGCTTTTATCCTACTTTAGATAAAAGGAACGGATAAACTTTGATACAATGCTCGCTTGCACTCACTCACCGAATCACACACAACAATATGTTTTATAACACCAAGTTACTAGTACATTTACATATTATCAATGTGCAACCGATTTGCAAGATACAACTCAGACATCTCGGTTTCAAGAATATAAGATGTTATCGTCTCACCAATCACTCGTGATACAATTCATGGAGTGATCCAAGTGAGCGTGGGCTTAATCCAATGCTCAAATCTTATTCATAAGCACTCATGAACGTTGCAGCAAACATTTACTTATGTCTAATACTCTTTTAGACAGTCCACACACCAATTCACGATAGTCTTCATTCATATCTACTTCCAACATATGAACGACTGTGGCCCGTTCGAATAATTTGACTGTTCTAAACCAATTAAATTATTCAGGAAGTCAAAACATGCAAAGTGAAACACAAGAATAATAGTAATCCCATACGGCCTCAAACCTTTGAGCATAAATAAAACACCTTTTATTTTATCACCATATTGATTACTCATTATTTGTCGTTTCGGTTAATCGACTTCTTACTTGAATTATTACACTTGTCCCATGCTCCTAGCATGCACACAATGTTTACCTATGGTTCTTTCTTTGTGAAATAGATCAAATTGAACACATTTCCAATCATTCTCATTTCACAACTCCAAATCCTTTTCCATAAGTGAAAGAATATCAAATTCTTGCTACTTATAGAATATGCTAGATTCTAACATTTTATGCAATGATCCTTTCGTAATGTCACTGCACCAAAGTCACAAAGACTATTGCCAATGATATTACAAAGTCCTCTATCGGAGATTTTTACAAGACAATTCCTTAGATATGATGTCTCTCTCTCAAATTACATTCCTTTGAACATCCTTTTGCATAAATGTTTCTAATCTATACATAGCTTTTCAATATTCAATTCCCAATATGGACACGTTTCCATATTTTCCATATGACAACTTATTCTTAATAGAATCTTATCTATTCATAATAATGTCGATATGGTCCATCCAATACCATGCTTCCAACTACTCACAAGTAACCAATCCTCGTCAAACTTTGGATTGTCCTTTGATAGTTGTTTAATTATTTTAGTCAAAACCGATTCTAGTCCCTTTTCCCTCTAAATACGCTAGACATTTGGAAAATTTTAGAATTGTCAATTATTCAAGCATTTGCAATCGACACTATACCCGAAGCGTATGGGACACGATGCATAATGTTTTATTTGTTATGTTCTCAAAATTCAAATTGTGAAGAGGAATGTCGTAATCATAATCGAAATTTTAAGAACACACTATGTACCTTTGACTAAATTTATTAACATTTCTCAACCTAAGCCTTTAGATTTGAAATGAAGCATAATATTCTCTCCCTTAATTATAGCAAAACAACTTTACAACCCTTACGACTTTGCAAGGTATAACTCTTGTTTTCTATAATTAATATTGCCAACTTGCAATACGTGTCTTAATAATCATACAATCATAACATTTATGCTCCCACTATCATGATGATTATTATAAAACATAACACTTATGCTCCCACTAGCTTTGACATGTATTCAGAAACAACTTAACTTTCAGAAAAACAATACTTATTGAATTTCTTAAGTTCATGTTTCTAATACTTAGTGCTTTGATAATATTTTATCAATGCTTCTTGAGCTTATACACCTTTGCCTTAGATAGTTCATATGTGTGTCTAAACAATTAAGACTAATTGCCAAACCTCACAATTCAAATCATGGAAAGGGATACCGTAACCATAATCGAATTCGAGAATGCAATTTGACAATCACTATCTTCTTAAAATCTTTCTTAGTGAAAGCATTTTCTCACAATCATTTTCATGAAGGAGGAAATCTTATGACACTTAGATTTAAACGGTGTATGTGTTCCTATCCATGTGAATTTGTTAAAACAAAGGTTTACGACAAATTCAAACTCATATGGACCGAACTTTCTTAATCTTGATTTCTTGCCTTATGGTAGCACGGCTGCCCACCATGTCTTCCAAGTAGTTAAGCAACTTACCTTTTCCTATCAATGTACTTTCCATTGATCAAGGTCCTTGCCTTTTATGCATTCAAATGAGAACTCCTAGGACTCACATGCATACTTAACTCAATTGGAACAGCATAGAAACAAAATAATGTCAACACGATAGGTTGTTAACCTCAACTCGTGTGCTAGTGATGATCGATAAGGTTTATTTGATTTGTTCTTGAAACCTTTCAAGAGCATTAAGACTCCCACTGACTCCTTGACATATAAGATTCTCTTGTCAATAAACAAATATTCAAGATTTAGTGTAGTTTTTATCAAAACACTTCATAAATTGGTCCTAGTTGGTCTTTGTCTTATCCAAGACATCACAACTTTCCACATTTGATAAACCTTTTAATACTTGTCACTCATTGTCACAATCTTGACTCTAAGACTTGTTTTGGAATGAAGTATGATTGACTTCTTGATTTAACCATTTCTTCAATTCTTGATTCCTCTTCTTAGACATACAATTGTACTAAGACTCACTTAGAGGATCAATTGAGATATGGTTCTTAATCATTAAGACCTATCATAAAGCATAAAAGGTACTCTCCCTTCTTCTTAGAATGGAGACACTTTTATCTTTCTGCCTACTTGATTCTTCTTATTCATTTTGCTATTGATTTAAACTTTTTCAATCAATTCAAAATTACACTTAATCTTATGAGTATAATCATATTTACTAAAATTTTAGTAAACCATGACGAATATCTTGTTACTCTTATGGTGGACTTTGACCAACACACAACTTTGTGTACTCGATCTCCTAGTCCCTCACTTAACATTTTGTCAATGAATTATTCTAATTTCCAAATATGAAATTTCTCATTCTTCGTGCAACCAAGTTGCATGATTCCAAATTTATGTCCAATTGAAAGTTGGGCGATGAGAAACTCTCCCTATTTGGTAAATTCTCGACTTTTCCATAAACACCATAAATAAGAATCATATTCATTTGTTGTAGAAATATGCAAACACCAATTTTCATAACGATTTCATTGCAAGGAAATAAACAAATAAATAAATAAGTTAAACGAAAATTTATTTTATTTATAAAAGCAGCGGAAAACATTTGTCCTTACAATGTAAAATCCATTGAAAACTATGTATTTCAAAAGGAAAATTTCTAACAACTCTATCATAACTATCTAAGCTCAAAAGCTAATCTTCAAGTCCATGCGATCAAGATCCATTCCTCATGATTAGATTCATCTTGCTCTTTCACCAAGCTTCCTTTCTTTTCACCGATCCTACAAAACATTCAAATGCAATTTTATCACATCATGTATTAAGAATCAATGAATAGGAACTTAACGGAGTTAGATAGTGGATTTTACCTGAAGCACAACCATACTCTTTGACTCTCCTATCTTTGGAATCTTCAAGCTCTTGGGGCAGACTTCTATCCAACGCACTTTCTCAAACGTAGGTCGCTTCTCTTAGAACGTCCTCGTAAGCATGGTCGGTTGACTTTCCCAACAAATACGCTCCATTGCTTCGCCAAATCATTTCTGATTCAGCAGCAATGAGCATGTAAGTTAGGTCAATGAGGTTATCGTCATGATCCATCATATAATACTTTCTTTTGAACTCATTATAAGATTCAGGGAGTTCGCAGCCAACTCATCGGGAAATGACACACCTAACATAATCAACCTATCGATGTGTGATTTCATTCCTAGAATGTGGGCACACACGGATTTACCATCTTCATGTTTCATTTCCAATAGGGCCTTAGTGATTTTGAACCTTTCAATTCTTCGATCTTGTGGGTTAAGGAGAACAATTGGAGGAGGTGGAGGAAGTGAAGCATGATTTCTTGTTCCTCGATCGAATCGTGGAATACCATCTTCATGTGGAATGCTTGTTCCACGGGATTTGGGAAGACCATAGTTGTCGAACTTTGACATCTACAAAACGGGAGAAACAAATTCAAGTTGGTCGATTGATTGAGTCCTTAGTAAATCACCCAAATGAAATACGAAGGCTAGGACCCAACACAATATTCCACAACTCGGGAGAGGGATGTCGTAACCCTAATTGCAGAATATTTGAAGGTAAGTGAATGACGATTCACTAATTTCCACCACGAAAAATGAAAAAGAAATTTAAGTTTTAAATCTATGAAAACTCCTAAATCCTTTGAGATTCATTGAACTTTCAATGGCATGTTTAAATCTTGATATGCCCCTCTTGTTTGTGACTGGGATGCCGAGGATCACAAAGCGGGTGTGAATAACCATGCAAACTTACACGGTGCCCTCACATGTTACAGTCACCTATTCGATGTGCCGGTAAACCACACACGCTCCACCGAACTATGACAAACATTGAGTCACCCTTTGCTACCTTTTCTTAGAACCATTTAGTGTGCCGGTAAACCACACACGCTCCACTAACGTCTTCGTAAGGGCACAAAGTGTAATTTCATGGAATTGCAATAATTCACTTTTGCCTAAGTAACCAAGATTGGGAATTTGTAAAACATTTAGTTACTTTTGTACTTCATTATACTTATAATGGAAAGTTTTTTTCCTATCCTACCCGTTCGGCTAACGGCCCTCCACTAGTCAAGAGTGCGGTGGGTAAGAGTGGATACCCATTCAATCGCCATTTTATAGGCAAATTCCTTAAACACCCCTTATAGACCAGATTCGTGAATGCGGCCTACTAACGGTAAGATTGACTTTTACTCATACAAATATATACAATGTTAGACTTTTAATGTTATATATAGTATAGGGTGTATTTTACACTTTTAAAATGTTAGGTGGTCAAATATAACAATTATACTTTTAATTGTAAACCAAAACTTTTATGGATTTATTAAACTTCTTTTAATTATACACCTTAATTAATTAATAAAACCATAAGGGTGTGATTTGAACTTTTCAGAACAATACTAGGGTTTTAGAATTTAACATTCCTAAATTAAACTTTTAATCAACTTTTAAATTCCAAAACTTGAGGGTAGGTTTTGAAACTTTTCAAAACAATTAGGTTTGAATCTCACTTTAAAATTTTCGAAATTTAATACTATTTAAATTAAAATTTTAAATATTAAAACTCTTGATTTGATAATTTAAATTAATATTTTAATTCAAGATAATTAAAAGGATTAGGATAAATTAATTGTTTAATTGGTAATTATCCTTCATGATTTAAATAATCCCTTATGATTCAAAAATCATGGGATAGGATAATTCAAAATCTTTAATTACCATATATAACCATTAAAGGATAATTACAAGATATAGGATAATCCAAATCCCTAAAATTTACGATCTTATCATGGGGAGGAGGCTAATTTCAAAAATCATAGGGTTTTGCAAACCCTAGATTTCGAAATCTTGAGGCTTAAGGAAAGGATTTTAAAACCCTTTCAAATTTTCGCAAATTAGGGTATAGAAACCCTAATCTCGACATTTCTAGCCTCCTAGGGTTTATTGGCTATAAACCCTAATATGTCAAGTTCATACAATTTTATAATACTAATTGAATACAATTTAACCTAAGGCTTTGATACCACTGATGGGTTTTTGTACAAACAATCTTATGTGTGCATGCAACCCTAGAGTTGGATCTATGTTATCACTATTAGTTATACAACATTATGAACACTTGAAGAACCCTAAAAGGCTTATAGGAATTTCGAAATCCTTAAGGAAAGATGAAATACATACCTCTTGTTGTTATATTGTAATAACAACTTAAATCTAGAACCTTCTTGTCTTTGAAAGCAAGTACCACAAGTGTAATACCTCTAATGGCTCACAAACACCAAGAGCAAATGGAGAGGTAATAGAGAGAAGGAAGAGGTGTGAAATTCGTCCCTAGGAACCCTAGACAAGGCATGGATGAATTCTTATGGCCTTAGGGGTCTTTATATAGGTGTAGAGATTAGGTTTTCATCCTTATTTAGTTGCTTGCCCACCAATTAACCATAAGATAAGCCTTGAAAACCCTTATCCTTATCCTTTGGACAATTTCAAGGATATCTTATCCCTTGAATTCGTCCAACCTATATCTAGGATAACCATTACCATATTTTGTAACTATCACATAATTACAATTCAGCCCCTCTAGTTTAATTAATTACACTTGATCACAGAATTAATTCCTAATTAATTATTGACCAATATTAATTAAATAATTATGATTTCTCCTTTAATATATTATTCATATAACATATTAATAAATCATAATAACCTCTTTCTCTATTATTTCTCCAGTCAAGTTGCTTTGGTGAAGGCAACCCAAAAGGACCATGCACAATCGAGTCAAGTACATGACAAATATGGTTA
The DNA here is from genome assembly GCF_052625555.1 of Lactuca saligna. NCBI lineage: Eukaryota > Viridiplantae > Streptophyta > Magnoliopsida > Asterales > Asteraceae > Lactuca > Lactuca saligna. The sequence goes on along the minus strand of NC_136420.1, from coordinate 56,317,602 downwards.
CGGGCTTAGACACTAATCCAACATATTCTTCATCAATCCTTCGAGTTCTTGTAAGTGTTTCATGCCTAGTAAATTTTTCATACAATTAGTTAATTTAAACTCCAACTCACACATAGATTTATGTGTTCATAATCTTATACTAGCTAAAATTCTCAAGAGGTTCATCCCACACTTCAAGTGTTCTAGGCTATAACTCCTCATCTCATCCCTTCAGCTACACTACCTTTTATACAAGGTGAACTTCATACCCATGTCTTTTGAGTTTTCATTGTTTTTTAGGGAGAATACAAGTCAAGGGTCTTTTGAAAATTTAGTATAATTGCTTGTTTCTGCATGTATGTTATGATTTATGTTCTTAAAGTTATGAACCCTATATATATTGGTTCAAGAACTCGAGATTTTTGGCAAGTCTTAAGGTTTTGAACTATATATCACAAAGTGGATGTTAGAAACAAAAACTAATATGTTTATGAAATATAAATCATAAATTTATATATCAAGAATCATAAGGTTTTGCTTCAAAAATTGTTTCAACAAATTGTTAAACATAATATTTTGGAAATGGTTAAATTGGAGTATTAATGATATTTTGGGGACCATTTTCGGCCCCATATATATATATATATATATATATATATATATATATATATATATATATATATATATATATATGGTTAGGATCAAACGTGAACAACAAATATTGTATGAATGTATGACCATTTTTTGTCCGTTTGATTGAAAAAAAATTAAGGGTTTTGATAGCAGGGTACATGTTATTAACATGGGATATCATTAATAGATAATTACACTTAATTAACTTAATTAATTGTAGGAGTAAATTAGTCAAATTGGTTAATAAATATTTATAGAAGATAAGAATATTATATGATTAGTAAAGTTGTTTGAAGATTTTTTAATGTTGATTATTGTTCATGCATTCTTTAAGAATCTTGTATACTAAATTTTGAATATTGAACATTCTTTAAGAATACCTTCATTATTTTGGTTAATCTTTTTTTATTATTGTGTCTGCATTCTTTTAGAATTAACCATTCTTAAAGAATACAAAATCATTAAAAATATTTCATACGACTTAAGCAATTTTAAAGAATAGGATTGCATATTTTCTAAATAATAAGAATTTGCATCAAAATAATAGTTATTCTAATTGCAAAATTGACACATTCTCCTGATAATTATGCAAAAATTAATACAAAACCTAATATAATTTGTTGATGCATTCTAAAACATTACAAATACATGCTGAAATAATGTACATTCTTTTAGAATGAGACTTCTTTATAACATGCGAAAGAATATAGGAACACTAAAAATGAAGAACAAAATTGCAACTTTTGTTGATCTCTTTCTTTATATATATAGCTTAAGCATGACTCTAAAAAATATAGAAACATCACAAAGAATATGCCTTCTTATAGAATCTCATAGAATGCTTTCTTAAATAATATCAATAACAGTCATTCCTTAAGATTATTGAATTGTAGGTCAGGTGGTTCAACTTCAAACAACTGCAAAACAGATTTGAAATTTTAATTGTCATGACATGAAAATAATAATAAAAACTAAAATTTTAGACTATTGTTCATAATAGTCTCGTATACGCGTTATCTCCATAGTTGAACAATGAAATCAAGAATCCATTGTCAAAAGTTAAATTTACTATAAACTGGATTTGTGATTCTAATATAACAATATTAAATTGCCAAAAAGTAAATTTATGAATCAATAACAATCCAAAAAGTGAAACAATATTTAAGAAACTTACAGAGTTGTAAAGACATCCTTGAAAATGCAAGAAACTCTCGGAGATAATGTTGCCCACATCGTCTTTACGTCACTGCTTGGCTGAACAAAATTTCTTGGTCAAAGAGTCAAAGAATCTTGGTCTTCGCCACAACCACAATGAAATTATGGTAACGAGGGGGCATGGGAATCGAATTGTAGGGTTAGCGATAAAGAGAGGTATGCTAATCATCGGTCATGGTATGGAGATTAATAAGGGTTAATCCAATAATTATGGATTTTGTTTATAATCTATTGATTAAGTTTCCAAAATTAGAGTAATTAATTTTTATAATAATTTTTTTAATTAACTAAATTACTATCATGTTATTATCAAATAATTGGTCCACATCTAGTCATACATTCACACAATATTTATAGGTTACACATGAACCTAACTCTTTCTCTCTCTCTCTCTCTCTCTATATATATATATATATATATATATATATATATATATATATATATATATATAAGGACCATTTTGGAAAATGGAATAAAATTGAAGAATTATTGAACATCTCAATTTTTAAAGAACCAAAAATGAAAGTTTTGAATAAATAAGGGCCTTTTTGAATATTTTCATAAATATAAGTCTAAAACGAATATTTTAGAAGAAATTGGCCATTTTCAATAATTCATCTAGTTTTGAACCAAATATGACACCTTTTGACAAATATGGGTCTTATTTGACGATTTATAAAAAGAAGGGTCATTTTTGCCAAAATCGATATTATTAGATCAGTTTTGATAAATATGATTCAATGTAGATTATTTTTCAATAATCAAAACAAAGTGATATACCTAGCCAATGAGCGTAATTATTCTTATTTATTAAATAACTGATTTCATCGGTTAGCACACATATCTGTTAGTATTCTAGTTAGATGCATCTCCAAAGTACCTAAATATATAAATATATTAGTGTACGTTTAAAATCCTGTAAAGAGTTGTAACCAGAGTCTCCTGGAGGGAGAGCAAGAATTTTTGTATAGATCTATACGGGGTTGACACCCCGCACCTTCGTTGTTCGCTACAGCTAGACCGGCCAGTCTAGGGTGACAAATGTCTTTAATCGATTTGGGCACCTGAGAAGCGCCAAGACAGGTCTCTGTCATATTAGTATGGTTATAACGGCTCACTAGAATATAATAATGTATTTAGAAATTTATGTAAGGAAAACCTTACAAATATATACAAGAAATATATGATTTTCTGGAGAAAAACAATTTCACAATTTCGAAAGATGATAAACTAAAATACACACATGCAACTCTACTAGATAGAAAATAAGATTGGTAACATGACGATTGTGCCCTTATATATATATATATGTGTGTGTGTGTGTGTGTGTATGTGTGTGTGTGTGTGTGTGTGTATATATATATATATATATATATATATATATATATATATATATATCTTTATACTTTAATAAGCATTTAGCCCTAAATGCTGAATTTTAAGAGGTATAAGCTCTTATGCAATATGTACAATAACTTTATGCATTGAAAATGCTGAATCTTATTTTGGTCTAGGGTTGAAAAAGTCAAAGAAAAATAACACTCCTTTGTTTGACCCAATCCCACCCCTATCCCATCCAACAACATAGCCTCGGATATCTGCTTATATGTTAACCCATTCCACCATTATCGAAAACTCATTCAATATGAAGACTAATTCAAATAGCCATCACCCCCATCACTAATCCTATCCAACATGCTTCCTCCTATGTCGCACTTTCTTCCGCCATATAATACTATAGCTCAGTTAATCTTCACCATTTATATAACCGTCCCCCACCTCCACTATAATTCTCTATTTCAATGGTTCTGATCATCTCTCTCTTTCATTCGACAAATGAAACGCCGCCATCGACTATCACCTACACCACCATCATCGGCTACTACCACTACCACCATCTCGCTATCCTCGGCAAGCAACGAACCAAAACACTCTTTTTTTTTCTTTTATATATATATATATATATATATATATATATATATATATATATATATATATCTTTCTATCTCTCTTGAATAACATTGCACCACCTCGATTTAGGGTTTTGTTTTTCTAATTTGGTATAATCATCTAACTCCCTATTTAATGGTGTGTGGTTAATATTTATAGCTTTTTATCTCCTTTATCGCTCTTAGTTTTGATTGTTTTTTTTTCAAATATTGCTTTTATGAATTTCCATCATTGCTCATCTCTTTCTCTCTGTCTTTCATGATTTCGCCATTTTGGTCTATCCTTTCTGCGATCTTGATGATTCTACGATTTACATACGTTTTTGACAATGGAAGGCACAATGTTGGAAAAACCATAAAAAAGCCAAACTTTGTGGTTGACACAGCTACCCATTGGCATATGTTGGTCTTGGTGATGGTTTACATCTATTTTCAACCAAGATAAGAATATTCAGCAGAACCAAGTGGGTTAAAACCGAAACAGGTGAAAAAAAAAAACAAAAACCAAAATTAGTGTTCATATTGATCTATGTCCAATGATTTTGTTATCATTCGTTAACAATCCTTGTGTTTATATTTGCAGTTAATCTACCCTTATTCGTCCCACAAAATCAAGGAGAGCGTGTATACTTGGTCCTACAGGAAAGTTATGTTTAGTTCTTGACTGTATTAAAGTTCACAATTTTTTCATTTAATGAAAAGGTTATTTTTGGCAGCATCAAGTAGTTTCGATAGAAGATTTAATAGAAACTTTTGATGGGCAGAAGCTCTAATCTCATGTAATTTACTCTCTTTTTTAAATCTATGTGATTAGAATTGTAAAGTATACTAATAATTTACCATTGATAGTAATTTAGCTCCGTTTTTTTTATTATTATTGCATCTTACTTTACTTTATACTATTTACAACATTTTAAAACATAATTGTATAAGAAACATAATGAAATGGGCATTTCCAGTACCTAATTTTATTGATTATTGCATGTGTTCCTATAACAGGTGTTAGTGTAGTTGGAAGTAATGTTATATCTTTGCCTCAACTTATAATCCATCTCCTTCAGTAGCTAACATAACCACCACCTCCTCTATTCTCCTTATCTCTTCCTAACTGGTTACCTTCACCACCACACACCATTATCCATGTAGCAAGAAAATATATATTTTCTGCATATGTTTACTTCGATTGATGTATTTATTGTAGGAAATACAGTGGAAATGGACTTTATGCTTCTTCATAGCAATTTCGGGTATATAATGTGTTTCTTGACTCTTTTTTTTAACCGAGTCACTGAATTTTTGTTATTTATTTATTTTTTTGAGTAAATTACTGAAATCGTCCCTATGGTTTGGTCAAAATTGCATGTTTGGTCCCTAACTTTTTTTTTTCACTCGGATCGTCCATGTGGTTTGATTTTGTTGCGTTTTTCGTCCCTATGGTTTGATTTTTTTGCATTTTTCGTCCCTTACATACATAAAGTTAGGGACCAAACATGCAACTTTTACCAAACCATAGGGACGAAAAACGCAACAAAAGCAAACCACAGGGACGATCCGAGTGCAAAAAAAAAGTTAGGGACCAAACGTGCAATTTTAACCAAACCACAGGGACGATTTCAGTAATTTACTCTTTTTTTTGTATGCATGTTTTTCTCAAATTTGGGTTGTTTATTATATAAAAATATTGTTTATTCGATATATCTAATTTGTATAGGAAATCATATGTAATTTCTTATGGTTTCAACACATTTTGAAGGTAAACATCATATGGGTTTTGACTAGAAGGCATCCCCAAGACTAAGTAAGTTATTTTCTAGCCCTAAACCGATGTATGTTTTTAATGTCAAACTTTATCTATGTTTTCTTCATCGTTTTGATTTTTTTGGTATCATTTATGATGATAATACTTTAGTACAAAATTGAGTAAGTTATATTGTGTTTCTGATTTATGATTTCCAAGTCTTACTTTATTAAATTCTGTTGTGTGCATATGTTTTTTTAGCATTTCTTTTAATGCCTTAAAGTTAAAAGATCCATGCTTGATAGTGTTGTACTCTCTTATATGCTAGAATATTGGTTTGAGATAGCCATACACAAAAAGGAAAGAAGATATGCTTTTAGAATATACGTTGCATTTTCCCCTGTCATATTCCTTTTTCAACTTTGATTCTTCTACAGTTTTGGTTCGTTTGCTACTTTTTAACTTTTTTTTATAACATGACAGATAGGAAGCGGTGGGGGTGGGGTGGGGCTAGGAGCAATCTTGATGAAAAAATGATACCAGAAACATTCGATGAAGACTATTATAAGAAAAAAAACATACAAACAAGGTAATTGGGTTATTTTTTTATGAACAACTCCATAATGTTGTGTATCAATGTCAGTATATACTTTGCAAAGAACACAAATACTAATGTTGTTGGATAGAGCCATTTGGTTGCTGAAAATAGACCAAAAATAATATGAAGTTCATGATTAGGTCAAAGGATCACTTATAACTAGAAGTAAAAAAATCATGTGAATGGTGAAAGGAATCTCTCATGAACTATGGATACTTACTAATTTATAAGATTAATTTTCCTGTCATGAACTATGGATGCAAAAATTAATTCTTTGCTAACTCAGGTTTATAAATGGGTGGTCAGAGTATTCTTGCACATGAATTCACAGTTATAAACAACAATCATATTGTTCAGGTTCCTGCTGGGTCAGATGCCCCTTTTTTCCAGATTCATTGATATGAAGTAATTAAGGAAATACAAAGGATGTTGAATTGAATCTCATAGGGTTATAGATGTTGAAGACTAGGAGGCTCCACATGGGGTTATAAAGTTAGACACTAACAACTCATAAATAAATAGAAGTAGGACGTTGTAATACACAATTGCATGCAAGTGTATTGTTATATCTTGCATTCAACTTTAAATTAAATTTGGGCTGAATGAAAACAAAACAATGTTATATCTATTACGAAATCATAGGTGGTTATCTACATTGGTTGGTCAAAAGTAACCTTAGAGTTGCAGGAAAAAAAAGGCATTAGCCAAATTAGAGTTTATGTTATGCAATAAGTGTCCTTAGGGCTGTAAACGAACTGAACGTTCGGCGAACCGTTCGTGAACTGTTCGGCGGGAAGTTCGTTTATGTTCGTGTATTTAATAAATGAACGAACATGAACAAAAATTATCATTCGTTTAGTTAAATGAACAAACATGACCAATGGTCTCGTTTGTTCATTTATGTTCGTGAACGTTCGTTTATGATGTTCATTTACGTTCGTTTATGTTCATTCATTTAAGTTTATTTATATTCATCTATATTCAATTGTTTTTTATTATATTGCTATATTATATGTTCGTTTATGTTCATATATGTTTAATTGTGTCTTTTTTTTTTTTTTTTTTTTTTTTTTTTTTTTTTTTATCTTTGTTCGTTTATGTTCGTTTAGCATGTTCACGAACATAAATGAACGAACATGAACAAAGTACTTTGTTAAACGAACGAACATGAACAAGAAAATCTCGTTCGTTTATCCGTTCATGTTTGTTTGTTGTTCGGCTAACTTAAACGAACGAACATGAACACGACCTTGTTCGTGTTCGTTTGGTTCGTTTACAGCCCTAAGTGTCCTTTTTCTTTTCTCAAATTTGTTTTATGGTTGTATTTTTTAGTTTTCAAGACATTAAGTTTTGTGATTTATTTATGTGTCTGATTTGTAATTACATATTACCCTTATTTACATAAAAGTTAAAACTGATAGGTTATAAATGGGTGAATATAGGCATGTTTTGGACATAGTTGGATTATATTAATTAGAAATAATCGTATCAAATTTTTTATGGTTTTGTTTAAAATAATTTGCTTGTCTAATGTCACAATTTTTTTATTATTACATTAATAGTCTTATTTAAAAAACAAATATCAAATGATGCATGTATTAAACAAATATATATTTGGACGGTCGTTATACATGTTTTTTTAGATAAATTTGTTGAACTTTTCAAATTAATCCTTAACCTTATCATATTTTCAAAACAAAGTTAATCCATTATATCGTCATTTACATAAAAGTTAATGACGGAGTCTTCAAACAATAAAGTTAATTAGGTGTCTCTATTAAAACATATAAATCTAATTAAAATTTATGTTAAGCATCAAATATACCATTGTAATTGGATTGGTTCCTAAATTTTAATATCCTTATTAGATTGATAATGTTTTACATGGAAACTTTCGATGTCATTGCCTATAAGGATATCACATGGACAAGTTTATATCTTACGCCCTCATTGTGAACAAAGACGTATCTATAAACAATACTTCAATGAGGCTTATCTATGCATGAAAACTATCCCATAGAAAATAACTTCCCCTCTAAAAACTAATTTATGAAAAACTATCTATACCTGTCGCTTGGCGCGGGTAAACGGCTAGTATATATAGATAAATAAGTTCAATTGATAAAATAAAAAATATTGAGAATGGGGGAATGATTCTCGATCAATCATTTATTTTTGACGTAAAAGTCTCCAACGTACCGGCGAAAATGAGATAGAATACACATGTGTTTTCCAACAAAACATGTTTCCTTAAACTATGTTAATCATTACCATGGACGGCTCAACAAGTTTGGAGGCTCTAAGTAGGGATGGCAAAAGAAACCGAACACGATGGTGAAAACTGAAAACCGACATATTAGGGTCGGGTTAGGGGTCAGTTAATCGGGGCCGGGATCGGGATTGGTATGCTTTTAGAAAATTTCCGCGGGTTTAGTTATGGGGATGGTAAACAAAATACCCGTCCCGATTACTGGAAACCAAAACCGAAACTGAAACCCGTTACCTGAAACCGTTCATATGATTATATATATATATATATATATATATATATATATATATATATATATATATATATATATATATATATATATATATATAAGTCATAATTTTCCGATAAACCGAGAACTAAATATGGAGCGTTAAATCAAAATTAACTAATTAAGGGCACAATTGTCATGTTACCAATCTTATTTATTGTTTAATTTTTGTATTATTGGAAATATTCATGAATATGTCTAAAAATTAACATAATAAATAAAATTTTCAGATTTTTTAATAATAATTTTTGATTTTTTAAAAATTGCAGATTTTTTTAATTTTTTTAGAAAACATGATTTTTTTTAAATTGAAAAAAAATATATTTTTTTAAAAGTTCCTGCAATTTTTTTAAAAACATTAAATTTATAATAGTCAGTAAAAAAACCGGAATATTTAAAAACGAAAACTGTAATTTTTAACCAAAAAAATCAATATTTTAAATGCATATATGCATATTTTTTCAAGTACATATATGCATACTTCTTATACTATAATATTCGTATGTAAATAATAAATAAAAAACTATTTTTATATAATCTATACACATAAAAGTACATGTATTTTATTCGATACAAAATAAAAAATAAAAAACAAAAATGCTACAACATTTCAAAGCGTTTTCATGTCTTCGTGTCAAGATTTTCATATTTTCTTCAATGTATCACTTTTCACCTCTTCAATATTTTCCACATATTCTTTGAAATCTACAAGAAAATTAAGAAAAAAAATTTGATTAATGCACAAACACTCATAAAAATACATGTGTGCATAGATGTAATTTATATGTGATTCAGTTGTGATTACATGTGAATCACATAAAATTCATATGTGATTCACTTGTGAATTACATGTGAACTATATATGATTCATATGTGAATTACATGTGAATCACATGTGATTCATTTATGATTTACATGTGAATTACATGTGATTCATCTGTGAATTACATGTTATTTACATGTGAATCACAGGTAATTCATACATGATTCACTTGTGATTTACATGTGATTCATATGTGAATTATACATGACTTACATGTAAATCACATGTAATTCATATATGATTCACTTGTGAATTACATATGATTCATATATGAATTACATATAATTTACATGTGAATCACATGTAATTCATATGTGATTCACTTGTAATTTACATATAAATTACATGTGATTTACATGTGAATCACATGTAATTCATATATGATTCACTTGTGATTTACATGTGATTCACATGTGATTTATATGTGCTTCACTTGTGATGTATATGTGATTCATATGTCAATTACATGTGAATCACATATAATTTATATGTGATTCACTTGTAATTCAGTTATGATTTACATGTGAATCACATATGATTCACTTGTGATTTACATGTAAATTACATGTGATTCATATGTGAATTACATGTGAATCAAATATAATTCAAATGCTTAAAAGTTGTTATGTTGTGAACAAAAAGAATTCAAGTATTTATTTTATTATTTTTGACTTTTTTTTGTTAGATGATTTAAAGAGCATAATAAAGTAAATAAAAATAACAAAACTTTGATATATTAGAGCTGATAAATTGAAGAAAATATGATAACACATTTTATCATACAGATAGATTCGTAATTTAGTAAAAGCTCATCATTAATACATTACAAAACAAGTGTTAAAAGGTTATAAGGATACTTAATTTAATAAATGGCTCCATCTAAAGAAACCCGATTCTTATCCTTTTTGTTTATGAAAGTTAAAAAAAACACCCTTCAACTTCTTACTACTTCACAATATTGTAGCAAAAAAAGATGTACGAATTTACAGAAAGATCCTTTAATTTCAAATAACTTCACAATATTCCATTAGGTTTTTTATTTCATTCCATTATACCATATCAAACAAACATATGATATGATTCATGAAAGATACTTACGGTGTAAAAGCATTTATAGCAAGATAGTCCTCCCTCAAAAGTTTAGCAGTTTCCAAGGTAATTTTATCCGTTTCAGCCAAAGCATATTTACCCACTAGCTACAACCATCAAATATTCATATACATATATAATTCTCATCAAATAAAACATATAAAATATAATAAAACCACCAACATACCTAGACAATCTCATTTAGGTCGTCTTCTCTCTGCAACACCTCACAAGCTTTTGTCCTAATGTTGATGAAATCCAAATCAAATTTCTTATAGAATAATTTTAATAATAAAAATACTTATTAACAATGTGTCAGGTTGTTTATAGAAATCAATATTAAGAAATTAGGACATACTAGAGCTAATTAACAAAAAACATAATAAGCACTAAAGCATCTTGTTGTTTGTGATCAAATCAAACAAAGGTGAAGAGTATAACAACTAACAGAGAGATTGAGAGCTTAACATTGTATTTAGATGAACTATATAAAAATATTCAAATAAACTAAATGACAAGATATGCAATTTCACAGACAATTATGCTCTAATTAGAGATTAGTTATAGGAAAAAAAATGAAAATCAAAACCTATAAAAATATCATATTTTATTTCATGTGAAGGTAGACAAATGAAGAAAGAGGTTGGAGGTCACTCACTTAAGTGATTATTTATATGTAAATTTGGATAAATTCAAAAATGGATGACTGCATGAAATGGACTTGTGTGATTTGCATATGGCAGAAATAGTGTAACTGATGCTTCTTCAGCCATATATAACAAGCATATGAAAGTTAGAGGGTTGTTTAGTCTTATAAAGTTAGTGTGGAAATAATACATGATCAAGTAGCTATTGTGAAAATAAATTGTAACTGACCTTCACCACTATATCTCACATGAAATCATATTCAAAACGTTTTAGTATTTTATTTCATGTGTACATAGACAAATGAAGAAAGAGGTTATAGGTTACTCACTTAAGTGATTATAATAAGCATCAAATTCCATAAGGACTTCTGCGATTGTATACACCACTCCCTCTGATAATTAGTTTCACTAATAAAATGAACATAATCTCAATTTAATTGCTAAAAATCATTTTCCTTTGTTATTGTCATTATAGGAAGAAGTCTTATCACTTTTCTTTGTTTCTACTTCTTCTCCACTCTGAACATTAACGTGGAAGTAAATTTTATAATCACCAAAATAGGCAACAAATTCTAGCAAAATAATTAAGGAGATAGGCAACAAATTCTAGCATAATAATACCTAAATACGTGAAGCGTTGACAAGTGAGAGAAGCAAAAAGATGCATTAACCTCAAGTTTGTGCATTCGATTGAAATCAGTGGTGATTGTTGAGGAAATTAACGGTGATTTTTGTAGATCATTAATCTCCAATGATCCGTTGATCTGTTCATTCATGTATTCCCCATCAATGATTTGTATATTACTGAGTGTGGATAGGAAGTCGTCATTTATAATAGAATATCAGAAAAGCATCATGAATCAAGATCAATAGCTTTATAATCGACAAAGGCGGAGGTATCCATGGTTTTTGAGGCGGAGGTATTCAATTAACCTATACTAAAAAAGGAAATTTTCATATTTTTAGGGATAATTAGTTCCGTCATTTTTATAAATCTGAATAATTTATATTAGTTTAAATTTAAAATCTGATTTTATTTTGTTAAAATGACAGAATTCCAACCATAAACTAGTAAATATATTTTCGATTTAATTTTTGCAGAATATATTTCCAATGCAAATGTTTTTGATAATTAACATGATTTAAGAATTCTTGATATTATTCATATACATCCAAGTTGGGTCTATTATTTTATTCCTAATACACATCCGAAATAAAATATAAATTCATACATATTGTTACAGACTAATATCGTTATACATTTTAATATAGTTATACATATTCTAACAGAATATCATCAAAAATGAATAAAATTCTTACAAAATAGCACTCCTGAATATACAATTATTGAACAAATACACTTGATCTTCTTCAGTGGTCCATATAATCCACTTGATATTCACATATATACTTGTTGTTGAACTCAATTCTAAATATTTATCTTGTATGATCAATATTGAATTCCTCCTCCATACAATTCTGAAAGAATAAGATACATTACTCGTTAGTATTACCAATTAAACAAATATACTTGTTGTTAACAAACAATCTCAAAAGACATTCTAACAGAATGCATGTATATAAATAAATTCTAACAGAATACATTATAGAATGCACTAAAATCATAGTTTTTGCTTCTATATGCATAAACATTCTAAAGCATGTATAAATGTATTATGTTAGAATTACTAGCAACACATGTTTTATGTAATATTTATATTCTCATAGAAAGAATATGTGTTTGCATTCTGATATGAAAAAAAAACAATCAAGTAAATAGAAAATCAAGAACAATCTATCATTATTTAAGTCAGATTCTAAATTACAACATCAACCTGAATGATGGGTATTTAAAATTAAAGAAGAATGAGAGCACGGTGGGTACACTAGTGAAATCGGAAATCAATAGGAAGGATAATCAAAAATTAAAGAATCGATCTAATAAAATATTAAATCACAACATATTATGTAATCCAATCAAATCTTAATTAAAACATAATACAAAGGACCATGTGATTTATGAAAGTGAGATTCACTATTATTTTATGAAAAGTTTGATAGAAATATTGAACAATAATATTTTGAGTAAAAAAAGTTTCGCCTTTCTTAATGTTTTTGAAGATCTAACACAATTGTCAAGCTTTGAGGTTCATTGGCTTTAATAATGGTATCAATTTCTTTCTTTCTCTTATATGATCAATATGCATTCCTTCTCCAAGCCATTTTGAAAGAATAACATGCATTACTCATTAGTATTACCAGTTAAGCAAATATACTTGTTAACAAACATTATTAAAGACAATTTGACAGATTGTTAATCATAACTGATTGTGATGAATCGTCGAATATTCTTTTTGATGATTACAAACATTACTTATTTAATGGAAAATATACAATGGAGAATGATAGTGTATTCAAGTAGAATACTTTTTTACTTTTCCTATCTTGGAATGCTTTTTACTTTTCATACGTTGACAAATAAGAAGATTGATATCAAATTATAATAGACATTCGGATATTAAAAAAATCCAATAAAGACTTTGTATTGCTTAAGCTTGTAACCAATATAAAAAATATGGCACTAATAAATTAATAAAATAATGGATTTTAATTAATTAATAATCACATTCTCTAAAACCACAATCACGATTAACATAAGATTTGTCGAAAACTTTCACTAAAAGTATCTAGATGTCATATTAGTAGGATGTAATAATAGCAACAATCTTGTAAAACACAACTACAAGTGAAAATTTTTAAAATATCTTTTATATTACAAATCACCATTTAGAATTCTACGAATTAACCAAAATTCAAGATAACATTTGAACATAGTTATCTAGGACTTCCTTATCATTAACATATGGTAACTGTTTCCTATGTATGTGAAACCAATGTATTATCAAATTTATCTCGTATTTGCCGATATTTAATATTACAACAATCAATTACTCATTACCAGGACCAAATTTCCTTAAAAAAATAAACGATATTGAAATGAAACACTTGCATGGTGATCGGTAGATTACATCAACATCAATAAGTAAGAGACATAAAAAAAAAACTAAGATTTAAAATTGCGATTGATGTACTGGAAGAACTGAAGCACCATCAAAAAATCAAAATTGAAACAAAGATGGATGAAAAGAGGGAAACGGGGGCTTCCATACCGTAGAGGTGCGGGGTGCCGATCGGAGAACGAGAGATGGATGCAAAGAGGGAAGCAAGCCCTAAGTTGAAACAGGGTAGTAGTTACCCCTTGAACTGATTGTTTTTAGAAAAAACATGAATTGGATGGTAATGTTATAAGATTGTGCAAACTAATTCCTAATTCAATGGGATATTTATTGATTTTATTTATTTACCATAATTAATCATAGCTAGGATTACTAATATACCCTTGTAGATTTATTTAATGATTTAATATTTATTTCTCTCTATCTATCTCTCTCTCTCTCTTTCTCTCTCTCTCTCTATATATACACACACACACACACACACACACACACACTAGACGAATGCCCGCGCGTTGCGCAGAAGCATCTACATAGTTGAAATATTTACAAATATATGTTTTTTTTAAATATAACAATAATGTTGTTGTTAAATTTGATATAATAATTTGTATACTAAGTTGATATAATATATTGATTATTTTAAATTATATGATAATATATATATTTATTAAAACTGCACAATCTCAATCTTTTGAATGACCTCTACCCGTGGATTACTCATGAATAAAATTAAATATAATATATGGTTTAATGTTATTTATAGTTGTTGTTATTATTAATTAATTTTTTAAAATTTATTTGCTTAATGTTTTAATTTCTACCATTGTAATTATTTAAAACATCAAACAATTTATTTTTTATTTTAAAGGTAACTATATAATCATTTATATAAAGTTATTTTTAACTATTGTTATTGTAAGTTATTTTATGCTATTTATTTGAAAACTTTTAACGATTATAAAAATATTTTAGAGAATATTTTAGTTAAATTCATATTACAATTTAGTTTTTGTATTTAACGGTACAATTTATCACTTTTAACTATTCACAAAATATTTTTTTTGGGTTTTTTAAGTGGAACTGAGATTTATATTGATGTTGATCCTGTAATGTTTTATTTAAATTAAGAATTTAAGTATTTTGTCAAAATTATTCAAAAGTTGTAGCTTTAAACTGATAATGGTTTACATACAACAACATATTAAATCTAATAAATAAAGTATAATATGTTAAAAGTTAAAGACATAACTTTATAAGTAGAAGTAAAAATATTGTTTTAATATTGAAATTTAGTTTATTTATGATTGCACTTTAGATTTGATACTTATTTAACCTTATTAACCAACTTATAATCATTATTAGAAAGTCACTATAATTTATCACTTTTAACTATTTACAAGATATTTTTTAGGTTGTTCAAGTTGAACTAAAATTTATATTTAAGTTGATCCTGTAAAGTTATACTTAAATTAACAATTTAAATATTTTAAGCAAATTGTTCAAAAATTGTAGCTTTAAAATGATAATGGTTTACATACAACAACATATTAGACCTAATAAATTAAGTATAATATGTTAAAAGTTAAAAACATAACTTCAATGTCGACTGTGACTGCGAGTCTATAACTCTGATTCCAATTTCATGAACAATGAAGAAATTTCGGTTTAGTTGAAGAAATCTGGATGATTATTTAAAGTTGGAGGAAAATTTTTGATGATGAATGAACTGTGATCGAATTCTCTATAGTTACGTATTTGTGATTAAAGTTTATTAATATATTTACAAGTTTGTCACCGTGTATTTTTTTCTTAGATTAAATAAGTGGTTGATAATGATTCTCTCATTCTCAACCTTTTTTATTTTCTCAATTGAACCCACCTTTATATATATATATATATATATATATATATATATATATATATATATATATATATATATATATATATATATATATATATATATATATATATATATAGAATATTGGCATTTAGTTTTATAAAGAGAAATGGAGTAAATATTATTATATATTCATTTAATACCCCGTAATAAATGTATCCAACATTTCAATAAACTAAAAAACAGTACTTAAAGTATTTTATATCTATCATATTTTTCCTTAATGGGAAATCTCTTACAAAATTCATCTATTTATTTTCTTGGTTCATGGAAACTTTTGTATGTTTAACGGTAAAATATCCAAAAAACTTAGATTAAAACCATTTTTATTCTATTTTCTTGTTTTCTTTCTTGACATCTTTCCATTTTATTATGCACATAGAAAAGAACCCGAAAGAAGAGGGACCAGATTTGCATTATTCAATAACTGAAGGAGAAGATTTGATTTTATTATGTTGCTCGACATCCATGCACCAGAGATCAATTGCCTATTTATAGACGTCAAAAGCCCACAGACTAGCACTACTCTTGCTTTCATAGTTCGCTCTTGTGCTCCCAAAATCTTCCAGTTCACACCGTCACCTCAATTCAGAGCTCTGAATTTGGTTATAATCAGCGAATCAAACTTCAATCGATCAATCATCAACTGTTTTCTTTCGCCATGAGACGATCTTCGCAGAGAACTTTAACTAAATTAATCCGGAGGTTGCTTGAGAAGTTGAACGAAGAAAATTACGACTCTGTGGTTGACAGACTCTCTCAGGCATAAACTTTTTTCCCAATTTCTCGTATCTGAAAACCCTAACTGGTTTATTTTAGTCGCATCTGTTTCTTTGTTTGTTCACGACACACACTAATTATTAAGTTAAATTAACCCCTAAATTTTGTATTTTTCTGCGGAGATTTTGAGCGCGATGTGCAGAAATCTTTGTGGAAGTAAGATCACTTTGAAAGCAACAATTTTGAGCTATGATTTTTTTAACTGTTTTATTTGTTCTTGTTGGTGGTTTAATTCGGAATGAGTTGGTGCTTTCGAGGTTAATTGCCGAGTGGTGTTACATTTAATTGGAAACGAAATTTGGGCGTTGAGCACAATTTTCTTGAGGTTTGGTTGACTTCACGTTTTTTGTGTTCATTAAAACGCGATTATAACCTGATAAGGCTCGAATTTTGAATCAAAGAAGAGGCATTTGCTCACCCTTCTACCATTGAAGAAGGGTTGACGAGTGGCCTTATTCTTGTTTTCCATATAAAAACCATGTTGTTATGGCAAACTTACTATTTCTTAAGGGAAATTTTCATATGTTTGAAGCATGTTTTTTCTGTTATTAATGAAATTGAACATTACTTTAAAATAGTTTGCCATGTGGTTCCTACATACAATGTAATTGTATGAAATCGTAAGCCTATCGCAATTATTTTATGGTTATCATGCCTGTTTCACTTTCATACGAGTCTTTTTGCACATTAGGACTACATGTTTTCAAAGGGTAAACAACTTAAATTATGAAATACAGGAGTTAAGAAATTCTAGAACTACAACATAATATTTTAATTTGTTATTCTACTAGTCCAGTAATAGATAAAAAGAGGATTATTCTGTTTGATCCAGTACTTTGAAAGTACTTTCCTTGGTGATCTATCTCTTGCAGTTATCATTCAAGGTCAAAGGTGCCAGTTAACTTCATTGGTTGCTATTTAAAGGAAGATATATTTGAAAGATTTAAACATAGTTTTATCTTTTACTAAATCTTTTACTTATTCAAAGGGTACTATTTGATCATCTAATTATCGTTGTCATTTCTTCCTAATTGTCTATCAGCTATGAAACATTTCTTCCTAAATTATATCGTCTAGAACCACTAGGAATAACAACTGGTGATTGCGAAGACAATGACACGGATGAACATTCTAACAGTTTAATGTTTGAAAATTCAATATAAGATTTGTATTTAATTATTCAGAGGGAAGAATACTATAGTAGAAATCTAGTATTTAGGTTACGTATCTTTCGCGATTCAAAATTTATCCGAAACTATGTTTAACTTTTATATCCAGTATCTTTGGAGATTATAAATATTATAAGAAAGTCTTTTGTTGTCTTTTTCACTATTCTAAATATGGAAGTCTTGGAGCTTTAAAATGTTCTATGAAATACATGCAAGAATAGAACATGACATTGACACATTGGCAATATATCGGAAAGCATCCATCTCAAGTTGATATAATGTTCTCTTTTCGCAGTATATCGAACGTGGAGCAGACGATAGTATATTACTTATTGAAAACTGCGTGCTTCACTTCAACATTTTTAAAAAAGACTTAAAGACTACTCCATTAGAACCTGCATTTGCTTCTATCTTTAAAAAGCTGATAGGAAAGCCTTACTTCTGTAAGGTGTTTTCCTGTTTCAGAAAGTATACTCACATCAGTGAAACATTCCTAGACAATCTATCCACATCACTGCAATTATCGCGACATGAGAATTTTCAGTTTGCGGTTGCATTAGCAAACGCTGACGAGGATGACCTCAGTAGGGCTGGTGTGTTCTCTCTCTCTCTCTCTCTCTCTCTCTCTCTCTCTCTCCTGTTACTCTTGGCTTCAATTGTTTAACATGCATATGAGAACTGTATTTCTGTTTGCAGGAGAGAAGTTCTGTGAAGAGCACTTCAAAGAGTTGTGTGACCTGTCTGAGAGAGGCCATATACCTTCTGTTCAAGCATTGCTCGAGGTATTAAACTATCCTCTATGGCTTCTCAGAAAGAGTACTATAATACTATATAGATCTTGAGGAATGGTTGAGCCAAATGAGAATAATTATGGAGCTTAGTGATGTTATCTGTACAAGTGTTGACATTCTTTATTTTGGTCACTTTACTACTGTGTGTTTCAAGAACATGACATTTACATGTTTACCCTCTCAGGAACGAATTAGAGCCCTAATGGACTCTGGGATTCAGGAACTTTCTAACAATGCACATAAGTCTGGAACTCAGGATCTTATTCAGGAGGAAGCTCCTACTTCTTCTAAGGTTTACCAAGTCAGCATGGTTGACTTACTATTTAATTACCTTCGTTTATATTTATATCTATTGAATTAATCCATATCTTTTTGTAGGTTCTTCAAGAAGATACTGCATTGCTTTCTTCTAATCAACTTTCCAAGGAAATGGAAAGTTTGTGCATAACGTCTGCAGACGATTGTCCGATGATAGAGAAGATTAGTGATGAACCTGGTTCTTCAACAGTTGAAGTTGATGCAGATCCTATAAACACAGAGGCCAATGCTTATTTCCAACAGATGTTCTCAGGTCAATTGACAGTTGATGCAATGGTTCAAATGCTTATGCAGTTCAAGGGATCTTCTGAAAAAAGGTTTTAGTTTTCATTATCCATTTCTATCATTATCTATCTTCCATTGCCTTTTTTCATATGAGAACATGTTAAAATTTGAGATTTTAGGTTCTTTGCTAATCCATCTTATTATGCACATTGGCTTCCTGATCATACACTATGATTAAGTGGGAAGAAATGGTAGTGGTTGATAATATGAGAAAGTAGGCACGTTGAAGTTGATAATGAGAGGACCAAGCACATTGAAGTTGAGGGTCACCTGATCAAAGACCATAAATGGGAACATATACTTCCAACCTTTGCATATAAGGACAAAAAATCCGTTAACGAAAGCATAAATAGATTTTGTTTGTACAATTAAGACACCGAATTACTTCAACTTGAGGAGTGTTAGATAGAATGTCTATATGATTTAGGATTTCTTGATTTAATTTAGTTACCATACTTAAAATTGATTTAGTTTTCTTTCTGTATCTTAGCGCAGTGTATAAATTGAGGTCATTACCCTACAAAGAACACACTTACATACTTTCCCCATTCAAATTACATTATGCAGGTTAATAGGGCATATGGGGAGATGTTTAACTACACGTCGTTACCATGTTTTAAATAAGTGTTGTCTGAGTTTTTGTTTATGTTAACCTTAGTAGTCTAGGGTTTATGTTTTGTGAATAAAATATCCCAGCCAATATATTGTCAAAAGAGAATACATAACACTTCCCTGGAGGCATTTAGGTGATTGAGCCTATAGAGGCTTGAGGTCTATGATTAAGTAGTGGTGAGAAATGCTCTTTAGATCTGAAGCAAAAAGCCACATTTCTTTCTTTGGTTTGCTAAAATTGAAAGAAATATATGATCACTGTGAGTGGAAGATATTGGTTGCTAGGTCGGATGAGGATTTTTGAAAAGCATGAAGTGTATCTTTGCTTTGCATGATTTGTTCTCCTTCAAAATCGGTAGACTGTGCTTTAAAGAATACAAATATAGGAAGTTTTTGGTAAACAGGTTCGAAATGGAAATTGAGCATACCTGACTCGATTCTATCCTTCTTCATGTCCTACTTTTGCAAAATTCTTACCAACTCTGGATAGCATAAAAACTTAAATGTGTTTCTCTTGAAAGTAATTAGTATTATGATTATGGTTGTGAATCTTGGAGGGAGCTATGACTTGCAAGGCTACGGTTGTATTTTGCACAGGATTCGGTTGCATAATTCAATATTAGATATTTTAAAAGAAGCGTATTTAATTTTTCTCATAGTTTATAAAAAGTTACTGATGGATTCTATTTCTTTTAAGTTGTACCCAACAAAATACCATTCAGAAGTAATCTTTTAGTATCTTATGATTTATCAAGTACTTATGCTTCTCCTTTGTGTGACCTCACAGGGAGCAATTGGTATTTGAGTATATGATCATCAACCTGCTTCAAGTGAAAAAGTTTTTCAACACATACTCCGATGAACAGTTTAACCTTTCTGCTATTCTATTTGGTGAGGACTCATAGGATTTACTCAAAACTGAAACATTTTGGTAACAATTCAACATATAACACACAATTTTTTCTAATATTTTTCCTGCAGGATTACTTATCAAGAATCAAGTTATGAACGATTCTACACTGAGCATTGCCTTACAATCCGTTTTGGATGCATTACATGAACCTGCAGATTCCAAAGTTAGTGTTGATTTCCAGTAATGGTTGTTACTAGACTGAAGGCTATTGTTTATTTAACTATACAACATTGTCTTTGTGCAGATCTTTATTTTTGGGATAAAGGCCTTGGAAACTTTTGTAGATCGCTTGATTGAATTTCCAGAATTCTGCCAACAAGTCTTACAGATCTCTCATCTAAAGGGTACTCATTCTGAGCTTGTTTCCATTATTGAAAAGACACTTGGCAGAACTTCATCAAGCCATTCAGAATCAGATGAAGCCCACAATCAATGTAGTTCTATCCCACCACCAGAAAATGTCGTGGTAAGTTTTATGTGTATTTTGGTTTGAATGATCTTTCTTAGTACACATGAAGATATGTTCTTTGAGCCAAATGAGAATAATTGTGGAGCTTAGTGATGTTATCTGGGCACTTTACTTCTGTGTGTTTCAAGAACATGACATTTACATGTTTACCCTCTCAGGAACAAGTTAGATCCCTAAAGGAGGGCGAACATGGCATTCAGGAACCTTCTGACAGGGCACATAAATCTGGAACTCAGGATCTTTTTCAGGAGGAAGCTCCTACTTCTCCAAAGGTTTACCCGATCAACATGGTTGACTTACTATTTAATTACCTTTGTTTATATTTATATCTATTGAATTAATCCATATCTTTTTGTAGGTCCTTCAAGAAGATACTGCATTGCCCTCTTCTAATCAACTTTCAAAGGAAATGGAAAATTTGTGCATAACGTCTACAGACGATTGTCCAATGATAGAGAACATTAGTGATGAGCCTGATTCTTCAACAGTTGAAGTTGATGCAGATCATATAAACACAGAGGCCAATGCTTATTTCCAACAGATGTTCTCTGGTCAATTGACAGTTGACGAAATGGTTCAAATGCTTACACAGTTCAAGGGATCTTCTGAAAAAAGGTTTTACTTTTCATTATCCATTTTTTATCATTAACAATCTTCCCTTGCCTTTTTTCATATGAGAATATGTTAAAATTTGAGATTTTAGGTTCTTTGCTAATCCATCTTATTTATGCACATTGGCTTCCTGATCATACACTATGATTAAGTGGGAAGAAATGGTAGTGGTTGATAATATGAGAAAGTAGGCACGTTGGTTGTTAGAGCAAATGCTGAGATCCCCCATAATAGGTTACCTTTGTTTCAATTGAATTAATGATTTAGGGTTTCTTGATTTGATTTAGTTATCTTATATAGAATTGATTAGTTTTCGTATCTTATCATTTCATATAACTGGAGATAATTACTTCACCAGAAAAGTCAATAGATAGAAATAATCTTCTAGATCTGATTAAATGGTATATCCTTAGTTGTTCCTTAATGTCGTTATCGAGGAGGAGGTATACACGAAGCAACTAGGGTTTGTTATCGAGGAGGAGATATCTAAGGTATGTCTATCGTGTCGTGTATTATGGTCGCAAGTAGTCCCTTAAATCATGGGAGATTTTCGATATCTACAAGGAGATTTGTATGGTTTGTAGTCCACTATCTATTAAGATACTTATATCATTTTTCGATAAGTGTTTTGAGCTAGTTCATTCAATATACGATATTGGATAAAACTCTCCATATTTTGACGTAATCTTAAGGCTAAAAAAAGAAACAACACATGATACACACACACACACACTAATGTACACTCTAATCTACTTTTAAACTACATCATAGTCCCAAACAAGACTTGAACCCTTGACCACTTGGGCTAAGGAGCACCATGTCAACACCAGCGCCAGATACTGTTGGGCTATATGGGGTACTGTGTATTTGTTGTGTAATTTAGCTATTGGAAAAACAAGAAACAACACACGATATAGAGCTATGGGAGACGTGTCATATGAAATGATGTGATAGCCAATCAACGATTCATGAAACCAAAAGAATGAAGTATCCAATGAGAGGACCAAGCACATTGAAGTTGACAGCCACCTGATCAAAGACCATACATGGGAACATATACTTCCAACCTTTGCATATAAGAACAAAAAATCCATTAAAGAAAGCATACATAGATTTTGTTTGTACAACTAGGAGACCGTTACTCCGACTTGAGGAGTGTTAGATAGAATGCCTATATGAATTAGGATTTCTTGATTTAATCTAGTTACCATACTTAAAACTGATTTAGTTTCCTTTCCGTAGCTTAGCGCTGTGTATAAATTGAGGTCATTACCTTACAAAGAACACACTTACATACTTTCCCCATTCAAATTACATTATGCAGGTTAATAGGGTCGTGGGGAGATGGTTAACTACACTTCGTTACCATGTTTTAAAGAAGTGTTGTCTGAGTTTTTGTTTTTGTTAACCTTAGTATTCTAGGGTTTATGTTTTGTGAATACAATATCCCTGCCAATATATTGTCAAAAGAGAACACATAAAGCTTCCCTGGAGGCCTTTAGGTGATTGAGTCTATAGAGGTTTGCGGTCTATGATTAAGTAGTGGTGATAAATGTTCTTTGGGTCTGAAATTAAGCATACCTGACTCGATTTTATCCTTCTTCGTGCCCTACTTTTTCAAAATTCTTACCAACTCTGGATAGCATAAAAACTTAAATGTGTTTCTCTTGAAAGTTATTAGTATTATGATTATGGTTGTGCATCTTGGAGGGAGCTATGACTTGGAAGGCTACTGATGTATTTTGCACCGGATTCGGTTGCATAATTCAATATTAGATATTTTAAAATAAGCATATTTAAATTTTCTCGTAGTTTATAAAAAGTTACTGATGGATTCTATTTCTATTAAGTTGTATCCAACAAAATACCATTCAGAAGCAATCTTTTAGTATCTCATGATTTGTCAAGTACTTATGGTTCACCTTTGTGCAACCTCACAGGGAGCAATTGATATTCGAGGATATGATCAGCAACCTGCTTCAAGTGAAAACGTCTTTCAACACATACTCGGATGAACAATTTAATCTTTCTGCTGTTCTATTTGGTGAGGACTCATAAGATTTAGTCAAAACTGAAACATTTTGGTAATAATTCAACATATAACACACAACTTCTAATATTTTTTCCTGCAGGATTACTTATCAAGAATCAAGTTGTGAGCGATTCTACACTGAGCATTGCCTTACAATCCGTTTTGGATGCATTACATGAACCTGCAGATTCCAAAGTTAGTATCACTTTCCAGTAATGGTTGTTGCTAGACTGAAGGCTATTGTTTATTTAACTATACAACATTATCTTTGTGCAGATATTTATTTTTGGGACAAAGGCATTGGAAACTTTTGTGGATCGCTTGATTGAGTTTCCAGAATTCTGCCAACAAGTCTTACAGATCTCTCATATACAGGGTACTCATTCTGATCTTGTTTCCATTATTGAACAGACACTTGGCAGAACTTCATCAACCCATCCAGAATCAGATGAAGCCGACAATCAATGTAGCTCTATCCCACCACCAGAAAATGTTGTGGTAAGTTTTATGTGTATTTTGCTTTGAATGATCTTTCTTGATACATGCCCACAATTCTTAAGTTTTCTTTTGGACTATGGTGGATTGATATATATATGCATCCTACAAAATTGTTTTCTGTGTAGATGCCGGATTCATCTTCCCATTTGACTGGATCTGATGGTGAACATCTTGGTTCTCAAGTATCTTCTCCACCAAAGCTTCAACAGAGAAATGAGATTCAATCAGATGAAATACAAAAACCATCTTTGACTGAATCCAGTCACACAAATCAAAACTTAACTACTTCGGTTGCTACCTCAAGTGATTCAGCAAATATCCAGAAGGCAAGTAACATGCTGTCAGTTTAGCTATATCAGCTTTATCCAGTCATTGGTAGCTGATCCACATTTTTCAGAATTTGTTGTTGATATTGTTTCTGCTTAATCCTCTTAACATGCAGCCTCAAAGTGTAGCTATATCTTCAGCACTAATGGCTTCATCTCCAGAGTTTCGTCTTCCATCTAGAACAGTTGCCTCAACAAGTAGGTTTTCTGTACTTGTGGTTTTGTGGTTTCTTGTCTTTTCTTTGATCCCCTGAACATATTGCAGTTACCTTTTGTTGATGGTGTTTAAAAATGTTTGAGAATTGCAGGCTTTGTCTCAGCAAGCAGCAGTACACTTCTTGATGTTGCTCAAAGAAGAGAAACACCCGTACAGGTTTGTAATCTTAGCTTGTTTTATTAAATTGAGTTCCATATATTTCATGGTTATTATATATTACCTCAATGTTTGTGTAAGTATCAATGTATCATTTCTATAAAATTATAAAAAGATTTCTTCACTTATATTTATCTGCATCTTCTTTACAGGCCCCACCATCCATAACTCGGGATAGAATCTCATTCATTTTTAATACTTTATCCATTGCAAATATTGAAGCTAAAGTAGAAGAGTTTACCAAGATTCTGGAGGAACCGTATTATCCCTGGTTTGCACAATATCTTGTTATGAAAAGGTGAGAGACTGTATGATCTTTCATTATCACTATGCAAGGAATTGGATTTTTTTTTTGAATGACTCATTGATCATGCTGACAGAGCAAGCAGCGAACCAAATTTTCACAAGCTGTTTATGAGTTTTCTTGAGAAAGCTCATTCAAAACAGCTTATGGAAGAAGTAGTTCAAGAAACCTATAAAAATTGCAAGGTATTCTTTTCTACATTATTCATTGATGGATTTAAATATGGTATATAAACCCGGAGTAATTTGTTATTTGGGAATGCAACAGATTCTGTTAAGGTCTGAGCTGATACAGACAAGTTCTGAGCAGCGTCTGTTGCTCAAGAATCTTGGGGGATGGCTCGGAATGATTACAATCGGTAGAAATAGAGCTTTATTGTCTAAGCATATTGATCCAAAATCTTTAATTATAGAGGTAGATTTTGTTTCTTTTCATCTTTTTGACTTAGGTGCGATATATGACATATAAGTTTACTTATAAACTTGTGTAGGCTTATGAAAAGGGATTAATGATTGGGATAATTCCATTTACCTCCAAGGTATGTATAACTCCATTGATTTATGTTTATTCTCCAAATCATTATGGTTATTTTATTGGTATTGTTTTTTTTTTTTTTTTTTTTTTTCACTTCACTTGCTATAGGTTTTGGAACCTTGCAAAGGAAGTCTAGCATATCAACCACCGAATCCGTGGACTATGGGGATTCTTGGATTACTTGCTGAAATACATGCAATGCCAAATCTCAAAGCAAATCTCAAGTTTTCAATAGAAGTACGTTTGAGTCGATGTGTACCACATGTACAATTGTGATTTTCTAATGGTGTATATACACACATACAGATACATATTCTCATGTCGGTTTTCCATTTTAGATATTGTTCAAGAATCTTGAATTGGACATGAAGGCAGTTACTCCAACATCTCTTCTGAAGGACAGAGTTAGGAAAATTGAAGGAAACCCCGATTTCTGCAACAAAGATGTTGGGTCATCTCAGCAAAATACTGTAACATCTGCTGTAAATCAAGTTGAACTACCACATGAAGCTGCTGTTACATCTTATCAGGGTGGGGATTCACATATATTATACCAGGTTTGTTTTCTATAGACGTTTTTGATATTATCTAAGCTATTTCACTATCTGATTTTCTAATGCCTTCTATTTTGGTTGATAGCATGCTGCTCCAGTTCATTTCCCTGCTGTTCCTTTGGTTGAAGATATGAACATGCTTTTCCAAAGGTTCCACTTTTCTCTTTTCATTGCAACTAGATAATTAAAAATTGTTTGCTGGAAAACTTATTGATTGTGTTCTTACTGATTACTTTTGCAGATTGCTTCCAGTGATAATGGATAAGGCTATTAAAGAAATCCTTTCTACTATTGTTCAGAAGAGTGTTACCATAGCAACTCAAACAACAATGGCACTTGTTTTAAAGGTGTCATTCTCATTCAGTTAGTTCTTTCTATGGGGATGCTTTTGAACCCTCCAAATACTGATCGAAGGTTTTGTGTACATCAATTAACAGGAGTATGACAACGATTCTGATGAGAACTATATCCATAGTACATCATCCTCCATCATTGTTTGCCTGGCTGGAAATCTGTCTTATGTTACTAGCAAGGTTCATTGTTAACTTTATACTTGTAGTCATTTTCTTCTTTGTTCATGTGTGTATTATTTTCTGACAAAAAGTTAGTGTGATCTTCTCCTTTCTGCAGGAACCTCTTCGTAAGAAGATGTCAAGTCAGCTAAGAAACTCTCTACAGGGTTTGAATATTGCAAGTGAATCCCTTGAACATGCCATGCAACGTGTTATTGATGACAACCTTGAGTTGGGATGTGCATCAATTGAAAAGGCTGCAATTGAAACGGTTTTAATTTCTTAATCTTGTTGTTGGTGTTATATACATTCGTTTTTCTTTGCATCTTATGTTCATATCGATGCACGTGTCATACAGGGGCTAGTAATAGTAAAAAATGAAATTGCTCAGCAACTTTCAGTTAGAAGGAAGCAAATAGAAAGTTCTAGAACTACAACAATTGATCCAAGCCTATTTGCACAAAGTCGTATAGGTGCTTTTCCAGAAGCATTTCATCCTCAAGCTGCCCAATTTGTATCCCTTCATCAACCACAAGTTCGTATGGTTCCAGCTCCTCAATCACATGTATCAGGGACTTATAATGTTGCTAATGTAAGTAACATTCTTTATTCAAGTGTTCAAGTTAATGAGTTTCAACTTCTGAATCTTTGCTTTGAATTTCTAGGAAATGAGAGCCCAACAACAGACGTTTCTTCCACCTTCAAGTTCCAGGCACTTTATAAGCAAACCTTCATTAACTACTGGTGCTGCATTGGATGAATATCATGTTCTTGTAAAGAAGGTTGGATATTGTATTCGATTTGCTTGAATTCTTGCTTATCTAGAATTTCTGAATGGAAACAATGCATATTTTTTTTATTTATAATAATGTGCTGTAGAGCTTACAGAAACTTATTTTCCTTATCAATTCTTTCAGCTTGAATTTTTGATTGGTAAAGATGCTAAACAAGCTGAAATTCAGGTATTATATCTTCATTTTCATTAATAAATTACTTTAACCTTTTCATTACTTGTGTATAACGATCAAATTTTAAACTGTAAACCAAAGTAAGTATCCGAAATCTGCATACCAAAATCATTTTCTTCCTTCATTCTTGTTCATATTAATATTTTTATATAGCAATGAAATATAAATAACAAAACAAGAGGATGGTTGTTTGGTTGTTTTCAGTCTGTTGTTTGTGAGGTTCCTGTGGTTGTTCTTAGATGCATCAACAAGGATGAGGCTGCCTTGGCTGTGGCTCAAACGGTATATATAATACCCCTTGCTATTATATGGAATTGTGGATGCTCTTCTTTCTTACAAAATAATTTTTCCAAATTTTATGTAGGTTTTCGAGAGTTTATATGAAAATGCAGCCAACTATGTACATGTCAATGCTGACCTTGACATCTTAGCTGGTGTGTGTGATGTTAGCAAGCTTGTGGGGAGGGAACTCACTAGTTGGGTATGACCATAATCATGTTACATCATTTGTTGCATTCAGTTATTGGTGTGTATATATTTTTTTTATTACTTTCTACTGATTTGACAATTCATTTCTGCAATCAGGTAGTGCATTCTGATGATGAGAGGAGATTCAACAAAGATATTACAGTTGGCCTAATTCGCAGGGAATTACTGAACCTCACTGAGTATGATGCTTACATGGCCAGACTTATTGATGGAGGAAAGAGTGGTATGTATGTCTAAACATGCATTACAGATACTGAAGATTATAGTATTCATATCAAATTTGAAGTTATTAAACATCAGATAAAAGAGTGTCAGTGTCAATGTCTGATAATTAATTGCATTTCATGACACTTCCCTTCACTTTTATTTTGCAACTTCTTTTTAAAATGTTCAAGATTTGTAAAATTCATGCCTTTTAATTGTTCACTTATTTTACTTACTACATCAAATCTAAAGATTTATGAATGCCAAATAGATAGGTATATTTTACTCTTTGCTTATAAGCGTCTGATAAATGCTAAGGAGTTTCAAAAACAGAAGTTCGAAACATATTTAACTGTAATTTTTTTTTTCCATAAAAAATTTCATTCATCACAGCTATGGTTTTAACTATTATATGATGCACAGGGGCGACAATAGAGTTTTTCATCTCCCTTGTTGAAACACTGAAGCTCAGTGATGCAGGAGTATTGTCTTCACTTCACAATGTCATTCACAGTTTATCCAAGGTTTGATCTTGCTCCTAATTGCTATGACCTTAACCTTTAATGATGTGTCAAATACATGCCATATCGCCAAAACTTACTGGTTAAACTGGGAATAGAACATTTTCCAGTGGAACAAAATCACAAAATGACAAGGTCAACCAATTTTCAAACAACCTAAAGAAAGAAAAGCTAATATGATTCTTGTTAATGATATCCAATTTGAAGCTAATTGTTTATGTTTGAATGGAACAGGTGACTAAGCATCCTGTGGCCAGCAAGGATGATGACGATGCATTTATATCTTCTGAACCAGATCCTCCTACTTTCCATTGGCAGGTAGTAATTAATTAACACTCTTTCACTAACTTCCTAATTATTCTCATCTTACATGATATTTCATTTTTAAGACCTTAATTTACGAATCTCATCATTATTTGATTCTTGTAAAATCAGGTTTCTAAGATATTTAATGATTGGTGTCGGATACGTGATCGCCATGGTGTCAATGATGCAGCTCGTGCTCATTTTATTCTAGAACTTCATCAAAATGTATTGTCAAGAGCTGATGATATGCCAAACCGCTTTTTCCGCCGCCTTATGGTGATTCTGACAACTCATGTCCCTTGTCCTTTACTCTCAAAAACACACACACACACACACACAGTTATAAGGAAAAAAAAAAAAACATATCTTGATCGCTTGTGATATTATTAGGAGCTTGGTGTGTCACACTATCTATCTTCTCAAGGGACCAATGAAGAAGCAAATCTATCATCTTTCCTTGTCATTGATATATATGCAGACCTTGTCTTTTCAATCTTGAGGGTAGGAGTTAAAACTTCCTTTTTATATATGTAATATATATAATCAAATGTATATTTCATCAACTTGCCATTTTTGTTCTTTGTTTTTAGTTTCTCCCTGTTGACCAGGGATATAGCAAGCTCTCTCTTTTCTCCAAGGTACGAATTTAAAACTAAAGTTCATTTTAAAAAAAAAAAGTTTATGGTTTGTCGATTGTCGATTGTAATTTGGGTACACATTTTGTTGAACAGGTGTTAGCGGTGATTGTGAGATTTGTTAAAAAGGATGCAGAGGAAAAGAAAGAATCATTTATTTCTACACCATATTTCAGGCTATTCATCAACTTTTTCAATCACCTTCATACCCTCGACTCTACCGATGCAAATTTTCAGGTATTTTCAATTTTATTTTAATTATTTTGAAAATTTTCATGCATAAGTTTTGTGTCTTGTAACTAATTCCATTGAGTTGTACAGATGTATGCTGCTCTATCAAATTCATTTCACGCCTTGCAGCCACTCAAAGTTCCTGCATTCAGGTTCGTCTAGATTAATATTTGATAACATAGAAAAGACAAGCATATATATATCTACATATTTAATATTTGACAACAAATTTTTGAATAAATTGTTTTCAGCTTTCCATGGGTTGAGCTAATTAGTCACAAAGATTTCATGCCAAAACTCTTTGCTGCCAATGGTCAAAAAGGATGGCCATACTTCAAACGCTTGCTGCTAGACTTATTGATGTTCATGGAACCCTTCTTGAGAACAGGGGAACTTACAGATCCGGTTTGCATTAAAATCTATCTTTCATCATTGATTTGTTTATTGTAGCCTTCTACTTTTATTTCTTCATATTACACCATTGCATTTTGAAAAATCTATCCAGTTATAGCAAAGTCATCCAGATACAAAACAAGTTTCACTCTGCTATAATTCGATAGATTTTTCAACGTACAATTCCTTAATGAGAAAAAAAAAAAAAAAAACAAAAACTGAAAGTACAACACTATAATAGAAATATTTGCAATGAAACTACAGTGCTATTTGTTACCTTTAGCCCTTATTTTCAGCTTTAGAAATCAGAAATTAATATGTATGTTTCTTTCTTCAGGTCCGTATACTATACAAAGGCACACTGAGAGTGCTTTTGGTGGTGGTTCATGATTTCCCGGACTTTGTTTGCTATTATAATTTCAGTTTCTGTGAAGCCATTGCTTCACGTTGTGTCCAACTAAGAAACATAATTCTTAGCACTTTCCCAGCTAACATGAGTCTTCCGGACCCCAACACTCCCAATTTGAAGGTCTTTGACTTATCTTAACTCACTACATTTATTACATATTGTGTTTGACATGTATTGAACTGAAACTGTGACTGATGTCAACGAGACAAAAGTTGCAACTTTATATCCCATGCAACAAACACAACCATAGTCTTGGTGCAAGAACTAATTACCAAACGCAATATATATCTTTTTTTTAGGTGGATCTGCTAGCTGAGATAAGTCAATCACCTTGCATTGACTTTGAGTTTGCTGCTGCTTTGAAAGCCAACAATATGAAAAATGATGTTGATGAGTATTTCATGGTATATACATGATTTTGACTAGTAATTGTAAAATCCTTTTTTTTTTCTTTTTCTTATCGGCTCTTCTAATATTACTCGCATTTCTTTTTTTGTTATTGGTACAGACAAGGCCGGAAATGTCTTCATTTCTTTATGGATTAAAGTACAAACTACTTCTTTCATCAAGAGAAGCTGAAAGGTCCGGAACATACTACAATGTTCCTCTAATGAACTCACTTGTACTTTACATTGGAACAAAGGTACAATCAAAAGTTCCCTTTAGATTCTTCACACCATAATTTACCTTTTTGCCACTAGGGCATAGTCAAAGGGTTTTGGGACTTTCAGTTCCAACGTGGATTAATCTCCTATAGTGGGTCACTATTTATCTGATTAACATCTCACATGATGGGAAAGAACATGACATGACAGAGCAGTGTGAGCAGGCCAACCAGGGGTTGTTGGAAAAATAACTCGGGTACAAAAATAATGTTTTATGTTTTTTCATGTTATCTCCCAGGCCATCCAACAGCTGCAAGTGAGCACCGCTTCTCATGAAGCCTCCATAACTAGGTTTGTCTCAAAGACTGGCTATTTTGCGGGTGCGGCTTTGGACATCTTCAGGACATTAATACGCGACCTAAATTGGGAAGGCCGTTACCTCTTCTTCAATGCGGTTGCAGACCAATTGCGTTATCCCAACAACCACACGCATTTCTTTTCCTTCATTTTGCTTCACTTCTTTGTTGAGATAAAAGAGGTGAGACCCACTTTCTCTTAGTTAATTAATTACAACCCCACATGACATAACATGACAGAACAGAACAAAACAAAACAGATAGATTTTTCAAAGCACATAATATATGTTTTTCTTTTTGTGTAAGCAGGAGGCGATTAAGGAACAGATAACGAGAGTGTTATTGGAGAGATTGATAACTAAACTCCCACACCCATGGGGGCTTCAGGTTACCTTCATTGAACTTGTAAAGGTAACCTTATCATAATTTACGGTTCTGGTCCCTTGAGTTTAATTGATTAAGCTTCATAAAAGTTAACACTTGTTTGATGGTTTTTAAATGATTGGTGAACAGAATCCTAGGTACCAATTTTGGAACCTGAATTTTACAAGGAGTGATCCTGAGATCAAAAGAGTCTTTGACTTTGTTTCAGCAAGTTTTGGTGTCCATGTACAATTCGTTAATGCTGTTTCTGGAGTGCTCTAAAAATCACTTCAGATGTTTATGTTGGTTTGTTGTATGTGTGATTCTGATAAATATGACACTTAAAACCGTTTTTATGTGTACGTAGATATATATATGTAAGTATGTGTGCATGTATGTACATGTATTTTGTATGTATATGCAATATGTGTTAGATGCATGCATATGTGTTTTGTATGTGTGTCTACTTTAGATATGTATGTATTTTGTATGTGTTGGCTTCATTTATATTAATCATCTTGATTCGATCTGAGTATGCTACATTTTTTTAACAATACAAAGTGGTTTAATCAAAACTCAAAAGTATAATGTGCTTTTGTTTTTCAACTTGTAATTGTAATGATTGTAGTTTATTTAGAATAGATAGTAGTTATCATGTTTTCTTTTTATATAAAAAATGTGTACCATGTTTAGTATTTTTTGAAGGCTGGCCGGATGTTTAATGAGTGCTGCAAGTTGGTTTGAAAATGATTTTTATCAAGTTGGAATAAAAGAATAATTCAAAACATATAATGAGTCTGAATACAAAAATAAAATTCATAGCTATCATGATTCATGAGTCAAGTACTCAAGTTTAAGTTTATAAAACATGCTTTTTCCCTGTCTTTTGGATGTTTTTACACATATCTCACTATTTTTTTCATACATATCTAGTTTTTGCATTTTCATGAAATGTCTTAAATTATTTATTTATTATTTTTTTTGTATTGAGTAATCTGATCAACATTTTGGTTTAAATCAAAGTCAAGTTTAAGAAAAGTATTTACATATTTAAGTAATAATTTGAAATTATTTACAATTAAGTTATTATCACCTATTAAAATCGGTTAGTAGGTTAAAGTGCATATAATAACTACCAACCAACATAAGATATATCATATTAGCATGTACAAATGCATACAATAACTTTCACCCAACATAATATATATATATATATATATATATATATATATATATATATATATATATATATATATATATATATATATATATCATATTGGGTAGTTTTGGAGTGGACTATTTTGGACTACACCCAACAATTCGACAAAGGCATACAACTTACATTTTTCTTGTATGAGTTTTAAAAATTCTTGTTTCACATCTTACATGTATCATATATGAATTTATCCGTTTAAACACACATAAGACATGCATCATCAAACATGAATTAATATATTTTGACATGTTTTTGCATCATGTACAATGGTTTAATATAAAGTCATGTAAAATTTTGTGTTTTCATGTAATACAATTATAACATTGTGTTATGTTACATATTACCCATTATTTTTATGCCTTTTATACACAAACACATTTTAACATTTTAGAATTCATATATGGATCGTGACACAACACGCAAATACAAAAAAAGGGTAAAGGAGGGCGGTACGTCCATTAAATTTTATTATAAAAGAAATACAATAGCAGGCTGAAGATTCCCCGCCTATAGAAAAGAAAAAGTCCCCTAAAACAGCCCCAGGAAGCAAAACAACCTAACTGACTAAAATCAACTAAAAGGGGAAAGAGCATGCTCTAAAACCCAATACACAACATAACCAACCACAAAGGAAAAAATAGGAAATAAACCTTGGACACAAAGTCAAGGCGGATGTTGAGTGGCACTATTTTTGTTGTTCATAGGAAGCCTCCAAATGATTTTAGCTTTAGCAACATTTGGGAAGGCATTGAGAGTGAAGCTCATAAGTCTCGAGCGAACTTCATCAATAATAGTCTTCGCCATAGTTTCATAGGTTCTTCTCTTATTCTTGAAGATCTTATTGTTTCTTTCAATCCAAATATGGTAGACAATACCTGCAAGAACAAAACAACGAATAACATACCAAATGGACTTACCTCTAATGGCCTGCTTGAGGAGGTCAATGATGACAAACCACTTGCCAGAAACATTTTTGGGCTTTATCAAGGTTGTTATCTCATGCTAAATTTGAGATGGATATGAACACTCAAAGAAAAGGTGGTTGAGAGAGTCAGGGAAAAGATGATAAAAGCTAGGTTTGAGGGTAACCAAAAGGACTGTGCTACTATCAATTCAAGTATATATCAATTATAGTTATGGGCTTAGACACATAATCTAACATAGTGTTCCACAAGACTGTCTTCAATACACCGGTGGGCGTCATCTATACTTTATTACATGACTACATCACAAACATTGCAAGTAAAAGTCATGGAATCTCCTAATCATCTCTCATCTCTCATCTCTTATCGCCCATCACTACCTGATATGTATATATGTATTATAAGTACTAAATCATTTATATAATTAAATCGAGTAAACTCATGTCATGTAGGTTCATCTAACACATATTGAAGATAATAGGCACATATAGCATTCAATTATCTAAATATTTCATATCTATGTATAAGATGAAAGTAACTATGCACTCACTTGTTAAAAACCGATGACTGGAAAGTTAGGCAGCGCTTCGCTTCAGTACTTAGCTTTTCCTTTGATGTGACCTAGGTTCATACCACTAAGTTTTAGTTTTATATTTTTGGCGATTAGTGATAGCATAGATTCCTCACTAATCTCCATATCCACATCAAGATCTATCAAGTAAGGAATAAGCACGTAGGATCACATTAGAGGTAGGGTCTATATGGTATACAGAGTATACTGTTTTGAAATCCTACTTTATACACCTCGCTAAATCCAACCTAGACATCATCCCCATAAGTAGATCAATTAGTAGAATTGTAATGTCCCAAAAACCCAGAACCAAAATTTTTGTTTTTATATTAAATAAATATCAACCAGACGTATTAATCAAACCCATAAGAAAGTCATAGTATATCAATAATCATCCAAAATACATTAGAGTTAATAAAGCGGAAAATCATTGTATGTGCGATGCGATCATCTCGAGCTCTTCCCATTCAAACCAGAAGTACATGAAACATAAATTGAAACCCATAAGCAGAAGGCTTAGTGAGTTCATCCTTCCCAAAAATTACAATAATGCCCCTAGGGACCAAATTTGCAAATTAATTATAAACCAAGGGTCAAAATGAAAAATACATTGAATCAGGTGCTACAATAATGACTTGGAATCACTGATAAATTTTATTTATAGATTCATAATAATGACTATGAATATAAATATAAGTTACAAAGAAAGCAATATAAGTGTAGCTTTACTTGCAGAGATTTTTTCGGAAAAAAAGTCTAGAAATTGCACTGGCAGAACTTTAGCATGATAACTACTAGTTTTCGGGCTTGTAGGGACCTCAGGGCTTCTCCAGAAACTTAAAAAAAATAAGGGAAAATGAGGCTAAGTTTGAGAGAAACTTGAGAGAATGAGAAATAGGGTCACGTCGTTATCTGTCAAATAGTAGTCCTTAACGAACTGACTATACGACTCAGGAAGTGATTGA
This sequence comes from Lactuca saligna, assembly GCF_052625555.1. Classification (NCBI taxonomy): domain Eukaryota; kingdom Viridiplantae; phylum Streptophyta; class Magnoliopsida; order Asterales; family Asteraceae; genus Lactuca; species Lactuca saligna. The sequence goes on along the minus strand of NC_136420.1, from coordinate 56,281,243 downwards.
AGAATCAAGTAAACAACAGCTTTCTCTAGAAAACAACACCTAACATCCCTAGTCTATCAATGTGTGACTTCATCTTTAAGATGTGTGCACACACAGACCTTCCATCTTTGTGTTTGCTTGCCAATAGGGCTTGAGTGACCTTGAACTTTTCAAGTCGACGAAAACATGGGTCAGGGAGAATCAATGGAGCAGGTGGAGGAAGAGAAGTATGATTTCCAGTTCCACCAATGCACGAAGAAGGGATTGATCTTTCACCTTGATCGACAAGTGGAAGATCATCTTCATGAGGAAAGCCTTTTCCAAGGGATTGAGGAAAACTATAGTTGTTAGAACTAGACATATACAAAAGGGAGAAATTCAAGTTAGTTGATACAATCCTTAATATAACACCTAAATAAAATATTAAGGCTAGGACCCAACACAATAATTCACAATTCGGAAGAGGAATGTCGTAATCCAATTGTAAATTATTTGAAGGTAGGTAAATGACGATTTACCAATTCCACCATGAAAATGAAATTTTAAATGAATTAGGTTTTAAATGAAACTCCTAGATCTTTTTAGATTCATTGAACTTTTTAATGTCATGTTTAATCTCGATTATGCCTTTCAAGTTTGTAACTGGGATACCGAGGATCACAAACAAGGTGTGAATAACCATGGAAATTAGCTTGGTACTCTCGATGTCATTTATCATCTAATCAATGTGTTGGTTAACCACACACGCTCCATCGATCAACTATAATTTACGACCCACCCACTGTCATCATTCATTAGTCCACTTTAGTGTGTCGGTTAACCACACACGCTCCACTAACTGACCGATAAGGTGCAATGTGCAATTTCATGGATTAGCATCAAATTCACATTTTCCTAAAGTAACTAAGATTTGGGAATTTATAAAAATGTTTAGTTACTTTATAACTCATTATATTTTTAATAAGGATTTAGTGTCCTATCCTACCCGTTCGGCTAATGACCCTCCACTAGTTAAGAGTGCGGTGGGTAAGAGTAGATATCCAATGACGATCATTATACAGGCCGCTTTCTTAAACACCCCTTATAGACCAGCTTTGTAAATGATGCCTACTAACACTAAGACTCACTTTTACTTATACATATATAATCAAACTTTTAATCTTATATAATATAAGGGTGTATTTTAAAGTTTTAAAATACTAAGTGGTTTAATCCTTTAATAAATTTAACTTTTAATTTAATTAAATTTAAACCATATTATGGATATATTAATTCTCTTTTAATTAAACACTTAACTAATCTTATTAATAAAATCCATGAGTGTGTATTTTAGACTATTCAAAAATACTAGACTTTTAGAATTTAATAATAGAAAATTAAAACTTTTTAATTAAATTTTAAATTCCAAGAATTGAGGGTAAATTTTGAAACTTTTCCAGAAACTTTCTAGATCAAATTTAAAACAATTAAATTAATCGTATAATTTTATCGGTATCAAAAATTTGACCTAATCCATTTTATTTGGTAAGAGAATTCAATTCAATTTTTTTCCAATAATAAATTAGTCTCATAATTATCTTAACATTTTGATCACTTATCTTATTTAGATGAGGATATCAATTACCATGGCATAAAAAAATTTTAGACAATTAAAACAATTTATGGTAATTATAATTATCTAATTTAGGCCTGAAGTCCGAAAAATATGCCAACAGACGAGTCAACTCGTCGAATTAGGGCTTGGACTCGTCGAGTTCATCAGGCAGACTGCCAAAAATGTTTTTTTTCCAGCTTTGAACAATTCACTATTGCATCAATTCAATCGAAAAACATCATAGGCTCTAATACCACTGATGGGTTTTGAGCATATCTATAATCATATGTGATCATGCAACCCTAATTGCTTTGGATCTAAATTTTTCTCTATTGAACATGAAAATTGAATACCAAAGCAATGAACCCTAGATCTAGTATATACACATAACTATAATTGGTATGTACTTGATTTGATTATGAGTATGGTCCTTTTGGGTTCCCTTCACTCACGCAACTTGATAGAATGACTAGTGGAGATAGAGAGTAGGATTTATTATATGAATAATAAATTGGTACTCAGAATGATTTCATTAATATATTATAAGATTAATATATTATTTGGAAATCATATTATTAATTAGTAAATAATCAGAAATTTATTTGATATTAATTTTGGGATTAAAGGAACTGGTTAATAATGGACGGACTGTTTCACAAATTGTTGATAGTTCCAATATTGGGATGATGGACTCCATAGAGTGGAGTGGATGAAACTCTATAGGGAAGCCCTATAGATTTTGTCCAAGGGATCTAAAGAGGGAGTTCATGGGCTGCTTGGTGCCTAAGCAAGGTATTAGGGTTTCCACCTGAAAACCCCAGCAGTCACAGTTATAAATAGACCCCCATACTTGGTGAAATTGGTTCTAATGCTTCTTTGGAATACACTGGCCAAAATCACCATACCTCTCTAAGTCATCCTTTGCATTGAGTGTTTGTGACTCCATTTGAGGTTCAACACTTAGGGCACTAAGATTTCAAGAGTCATGGACGTTAAGGATTGTCTTGTCATTACAATAACAAGACAATCCTTGAAGTCCTTGACTCTTGAAAGCTTAGGGCCCCACGTCATGAGATTGAGGAGATCGTTTCAATTGGGAAGTCTGAGTATTTTTGCAAAGTACCAAAGAAGAGTTATGAGATTGAGAACTCTGATTTTAATCAACTTAATTTCCCAATAAATCATATGATGTACATACCTTCTCAATACAAGTTAGTCGATCACTTCAATGACAAAGAAGAATATAAAAGGCCGAAGATGAGATTTCATGCAGTCTTAGGGAAAAGTGAAGAGGAGGTTTGGTCATCTGTGAAAATCATAAAAGTGATGTCTATTTCACATGAGAACATGTTCGGAGGCATACTACAAAATTTTCGCTATGTGGTTTTTAGAGCAAATAATGTAGTCTGTGATTTTTCAATTGTTGATTTCCCATTGATGAACTTAAATGACTTGGTCACTGTGATAAAGATTTTAAGCAATGTGGATGTTACGAAGTTACCAGAGAACAACAAGGATGAATTTCTTATTGGCTTTGCTCATATCAAGGTGTTCATTGATAACTATTATGATTGCCTCGCAATCACTAATATTGAGTTGGCTATGGTTGTTAACAAGAGTTTGAAGGTTCCCAAATCTTTGCTAAAGGGGATGATAAACATTGATGAATATGAAGATAAGGAAATCATTCATCAGCCTTTGGGAGTGGTGTTTCATGGCAAAAACAAGAACGGGAGGATGATAAAGATTTTGTTTCAAGTATGCGATGTAGAGAGGTACACGAATTCCTAATATACAAGCCTTCTTGTTCGAATTAATAACTATAAAAGGAATGTAGCAGTTGACAAGATTGAAATTCGAAAGACAATACTTTTGGTATATAGAGATACGTGGAGTACTTCTACAGACTATGAAGCTAATGACATGATTTCGACTCTTCTTACTAAGGGGGACATTGTAGGGGGCAAAATGTCTAGTGAGAAGTCGAAATTAGTATTAGTCTGTTTAGGTGCGAAGTCATGTACTTCGAAGTTTATGATTTTGCAAGACACATGTTGATGTCGAAATCTAATGTCTAGTCCTTGCAAATTTTTTGTGTATCTATAACATGTTATAAATAGAGTAAGTATATGAGTAGAGAGAAGCTTTTTCATGTTTCGTTCGTGTATTCTCTCTCTAGAACTTATGTACTCTTCAGACAATTAATGAGCCAATCAAATATTATTTACGATCATGTTCTTATTGCTTTCATTGATTGATTTCTTATTCTAAACTTGATTTAAACACTCTTCATATTTATAGCTGATATAAGGAACATTGGAAACCCTAATTGGAATATAATATTAATATTTCAAATTAGGTAATTATCTAATCCCTTAACTATCTATAAGGAATATTCTAGATCCTCTTATGATCCCTCCTAGAACCATCCAAGCCCTAGAAGGTTTTAGAATTCCCCCATGTTCAAATATTGAACAATTACAGAATAAATCATTGCACTATTAATAAATCTAATTAATACCAAAATTAATTCAAATTAATTTTTGATTAATTCTTAATTAATTATTACTGTTTCAAATTACGATATTAATCACATAATATATTAATAAATCATTTATATAATTCATTAATCATATAATAAATCAATAAATCAATATCTCTGTCTAAATGTCATTCTAGCCAATTACTAGTTATGAGGGCAACCCAAAAAGAACTTTACTTTCAATTCATGTATATACCAATTTAGTTATAATCTTAGACACTTTAATCCAATAATTTGTTGCATTTAGCCCTTGTTTTCAGTTTCATAAATCAGAAATTAATGTGCATGTTTCTTTCTTCAAGTTCTTATATTATACAAAGGCACACTAAGGGTGCTTTTGGTGGTGATTCATGATTTCTAGAACTTTTTTGCGATTATCATTTTAGTTTCTGTGAAGCCATTGCTTTACGTTGTGTCCAACGAAGAAACATAATTCTTAGCATGTTCCTAACTAACATGAATCTTCCAAACCTAATCACTCCCAAATTAAAGGTCATTAACTTATCTTAACTCACTACATTTGTTACACAATACATAACATGATGGCCTTATACTGTGTTTGGCATGCATTGATCTGGAACTGGTATTGATGTCAACGAGACAAAAATTGCAATTTTGTATCTCATGTAAAGAACACAACCATAGTCTTGGTGACGAACTAATTACCAATTTTAATATATATCTTTTTTTTTTTCAGGTGAATCTGCTAGCTGAGATAAGTCAACCACCTTGTATTAGCCATGAGTTTTTTGTTGTTTTGAAAGACAACAATATGAAAAATGACTTGGATGAATATTTATGGTATACATGATTTCGAGTAGTAACTGTAAACTCCAACTTTCTTTTTTTCTTATTGTCTCTTCTATTACTTGCACTTCTTTTTTTCTTATTGGTGCAAATAAGGCCATAAATGTCTTCATTTATTTTTGGATTAAAGTACAAACTACTTCTTTCATCAAGGGAAGCTGAAAGGTCCGAAACATACTACAATGTTCCTCTAATTGAATCATGGGACCCCGATCCCATGTGAGGGATATTTGTTTAAAGAATTGGAGGCGGGAGCAGGGGTAAGGGTGAGAGCAATGTTAAGCCCTGTTTTAATTTCAGGGGAAGGGGCAAGGGTGGGAAATCCCGTCCCAAACCCCTAATGGTGGCCCTAATAATATATTACTTATATTAATATATATTAATTATATAAACATAATAAAGAATAACAATGATTTTGAGCTTCTAAAATCAACAAAATACCATGTTTTTAAGTTGTTAGTATAGCGTTTTTGAGATGTTATAATATTTTTGTTTTTAACATATAAAATTGTGTTATAAATAGTTATTTTTACCCCAAAAAAACTTCTTTTATACAAAAAAAAACCTTGTTTTAGTCCAAAAAAGACAACCCAAACGAGGACGGGGTGGGGGTAATCCAGGGATTCGGGGCGGGGTGGGGAGGCTAAAGATTTCTGGGCGAGGGCAGGAGCAGGGAAATGGGGAAATTTCAGGGGTGGGGGCGGGAGATGCAACCCCCGCCTAGTTTGGTTCCGTTGACATCCCTAATCAAAAGTTCCCTTCTTTTCTTCACACAATAATTTACCTTTTCGCCCCTACGGCAAGCTCAGAGGGATTGAGCTTAGGGATGGCAAAAAAACCCGAACCCGACGGGGAAACCCGAAACCCGATCATTTCGGGTCGGGTAACGGGTCGTTATCGGGTTTTTTATCGGGTTCGGGGCAGGGAGTGGGTTATCCTCGCCCCGCCCCGCCCCGCCCCGATTATATATATATATATATATATATATATATATATATATATATATATATATATAATATGTTCTAAAAAATTTGCTGTTAATTGTACATGTTCAAATATAAAATACTTATCGTGGACAATTTTTTTAGTTATTAACAATCTTGTGTTAATGATCATTTTTATGTGTTTTGACGCATTAAACAAAACTTAAATCAAATAATTTTTATATAACGTCCAGTTTATTTTATTAAAGTGATGCATCATGTTTTTAATTTAAAAGAGTTGCTAGAACATGTATATTTTATAAGACATTGGGGTATCCTAAAAGAGAATAAAGATTTCGTTATCACTTGTTGTAAACCCGATAAGATACCCGAAACCCGACGGGGAAACCCGAAACCCAATGGGGCGCCCCGATAAGATACCCGAAAGTTATCGGGGCGGGTTTGGGAATCCATGCCCCGCCCCGAACCCGCCTCATTGCCATTCCTAATTGAGCTCCTATAGTGGGCCACTTTTTATTTGATTAACATCTCACAAGATGCTCCTGGAACAGTATGGCTAGCCAGTCAAGGGCTGTCGGAAAAATAACTCTTGTTCAGTAATAAGTTTCTATGTTTTTTCATGTTATCTCCCAGGCCATTCGCAGCTGCAAGTGAGTACGGATTCTCATGCAACCTTCAGAGGTAGGTTTGTGTTGATGATTGTCTACTTTGCGGGTGCGACTTTGGACATCTTCCGAACATTAATATGTGACCTAAATTAGGAAGACCGCTACCTTTTCTTCAATGTGGTTGCAGACCAATTGTGTTACCCCAACAACCACATTCATTTCTTTTCCTTCGTTTTGCTTCGCTTATTTGATGAGATAAAAGAGGTGGGACCCACTTTCTCTTAGATAATTACAACCCACAACCCACATGACAGATGACAGAACATACTAGAAGTATAGAACAGGTAGATTTTTCAAAGTACATATTATATGTTTTTCTTCTCATAGGAGGCGATTTAGTAACAAATAACGAGACTTTTATTGGAGAGATTGATAACTAAACTCCCACACCCCTGCGCGTGCGCACGGGGGGTCGGGGGGTCATGTTGCCTTCATTGAACTTGTAAAGGTAACCTTATCATAATTTACGGTTCTTGTCCCTTGGGTTTAATTGATTTAACTTCATAAAAATTAACACTTGTTTGATGGTTTTTAATTGATTGGTAAATAGGATCCTAGGAAATTTTGGAATCTGAATTTTAAAAGGAGCGATCCTTAAATCAGAAGAGTCTTTGACTCTGTTTCAACAAGTTTTGGTGTTGATGTACAAGACATTGTTGTTTCTGGAGTGCTCTAAAAATCGTTTATGATGTTTATGTTGCTCTTGTTGTATATGTGATTCTGATAAATATAACAGTTAAAACCATTGCAATATTGATATGTATGTATGTATGTATGTATATTGTATGTATGTGCAATATGTGTTAGACGCATGCATATATGTGCTTGTATGTCTATCTACTTGGATATGTGCAATACATGCTTATACATGTGTGTTGGTTTCATTAATATTAATTCAATATGAGTCTACTACAGTTTCATGGCCGGCTTAGCCCAAGTGCAACATGTGCATAGGAACAGGGCCCAAATTTGTGAGGGGCCCAAATTTTTTTTTTAGTATATACTATTTGCATCGGCAGCCCAATAATTTGGGAGAAAACCATGGAACAAAACAAAAGCATGAATGTGTGAAACAGAAGCCGGCAGCGTAATTTAGTCATCACTCATCAATTTCGTTTGTTCAAAAAAAAAAAAGTGATCACCAAGGGTTGACAACTAAACAGCAACTCAACGATTCAGCAAGGGTAAACGTCTAGACGAACAGGTAATATACTAAGATTTATGAGAAATTGATTTATGAGAAATTGAGAATTGAGAAATTAAGGATTATTAGCCAATCAGGTAGGATTATCAAGTTTATAGTTGTCAATTGCATACTTGAATGATTCATATTTTCATAGATTATCTATTTAATTGAATATTGAGTGAATTTAATATTTTATTATCGGTTTATCTACTATGGAAATCAGTATAATAGAATAGTGAATGAATATATTAGTTTATACTTTATAAGATTCATAGAAATAAGTTTAGTAGTTTAAATTATAAGTTTATGTTTATTGTAAAATTGTTTATCAAATTATGTTCATTGTAATTTCTTGAATGTTGAAAGTTGAAAATAATGAACTTGTAGTGATGAAGTCTAAACAACCATCCGGTTATCAAAAACGTAAAAAGAGAAAACTAGATGAAGAAAAAAGAAAGGTTGATGTCGGTGCTCTAGATAAGTTTATCCATAGACAACATGTTGAAGAGCACATTGAAGAACATGTTGAAGAGCACATTGAAGAGCATGTTGAGGAGCACATTGAAGATCAAGAGCATGTAGAAGTAGAAGAGACAGAAAAGTATGAGCCTGTTAAAGAGATTGTTGATATATATGATCCAAGAAGGTGGGAAAAACTTAATTCTGATGAGATTAAAATTTTGGTTGAAAAAGGTCCTAAAAGAGATAATAGTATTATGTATGGTCCCTATGATAAATTTGGTAGACGATTTTCTGCAGCTTTATATACAAGAACTTTATCAAATTTGGAGAAGTGTGATAGAGAATGGTTAGTATATTCGAAAGAGCTAGATAGGGTATTTTGTTTTTGTTGTAAAGTGTTTAGAAAAGGGATTTCGAAAGGTAAATTGGATGGTGAAGGTTATGCAGATTGGCACCATGTTACCACTAGGGTTAAAGAACACGAAATTTCATTGGATCATCTTACAAATAGGAATAAGTGGTTTGACATGCGTAAAAGATTGAACTTGAACGAAACAATTGATAAAGTTCAACATGAGCAGTTCAAGAAAGAAAGAGATTACTAGAAACAAGTGCTTTTAAGAATTATTGCAGTTGTGAAGTTTCTTGCTAAACATAATTTAGCATTTTGCGGATCCAATGAAAAGTTGTATAAAAAAGGTAACTATAAATTGTATTTTATTTGTTCCAGTTCCACCAACAATCTTTTTTTTTTTAATTATGATGACCGATTCCACTTCTTATTTGTTAATTGTATTTAACATGTAATGGAAATTTTTTGGGTGTCATTGAAATGTTGGAAGAGTTTGACCCGGTTATCAAAGAGCATGTGCGACGCATCACAAGTGAAGGACTTCATGTGCATTATCTTGGCCACCTAATCCAAAACGAACTAATATCTTTGCTAGCTGAAGAAATTAAAAAAGAACTTATCAAGAAGATAAAGGAAGCAAAGTACTACTCAATCATACTTGATTGTACTCCCGATTCAAGTCACCAAGAACAGATGACTATAATAGTAAGGTATTTAAAGTTATCATATAATTCTGTTACTATCAAGGAATCCTTTTTAGGTTTTTTGAATGTTGATGATACCTCCGGAAAAGGATTATTTGATATTACACTTGAGGAGTTAAAGTCTCTTGGTCTTCAAATTGATGATATGCGTGGTCAAGGCTATGATAATGGAGCAAACATGAAAGGAAAACACCAAGGAGTGCAAAAGAGATTTTTAGATATAAATCCTAGAGCATTTTACACTCCTTGTGGTTGCCATTCTCTTAATCTAACATTATGTGATATGGCTAACAAGTGTGTTAAAGGAAAGAACTTTTTTGGATTCATCCAACGTATTTATACCATCTTTGCAAATTCTACTAAGAGGTGGGAAATTTTGAAAGATAATGTTAAAGCTTGGAGTCTTAAGTCATTATGTCAAACTCGTTGGGAAAGTCGAGTTGAGAGTGTAAAAGCTATTAAACTGCAACTTATGGATGTACAGGAAGCTTTACTTCAAGTTGGAGAAAAAGATAATGATGCTGCAATTGCAAGTGAAGCAACTTCACTAGTAGAAAAAGAACTTAGTGACTTTGAATTTTTGGTATCAACTGTTGTTTGGTAGGAAGTACTAAACCGTGTGAATATTGTGAGTAAGAAGTTACAATCAAAGGATATGCATCTTGATAATGCCATTACAGAAATAAACAAATTGATTGGGTACTTCAAGGATTATAGAGAGACTGGTTTTTCAAAAGCGATTGTTGAAGCTAAAGAGATTGCTATTGAAATGGGTATTGATCTAATATTTCCACAAAAGCGTTTGATTGAAAGGAAAAAAAGGTTTGATGAGAGTTCAAGTAGCGAAGAAGTTTCATTTACACCTGAAGAGAATTTCAGAGTCAATTATTTCTTATACATTGTTGATCAAGCTATTTCTTCTCTTGAGACAAGATTTGAACAATTCAAAGAGTATGATAAAGTATTTGGTTTTTTATTTCCACATAATTTGAGGGGAATTGAAGATAAAGATCTTAAGTTATATTGTTATCGTCTTGAAAAAGCACTCAAGTTTGAAGAAAGATCAGATATTGATGCCGAGGAGTTTTATACGGAGTTGAAATTATTTGAGACATTGGAAACCAATGAATTTAGCAACCCTATAGATGTTTTGAAGTTTTTGAAAGAACTTGATTATTTCCCAAATGCAAGCATTGCATATAGAATATTATTGACTATTCCAGTAACGGTCGCATCTGCAAAAAGGAGTTTTTCCAAATTGAAATTTGTGAAATCTTACTTACGCTCCACAATGACCCAAGAAAGACTTAGCGGTTTGGCAATGATATCTATCGAGAACGAAATCTTAGAGAGTATAGACTACGAAGAGTTGATCAACCAATTTGCAATCAAGAATGCTAGGAGAGCTTCAAGGATCGTCGGTTAGCTGTTAGGATATGTTATTAGTCATTAGAATACTATGATTTTGCTATATTTATTGCTATAAGGTTTATCGTCATTTTAATAAAAAAATTAGTTTACATAATTTAATTCCTTAAATTGTTACACGTTAAGGTCTAAGGGCCTTTTTTATCCGTTTCGTCCTGGGCATTTGAATCCTCAGAACCGGCCCTGTACAGTTTTTTTAATAATACAAAGTGGCTTAAAATATATCAAAACTCAAAAGTATAACGTGTTTTTGTTTTTCAATTTGTAATTGTAATGATTGTGGTTTATAATTTGGAATAAGATAGTAGCTTTTTTATGTAAAATATGTGTATCGTATATTTTGGGGTGGCCAGATCTTTAATGAGTGTTGCAAGTTGGTTTTAGAAGGATTTTATCAAGTTGAAATAAATAAATAAATCAAAACATATAATGAGTTTGAGTTTTAAGTTTGTAAAACATCAACTTGAATTGTTTGAGTCCTATCTTTTGGATATTTTTACACTTGTGTCATTATTTTTTCACTCATATTTTTTGCATTTTCATGAAATGTCTTGCATAGATTATTTAGTTTTTTGACATGCTTTTGCGGAGTTGCGGGGTTCTAACAACGACGTAAACGTTCTTGATCAGTCACTAATATTTCATGACATTTTGACAGAAAAGGCACCGTATGCTCCTTTCACAGTAAATGAACATGAGTATAAGTTCGGGTATTACCTCACAAATGGAATATATCCATCATATTCCATGTGTGTGAAGGCGTTTCGACACCCAATAGAATCAAGAGACAAATTTTTCAAGAGAAAACAAAAAGGAGCACGTAAGGACGTGGAATGTGCTCTTGGAGTTTTGAAAGCAAAATGACACATAGTTGAATTGGAACATCCAAACATGTTGATTGGACATTCTATAAGATATTATGTATGCATGTATCATTAGGCAAAACATGATGATTAAAGGATGAAAAATTGTTGAATATTCGCCTACGGAACCTACCAGGGATAGCAGAATACTTATATAGAGTCGTTGATATTCAAGACCACGAAAACATAAACAACTTCAAAAAGACTTGGCAGATCATATCTACGATGACACTGAAGTTGAATAATTTAAATCAAAAATATAATTTGTTTCGTCTTTTTTTTGGATTTTAGGTTTTTAAATATGTTTTTATCCTTAGTTGTAATTTTTTTATGTTGTTTTTAATTTAGGATTTAAATTTTTATTTTTACTTGTTAAATGTTATTTTTAATTTATGATTTAATTTATATGATAATTATAAATATTATGACATAAATAAATAAAAAAGAAATTGGAAATACAGAAACTAAAAACATCAAAATAAAATTACAAAATAAAATAAAAAATAATTAGTGTTATTATATATTATTTAGTGTTGCTTATTTCCACCTTTGAACATCCATATATGATTAAGATGATGATGTGATACATTTTGGGTGTGATAACATGTAATAATATGTTGCCTACACATAACAGTCTTAGTTAAATATCAACCAAGTAAGTTACAAACATGTCCCTAGAAAATATATTAGTTACAAACATTACCTTTATAATTCCACTCTCACCCAAACAAATCCATACAAAACAAGGGAGGAAGCACCAATATAATCAAGGGATAATGACTTGAAAGGGTAACGAACTTTCGACTTTTGTCACATTTAGTCACTAAACTTTTTTTGTTATCTATTTGCCATTAAACTATTGAAACTGTTCACATTTTACCCTTATGACCGGCTGTTACCGGTCATAAGGGTAAAATGTGAACGGTTTCAATAGTTTAGTGGCAAATAGATAACGAAAAAAAGTTTAGTGACTAAATGTGAAGAAAATCGAAAGTTGTTTCCCTCTAAAAAGTTCGATGACTAAATGTGAACAAACTTCCTATTATATTATGTTTTAGCAAAATTATTTATTTTTGTTTAATTGTAGCAATATTTGTTGATGAAGAAATCTATGAAATAAAAAATAAAAAAAAACAAAATGCAACATCCGGATTTCTAGGTATCATAATTTAAGTATTTTTCTTTTGAGTTAAGAAGAGAGACTCGACGAGTTGACGCCTCAACTCGTCGAGTAAGGTCGCGACTGATGACTCGGATTAATGAATGGACTCGACAAGTCGGTGAGGCGACTCGACGAATCTGCGCTGTTGGCAGAAACCCTAAATCTTTGGGCCCGAGCCATATTTAAAGGCACTTATGGTCTTCAATTACAACTACCTTTCCCATAAGTGAGAACCCTAGCGAGCTTGAGTGTGTAGAGTGAGAGGAAGAGTTATCTTGAGTTTTTTGGTGTGATGGATCTGGACCCTTCTAGGTTCAGAGAGCCGAGAATATGAAGCTTTAGTAGAGTAAACCTTGGGGTTCGAAGTTAGGAAGCATTTATGGGATTTTTATGGTAGATATAGTTACTTTCATCTTACACATAGATATGAAGTATTTTATATAAATTACGTGCTATGTGTGCATATTATTTGAATACTTGATGTCTATGTTGGATGAACGATTTTATACATGTTTTAAAAGATTTAAACGGTATATTTATTTTATATCTACAAATATGTTGCGGATGAAACATGGGTAGATGAAATAGTTGGTGTGTGATGAAATAAAATGATGAGAGATATGTGATGATAGAAATGTGATGATAATTAGGTATATAGATGATGATGAATATGTGATGTAGGATGAAAGGAGAAACCATAACTTTAACCAGCAATGTGACGATGTAGTCATCTACCAGAGTATAGATGGTGACCACAGACTATTCTAGACAACACAGTGGAAACACCAACAGGCCCATAACCTGTAGGTGATGAATTACGAGTTCAGGCGATGTTGTAACTACGTATTCATGCGATGATACTCTAACCCCTTACTATGAATTACGAGTTCAGACGATGTTGTAACTACATATTCATGGGATGTCACAAATTTCGCATGCCAAACCAATGGTCATAATTCACATCAGTGAGAATGGTTCATTTTTTTGTAAAACCAAAATTAGATTGGAAATTTTGATTTTTTATTTTGGAAAATGTCAAACCATTGGTTTTGTATTTTGGTTTCGGTTTTTTTGTTTTTTTTAAATATATTTTTAGGGTTTTTTTTTTTTTTTATTTCATAGATTTCTTCATCAAGAAATGTTGCTACAATTTAACAAAAATAAATAATTTGCTAAAACATAATACAAGAGGAGGTTTGTTTACATTTAGTCATTGAACTTTTTAGAGGGAAACAAACTTTTGACTTTTGTCACATTTAGTCACTAAACTTTTTTTCGTTATCTATTTGTCATTGAACTATTGAAACTGTTCACATTTTACCTTTATGAATAGCCGGTCATAAGGGTAAAATGTGAACAGATTCAATAGTTCAATGACAAATAGATAACGAAAAAAAGTTTAGTAACTAAATGTGACAAAAATCGAAAGTTCGTTACCCTTTCAAGTCATTATCCCTATAATCAAACCCCAGACTTTGAAAATGGTAAACTACATTTGTTGCACATATCAGGAGACAAGTTTTCTACCACTGTTTTGATAATAAGGACTTTTGGGCATTCAGGTCTTTTCAGGTGTCATAACTGTTTCTACTGTTTTACTGCATACTCATTAATCCATGAACTAAATTATAACCAAATTTCAAGTAAAAATATCAACTCAAAAACATTTCAAACGAAATAAAATCTCTGCCATATAATCCAACAAAAAAGTACAAACTATAAAGAAAACCAAAACTAGTCATCAACTTTATCTCTCGACTACATGATACTTTCTTTTTCTTAAGCCTACTCCTTACGAACAAAGTAGAGCTTACCCATGACATGAAGAACAGCAACAAAAGCAATGAACCCAATGCTCATCACAAGAACAACATTTGGGGATATCTTCAATCCAGGTGCATCATCTGTGTAAAACTGCAGCATGTTTCCGGCAGTTCCACCTGCAGCTGAACTTCCAGTGGCGCCACCGGTCCTCCTCCTTCGTAAGTTGGCTGCCGCCGCAGCTGCACTTCCTCGTGGTGGAGCTCCGCCATTCAAAGCCATTATTCTCTGCTCAAAACCATGTAATCACAAATTATTAATCCGAATTTACATATCTACCCTTTTAGCAATTAGGGCTTGCTACAATATTAAAAATGTTGGACAAGAAAGCAAAAATAAAGCTGCAGAACTACAAAAACTTCTGATTGATTCATGAATGTAGCGATAATATTTGAAGAATTCATAATCATTACAATTGTATTTGCGATCTAGATTAGCTATTCGAACCGAAGAATAAGGAAATTCAAAAGCAGATCCGAGGAGCAGAGCGGATAAATTTCAAGTACTTCATCGATTATTCAACCAATTCAATCATTGTGGATAAACAAAAAGCAAAAGAGATGGAAAAACTCAATTTATTTATATATCCTGAAAAAAAAAACCTTACGATCAACGATTTTGGCAAAATCGAGGGCTACGGTATATATAAAGAACGATCTAACTAATCAAACTTCATTCATCGGGCTTATATATGTAATCACAAACAGATCTACAGTTAGCATAAACTAAAATTGGTTGTACTAACTCCAAATCAAGATTGAATTATCAAAAAATTAAAACAAAATCCCATGATCGATGAACAAATAAAATATAAAGCTATGTGAAGAAGGAAGAAAATCGACTAACCTTTAGCAAGTAGATCAAAAGGTTCCGATATCGTTCTCCTCTGGCTTCGAAGTTCCAATATTTACGAGAGAAGAACGAAGACAATCAAGAAGATGGCTTACTTCGTGGCGTTGAACTTCTTGGCGTTAGGTATCGTAGCTGCCACATCGATTAAACCAATCAAAGGTTGCCACGTGTGATTCGTGGTTTTCCCATTTATGACTTTTCTTTTGGAAATTATCTGCTAAATAGGCCTTGGTTCCTTACAAGTTGTACAATGGAAGTTTTGATTCTACAATCGGCCCAAATTGGATACTATGGGCCTAAGGCTATTAATGTCTAATAGTTATAACTTATAAGTTTATACTATTATTTATGACACTTAAAAGGTTCCATATTATTCTTGCGATTAATCAAATCATTTACTACTTACTATCATTATACGACCCATAAGGTGTTGGTGATTTTAGTATTACTGTTTCATTTTAAGTAACTGGAACTAACATGTAAGCTAAGGTACTTCATAATTTGTATTCTAATATATGTATGGAGTAGTGCGGAGTGCACGTATGTATAAGATCAAATTAGAAGCCGGTTCGACGACTAGTCAGGAGTCCGGGGTTTCCAAAGTGGCAGCGCCCCTAGCGGGGTCCAAGGGGCAACTAATGACAGCCCAACCCTAATCCGTTAGTTTTGAGGGTGATTATGGTAAAACTAACGAAACTCGTTAGTTTTGGTAACCCTAATCCGGATTAATATTATTTGCTTCCAATGTAACTAATGACGGTCCAACCCTAATGAAACCCTAATCTTGTTTAATATATAAATGACTTTTTTTTTTATACAGAAGGGGGTTACGTTCTTTAGCTCTCGGTTTTTCATCACACATTTATAGAACCCTTTAGCATATTAGCTTACGTTTTCTGTGCCTAGAAACGTAAGTGTCCACTTGGATTATCCCATGCTGAATTTCTTGTAACCCATACATAGGGTAGAAATATCAGTTCGGAAAGTGATATTACGATCCAAGTTGGTATCCAGATCTCCACCAAAAACCCTAAATTTCTCTACATAAGGTTCACATTATGGGTATGCACATACTCTAATAATATCACATTTGTGCAAACTCATAACATTTCATTAGATTTTACAAACAAACAATAATCCCTATGTTTAATTTGGTACCAATAAATGAGTGATCTTAGAAACATCTCATGTCATGCTTGATTTGGTTTCAATAAACACCTCGCCACAAACATCCTATTGCACGTAAGGGTAACACGCATTATAACCCAGTTATGATATTAGGGTTAAAGTGCATCATTATTCATGTTAAAAATTTTGTAAAGAACTTGTTATGATCACTTACAGAGAAATTTTGGTACGTTCATTTTAGTAACACTAAATTTAAAACCGATATCATTTATATATTTCTTTTGAACATCAGTTAGTTTTGATGCAATTCGTGAAATATTTGAAGGTAGCAAATATAACTACAACAATAAATTAGCCTGCTCGTTACCATATGACAATACACTATTATATATGTAAATAAACACTTGTTGATGATGATGTATTGATTCATAACTCACATTACACACTAGAATGATTTACCATTACATTTGACTACTAGGTTAAAACCCGTGGAAACCACGGTTAAAAAAGAAAAATATTATTCCTAATTGAAAATCATAATAAGTAATCAAATATTTGAAAAAAATTTATTAGTTTGCAGAGATAGAAGTATTATCATTTTGTTTATAATTTTATTCTAAAATAAATATATTGACTTTTATGAATATGCTACCAATCAGCTTCCTTGCACCTTATAGGTTTACTCACTACACACATGTCATGCTCCTAGGTTATGTTTGTAAAGTAAGACAACAACGAAAAAATTGAACATTATTTATTATGATGTATTAATAGATGTTATTTTCTATAAGTATATAATCTTTAAATATATAATTAAGATATTATAAAATAATTAGGAAATACAAATAAAATTTAAATTTTGATAGACTAAATATAAGCGATCCCACAAAACATAATAGTATGATCGTGGTGTAAACAAATTACAAATAAACGAAGAAATGCTACAGAGTTATACAAGCACAAATTTATCTTTTAAATCAGGTATGTATTCTATACAAATCTATGATGTACTTGATCTTCATATTTTTCATTTAATTTCTTGTAGCAATACAAGCACAAATTTATCTTTTAAATCATGTATGTATTCTATACACATCTATGATGTACTTAATCTTGATATTTTTCATTTAATTCCAAGTAAATATGGATTATTTTCTATGATTTGATAGATCTTGAATGAAAAATAACGTTTAACTATAATCAAATGAAAATAGTATGCATCATCAAATGAAAATAGTATGCATCACGTTATGCCATTTTGAATCAAAACCTAATTCATAAATGAAAAAAAAAAACAAAAATATAATCCATAAATGTGAAATATTACAATGAAATAAGAGCAATAATAATTTGAAAAAACAATAATATAACTGAAACATGTATACCCACTTGTTCTCCTACTACGGTATGTATAAAAAGATGGTGTTTGGTTATTAAAAGTGTTTGATTCTTGACAATACAAATTACCAATCCAGTTGTCCCTAGTCAAAAACTCCACTGATACACAAATTCCAATTCCAATACACAAATTACACTATATCCCCTTAGTACATCAACTTTTCTTGGTAAACCAAAGTTCAAAAAAAAAAAACTAAATAGCATATGGTTTGATATAGTTCGCCTTTCATGACAAGTATCCCCATTGACAATTGTGTCTAGTGATCTGAGAAATTTCTATTAAAAAAGAACATATTGATCTGATCAAGTTATATAACATATAATTTACCAATAGTTAAAACATATCATGTTATTTCATGATAAACACATCATGGTTCATACTGATCTTTTTATGCTTTACTTTCTAATGCTACTTCATTATTGTTAGAATCGTAGAGAATAACAACCAAATTTTATCAATGTCCTCTTTTTGTTAACTCATGATATTATGGGTAGAAAATGTAAGTCTATTATTAAAATACATTGCGGATATTGTGAAAAAAGAGTAAAGTACATTGCTTTTTCCTACAACTTGTCCTTTATATGTCCCCCATCTTAGTTAGATTTTCGGATGTGGATCAAGAGAAAGAAACCTGAACAATGATCATCGAAAAACTAAACTCAACATATTATAAATATAATAGTAGTTTGGTAATTTTACCGACCTGTTTCAATATGACAACACGTTTTCCTTTACATATGTACAATCACGTCTGAAACTCTTCTTCAATTTCTTTAATAAATAATAAAAAATTATCAGATTCATGACCTTGAAGTTTCCTATATTGAACTGCACGAGCACCTAGACATGCATCATGTTCAACTGGTTTTATTGCTGCAGTTCCAGCATTATCCTGATTTATTTCATAAATTAAGACCAACAACATAAAAGAGAAACATTATATAGTGAAAAAAGAGAAGGGTGTACTTACCTGGCTAGTATCTTTTCCCAACCAGAAATGTATGTCATAATTATAAGCACCTCCCTTCCTAGAAGTAGTCTATTATTGATATTTACTCTAGTTCTATAATCAAAAATTAAGAAGAAACAAATCTAGGGGTATCTATGGCTGAGGGTATACCTAATTAATTTCCCAGTTAGCAGTATATTGAATTATGCACGTTTTTTACCCATCCAACTGATCTCCTACAGAGTGCTACACATTAAATAGATTATTGAATAGAAATTGAAACAAATCTAGATAAAAATGATGAAAGACAAATAAACCTAGCCACGATCGAGCAAATTTCATATAATTATACAAAAAGCACAGTAACCTTGTTATGGCATCAATAAAATATTCATACATTCTGTAATCTTAAAAAACGATATAACTCACAGATTCATGCCCTTTAGTGCTACGATTAATACTAATAACAATGAAGGAACACAAAATTTTAATATAAACCATAAACTAATCACATTTTAACATCCAAAGGTAGGAGACGGAGAAGTGGGGAGAGCGAAGAGGCCACAGAAAGATGACCACAATAATACATCCACAAGTGATGCTTGAATTTCAAAATTGAAACCCTAGAATTAAAATCGACATGTCATTTGGGTTTTGTGTTGATTTCGGAGTTCTCTGACTTTTCAGTTACGAATTTGCTTTGTAATAAAAATTGAAACACGAACAAAATCAAATTGAAGTTGCGTATATGAAACTATACAATACTGATAATCAATTACGTTCCTAAATTTTTGGGATATTCCTACTAAAGCGACAAAATTTGGATTTAAATTTATGGAGATGAGGAATTGTGGATGCAGATTTCTCGCACAGAAATTGGAAAGTATTATATGTTTCAAAAAAAATGTCGATTTGCTTCTATCTTGGCCGAATAGAATGGCAAATGAAAAGTCATAAGGGTATTGTCGGTGTTTCACAATGAAAATTATAGGCGGGAAAAATAGATGGGGAAGGGCTGAGCATATGACACGTGGCTTTATAGGTACTCTTTTATTAGAGTAGGATTCTAAAATAAATATATTGACTTTTATGAATATGCTGCCAATCAGCTTCCTTGCACCTTATAGGTTTACTCACTACACACATGTCATGCTCCTAGGTTATGTTTGTAAAGTAAGACAACAACGAAAAAATTGAACATTATTTATTATGATGTATTAATAGATGTTATTTTCTATAAGTATATAATCTTTAAATATATAATTAAGATATTATAAAATAATTAGGAAATACAAATAAAATTTAAATTTTGATAGACTAAATATAAGCGATCCCACAAAACATAATAGTATGATCGTGGTGTAAACAAATTACAAATAAACGAAGAAATGCTACAGAGTTATACAAGCACAAATTTATCTTTTAAATCAGGTATGTATTCTATACAAATCTATGATGTACTTGATCTTCATATTTTTCATTTAATTTCTTGTAGCAATACAAGCACAAATTTATCTTTTAAATCATGTATGTATTCTATACACATCTATGATGTACTTAATCTTGATATTTTTCATTTAATTCCAAGTAAATATGGATTATTTTCTATGATTTGATAGATCTTGAATGAAAAATAACGTTTAACTATAATCAAATGAAAATAGTATGCATCACGTTATGCCATTTTGAATCAAAACCTAATTCATAAATGAAAAAAAAAACAAAAATATAATCCATAAATGTGAAATATTACAATGAAATAAGAGCAATAATAATTTGAAAAAACAATAATATAACTGAAACATGTATACCCACTTGTTCTCCTACTACGGTATGTATAAAAAGATGGTGTTTGGTTATTAAAAGTGTTTGATTCTTGACAATACAAATTACCAATCCAGTTGTCCCTAGTCAAAAACTCCACTGATACACAAATTTCAATTCCAATACACAAATTACACTATATCCCCTTAGTACATCAACTTTTCTTGGTAAACCAAAGTTCAAAAAAAAAAAAAAAAAAAACTAAATAGCATATGGTTTGATATAGTTCGCCTTTCATGACAAGTATCCCCATTAACAATTGTGTCTAGTGATCTGAGAAATTTCTATTAAAAAAGAACATATTGATCTGATCAAGTTATATAACATATAACTTACCAATAGTTAAAACATATCATGTTATTTCATGATAAACACATCATGGTTCATACTGATCTTTTTATGCTTTACTTTCTAATGCTACTTCATTATTGTTAGAATCGTAGAGAATAACAACCAAATTTTATCAATGTCCTCTTTTTGTTAACTCATGATATTATGGGTAGAAAATGTAAGTCTATTATTAAAATACATTACGGATATTGTGAAAAAAGAGTAAAGTACATTGCTTTTTCCTACAACTTGTCCTTTATATGTCCCCCATCTTAGTTAGATTTTCGGATGTGGATCAAGAGAAAGAAACCTGAACAATGATCATCGAAAAACTAAACTCAACATATTATAAATATAATAGTAGTTTGGTAATTTTACCGACCTATTTCAATATGACAACACGTTTTCCTTTACATATGTACAATCACGTCTGAAACTCTTCTTCAATTTCTTTAATAAATAATAAAAAATTATCAGATTCATGACCTTGAAGTTTCCTATATTGAACTGCACGAGCACCTAGACATGCATCATGTTCAACTGGTTTTATTGCTGCAGTTCCAACATTATCCTGATTTATTTCATAAATTAAGACCAACAACATAAAAGAGAAACATTATATAGTGAAAAAAGAGAAGGGTGTACTTACCTGGCTAGTATCTTTTCCCAACCAGAAATGTATGTCATAATTATAAGCACCTCCCTTCCTAGAAGTAGTCTATTATTGATATTTACTCTAGTTCTATAATCAAAAATTAAGAAGAAACAAATCTAGGGGTATCTATGGCTGAGGGTATACCTAATTAATTTCTCAGTTAGTAGTATATTGAATTATGCACGTTTTTTACCCATCCAACTGATCTCCTACAGAGTGCTACACATTAAATAGATTATTGAATAGAAATTGAAACAAATCTAGATAAAAATGATGAAAGACAAATAAACCTAGCCACGATCGAGCAAATTTCATATAATTATACAAAAAGCACAGTAACCTTGTTATGGCATCAATAAAATATTCATACATTCTGTAATCTTAAAAAACGATATAACTCACAGATTCATGCCCTTTAGTGCTACGATTAATACTAATAACAATGAAGGAACACAAAATTTTAATATAAACCATAAACTAATCACATTTTAACATCCAAAGGTAGGAGACGGAGAAGTGGGGAGAGCGAAGAGGCCACAGAAAGATGACCACAATAATACATCCACAAGTGATGCTTGAATCTCAAAATTGAAACCCTAGAATTAAAATCGACATGTCATTTGGGTTTTGTGTTGATTTCGGAGTTCTCTGACTTTTCAGTTACGAATTTGCTTTGTAATAAAAATTGAAACATGAACAAAATCAAATTGAAGTTGCGTATATGAAACTATACAATACTGATAATCAATTACGTTCCTAAGTTTTGGGATATTCCTACTAAAGCGACAAAATTTGGATTTAAATTTATGGAGATGAGGAATTGTGGATGCAGATTTCTCGCACAGAAATCGGAAAGTATTATATGTTTCAAAAAAAATGTCGATTTGCTTCTATCTTGGCCGAATAGAATGGCAAATGAAAAGTCATAAGGGTATTGTCGGTGTTTCACAATGAAAATTATAGGCGGGAAAAATAGATGGGGAAGGGCTGAGCATATGACACGTGGCTTTATAGGTACTCTTTTATTAGAGTAGGATGCATAATGATTTATGAAAATAAACTGGTCTCATATAATTAACAATAAAGATGATGATACATAATGATTTATGATGGATATATTCATGCTAAAAAGTATTCATTTTAAAGTAATCAGAAGATTTATTCCTTTGGATTCAGTTAAGGAGATGCTTAATAATATAGTTCATTTTTAGTTAATACTATAATGATTCATGGGTCACCTAAAGATACTAAAATGATTCTCCATAACATTGATTATATACAATGAATCAAGAAACACACCTGATCCAATAATAATTCAATAAAGATTTATTCAATCAACATAATTTAAATTAACGCATAATGATTCGGTTCATGTTACATTTTTACTATAATGATTCAATAGAATACTTGTATGCATGCATCATTTTCCACTAACATATGATTGTTAATAGGTAACATTTTAAAACACGCTTTCATCTAAAATGTTTACATTGATCAAAGTATGCATATTGTAAATAATTTATTTATTTATTGAGAAAAATTTAAGAATATATATGGTAGCGATGATATTGTACAAAATTGTACTTTCTATTTTAAGAAGATTTTGTTGTCGAAAATAAAATCTTTGGTACTTGTGTTATCTGGCGGCAGTTGGGTGGGCCTTTCATGATGCCCATAATTTCTTAAATCCTGTCGATTTTTTTGTTTCATGAAATATTATTTTTTATCATATATAGCTCTATATAATCTTATTTCTTTTATAGTAATAAAATAGCTACAAAAGTTGCAGGATTAAATTTTATTAAAACACCAGAAAAGTAGATATCTAAAAGAATTTTGAATGACAACAATCGCCGGGCTATTTTTACACGATTTGACAAAAAAGTGATGTGTAACTAATCTATTATTTATAAACATACACAAATTCACAGTTTCTGAAAGTTGAATCTGAAAAAAAAAATGTGTAACCAAAACATTTGACATATTAAAATATAAAAGTATTTGTCATATAAGTTAAAAAAAAACTTAATAATGCAATTCTTTTTTGGTAATTTACTTTCAAAAAGTTAAATTTTTTTTTTATATCGGTTGGTTAGTGGTTAAATATTAGTATCACCAAATTAATAGAATTTACCGAACACCTTGATTAGAATTTAGGACATCTAATCTAAAGTCAAAATCTCTACTAAACAAAAATTAATAGGAATGTTGTGACAAAATAATTTCCAATAAGTGAAATATGTGTCATTTGGGTGGCGAATGTGTAAGCAATCAAATGTTTCAAAGAAAATATTTAGGTTTTTTAGTCTTGTGATGATTTAAGGGACATTAATCAAATAATTTAGTTAGACATTTATTCAAAACGAGGGAATGGCTGCCGTGCTTCTCAAAAGTTGTAGGTAAATTGTAAGTAAGTTAAGGAAATGATAACATGGAAAATTCTATAATAGTCTAAATTATGTACGAACGTGTCATATGTTAGAAATTTGAGGTTTAGAAAGGTTTGGAAATTTTGAAAATTGCAATCGCTTTCAGATTAAAGTATTTTGGTGGTACTGTAAATCTTTAATCGGATATAACTTAGAATATGAGAGCAAGAACAAAGAATGTAATTGTATGAATTTTGAATGTACTGGAAAATGAGACTAAAACTGATTTTGTGATCTTTGTCTAAAAACTTTCATATGACAATTTCAAACTGTTATAAAATTATCAAAACTGACATAAAAACGGATATTTTAACCCCAGTCAAGGGCTCTGCGTCTTGGACCCCGTTAGGGGATGCTGCCCCTTGGACCCCACTCCCATGGGCGCTGCCCCCCGAACCCCCTTTCGTTCTAGTGCTTCGTCCTTAAATGACAGTGTACTTTGAAAATTTGATCAACGTAAACAAATGTACGCTCCACACCTCTTTTGCTTATTTAATATTTATCAAAATCATTTTTTATCAACAAATTAATCATATTATACTTAAATAATATTGACGATAACAAATCACCAACATCATATGTGATTTGTGTTTACACATGAGCGAAAATAACCATATATAATTTAATAGATGTACTTTTAAAAGTTGGTTAGTTGTAAAGAAACATCAAAATGGCCGACCTTCACAAAATGCTATCAAAAGTTGGTCGTCGACTATAGGATGTAAACAAACGACAATCGATCTTCACAAAAGATTACTTGTAGTGTCGTATATGTTTATGTTAGATATTTAGGACTGAAATCGCTGAATAATTTTATGTGTAAGTAAAAGAGTGACTTAATATGTACGTATCAAGTAGTTTTTATAAAATAGCAATTAACTTTTCAACTATTATCTAGTTTTACAATTAAAATGTAGCTTTTCATGTAACAATAAATTTGTCAACTAGTCTGTCAAACATAATCTTAAGTTAACTTATAGTTTTTTAATCATTATAAATGGTTTATCTAACTCTATCTTAAGAATTATGTCTTCATTTCCTTATAACAAATTCATCTAACCATGTAACATAATATAGTGTAACACCACCACAGCATGAATAACAACACATTATGGGTAACTAACGTAGAGTATCCTAACTCCAAAAGATGAAGACAGTAAAGGTAAATAATGTAAGAGGCTGTTTGTCGTAAACAGACAAATAACTAAAATAGAAAATCATTATCTAATACTAGTTCCAAATAAAATCAAGACAAAATTTCATAAATGGTTCTTATGGTTTTCATTTTTTTTCCTTAAAATAGTTATTGAAACATTTTTTTATGCGTGAATGGTCATTTAGAGCAAACCTTACACATCAGTGGTCCTGATAGATGTCCGTTAAATTGTTCTGTTAAGTTGAAGGAATTTTTTATAATGACCATTTCTGATATTTTGTGAAACTTCACTTATGGATCATTCATGAATTTGTCCGATAACTATTTGTGAAAATTAAAAAAAATCTATTAAATCTTGTATTAATTACCATAAATCAAATAAAAAGACAAAAAACTAAAACATAAAAAAAAAACATAATATTTATATGAATAAAAAAATTAACGCTTACAAATTTTAATCATCATGTAAATATATTTTATTTAATATATAAATAATTTTTATTGTATAAACTATATCTAAAATATTCAAACTATAATACATCATTGAATATTTTTGTGTTTTATATTTTATCTAAAAAATGAAGTATAATAACATAATTTTGTTACTTTTTAATTTTTGCGTGATTGTAATTTTCAAGATTTATCTTATTTTTCTTTATACAAATATATTTATTTTTATGATAAAATATGATGTGTTATTATAAAACAAATGTTATATATATATATATATATATATATATATATATATATATATATATATATATATATATATATATATATATATATATTAAAATTAACCTACCTTAGCTATAGTAAAGTGGCTAAGGTTTGGCATAATTGGTCCCCATTTATTTGTATATGGTCAATTTCTTTTTTTTCGTCTGGACCCTTTTAGATCATTTTTGAAATTGAAGTTGTATATGTCTTCTTTGTATTTGTGATTCACTGCTTTTGTAAGCCAATGAGATTAAGATTAGTGTTAATCTTCTTCACGGCTACGTGTTATGGTCTGCTCATGCCTCCATATCCTCTTTGTATGTAGAACCATCGTGAAGTGTCACATAATGCTCCACCGCCTCTTCAAGTTTCTAAAATTGAAAGAAACGAAGTTCGGCTCATGCATCGCCGATTCCCTATCTGCTTTACTTCTCACCCGTATATCTTCGATCCTCTCATTGGATTACACTCCACTTTTGAAGGATGACCCAATCGATTGTTCATATTACTGTTCTCCACCCCATCCTCCCAACGCCATCGACTGCAAATCGCTTTCCTCCTTTCTTCGTTCTGTGGCGGATGTGAAAAATGATAAATTGAAAAAAATATATATATTTATAAAAATCTTGACATGAAGACATGAAAACACCTTTGAATTTTGTAGCATTTATTGTTTTTATATTTTATTTTGTATCGAATAAATTAGTTGCACTATTATGTTTATAGATTAGTAATAAAAATGGTTTTTTTATGATTTACTTACAAATATTATACTATAATAAATATGCATATATGCACTTAAAACGTTGATTTTTTTTTTGGTTAAAAATGTTATAGTTTTTTATTTTAAATATTCCAGTTTTTTTTTTAAGTTTACTGATTTTTAAAAGATTGTTGTTTCTTTAAAAAAATTTGCAATTTTTTTAAAAGTATATATATTTTTTATTTAAAAAAGTTCATGTTTTCTAAAAAAATTTAAAATTTACACTTTTAACAAAAATTAATAATTCTTATTTTTTTAAAACAAATTTAAAAATTTGATTTATTATGTTAATTTTTAGATATTTTTATTAATATTTTCAATAACAAAAAAAAATAACATTAAATGAGATTGGTAAGATGACGATCATGCCCTTAATGAGTTAATTTTGATCCAACGCTCCACATTTAGTTTTCGGGTTCTTGGAAAACTATAAGTTCTCTCTCTCTCTCTCTCTCTCTCTCTCTCTCTCTCTATATATATATATATATATATATATATATATATATATATATATATATATATATATATATATATATATATATAATATCAAAGCATAATCCATGTAACGCCCTGACTTTCAGGCTTTTTCAAATTCATCTTTTGGTTTTAAAGTGTGTCATTTTGGTCCTTGTTTTGGAAGGAAGTGGTCGCAAGAAGCCCTAGTGGCAAAATGGTAATTTTGGGAGAAGGAGTGGTACGTTAAGCATACATTTGAATGCACTAAGCGTACTAGGGTGTGCCCTAGTATGTTGGGCATACTCTTGTCCAAAAGAAACCCTGAGTTTTAGGGTTGGTGGGCTACTTAAGCACATTTGTGGATCATTTTGCCTCACTCTTTCAGCCTCCAATTCGTTGAGCCATTTTTAGCAAACCCTAACCCCGTAAGTGATTGTATTGAACTTAAAGTATGATATTGGTGTGCTTAAAGGAGAAGGAAGTGCATCATGGAGTCAAGGAAGGAAAGCAAGCGTGTAGATCTTGGATCATCATTTCATTTAGAAGCTCCAGAAGATAAAAAGTTGCTACCTTTATGCTTTTTTTGCTTGGATCTCATTTTTGTAGCCTTATGCTGCTCTTTTTATCCCAAAAGTCCCATTGTTATGTATGTATGGTTTTGGTAATTTTGGGCGGTCCTTTCAGACCATATGAAGGGTTCTAACCCATAAAAATGAGGTCCCTTTAGCTAGTTTGGCTCCATGCTTCTTGTAGAAGGTGTTAATGGATTAAGACCATGTATTAAGGACTTTTTGGACGTCTAAAGTAATAAAATTGGAGACTTTTATGACCCTGGAGTGCACTTGGATCATGGATCTGAGGTTTTGGCTTAAGTGCTTAAGTCATTAAGCACTTATGAAGAATTTATGTCTTGCGAGGGTACCCCCGAGTAGGGAGGTGTACACCCCGCGTACCTAATTTGCATCCCCAATGGTTGATTATGTACAACCTTGTATACGTTGCGCGTACCTCCGGAGTACGCCCCACGTACGCGACAATTTAAGCCTCTTCATTTTGGGTTTCGGTTTTGGACTCAGATTGTCTTGGGTGAAGGCTAACGAAAGCAATGTTGGATAAGGTGTCTAAGTACGTAACTATATTTGGTACGTACTTGACCCGACTTGGCATGGTCCATTTGGGTTTCACTTCACCAAAACAATTTGTACGGATAATCTTTTGAGAATAATATGTTTATGATTTATTAATATATTATAAGTTATAATATATTAATATGAAATCATATTATTTAACTAGTATTGATCAAGAATTAATTTAGAATTAATTTAGTGATCAAAAGAGACTAATTAAATATGGACTTATATATATATATATATATATGTGTGTGTGTGTGTGTATATATATATATATATATATATATATATATATATATATATATATATAATGGGCCAATGCTCATTTAGGAAGGGCTAATATTGCATAGATAGTCCATGGAGTTTTTAACCCATGGATCCTATGGAAATGAAAGGTCATAGGTATTAGGGTTTACATGGATGTAACCTTAATCCTCCATAGTATATAAAGAGGTCTTTGGCACACGAAATGACACTAGTGTGTGTAAGAACAAGGGTGAAGTGATTTCTACTAGTGCATATTATTCTCTCAAGTCTCTCTAAGTTGTGTGGTGATTTGTGATTCCATTTGAGGCATTCACATTATTGGTGCTAGGCTCTTGAAGCTCCAAGCAATCAACCACAAGAAAAGGTATGTTCTTCTACTAGATTTTATGTTACAAGTACCGCATAACATGCTAGTTAGGTTGAGAACCTTGGAAAAATCAAATTTGCATTTATAATAGAGAAAACATAGATCCAAGGTTTCTAGGGTTGCATATACACCATAGGAGTGTTAGAATGCTCCAAACCCTTTAGTGGTATCAGAGCCAGGTTTGTTTTCATTATACTTGATGCAAATTGCTTGAAAAAGTCGAAAATCTGCTCACTGTTCAGTGGACTCGCGAGTCCATGGGGGGAATCAATGAGTCCAAGTGAAAACTCATCCTACTCATTGAGTAGGTTCTTGCACTCGGCGAATAGGAGGCCCAGAGTGCAGATTTTTGAGTTTTATTGTTGGAAATGGACTAGAATCATTACCCTAAACTGTTTTGGACTTATAAAATTTGTTTTTGATGTGGTAATGATTATGCTAATCCATTTTCAAAGGTTATTATCAAAGTTTCAAGTTTTATATATGTTTATATGATTCTTGAAATTGTTGATATGAATGTTCATACTTATGAGTTTTAGGAGATCATAGGAATTATTTGCAAATTGTTTGTTAGTGTAATTCTTGATCTAAATGCCAATTAATTGACTCCATAACTTGTCCTCATGTTATGGAATTCCAAAAGTCTCTTCTTTAAATCCATTAAGACTCATAAGTTATAGAAATGAAAAGTCTTCAATAGTTTCAAAACTTGACCTCAAGTCTTGGAATTTGTAAAGTCTCACACACACTTTAATTCCAAACCCTAGAGTTTTAAAAGTTAAAATTCAACCATTATATTTTATAGTATTACAAGTTAATAATATATATATATGTATGTATGTATGTATGTATGTATATATATATATATATATATATATATATATATATATATATATATATATATATATATATATAAGATCAAGTCAGTCTTACGGTTAGTAGGCCGCATTCATGAAGTTGTTCTATAAGGGGGTATAAGGTTGTTGCCTATAAAATGGCAGCTTAATGGGTGTCCACTCTCACCTACCGCTTCCTTGACTGGTGAAGGGTCGTTAGCCGAACGGGTAGGACAAGGACTATAATTCTCATTAAAAGTATAATGATGAATATAAAGTAACTATACCTTTTTTAAATCTCCAATCTTAGCTACTTTAGGAAAATGTGAAATTGGTGCTAACCTATAAAATTACACTTTGTACCTTACCAATAATGGTGTCTTATTAAGGTTCCTGTATCTAATCTAAACCTGTCTTCTTCTTTTTCAGATGTCTTCCAATAATGCTACTTCTGGCTCAAACCTAATAGGCTCCTTCTCTCTCATGAATCTTTGTGGGAGAGTCATCTTTGATGGTTCAAACTTTAATGATTGGATCAGTAACATCAGGATGGTCACTCGATACGAGGACAAGGAATATGTCCTTGACAAGGAGCTGAAAGAAATTGATGAGCCTACTGCTACTCCACAGGAGATCGTTGACTTCGAGACTCATATGAGAGATGCCACAAAGCTGGCATGTATCATGTTGGCCATAATGACAGCTGAACTCCATAAGTCCTATGAGGACTTTTACCCTTTTAAGATGCATTTGGACCTGATTGACTGATACCATCAAAGTGCACATCAAAAGAGGTATGAAATTATCTCTTCCATGATAACAACCCGAATGAAGGATGGTTAACCCATCACAGACCACATGCAGAAGATGCAAAGGTTTGTGGACCGTTTGCTGAAGTTGAATGTGAACTTCCCCGAGGAGTTGGCTATTGACATCATATTGCACTCCTTACCTACTTGTTATGATCAATTCCGAATGACCTATCATATGAAAAAGGAGGAGGTCACACTCAGCAAGCTTCATGGACTTTTGAAGAGTGCCGAAAGTGATATCAAAGGTAAATTGGCTTTTACTACTCCTACTCCTAACATCGCCCCTATTCTGGAAATCGGGAAAAGTAGAGGGAAAAAGAGGAAAACCCCTTCTAAGGGTACCAAGGGAAAGTCTCTTGATGGCTCCTCTTTGAGTGGAACCAAAGGTGGTTCTGTCACTCCTTCTTCCAACCCAAAGGAGGTTGAATGCTTCTATTGTCATGGTAAGGGGCACTGGAAACGAAACTTCCCTAAGTACCTACAAGATGTTAAGGATGGGAAGGTCAAACCAACCCATGCAGGTAGTTACACTATATTGTCTAATAACTCACCGCATACTAACTCTTGGGTCCTTGATACAAGTTGTGGTATTCATATATGTTCTGATTTGCAGGACCTAAGAAGAAGTGAGGATGTGGAGCAAAAAAAGATAAACTTGATCATGGGGAATAAGAAAGCTTCACCTGTCACCAATATTGGAGTTTATTCTTTGTTGCTGAGTAGTAGGTTAATATTAGATTTGAATAAATGTTGTTACTCATCTGAAATGGCGAGAAATATTATTTCTTTTCACTATTTGTACAAACAAGGATTTACTTTTTCATTTGATAATGAATCTGGTGGTGTTAATGATTTTTATAATAATGTTCTTTATTTTAAAGCATTACCTTGTGATGGTGTATATGAAACTGTGTCAGTTGTGGACAACTTAGGAAATAATGTGTTGTATATCGATTCTTCCACTAGTTTGGACAAAGCATCCTTGTGGCGTTGTTGACATGTTAACAAGAAGCGCATAGGCCAACTCCAAAAGGATGGAGTCTTGGAGTCATTTGACTTAAGGTCAGATGATAGTTGCGAGTCTTGTTTGCTTGGAAAAATGACAAAGTCACCCTTCATAGGTACTTGTGATAGGGGTGAAGGTTTGTTTGACCTCATATACATAGATGTGTGTGGACCCTTCAAAACCTCCACAAGGTATGCTAACCACTTCTATGTGACTTTTACCGATGATTATAGTAGATATGGTTATGTGTACTTAATTAAGCATAAGTTAGAAACCTTTGAAAAGTTCAAGGAGTTTAAACAGGAAGTGGAGAAACATATGGGCAGGAACATTAAGATGCTTCGATCTGATCAAGATGGAGAGTATCTTAGTACAGAGTTCCTTGACTATCTTAAGGAATGTGGAATCATTTCACAATTGACATCTCCCAGGACACTACAGCTTAATGGTGTGGCTAAGAGGCCCAATTGAACCTTGTTGGACATGGTTCATTCCATGATGAGTCGAGCTTCATTACCAATCTCATTTTGGGGGTATGCCTTAGAGACTGCCGCCCATATCCTTAATCTAGTCCCTACCAAGAAGGTTGCCAAAACACTTCACGAGATGTGGACTGGGAAAGTTCCCACTTTAGACCATATCAAGATTTGGGGTTTTGAGGCTTTCGTAAGACATGAGACTCACGACATGCTCAAACCTCGTAGTGAGAGGTGTATTTTCATTGGTTACCCACAGAAATCCTTTGGTTACCTCTTCTACAGACCTAGTGATAATGTGGTCTTTATGGCAAGGAGAGGGGTATTTCGTGAGAGAGAATTTATAAGCCAAGGAAACAATGGGAGGCAAATTGACCTTGAAGAGCTTCAAAAGTCAAGTGGTGAAGGAACCTCAAACCCAAGCAATCAACTTGAGGAGAAAACTCCTGTTGAACCAACTGACAAGTCTATACCTCTGAGGCGTTCCATTAGAGTCAGGAATTCACTTGAGCATTACTATGGTTTCCATATTACTGCAGAAGGTGATACATTTATCAGTGATAGTACATTGGTAAATTTGGATGAACCTAACAGCTATAGGAAAGCCATGGCAAGCCCTGATTCTGCTAAATGGAAAGAGGCTATGGATAGCGAGATACATTCCATGTATGACAATCAAGTTTGGAACTTGGTTGACAATGTACCGGGTCATAAGACAGTCAAGTGCAAATGGATTTTCAAGAAGAAAACCGACATGGAATGGAAGGTGCACACTTATAAGGTGCGACTGGTTGCGAAGGGCTTCACTCAAACTTAGGGAGTTTACTATGATGAAACCTTCTCACCAGTAGCGAAAATTAAGTCTATTTGTTTTGATGAGAAAGTCAAAGAGTTTGGTTTTTCGAGAATCGAAGATGAGTCCTATGTATATGCCAGAGCTAGTGGGAGTATAGTTAGCTTTTTGGTACTGTATGTGGATGACATACTACTCATAGGAAATGACATCCCAACTTTGCAGGAAATTAAATCTTGTTGGGAAGTGTTTCGCTATGAAGGACCTTAGAGAAGCTGCATATATCCTAGGGATAAGGATATTCAGATAAAGGAGTAAAAGACTAATTGGACCTAGTCAGAGCACCTACTTGGACAAGGTGTTGAAAAGGTTCAACATGCGTAATTCGAAGAAAGGTGATTTACCGATCCAAAGCAATGCCAAACTGAGCAAGGCTCAGAGTCCGAGTACAGAGGTTGAGATAGTTAAGATGAGTCGATTACCATATGCTTCCGCTGTTGGCTCGATCATGTATGCTATGACTTTTACTTTCCTTGATGTGGCCTTTGCTTTGAGCATGGTCAACAGATATTAGGGGGATCCTGGCAAGGCTTACTGCTGCGATGAAGAACATTCTCAAGTACCTACGGAGGACTAAGGACTAGGACCTTACCCTTGGTGGGAGTGATGAATTGAGAGTGGTGGGGTATAGTGACGATAGCTTTCAGACTGAGAGGGATAATTTCCGCTCTAAGTTGGGTTGGGTCTTTACCATGAATGGAGGAGTGATTACTTGGAAAAGTTCCAAGCAGGAGACGGTAGCTGATTTGATGTGTGAATCAAAGTACACAGCAGTGAGTGAAGCGGCGAAGGAGGCGATATGGCTAAGGATCTTCATCAGAGACCTTGGAGTTGTACCAGCTATAAAGGAGCCCATGGAGATTTTCTGTGACAACAATAGTGTGGTTGCCTTAGCTAAGGAACCGAGAGATCATGGGAGATCCATACACATTGATAGAAAATATCACTTCATAAGACACAAGATAAAATAAGGACTCCTGGTGGAAAAGAGGGTATCGTCAAAAGAGAACCTAATAGATCCCCTCACGAAGGGACTGACTAGGGTTAGGCATTTGTAGCATGCCAGGTGCATTGGGCTGAAGGACGATATTAGTTTTACATATTAGATATCTCTTTATAAAACTTGTAAAATCTAATTGACATTTTATGATTAAATAAAAGTTGTTTATTTATAAGTAAGGTGTTGCTATCTTGTGTCAATCGTTTACTATTGTTTCAACTTTGCATGTTTTGACTTCCAGAATAATTACTTTATTCAAACTCTCGACAGTCAGTCATATGTTGGAAGTAGGTATGAATCAATACTGTCATGAATTGGGCTTGTAGATGTCTAAGGTGTTAAACATAGCAAAAGTTGCTACAACATTCATGAGTGATCATAAGTCCTGAGTATTGGATTAAACTCACGCTCACTTGTATCACTTCATGGAATTTATCTCCAGTGATCGTGAGATGGTAATATCATGTAAGTCTTCAAATCTAGAGATATGGGTTGTTGTATATGGGTTGGTTGTGCATTGATTGCACAAAAACGCATCAGTAACTTGATGTTATAAAATGTGCCTTTGTGTATGATTCAACAAGTAGTAGAACAAGCATATGAGTTGAAGTTTATTTGTTCCTAATAGTCATTGGAGGATTAAAGGAGATATCTGGGCCCCTCGATGATTTTGTTTTGACCTATGTGTCGGGCCTGGTCAGAAACAAATTAATGTGTTCAGTTTAGTTCTATGTCAAAAAAATCGGAAATCGGGAAACAAACTGCTGGAGAATAAGTACATAGTTGATCCATGTATTTGTCTGGCTGATATCGAGAACAGAGGATTATATGATCACTTATCTAAAATGACATTTCATAGTTCAAAAGAGTTTTAAGAGCTACGGTTGCTGATTGGTTCCTGAATTCATACTTGCAACTATAGTTATCAGACTTATCTAAGTCGGAGACTATTGGATAAGGTGTCTAAGTCCGTAACTATATTTGTTATGTACTTGACCTGACCCGACATGGTCCATTTGGGTTGCACTTCACCAAAACAATTTGTATGGATAATCTTTTGAGAATAGTATGTTTATGAATTATTAATATGTTATAAGTTATAATATAGTAATATGAAATCATATTATTTAATTAGTATTGATCAAGAATTAATTTGTAATTAATTTAGTGATCAAAAGAGACTAATTAAATATGGACTTATATATATATATATATATATATATATATATATATATATATATATATATATATATATATATATATATATATATTGACTGGGCCAATAGTTATTTAGGATGGGCTAAGCTTGCATGGATAGTCCATGGAGTTTTTAACCCATGGATCCTATGGAAATGAAAGGTCATGGGTATTAGGGTTTACATGGATGTAACCTTAATCCTCCATAGTATATAAAGAGGTATTTGCCACATGAAATGGCACTAGTGTGTGTAAGAACATGGGTGAGTTGATTTCTACAAGTGCGTACTATTCTCTCAAGGCTCTCTAAGTTGTGTGGTGATTTGTGATTCCATTTGAGGCATCCACATTATTGGTGCTAGGCTCTTGAAGCTCCAAGCAATCAACCACAAGAAAATGTATATTCTTCTACTAGATTTTATGTTACAAGTACCCCATAACATGCTAGTTAGGTTGAGAACCTTGGAAAAATCAAATTTGCGTGTATAATAGAGAAAACATAGATCCAAGGTTTCTAGGGTTGCATGTATACCATAGGAGTGTTAGAATGCTCCAAACCCTTCAAGGAATTAGGTCTAATTTGGAACATTGGGCTATATTTGGGCCTTAGATGTTGTTTTGAATTTTGGTCCTTTGGTAATCTAGTTTGGGCCAAGCTTGAGAAGGGTAAAAAGGTTTTTTTACCCTAATTGGACTCATATCATGAGTCAGGGGCTAGGTAATGATGGGTTGTCTTTATGGTATTTGATAGCGTATGGATCATAGCGGATCTGCATTCAGATATTATTCGTGGGACCAGCTATGACATGTTGTCTTGATATTGGCAGTTCGGGGATCTGGCAGCCAGCAGCCAAGGATCATCTTTATGTCCTTCAATGCAAGGTGAATTTTCCTTACTCTACTTATGGTTCGAAGGCACCAAGGCCGGCCCATTGGTTTGATTTCCTGCTCTTCTCTGATATGTTGAGTATGGAATAGATATGGATGATTATGCTAGTTTTCAATATGCCAGTCTGGTAGATCTATAGGGCTACCTATGATTTTGTCTGCATGATTATCTGTTATGTTGTTATATGTCGGCATACTGTGTTGGGTTGAGATTGTACTGCTTCTTCCAGCTATGAGTTGAGGGTCGGGCAGGGCATGCCAAACTCATATTGAGGTCTCAGTAGTATTCCAGATACGAGCTGAGGACCCGGTTGGTATGCCATACTCGTACTGGGGGCTTGAGGGTATTGAAGTAATCCAAATATGATATGAGGGCCGGTTAAGGAATGCCAGACTCATAAAGAGGGCTCAATAGCATTCCATATACGGGCTGTGGACTGATTGTTATGCCAGAGTCATACTGAGCGCTAAAAATTGGTATTCTAGTCCGATGAATAATTGAGTTGGGAGCAATCTAGGCATAAGTTGTGGGGCCCGAGGCAAGCCAGAATTATGATGTGGGCTCAATAGTAGGACATATATGAGTTGTGGGCCTAATAAGCAAGCCAGACTCATACTGTGGGCTCAGGGGTAATCCAGTCTTTTAGCTATAGACCCAGTACATGTAGTTGTTATTTATGTGCTATCTGCTTGTGCGGTGGTATTTTGGGGGAACTCACTAAGCTTCGTGCTTACAGTTTGTTTATGAGTTCAGGTTCCTCAGATGATTCGTCGCAAGGTGAAGGCGTGACCATACACATCCTCGATTTTACAACGGATTGGATCTTGGGAGACTTTGATTTTAAATCATGTTTTGGAGACAATGTTTTTGTAAACACTTTTCTTAAACAATGGGTTGTTTTCAAAAAAATTTAAATTTGTTGAAATTTTTATGATGTTTCCAATCCACGTATAAGTTCTATTATGTACCCTAAGGACACATATAAAATATATTAATTATGAAAAATATTATCATAATTAAATGAGAAATACATTTATTATGTAGATTATTAATGCATTTCACGTGTGAGAACCGTCAATTTTGGTCAAACAGAGTCAATAAAAGTCAACCTTGTCAACTCAATTTGTATTAAAGTTTTATGAGAAAAGAGACATTCCCTAATGCTTCTAATATTCTATTGACAACTTATAATACAAAATACCTCTCTTATTGGTAATTATTGAAAAACCGTAATTTGGCTTAGTAAAACATGAATTCGATAATTTAATCACATATTGTTTGAGTATAAATAATATAAATAACTCAATGTATTGGAATTCATAAATCTTATACTACGTGGCAAATTCATAGCAAAGGCTACAAATACAAATTTTTGGTGAATTCGTCACCAAATGCGACAAAGTCGATACCCGACTAAACACCCAAAATTTTAGCGGCAATAACTTGCGGATTCGATGCATCAACAAGGAACAAGAACACCATACCGATGCCACTATCCATTATCACGGATATGGATTGTTGATTCACCTCACATTTTTGAAATTCGTTACAGAAGTCTTTAGGAACCTAACACGACATGAGTACAGCTTACTATCCCTAAACACACGGTCAAAGTGAGCGAAACATTCAAACATTGGAAAGATATGCTTCGTTCCTATGTAATGGACTTTTGCAAAGCATGGGACGCTCACCTACCATTGATTGAGTTCTCTTATAACAGTAACTACCACACCGACATCAGAGCCACTCCGTTTGAGGCACTATACGGACGTAAGTGCATATCACCATTATGTTGGGCTGCAGTTGGAGACTCCCAACTGGGTAAGGGGTGAAACGACCAATAGCACCCTCACCGACCCTGAGATCATACATGAGATAACAAAGAAGATCGTTCAGATCCGTGAGCGACTAAAGGTATCTCGAAATCGACAAAAGAGCTATGCGGATAAACGACGCAAACCATTAGAATTCCATGTTGGTAATCGCGTGTTATTGAAAGTCTCACCCTAAAAGGGAATGATACATTTTGGAAAACGTGGGAAACTAAATCCAAGGTATATAGGGCCATTCGAGATCCTTGTCAGGATCGACCCGATAACTTAAAAACTTCGACTACCATAGGAACTCAACAATGTACACCCCACTTTTCATGTGTCCAACTTAAAGAAGTGCCATCTGATGAGACCCTCTTCATTCCACTAGACAAGATCAAAGTAAACCAGAGTCTCCACTTCGTCGAGGAACCTGTGGAAATCATGGACAGAAAAGTCAAAAGAACAAAGCAAAGCTGCATACCAATAGTAAAGGTCCGTTGGAACGCCAAGCGAGGACCCAAGTTTACTTGGGAAAGCAAGGACCAAATGAAACAGAAATACCCACATCTTTTCCCTAACCCTTGAGGACCCACTCGGAATGCCAATTTCAGGACAAAATTCCTTCTAACGGGGGATGATATGACAACCGTCAATTTTGGTCAAATAGAATCGATAAAAGTTAACCCGGTCAACTCAAATTGTATTAAAATTTTAGGAGAAAAGAGTCATGCTCTAATGCTTCTAATGATCTATTGACAAGTTATAATACAAAATACCTCTCTTATTGGTAATTATTGAATAAAACCTAATTTGGGTTGGTAAAATAAGAATTCGATAATTTAATCACATATTATTTGAGTATAAATAATATTCATAACTCAATGTAGTGGAATTCATAAATCTTATACTACGTGGCAAATTCATAGCAAATGCTACAAACACAATTTTTTGCTGAATTCGTTACCAAATGCGACAAAGTCTATACCGACTAAACACCAAAATTTATAGCAGTTAGAACTTGGGAGTTCCACCTAACTTTCATTTAATGTATTATTATTTTTAATAATAATGATTTTTATAATAATTTGAATTTTTATAATTCAAATTAAGTATTTATACATCATTTATACCATATTTTTTATATTAACACCATCATTTTTATAAAAGATGCCTAGTGTTATAAAAGTTTGACTTTTTTTTAATAAAAATCATTAGTTTCAATGATGTTCACTTCCATTAATAAGCAACCTATATGTAATTACACTAACCTTAGGATAGTACACAATTAGTCCCATCCATGTCCCCTACACCCCTATCCACCCCCACCCCCTACCCCCTACCCCCCCCCTCTTAAAGTTACACCCCTCAACTTTTTCATCACTTCATCTTCTCCAACTTCTTATCTTTTCATTTCTCTCTCAAGAACACTTCAAAATTCTTTCAAGGTTAATTCTGCATAAGTTGTTTCTTCAATTTTTGGTAAGCTTTTCTCCATAAATCTTTTGATTCTACACATAAATATACTAGTTTTGTTACATTTACACACATTTATGTGTTACTATCCATAAGGCAATTCGACATTCAAGTGTTCTTCAAGCATCTTCAAGTGTCCTAAGCTTAAAAAACCTTAATCTTCATCTATTTATCCACTAAGAAATCCACTCAAGGTGAGTTCATACCCCTTCATTTTCGTTTTATCCATGTTTTAAGACGGGGGGAGGGGGGATATAAGTAAACTTGTGTAATAACACTAGTTGTTATGGATGCTTAGTCCTCAAGTTGTGTAAAAGTATTATTTACATGAAATAATGCTATTACATAGTATTATGAACATTTATGTGTGGTATGTTGTCTAAAATGCAAAACTCTATAAATAATGAGTATAAACATACTATATGTTCTTGAGAAAAAGTCATAAAAACAAAAGTATAAAAACTATGGTTTTATGAACATAATATGATTTTTCTAGCAAAAATGGTTTTAGCCAAACTATTACATTATTTTTGTGGGATACAAATCAAAATATGTTATTTTGAACATGTGTTATGAAACTAGTTAAAAGTAACAAAGATTTGGTTTTACAAAAAAAATAAAAATAAAAAAAAATAAACTTTGAAAACCCACCATTTTTATGTAATAGAAGAGGTTTTCTAGCAAAAATGGCTATGACTAGGTTATGGTACCATTTTTGTGAGATTTGAGCTAAAATATGTTATTTTAAACATATAAGTTAGTTTGACTTAATATCCACAAAAAGATAAAAATAAAATTTACAAGGTTTACAACCTAATTTTTTACCGGTTGGTGATGTTAAAAAAGCCAAAAACTAGAGAATTGGCTTTATCATACTAAATGTTCTTATACTTGTGTTAGATGTAAATTATATGATATAATGCTTTAAAACATCTCACTACTAGAAAATAGCCTTTTACGACGCGCAATCCACGACGCTCAGTGATTTATGTTACGCAAAAGGGAGTGACTTTAAAATGGTGTCGTCTCTTCAAAAAATTTAAGCATTTAGGTTATGCATTATTGCGCGCCCTTAGACTAGTGTCTTAAAGGAAAAAATCAAAAACACGGAGGGCACATGTGTGTCATCTAAGGATGTCGCTTTATAAATTTTAACGGAAGCGCGCGTTCCATCCTTTAATAGCAAGGGGGGGGGGGGGGGGGGAATGAAATCCTAAAAAATTAAAAACCCCGCATTTCATCCATCTTTTATGGATTCCATGTAAACCCTATACCTCATTTGCAGGTTTCGTTCTATCAAGTTGTTTCTGTTCGGGAAGGAATAACGAATTCATCCTCTCCACCAGCCAACAACCTTCGCTCTCTGCTTCTCCTTTTCTCTGTAAACCCTAGACCTCATTATGCGGCTGTAACTCTTCCTCCCTTTGATATTTTTGGAGTGTGCGCACGTCGCTTTATATATTTTTTTTTCATAAACACGCGTTTTAGAAGCTCGCGAGGGAAATGAAATTCCAAAATTTTGAAAAGCCGCCATGTTCTCCTCTACCTTCTTTCAATCGTTATTCTCTCTCTCTCTCTCTCTCTCTCTCACACACACACACAATCAAATACCAAAAAAACCTTCAATCAGTTCCCGTTTTTAGTGAAATCCAAGGTTTTTGGGCCACCAGGCCATGAAATTGAAATCAAAGGGGTATAGTTGTTGGAACCACAACTATTGTTGGAACTAGGGTTTCAGTTCGTATACCCTCCATTTACTTCTCTCAATCTTCAGTTCCTCAAGATAAACAGATGAAGGACCTCTCGAGAGCCATGAAAGAGCTACTCAATGATATGCCTCAATCTGTTGAGAAGATGATACAACGATCCCAAGAATCTCAAGGAAAGCTACACCAATAGGAGGTTAAATCGGAGTTGTGCCATTGGTCTACTACAGACGTCGACATTTCCTCTGGTGATCAACCCCAACGGTATACTCCATTCCTCACTAAACCAAAGGGTTTTGGCAGATCTAAGGGAGACAAATACAGAGTTCTCTGATCAGATTGATAAAATTAACATCGGGATCCCTAGGGCACCATTATCGTTGTTGTACTTCAAGGGGGAAGAACACGATGCTGTGTAATATGGTAATTTTCTTGGTGGAAGGGTAATATGGTAATTTTCTGTACCAGGGCTCTCACGATAGGACAAATGCATGGAAAGTTTCAAATGGTGGTTGTCCGGCATTTGGCTGCTATGTTGAAGATGAAGCAACCCACCACACCACACACATGTTGGCATGAGCTGTCATGAGGGTATTTTAGGAATAAATTCTTTTATGTAAATTCCTTGATTATAGGAGTAGATTAGCCTCTGTCCTTTTTTAGCTTCTTATGCTCCTTTATAAAGTATTTCCTTTCTGTTATGAATTGATGAGAAATGAAATACAAAAATACACTTTTTATCATGGTATCAGAGAGGCTTTGATTTCCCCTAGAAACTTAACCAGGTACTCCATTATCGTCTGTTAAACCTCACCAGGTACCTCCTTTTCCATAAGACATACATACTTAGTTATAACTCTAAGCTTTGGTGGTCATGTGGATTTTTGGTGCATAATCATTTTGATGTCTACAGGTCTCAGATTTTGATTATGTTCTTGTGTTTGTTCATCTAAATACAGAATTTACACTTAACATTCATGGGTTCAAGATTT
The DNA here is from genome assembly GCF_052625555.1 of Lactuca saligna. Lineage (NCBI taxonomy): Eukaryota > Viridiplantae > Streptophyta > Magnoliopsida > Asterales > Asteraceae > Lactuca > Lactuca saligna. The sequence goes on along the minus strand of NC_136420.1, from coordinate 56,239,255 downwards.
TGATTTTTAGGTTTTATCATTTAGGTAATCTAGGGATAGCAAATTAACTAGTCTTCTTCGTGATTCATCTGGTGGAAGGACTAAAACATGCATCATTGATACATTATCTCATGTTGTTTATTCACTTGAAGACATGAATGCCCTCCTTATTCCCCTTTCAGGTTGCATGGTTGACGAGATCGGGGGATTATGAATTAGAAGTTCCAATTGCAATTAGACCAACAAGTGAAACTGTGATGTATCCGTATTTCACAAAATGATTAGGGGACACCATGACTTGCCCTAGAAACTTAACCAATGGTGTAATGTTGTTCGGTGGGATTTTAGTAATCCAACTCCATTTATAAGGTAGCTTCTTTGCTTTCTTATTCATAATTCATCACATGACATGATTTTTTGTCTTGATTTTCTATTTCTTGAAATGATAATAAACTGTTGTTATTCTAGGAGCCGTGAGTTTCTTTGGCAAGAAGGACACATTGCCTTTGCATCAAAGGATGAGGTAGACGTTGAGGTACAATTATAAATTTAAGGAATAAAAAATACCTATGTTACACTTTATTGTATTTTTATACTGATATTGATAAAATAGTATTTCCTATTATGATTAACCATTAATAAACTATTTTTGAAAATAATCTAGTTGTCTATATCCATAAACTGGTGAAAATTTTACGTTTTGCTTTAGTATATTATAGTATTATACTATTATTATATACTCAAATTGATAAAATTGGTTAATATATTGGCAACTGTCTTATCAATATTAGTATACTTGTTGATTGTTAAAATTGGTTAGTTTAGTGGATAAATCGAAACTCTTGAACTGTATAGGCGGCTATATGAAGAATACAGGAGGTTGCAAAGAGATCTTTGGTGTTCATAAAGGAAAATCTTTACGATCCCCAATCTAGAAGGCTGCAACACAGTTTCAGGAAAGGACCTTCAGAAGCTCCAGGAATCTTGGATGATTATGCATCTTGATTTCAGGGTTGTTAGATGTGTATAAGTATGGTCGTGAGATTTCATGGTTATCGTGGGCAATTGAACTTCAAGAAACACAAGTATTCCATCTCGCGAACTCTGTTATTATATATTTCTATTTCGTGAACCAAATTTTAACTTCTTTTCTTTATCTGGTTTATAGGATGAGGTATTCCCTGACAAAACCGGAGGTTGTTATTTTAACACCATAGGAGAAGATGAGAATGATACTCTGCTGCTCAACTCAACCTACCTGTCAACTTGTGCAATATATTTGGGTAATATTAGAAGCCTTGAAATGCATGCTTTTGACTTCATCCAAACAAGAGGGGTGCATCATGCATGTGTATTCCACCATATATAGTGTGACTGCGGTAGTATATGAATACAAGCTTAATACACAAAGAAAAGAAATGTGTAGTGTAGTGTAAACCAAAATTTGCTACCATTATCTGATCTATTAATAGAATGTAGTAATCTTTGGTTCTTTAACATTCACATTGCTTCTTTTATATGATGTGATGTTCATCATTTCAATGCAGGCTTTCGCAAGATCTAAAAAGTGTTATATAGCCTTTATCCTATGCTGTCTTGTTTGAGAGAAAGCGTGCTCAGGCTTTGGGTTCAGGGAGGAGGTTGTATATTCACATTGCGATGGCGAGGATAACGATGATGATGAAACCAGATCTGACAGTGAATTAATCTCCGCTGAAAACAATTTCGGCTTCATCACCGCTTCTCAATCTCAAAGCTGTTCCATTGATCCCTGGCCTCAAACTTACAGGTTCTCTTCATTCATTTCGAGCATTGACCATTTATGTTTCAAAGTATATCAAATCTCTATGCAACCGTGATCAATTTTGAGTGTAAATTATCAAATCTAGAAGAAGAACACATAGGGATATCGCGATTTATATGAAAAATTCATAGTGTTTATTTTTAAATATCCATGACTCTATAAAATTTTCACTTGAAGAGTAGATATCTCAGTCTTCTATCATGTATGTCATTCTTAGCAATAATTAATAGAAAAATATGTGAGCAACAAAGCCAGACTCAAGGGGCATTCAGACCAGGCCTAGGGGGAACAAGGAAGGGGTAGACCAAATCCGTCTGTAGCAATAAGAGTACCTTTGACTCCTTCCTCCCTCTTATACTTTGTTTTCTTGTTTTAAATGTGTAAACCAAACTATTTTATAAAGAAAAATAACACATTTGCATTTAAGTAGAGCACTTAAAGGTTTGGTTTAAACAAGTAAAAACAAAGGGTAAATGCCACCCTTGGGTTCTCTGGTATGAGTTCTGACCAATTATCACTAGAACAAGCATGTGGTGACTATTAATTTCATATGTGAATATTAATTTCATATTTCCATTGCATGATTGTATCTAATTAACAATTTTAATTGTGTGTTAATTAATACTACAGTCTTCTTGTGTGGTATACATCTTGATTCTCATTACTTATGTGCCATTATATCCACCCTTGTTATCCTTCCAACAGTTTGGCTGAGAAACCTCAGTTACTCTCCTATATTTCAGGTTCTAATTTCTATATCCTTCAGTAATTTTACTTTTTTACCCCTGACTGAGATAAAGGGACTAATTCCAGAGGTTTTTTTGAGCAACTTTTGGAGTTGTAACATTAGCAACTGTGATTCTATTTTGGTGTTCTTCACACTACTTGTAGTTTTAACAGTTCCATATTTTGGTAACAGACTATTTTTTATTAAAACTAAATCACATTTTTCGTCCTTAATTAAAGCTGTTTCTTTTTTTTATGCAATTTTGTGTCTTACTTGAGGTTTTTTGTAACATTTTTCGGTCCCTATACCAAGTAAATGACTACTTTTGGTCCCAAAATTTTAGTCATTTTAGTTGGAACATAAACTAAAAACCTAAAAATAAGGACCAAAAATACAAAAGAAAACACGTTGGGACTAGAATTGAAAAAAATCAGCTATACACAAGAACCAAAATGTAATTTATATACTTTTTTTATACAAACAACACTTAATATTAATTGTTAATTGGTAATCTTGAACTGATTTACAGGAGTTGTAATGGCCTTGACCGGATTTGTACTCATGATGCTTATAGTAAGTTTCACATTTTTATTCTTCATTTTATGAATAGTTTCACATTTACGGGCCGGCCTCACCTGCTATAATTCCTCCAAAGGCTGGGTTCGGTTACTAGCATCAGCTTTGTTTATAAAGGTGCTTATTTATTTATGCCTAAAAGGTTATATCTAAAAGGTTATATCATGTGATTATTTATGAGTTTTTAAAATATGAGGTTACAACATAAATGAACAGAGGATAATGACTTTATTAACATGGGAAGGAATGTGAATTTAATATCTGGATCAGTATTCTCTTTCTGGAAAGTTGATTTAAGTTTCATAAGCCCATCACAGTTTATTTCTTCCACATAATGAAAATGAGGAACACTAGCAGCTGTAGTCATTGACCTAACCATTGCACGCTGATAAGCCCTAACAACAAAGAACTTGACAACTTTAATAACATGTTTACTTCAATCAAATTCATGAAATTTTTTATTGTTTATATAATAATAATAATACCTTTGAGAGAATATCTTATCATGATAAAGTGATTCAACCGTCTCTTGAAGTTGTTCTTCAGGTTCAGACATGGGTTCGATAGAAGTAGGATTAAAAGCAGGTTTGTCATCAATAATTCCTTTTTCTACACCATATTTTAGAACATCTTCTTTTAATATTCTTCCATGTTTACCACTTCCAGTGACATCAGCTAAATCAATACCATGTTGCTTTGCAAGACTTCTAACAACAGGGGTGGATAAATTGTCATTTGCATGACTCTTTCTGAGCTCTAGCTTGTGTTCATCAGACTTTGACCCATCAGAAACTACTGTTGCATCAGAATCATTAAATGGAACTGCAAAATCATCAACCACCAACTGTAATAGAGTTTCTCCAACCTGAAATCAAAGTCAAATCAAAATAACTTTACCATATATATATATGGAAATTGTTAATACTACTACCGGTGTTTTACCTTGATAATGTCACCAGGAGCATGCAGAATCTTGGACAAACCATTTGAGGAGTCCACATTCTGCAATACCTTCACCAGTTTGTGCTAAAGGTACATCTATAATTAGGGATGAGCATCGGAACCGGGTACCCGCTTTTGGAACCGGAACCGCCTCGGAACTGCCGGTTTTGGAACGGAAACTGCCTTAGGCGGTTCCGGTTCTGGTTCCTAAAGTTATGGAACCGCCTTAAGCGGTTCCGGTTCCGGTTCTCGTTTTTTCGGAACCGCTACCCACTGGGTACCCGCCGGAACCGGTTTATATATATATATATATATATATATATATATATATATATATATATATATATATATATATATATATAATTTCATATAAATGTGTGTTACTTAGACCGGTTTACAATATATTGGTCCGATTTTATCCGTCTTTAGTCCGAATTGATTTGATTTAGATCGAACTAAATTGCGGTTTTGTCAAAAAAAAGTTAACAAAATTAATGCGACCGGGTTACCCGCTCCCGGAACCGGAACCGCCGGTTCCGGGACTGGTTCCAAACATTTAAGAACTGCCTAGAGCGGTTCCGGTTCCGGTTCTAACTTTCTAGGAACCGCCGGTTCCGGTTCGGGTTCCGGTTTTTACCAAATGAGGCGGGTACCTGCCTACGCTCATCCCTATCTATAATGCCACCAGCGTGTTGACTATCCTCTGCATTACTTGAAAAGTAGTGCCCCTTAACATTGTACAGTTTGCTCAACTAGATAATTAATACAACCAAATCATTACCTTTTATGATCATTGTATGAAGTTTTATCAAGGTTCATATGAAACACCACTAATTTAATGGAATGCACCCTTGTTCACATAAAAACATGTAAGACTTACTCAAAATTACAACTGTTGTCTTAGTTTCTGATGTATGACTTAATTTGACTTAGTGTAATATACATAGAGATTTGTCAAAGACTTAATCTCACAATTGTTGGGTCACGGGTTGGTGAAGTCTTTTTTATTTGAACTGAAACCCGGAACCCAAAGGTATGTTTATTCAGCTACCCATCAAAATGGTTTATGTACACCACATGATGATATATTATCAATAAATCAAGATAATACTAATAATATGAAAACTTCAGTTCATCCATTAGGCAGCCTTTCATCACCTTCACCTATGATGGATTTATTAGACATATTTGGTCCTACCCCTCCACCACCTAGTATGTTTATTTATTTATTATTGTATAATAAATTTTGGTAAAAAAAAGTTATTTTTTTAAATTCTTCAGTTGCATTTGGAACCTGCTAGCAGTAACTCTCTTCCTGCAAATAATAATGGCTCAATAACACAAAAATTACGAGTTACCAACACTCAACATGGCAAGGTAACTATAAATAAATCATCATGGAATGAAATGTTTGTGTGCTTTTTTTAAAATATCGTTTACATGATGAATGTTGATTGTTATGGCAGAAAGCAATTATTATGCGCATACGAATAAGTTACAAGTTGAACAACAAAGACATGTTGGAAGAAAGACATCCTTCGTGAGATATGATAACATTTTTCGCTCCCTTCTATCACCATCTCTTAGTGTTTATATTTGGGACAATGTTATTAAATATTATTTGTATCTTTGTATTCCCATGTTCTTAGGTCCAAATCATGGATATTTGAATTTGTTGATTTTGGAGCTGAAATGAGACAAGATATATGGTGCTAGTAAAGGTAAGACAAGGGCAACAAATTATTCCATTAATGACATTAATCACTTGCATTTGTGATTGTAGTCATTACATATGGATTCAATACTTAGCTAAGTTGACCTAGCATTTTATTCTTCTAGGTTCACTCAATCAATTCTTGTTTTTGTTGTAAATTGTAAATTGTAATTCAGGGTATTCTTGGTCCGTGTGCATCACTTGAGGAGGTTCATATAGTATTTTAAAGAATGTCGACTCTTTGTTGACTGATTGTTGTTTTTTGTGCAGAAAGGTGCTTTATGTTCTGATACTAGCATTGGTCAAGGGGGTACTACTACATGGAAGGTGCTTCAATACACACTTGCTTACAACAATGTACACAAATTAACTAAGGAAATAGCAATGTAGTCCTAGATTATATAGTTAGGGAAAACCTCTTAATAATAATGTACAAATATTTGTCTACTATTTGAATGATTATTTATATGACAATAAATTTTATGCAATGGATTTTATTTTTTGTATATGGTATTTTATTTTCTGTTATGAGACATTAAATGCAAATTTAATTTGAAAATTAGTAAATCAATAAATAAGATTTTTTTAACATTTAAAATTATGATACGCAAAAATGTGTGTCATCTTCATTTATGACATGGCCTTTCTTGACAGGGGCTTCCTTGATACGCATTGCGTGTCTTAAACACGCGCGTCATAAGGTTACGACACGCAAATGCGTGTTGTCTTCCTTTATGACAGGGCCTTCCTTGATACGCATTGCGTGTCATAAACGCGCGTCGTAAATGCGCGTCGTCTATAGATGACGCGCAAAAGCGCGTCGTCTCTCTTTATGACATGGCCTTCCTTGACACGCATTTGCGCGTCGTCTGAGCGTTTTACGACGCGCAATGAGCGTCCTAAAAGGCTGTTTTTCTAGTAGTGTCTAAAAATGTTAACTTATATATATCTATATGAATATATATGGACACAAGAAAACATTTATGATAAACTATATTGAGTTTAGTTTATGGGTCATTAACACTATTTTACCATTTTGGGACGAACAAAAGGGTTTATTTACACTATGTAATTATTATGCAAAGATAATATTTTCACTTACAAAAGGGTTTTCATTACACTATACGTAAACTTGTTGATACAATTTTGTGAGATATAGTTTTCACCGTACCTACCAGAGTACACATTAAAGTCCTGAATTACAACTAGAATCTCGGTAAGAGAGTGTGACACTTATGTATAGATCTATACGAGACAGACAATCCCGCACCTAAGCTGTTAGCTACAACTAGACTGGCAGGTCTGAGGTGACAATTGTCTAACATTCTGACGCCTGAAGAACGTCGCAACAGGCCACAGTTTTAGCATGGTTGTAAAAACAAACATGGGGTATTACCAATACAGTTGGTGAAACGACCCAAAAACACGACCCAAAAATTTTCGTTTTTCAATATAATCTAAACCGTAATATAAGTATCACAACATAAAACATACGCGATGTATCCCCAAAACATAGTAAAATATTGTGCGGAAAACTGTATCATACAACATCAATCTAAAACATCAAAAGACATCCCCAGGATAAAAGCTATGATGTGGTGTGTGCGATGCTGTCACCCCGAGCTCTTCCCTTTGCTTGCGGAAGTACCTGAAACCAAACTGAAACTGTAAGCACGAAGCTTAGTGAGCTCCCCCAAACTACCACATACCATACAATAACATATAAACACATATTGGGCCTTGCCCACTGCATCGGGCCGAAGCCCGGAAACTGCATCGGACCGAAGTCCGGAACTGACTGGGACCTTGTCCCCTGCATCGGACCGAAGTCCGGAACTAACTGCATCGGACCGAAGTCCGGAACTGACCGGGACCTTGTCCCCTGCATCGGACCGAAGTCCGGAACTAACTGCATCGGACCGAAGTCCGGAACTGTCTGACTGAACATGGCATCGCATAACACATCAACTAGCATAACACATATACGACATGCTACATCGGGCCGTGGCCCGGAACACATAGTAATTAACACATAAAACATAGCACACAAATCCTGTTCGAACCACGAAGGCATCGAACCTACCAACTACTGCATCGGACCTAAATCCGGAAACTACTGCTAACTGAACGGGCCGGCATTGTGGCCTTAGACCCGTTCCTACTGGAAGGAAACTCACCTCGTAAGCTGGCTGCTGAGTGTGTGGCTCGGGAAGCTAACGGCGGCTGCTCCTGAATCTCCTCGGCTACAAGTCCATAAACACACTCAATCAAATACTAAACACTGCGCTTGGGGTAATATGACTCTTTTACCCTCGGTCAAAGTCAATTATCTTTTGGGCTGACTCGCCGAGTTGGGCCACCCAACTCGCCGAGTCCCACTCTTACTTTTCACTCTTACTCACTGCTACTCATCGAGTCTGGCATTGACTCGACGAGTACCCTCTTGATCCAAGAACTCAGACAATCTTCATCCGACTCGCCGAGTCGTATGAACAGACTCGACGAGTTGTTCTTGATCCCAAGAAGATTGCCTTGGACTCGCCGAGTTGTATGAACAAACTCGTCGAGTCCCTCCATCACTGAGTCTACTCTCAACTCGCTGAGTCCACTTCCTGACTCACCTCGTCCACTCGACACTGATAAAATTGAAGGACTCGGGACTCGCGACCCGACTCGTCGAGTCGTTCTTCCGACTCGCCGAGTCGCCGCCATGCAACTGATTTTTACTTGATTTTGTTTGAATCCAATGCATACAATTGATAGATCTGAGTCCAATAAGCTATTTTACCATGTAAAGTTTCCAACTTTACGTGCACAACCTCATGAATAAGGGAAATAAGGCTAAAAGATGCATAAAATGGGTAGATCTATGGTTATCATGCAATATAACTCCAAAAAGACAGTAGATCTGGGCTCTACAACACCCCAACATTCAGATCCATAGATATATCGACTTAATAAGACGTTCATGCAAGTGTAAGGCTTGAAACAAGCACCAACTAGCTCTTAGGAGAGCCCTAATGGAAGTTTAAAGCATATAATAAGATGGAACTCCGAAAATACCTCAATAAACTCTTATTTGACCTTGGATCTTTGCACTACAACCCTTCTCCTTGCTTCTTTCTTCTTCTCCTTCTTCACACCTTCACAAAGAGGGCACCAAAACACATATAAGCTCTTCAATGGAGGTTTGGGGCTCTATCACTGCATTCTCAGGGTGAGGGAGGTGAAAATGGGGGCTATAAGGTGGTATAAATAGTGGGCAACCCGGGGATTTTAGGGTTTCACCCAGAGAGATGGACTCGCCGAGTCGGGGATATGGACTCGTCGAGTCCCCGGCTCACGCGTGCCCTTAGACACGACCCTACTCGGTGAGTCAGGCTAGAACTCGCCGAGTCCCTCTTGAAAAAACTTCACTATAATTACCAATAAATCAACATACCGGGAACGGGTCGTTACAATTCTCCCCCACTTGTCTCAGACTTCGTCCTCGAAGTCTGCTACGGCTGGATCTGCAAATAACTCCGGGTAGTGCGCTCTCATCTCCTCCTTAGCCTCCCACGTCCATTCAGACCCCTTCCGGTGCTGCCACTGCACCTTTACTAGCTGAATTACCTTGTTCCTCAAGGTCTTGGTCTTCCGTTCCAGAATCGCGACCGGCTTCTCGATATAATTTAGGCCGCTATCAACCTGAATGTCCTCTAAGGGAACGACTGCTGTCTCATCCACCAAACACTTCCTCAACTGCGACACGTGGAAGGTGTTGTGTATCAGACTAAGGTCCTCAGGAAGATCTAACCGATAAGCAACCCAACCCACCCGAGCCAAAACCCTGAAGGGACCAATAAATCTGGGGCCCAATTTGCCCCTCTTCCGGAACCTGATGACACCTTTCCAAGGTGAGACTTTCAGAAGAACCATATCTCCCACCTGGAACTCCAAGTCCGAACGCCTCCTGTCGGCGTAGCTCTTCTGCCGACTCTGCGCAGTCTGCAGCCTACTACGGACCTGCTGGATCAATTCCGTCGTCTTGAGCACCACTTCGGTGCTCCCTATGACTCGCTGACCGACCTCGCCCCAACAAATCGGGGTCCTGCACTTCCTGCCGTATAACATCTCAAAAGGAGGTCGATCAATGCTCGCATGATAACTGTTGTTATACGAGAATTCCGCTAACGGAAGGTACGTATCCCAACTGCCCCCAAAATCTAGAACACATGCCCTAAGCATGTCCTCGAGAGTCTGAATCGTCCTCTCGCTCTGCCCGTCAGTCTGAGGATGAAAAGCAGTACTGAAATGGAGACGAGTACCCATCTCGTCGTGGAATCGCTTCCAGAATCTGGACGTGAAACGAACATCTCGGTCCGACACCACCGATACCGGCACTCCATGACATGCCACAATCTCTCGCACATAGATATCGGCTAACTTTTCCGCCGATATACTCTCCTGAATCGGAATAAAATGGGCACTCTTCTTCAACCGATCCACTACTACCCATATCGAGTCCACCCCGCGTGCGGTCCTAGGGAGTTTGGTGACAAAATCCATGGTGATGTCCTCCCATTTCCACACGGGAATGTCTAACGGCTGCATCTTGCCGTGAGGTCTCTGGTGCTCCGCCTTGACCTTCCGACAGGTCAAACATCTCTCCACATACCAAGCGACATCTCGCTTCATGCAGGGCCACCAACAATCAGATCGAAGATCTCGATACATCTTCGTCGCTCCTGGGTGGATAGAAAACCAAGACTTATGAGCCTCGTCCATCAATACTTGCCGTACCCCACCCCAGTATGGTACCCATATCCTACCATGAAGTGTCAACAAACCCCGACTGTCGTAATCAAATGAAGCTACTCGGCCCACTATCCTCTCACACTTCTGCCTTTCCTCCTTGAGGCCCTCCATCTGAGCCTCCTGGATCCGCTCCAACAACGGAGTGATCACTGTCATCCTCATACACAGATCTCTGATAGGGGCCGTCGACACCTTGCGGCTCAGGGCGTCGGCCACCACATTGGCCTTCCCTGGATGATAAAGGATCTCACAGTCATAGTCCTTCAGCACGTCTAACCATCTCCTCTATCTCATGTTCAAACTCGGCTGATCCATAAGATATCGCAAACTCTTGTGATCCGTGTAAATAGTACAGCGGACCCCATAAAGGTAATGTCTCCAAATCTTGAGGGCAAACACAACCGCCCCCAGCTCCAAATCGTGGGTAGGATAATTAGCCTCGTGAGGCTTCAACTGTCTCGAGGCATAAGCTACTACATGGCCTCGTTGCATCAATACTGCTCCCATACCTGTGATCGAAGCATCACAATAGACTACGAAATCCTCTACTCCCTCTGGCAAGGTAAGGATCGGAGCCTCGCACAATCTCTGCCTGAGAGTCTCGAACGCCGCCTGCTGCTCAGGCCCCCAACGAAAAACCACCGACTTCTTGGTTAGTCGGGTGAGCGGCACTGCTATCTTGGAGAAGTCCTGAATAAATCTCCGATAATACCCTGCCAACCCCAGGAAGCTCCGAATCTCAGATGGAGACCTCGGGACCTCCCACTGCATCACGGCCTCAATCTTAGCCGGATCTACCAAAATACCCTTCTGGTTGACGAGATGACCAAGAAACTGCACCTCGCGCAACCAGAACTCACACTTAGAGAACTTTGCGAAAAGTCTCTCCCTCCTCAAAGTCTCCAACACCTCCCGCAGGTGCTCCTCGTGCTGCCCCCGTGTCTTGGAATACACCAAGATGTCATCTATAAACACTATCACCGACCGATCCAGCATCGGTCTGCACACGCGGTTCATGAGATCCATGAATGCGGCTGGGGCATTGGTGAGCCCAAATGGCATCACCACGAACTCATAATGACCATACCGGGTCCTGAAAGCAGTCTTCTGTACATCCTCATCTCTAACCCTCATCTGATGATAACCGGAGCGTAGATCGATCTTGGAGAACCAAGACGCTCCCTGAAGCTGATCAAATAAGTCATCTATCCTTGGAAGTGGGTAACGGTTCTTCACCGTTACTTTGTTCAACTCCCGATAATCAATGCACATACGATGCGACCCATCCTTCTTCCTCACAAATAAGATCGGCGCTCCCCAAGGAGAACTGCTCGGCCGAATGAAACCCTTGTCTAACAGCTCCTGAAGCTGTGTAGACAACTCCTGCATCTCAGGGGGAGCAAGCCGATACGGTGCTTTGGCTATCGGAGCCGCACCAGGAACTAGGTCGATCCTGAACTCAACCTGCCTCTCTGGAGGTATCCCCGGAAAATCCTCGGGAAACACATCCGGGTAGTCACGAACAACAGGAACATCATCAATCGCCGTCTTGCCCTTCTCCCGGGCATCCAAGACGTAAGCTACAAAACCGGCGCAACCCTGCTGAACATAGCGCCTCGCCCTCGCGGCGGAACAAAAGATCGGTCCTCGTTGGGGCCTCTCGCCCTGAATCACTATCTCTCCCCCACTGGGAGTGCAAACCCTCACTAGCTGTAGCTCACAATCAATCACCGCCCCATTGGGGCTCAGCCAATCCATGCCCACAATAACTTTATTCCCACGCAGGGGAATAGGAACCAGGTCCACTGAAAACTGCTCATCAAATATCTGAAGGGAACACCCTCTATGTACTCTGCCGACCCTCACGGTCCTATCATCTGCTATCTCAACCTCTAGTGGACAATCCAGCTCTCCTGGAGCTCTGCTAAATCTCTTGCTAAGCGCAAGCGATACAAATGATCGGGTAGCCCCCGAATCGAACAATACCAAAGCAGGGATGTCGTTCACCGAGAACGACCCTAAATAAAACATATCATCAAGTAATATTCAAACAATATAATAACAATTAAAGATGAAGGAAAGATTCATACCCGTCACTACATCAGGAGTTGCTCGCGCCTCCTCTGCTGTCATCTAAAATGCCCTGCTCTTCGCCACCGGCGCATCAGCTCGGCCCTGCCGGCCATCCGTAATCCTCAGGGTGGCAGGGGCAGGTGCAACCACCTTCCCTGCTGCAGCTAAACTGGGACACTGGGACCTTTTATGTCCCCTCTGATTGCACTGAAAGCAAATCAGATCTGATGTTGTAACCGTAGTAGCAGGGGCCGTACAATCCCTACTCAAATGCCCAGTCCGACCGCACTTGTGGCAGCCGGAACTCCCTGCCTTGCACGCCCCCTCGTGCAACCTCCCACACTTGCCACACCGACCGTGGCTCTGCTGACCCCTGGACCTGTGATCTGAAACCTTGGGCTTTTTGCCCACACTGCCTAAACCCGAAACCGCCTCCGGTTTCCTCTTCTTCTCCATCTCGAGATCAATCTCCCTCTCTCTGGCTCTAGCAATCATGTCGTCCAGCGTTTTACAACTGGATCGGCTCACAAACATGCGAATGTCACTCCGCAGCATCTCATGATAACGGGCCTTCTTCATCTCCTCATCGGCTGCATACTGAGGAACAAGAAGGGCCCTCTCCCTGAACTTGGCGGTGATCTCCGCCACTGTCTCGGTAGTCTGGGTAAGATCCTGGAACTCCCTAGCTAACTGTTGCACCTCGATGACCGGTGCAAACTCCGCTCTGAACCTGGTAGAGAAATCAGCCCAGGTCATGGCATCCAGTGCCGCATCATCCCCGATGGCATGTCCGACCTCCTCCCACCAGTCTCGTGCCCTGTCCTTCAGAAGACAGGACGCCAATCTGACCTTGTCCCCCTCGGGACATTTGCTAGTGCGGAATGCGTTGGCCACATCCGCCAACCACCTGGTACTCGCTATGGGGTCCCGTGCCCCATGATAGTCAGGAGCCCCGCATGCCCTGAACTCCCTGAACGTAAGTGTGCGCGACCCCATCACGGCCGCCATCTCGGCACGGAAAGTACTCAATCTCTCATCCATCAGCTCTAAAATACCCTCCTTGATCGAACCGAAGATCACAGGAGTCTGCTCTAGTATGATGCGGGTAACCTCAGAAGAAAGGAACTCCCTAGTCTGCTCATCCATCTTCCCGGCCTCCGGGCCTGATCCCGATCCTGATCCCCCTCCGGCATCTGAACTGCCGGCTGCTGGCCTCGGACGCAAAACTACCATTCTGAAACATATCATAACAACATCAGAACACTGAAATATCTCAAGGGATCATGATACTACTACTAGCTTCCTGGTCTTGTCTTGGCCTTCCTTAATTCGAGTACGGATCCTCTGCTTTCAGTAGTATGGGCCCCTACTACCTTCCACATCTATCCGTACTTTCCTCAAGAACTGCCTTGACTCCACCAAGTCACTTCTACTACTGCCATTCTCTGCTACTCTCATCCTAGGCTTGCCCTAGGGAAACTTCAAGCTCAACGCGACTGGTCCTCAGCTGCTGTAGGTCTCCTCATAATGCCAGTTAGCCACCACCTAAACACCATCACATGTGATGAGGATCAGATAATCCTTCAAGTAAAAGATCCGTCCCTACAACGGTTGGACTCAAACAAGAGCTGCGCAGTAGAGCCAGTTCCAGCACTCTGGGATTATTCAAACCTGATCACATGTGGTGTGACGTGTTCACCTAATGGCTAACTCCCACTACTCAGAACCCCACTAAGCACGAAGCAAGCAGCATTCGGACACGGGAAATAGACTCAGGCAAAACTATTCTTATAACAAGAAACTGCACTAGCATAGGATGCTAAGCTCATACTATCAGGCATAACCTAAACAGGCTATCCTACTGCTGTCTACTCAATTCTAGCATGCAATACTCATAAAGCTGTAACACATAAGCAGGCACATAAGGCATTCTCCTAGATCCTTAGCCCTATACTAGCATGCTGTTCTACTGAAACTGAAACTGAACAAATAACTTGTATGGGTAATTTGGGAGTACTTACTTGAGCTCGGCTGACCGCATGCACACACCTCTATCTTGTTAAAAACAATTCTTTCTTTCCAAGTGCTTTCAAAATTCTTTTTGTAAAACATTTTTATTTTACTAAAATCTTTTATTTCCCTTAGTTTGAGTACAGATACACCCGGAAGTGTATCCGAATCCCTCAAACCAGGGCTCTGATACCAACTTGAAACGACCCAAAAACACAACCCAAAAATTTTCGTTTTTCAATATAATCTAAACCGTAATATAAGTATCACAACATAAAACATACGCGATGTATCCCCAAAACATAGTAAAATATTGTGCGGAAAACTGTATCATACAACATCAATCCAAAACATCAAAAGACATCCCCAGGATAAAAGCTATGCTGTGGTGTGTGCGATGCTGTCACCCCGAGCTCTTCCCTTTGCTTGCGGAAGTACCTGAAACCAAACTGAAACTGTAAGCACGAAGCTTAGTGAGCTCCCCCAAACTACCACATACTATACAATAACATATAAACACATATTGGGCCTTGCCCACTGCATCGGGCCGAAGCCCGGAAACTGCATCGGACCGAAGTTCGGAACTGACTGGGACCTTGTCCCCTGCATCGAACCGAAGTCCGGAACTAACTGCATCGGACCGAAGTCCGGAACTGACTGGGACCTTGTCCCCTGCATCGGACCGAAGTCCGGAACTAACTTCATCGGACCGAAGTCCGGAACTGACTGGGACCTTGTCCCCTGCATCGGACCGAAGTCCGGAACTAACTGCATCGGACCGAAGTCCGGAACTGTCTGACTGAACATGGCATCGCATAACACATCAACTAGCATAACACATATACGACATGCTACATCGGGCCGTGGCCCGGAACACATAGTAATTAACACATAAAACATAGCACACAAATCCTGTTCGAACCACGAAGGCATCGAACCTACCAACTACTGCATCGGACCTAAATCCGGAAACTACTGCTAACTGAACGGGCCGGCATTGTGGCCTTAGACCCGTTCCTACTGGAAGGAAACTCACCTCGTAAGCTGGCTGCTGAGTGTGTGGCTCGGGAAGCTAACGGCGGCTGCTCCTGAATCTCCTCGGCTACAAGTCCATAAACACACTCAATCAAATACTAAACACTGCGCTTGGGGTAATATGACTCTTTTACCCTCGGTCAAAGTCAATTATCTTTTGGGTTGACTCGCCGAGTTGGGCCACCCAACTCGCCGAGTCCCACTCTTACTTTTCACTCTTACTCACTGCTACTCGTCGAGTCTGGCATTGACTCGACGAGTACCCTCTTGATCCAAGAACTCAGACAATCTTCATCCGACTCGCCGAGTCGTATGAACAGACTCGACGAGTTGTTCTTGATCCCAAGAAGATTGCCTTGGACTCGCCGAGTTGTATGAACAAACTCGTCGAGTCCCTCCATCACTGAGTCTACTCTCAACTCGTTGAGTCCACTTCCTGACTCACCTCGTCCACTCGACACTGATAAAACTGAAGGACTTGGGACTCGCGACCCGACTCGTCGAGTCGTTCTTCCGACTCGCCGAGTCGCCGCCATGCAACTGATTTTTACTTGATTTTGTTTGAATCCAATGCATACAATTGATAGATCTGAGTCCAATAAGCTGTTTTACCACGTAAAGTTTCCAACTTTACGTGCACAACCTCATGAATAAGGGAAATAAGGCTAAAAGATGCATAAAATGGGTAGATCTATGGTTATCATGCAATATAACTCCAAAAAGACAGTAGATCTGGGCTCTACAACACCCCAACATTCAGATCCATAGATATATCGACTTAATAAGACGTTCATGCAAGTGTAAGGCTTGAAACAAGCACCAACTAGCTCTTAGGAGAGCCCTAATGGAAGTTTAAAGCATATAATAAGATGGAACTCCGAAAATACCTCAATAAACTCTGATTTGGCCTTGGATCTTTGCACTACAACCCTTCTCCTTGCTTCTTTCTTTTTCTCCTTCTTCACACCTTCACAAAGAGGGCACCAAAACACATATAAGCTCTTCAATGGAGGTTTGGGGCTCTATCACTGCGTTCTCAGGGTGAGGGAGGCGAAAATGGGGGCTATAAGGTGGTATAAATAGTGGGCAACCCGGGGATTTTAGGGTTTCACCCAGACAGATGGACTCGCCGAGTCGGGGATATGGACTCGTCGAGTCCCCGGCTCACGCGTGCCCTCAGACGCGACCCTACTCGGCGAGTCAGGCTAGAACTCGCCGAGTCCCTCTTGAAAAAACTTCACTATAATTACCAATAAATCAACATACCGGGAACGGGTCGTTACAGTTGGTTTATAGGGATAACATACGTTCAAATGGTCTTATGCAAGAATAAAACTACATAATACTATTTTCAAGTACAAGAATACTTATACATTTTTGGTCTTAAGGTTTTTAAAACTACAGCTCATTTTAAGAAAATATTAGATTTTCTGGAACCATATACAATCATTTTACAAGGCAAAGTTATAGATTTTCATATAGAAAACTCTTATGAACTCACAAACTTAATTGTTGACACTATTCAAAACTACTTGTATTCTTAGGAAATCGTTAAGAAGGTAATCACAAGATTTTGAGGATGAGACGCCACGACGTCACACTATTTACTTTTGTCATAATGTAATTGGTATTTTAACAAACAATATTTGGATACAATGTAATTTTTCCCAATTATAATTATGATGGTTGTGTTGATTTGATCACTATTATTCAATTTTTTTGTGATATTATTCATAAAGTCATCCACCCTTAGATGTTTCTATCATTCTAGTTTGGTGTGTAACATTACGTTTAATTATGGTAATATTAATTATACTTATTGTATTTCACATTTAATTATAGTTATATTTGTCATTAATTAATATTTTTTATATTTGTCCTTACGACACATATTAGAAAATCCAAAATCAATATACACTGTAATGCAAAATCGATGTTTAAAATGAATCACCGATTTAAAAGCATCGTTTAAGGAAATACACACTAAAAGTCCATGTTTATCAAAAAAAAAAAACATTATAACTAATGACCTCTGAGCTAAATATATGGTTTTACTTTCGAGACAAATGACTTATTTTCTATTTGTGATAAAAGAATGGGACAAATTGTAAAAAAATCATTATATTACCATAAAATTTTGATTTGATATTGAGTTATTTTTTTGTAATCATGTCACTATATTTACAATTTTGTTGCAATATCAACTGAAAGATCGGTTCTTCCTGTTCTCCCGGTAACCACTTTTCCCGAATTGCAATAAAGCCACTAAGTTTATTAAAATTTCAATTTTGACATCGAGTTTCAAATTGAAAGAAACTCCTTATATTACAAAAAAAAATTCAATTTTGGCATTACGTTTTTTTTTTTTCTCAATTATATCATTACATTTACAATTTGTTGTATTGTCAAGAATTGACCAATTCATGATATGTTATTGTGGTTTAGAAGCTAGATTTGTATAACAAATAAATGAAAATCGGTCCAACGGTTCAAATTCACTTACAAGTCAGTAAAAAGGGCATAATCACCCTTTCAGATGCCATTTGTGAAGAGATACTTTGAAGAGAATTATACATCAAGCATTATAATACAACTTGTCACCTACATAGGTAAGTACACCCTTTTTGCTAACTTTTAAAGGTAAATGACACAAAAAATACTCTTTTTACACAGAAATTCGATTTTCATACCGTGTTTTTTTTTTGTGTCAATTTTGACACTGTGTTTTCCAATTTGTTACAATTATTACCACTTGACCGGTTAACCAGGTTGCATGCTGACGTGGCATTATAACGTATCAGTTTTGAAGACGTGACATGCTGACATGATATGCGGACGTGTCAAAATTGAATTTTTTTCTCACAAAAAACAGTAAGTTTTCATTTTTTTTTTTTCCGATTTTGATACTAAGTTTAATTTTTTCTTTCAACTTTGACACTATGTTTTTTTGTTCCAAATCGAACATCATTTTTTCCAATTTTTTTCAATGTTGACAATTTTCTATTTGAAATTGTATAAATATTTTTCTAATACATTTAAACCGTATAAATATGTTTTTTTTTTCATTTAAAACTATAGTTTTGTATAAACACATTTTTGTACACTCAAACCATATTTTTATGTATAAATATGTATTAGTTATATAAAAATTGTATTTTATATTAAATATGCAACTTTAAAATGTGTTTGGAGTTTTGGAGGCGTGTAGTCGATCAAAACTCGGATATCAAGTTTGTAACTTATCAAATTTTTACATCTTATTAGAAGCTTATGGTTAGTTTAATTCTCATGATATAACTAATGTTTTGAATTTAAGAAAAAAAAAACACCTTGTATCTAAATAAAAATGTGGTTTTTAAAAGAAAAAAAATATGTTTATACGGTTTAAAATGTAATAGAAAAAATATATTTATACGGTATCAAATGGAAATAGACAAAATTAAACAAAATTTGATAAATGATGTTCGATTGGAACAAAAAAAAAACATAGTGTCAAAATTGAAATAAAAAATTAAACTTAGTGTCAAAATCGAAAAAAAGTGAAAACTTAGTGTTTTTTGTGGAAAAAAATCAATTTTGACATGTCAGCATATCATGTCAGCATGCCACGTCATCAAAACTGACACGTCATCATGCCACGTTAGCATGTAACATGGTTAACCGGTCAAGTGGTCAGAATTGTAACAAATTGGAAAACACATTATCAAAATTGACAAAAAAAAATATACGGTGTCAAAATCGAATTTCTGTGTAAAAAGAGTGTTTTTTGTGCCATTTAGCCAACTTTTAAGTGACTTTGAACTACTAGATTGACCTAAAAAGATATGTGAAATTGGGTTCGATGCAAAATCTATATTTGAAACTCATTCCTACCACATAAGATCTTAGTGGCTTCCAAATCACAATATTGTCATGTCATGTCATTTATTTGTTATCTTGCTAGATTGGTGGTAACCAGTTAAAAAGTAACATATTTTTACTCGTGGTTTTATAAAAAATCGTTTATACAAATATTCATAAAGAGCGCATGTATATAAAGACCGTAAATAAAAGCATATTGCTTTTAACGAGAGTAATCTAAACGAAAGTTGTAATAGACTCATTACTGATTGTCACACGTAGGATGTTGTGAGAAAAAACTAAAGAAATTAATCATAAGTATTGAATGCGTACAAAAACAACAATAACTTATTTTGTAACAAAAAAATATTAAAGATTAAATTTGTAAAAAAAAATATTAATGACTAAATGTGTACAAAGTGATAAATATATTATCATATTAAGTTATTTTTTTCAGTTTACCTGAAATAAACGGTTATAGGAACTGAATATGTACAGTTAAACAAATTGAATTGACAAATAAACAAAAAACAAATTATATAACCAAATATGTTAAATCGATATTTATATATATATATATATATATATATATATATATATATATATATATATATATATATATATATATATATATATATATATGGGTAAAGTGAATATACCTAACAACCGTATATAAGCTTAGGTACCTAACCACATTATACTACATTGTTTTGCATTATATTTCCATTGCAATCGTCAAAGGTTCTTAAACTTCAACCCTTAACTTGATTTACTTCCAAGATTTTCAGACATTCATCATTATATTCCTCCTACACCATTTGATTTCTAACGGTAGTATATGAAGCTCACCAGGGGGTCTCCGATAGAAAGACGTCATTTGAAGGAAAATAATGATGAAACTCCAAAGATTTTGGAAGCAATCAAGTTATGAGGTTGAATTTTAATAACTTTGGGTGATTACAATGCAAATATGATACAAAATTACGTAGTATGATGTGGTTAGGTACCTAAGCTTATATAAGGTTGTTAGGTATATTTACTTTACCCTATATATATATATATATATATATATATATATATATATATATATATATATATATATATATATATATAATAATTATCCATTTATACTTATATTATTTGATGGGATGGAGAAACTAAACATACGCTTACGAATCTTGAACACCTCAAGTGAACATTTTAGCAAGAAAATCCAACAGCAACTCCACTACTTTCGACTGTTGTCACTACACCGCCAACACCTACAATAGCTGCCAACATGGAAAATGAAGGGTTTGACTTGTTTGATTATTTAGTTCTATAACTATGGAGAAAATTAAAAAGAAAACCATCATACATATACACTACTTTTGATTCAAAAACTATATGCTTTGTTTAATGAATTTTCTTTATTTGCTTATACTTTGATATTTTTTGGATTATGGGACATTGAATGTAATTTAGGTTGAATATTATAAAAATATATTTCTTACGTCTTATATTTATTATTTATTTTTTATTGTTGAAGTTTTTATTTTTTTAGTTCTAACTTTAAATATTTTTGTTTTTGATATACAATATTTTGATACAAAATATATGAATAAATTGTATTTTAGATGTATTTTTACTGCTAGAAGTTCTATTAAGTAATTTATAAAATAAATAAAGATATTTAAGATATATAAATACTTCAAAAGTAAAAAATAGACGATAAACATAAGATGTAATGAGTATATTTACATAAAAAGTAAAAAACATGATTCAAGAAAAGTCTGTTGTAGCTTTATGTGGTAAAATGTCTGTAAAATATTTTTTTCTAAATATAAAATATTATGATGTAGAATTTGTCCGTTATAAATGTATGTCACAAATTTACATCAAATGACTATTTGTTGTCTATTGTTTAAAAAAAAGTTTGTTGGCTATTGTTTAGGCCGGACGGAGTGGCTTTGGCAATAGCCTCGACAACCTCGGCGAACAGCAGGTCGATCCCTCGGCATTCTGAACTCGGTTAGGCAACTTGGTGAAGTTCTGTCGAGTTTCTTTCTTCTTCCTCCTTCCTTCTCCCTACCTTGACAAACAACTCATCGTCTTCTCCCTCTCTTCTTCTTCCGAGCTAAATCCCCCCCATTTTGCTGATGTGGACTTCGGTAGACTCGGCACCACTCCAAAAAGCCTTGTGATGGTGCTTTCAATAACCTACATCTGTTTATCATCTATAGCCGGTTACAACACACGATGAATGAATGTCATTAAAAACCTTTTTTTTTTTTTTTTTCTAGTCGTGATCATTATATAAAAAATACAAAAATCAATGTACTATATTTTATATATAACTTTTGTTGTATTTGATTTTGAATTGAAGTGTGGCACCTTAACAAAACTCACAAAATTGGATAA
The DNA here is from genome assembly GCF_052625555.1 of Lactuca saligna. NCBI lineage: Eukaryota > Viridiplantae > Streptophyta > Magnoliopsida > Asterales > Asteraceae > Lactuca > Lactuca saligna. The sequence continues at coordinate 56,217,355 of NC_136420.1, read as the reverse complement.
CTTGAATCTCAATTACAGACTATAAATATATGATTAGACATAATAAAAAAAACAAAAGGGTATAAATTTTGATATATATTCGGGTTTTTTTTTTTTTTTTTTTTTTCTCTCTCTAAAAAAGATAAGTCCTAAAAAATATATAGTTGTCGCGATGTAATTTTTTTTGCAAACATGAGTGGTTTTTTTCGTAACAAAAAAACTTGTGAAAACATTAGCAACAAGCAAGAGTGGTCGTGATGAGATTTTTTGGAGGTACGGATGATTTTTTAGAGTAGAAAAATCCGGTTGTTAACCGAGATATTGGTCAGACTATGATAATTTTTATGTTATTATCCCTTATTTGAATATACAATATGTTTTTGTATTATGTGACATTGAATAGTTTGAATATTATTACATTTAGAAACATATTTTTTTTTATAAAAACATAGGAATCATGACATAATAAATGTCTATCGTAATTTATGTAGTACATTGTCTACTCCAGAAATTTCAAAAATATAAAAAATCACAACATACAAATTGTCTGTCGTAAATGTATGTCATATATTTACGGCTAATAACATGTTTGTCATCTATTTTCTTATAATGGGGTTTTGATTATCAGATGTTTATCACTGTCTATAACCAATTACAACACACAATGTATGTCATTTATGTGTTCTTTCTAGCAGTGAAGATTGAATAAACAATAAAAATATCAATATGCTATATTTTATATATAACTTTGATTGTATTCATTTTTTGACAAAATTGAACATGAACATTGCCACCATAAAAAAGAAACTCTTAAACTTGGATGACTTGAATCTCAAAAAGTGACTGTAAATTAGTGACTACACATGTCAATGAAGGTACAACCGTATATCAAGACATAATTACATTACTTTTATTAAAAGTTACATTAAGGAAAGTTGTTTCTATGAATTAAGCATGATTTTTATAATAAAATTTCAAAACATTATTAGTTTATGAAATATTGTTTTATTATTATTATTTTTTTTCTTAAAACAACAAATTAACTTACTCCTAACTACAACCGTCTCAAATATAACTTGAATTCACTACCTTTCATTCTACTCCTTACCATACATCAAAAATCCTTTATTTTTTTTTTATTATTATTTTAGTAAATAGTTAAATGATATAATATGATACATACACAATCATTTAAATTTTAAATACGTACAACACCTGTAGAAAACCCTACGAAAGCAACAAGTTGAAAACCAAAAGATTTGATTGCTACCACTGTATACAAAACTTGATTGCACGTGCGATTTGTACTATTCATTTAATTTTGACTATTCAATTAGTTGACACAAATCTCAAGGGTCTCACTATTCTTTAATTGCCGTCTCCATGTAGGTCCTCACTCCGTCACCTAACATATTTCAATACTGCCTATACTCGACTGTCGGCAGCTCACTCTCTGTACTACTCTTGATGCATATAGTACATGCTTCCAAGAAAAAAAAAAAAATACTATATACCAATTATGTTCGGTATATATCCAAGTCATATTGGCTTGAGTTGATTATGAAAATCTTGGACTAAAACATTGTTGCAGAAATCTTGAATGATCCGGAAAATTTGATGTACATATGTTACAATGGTTTGTTGATTAAATAAAACCGATAAAAGTAAAATAGTCAGACAATATTTATGATGGATAAAATTAATGTATGTTTCAAGAGAAGAAGAAATCTTAGGAAAAATCTGTTTTTACAACGTTGTCAATGTTTTTCAACTGATTGAATAGTCTGTTTTATTCGTACATCCATAATGTAATTTTTAAGTTCCAAATTCAAGAACTTGAATATCATATTATGTTGGACATTTTTCTTGATAAATCTAATCGTTTCTTTTAATTTATACAAATCAAAGGCTTTCAAATACTCACCCGAACACAAATAAAAAAATAGAAGTAAATTTGTGTTGACTTTATTAAATATATGAACTTGGTAGCGGACTAGCGGTGCTAATCGCTAACATTTAAATAAAAAATAATCTCTTATATATTTATGGCAAGACCCTTTTTTGCATGTATTTTTCAATTACTTGATAATATTCTACGCTTTGTTGTTATATTGGATCAACAAGTAGTGAATTTTCATATCTAACTTTCATGTATTTAGACTATACCTATTGATGAGCAGCTCATCAGAGATCAGCACCAAAATTTTTAATATATATATATATATATATATATATATATATATATATATATATATATATATATATATATATATATATATATATATATATATATATATAAAGCTAGTATTTTTTTTTGAATCTCATGTATTTTAAACCCCCATAAAAATTTAACAACACATCATGCATTTGAAACTTCCACACCCTTTCAGCTTCAACATAATTAATCACATATAATCTCATTCCAAGAAACTCACACACTCTATAAATTCAACACCTCATGCATTTCAAACCCCCACACCCTTTCACATTTATTATATATGTAGTTATATTATTACATTTTCTTACAAAAAGTCATCATTTGGTTGAAAATATTATGATTCAAAAGTTTTCATATAGTTGAAGCATTCACGATCCAAATATGATGATTTTTTCTTTCAACCAAAACAAATGAAACTTTTCTATTCTTTCTTTATATTCAATTTCTCATTTGACCTTTATATATGATTTATATGTATTACTCAATTTTGAATGTGACTTTTCAAATATCAATATTTTGCTTAGAATATCTTTCTAATTCTTCTTTTTCAAGAAAAACATTTTAACTGCAGGTTAGTGAAGAATTGTCATCAAGTTTCTATAATTGAATGATTTTCAATAAAGAAAGAAGATTCAGAAAACGGATATAGGATTTTTTTTTTTGTTTGAGCAAAGTAGACGAATCTTAGTTTTTTCTTTTGATTTAATCGTATATTTATGTAACATTTTTATTTATATATTCAACCACCTAATGTTCTTATTTATTTGATTGTAGTTTTTCTATTTTGATTATGTTTATTTTCTATTATTTTTTTGTTGGGTTATCCAACACACCATATTTACAAGACAATATTTAAAAGATAACAAAATTTTTAACATTTGATATGTAATTATGATGACTTATCATGATATGTTCTTCATATGAAAGTAATTTATCAATATTATTACCACAACAATTACATATGACATTTACGAAAATATATATTATATATGATTTGTTTAACATATATATGCAACTATGTATGTTATAAATTTATAATAATAAATACACATTTCCAAGTATTATATTCATTTGAAACTCACACTACAACTCAAGAGTTTTTTAATTTATTTATATTTATTAGTTACAACTCAAGAGTTTTTAACTTATGATTATTAATTAGTAATCAGTAATAACTTTTTATTTTCCTTTCTTTTATAAGGTTGTAAAGTTTTGCTCATTAAAAACATTAATGTATTTGGAGAGATTTGTGATTTAAATATGAAAAGTTAATATAAATGTTATAATAAATGTTTTAGTGTTTGGATGTTATTAAAAGTTGTAGTATTTATTTTTCATATTTTTATTATTCATTATATATATATATATATATATATATATATATATATATATATATATATATATATATATATATATATATATATATATATAGGTGAGCGGCTCGTGCAGCGGCCTAGTTCACTTTCCCTTTTGTATTTTTTTTATTTTATTAAAAAAAATTAAATATTCAGTTCATATATATATATATATATATATATATATATATATATATATATATATATATATATATATATATATATATATATATATATATATATATATATATATATATATATATATATATATATATGGAAAATTTTAATAAAGAATCATTATTAATTAAGGAAACAATCCAATACGTCGGAATTTAAAGTGATGAACGGCAAAAGAAAGGATTGTAAATTTTTATAATGGATGCATATGTACCGAATTAAAGCAAAACCCACATCTTATTTCATTTAAAATATTTTTTAGCCCAAGTTTTTTATTGAAAAAAAAACCGAATATACCGTTGTTCACGATTTTTCGTTATCTTTCCATAGAGATCCATGATAATATATATAAAACAAACATTTTTTTTTCCGAAAAAAACCGACTTAATTTTTTTAGTTTTTTCAATATTTAAGTTTATTTTTATAAAAAAAAACTAATTGTACCAAAAATATTAATTTTTTGTACTCTATTAATAAACATCAACACCGAAAAAAAAATCTTGAATAGTGTAGTTTCACACTATAAATCTAAACTGTAAATATTTCAAATTTTAATATTCATAATATGAAAAATCTCGAATAGTTCATATTTACATTGTGAATCTGAATTACTATTATGCACACTGTGAATTTGATAAGGTTCATAAAGAAAAAAAAACATCGATCAGTGAAAATTCACACTGTGAATCTAAACTGTAAATATTTCAAATTTTAACATTCACAATATGAAAAAGCTCCGATCAGTTCAGATTCACACTATGAATCTTATTTATTATTATGCACACTGTGAATACGAGGATATTCACAATATGAATCTGAACATGTTTACAATATGAATCTGAACAGGTTTACAATGTGAATCTGAACTGAAATATCATTTTTTCTAACATGAATATGAATCTATGTTTAAAAAGTACAAAAATATGAATTTTGATATATTTATTAATTTTTTTTACTATAAAAAAATAAACCTTAACTTTTTTCATCAAAGAAAATGAAGTAGTTTTTTTCGAAAAAAATTTTCGTTTTTGATATATCACCGTGGATCTCTATGGAAAGAGGATGAAAAATCGTGAACAATAGTATATTCGTTTTTTTTTTCGATAAAAAACATGGCCTAAAAAAATTTTAAATGAAAAAAAGTGGTGGACTTTTTTTTGTAAAGGATGAATTTTTCGTATAATCCGGTGTATGTGCGTCAAATGTAAAATTGTACATCTATTTTCTTGGCCGTTGATCATTATGTTTTCCGACATTCACGATTGCTTCATTAGTTCTTTGGTTAATTATGGTTCTCTATTGAACCTCACTATATATATATATATATATATATATATATATATATATATATATATATATATATATATATATATATATATATATATATCCTACAATGAGATCAATATTCATATTAGTTTTTTGATACTTTTTGTAAAGAAATGTTGGATTAGGAAGAATTTAATTGGTAAGGCTAAGCGGAGTGGGCTCGCCAAATACCCTCGCCAAACTTGTTAAGCAACTTGGAACACCGCCCCTAGCCCTCGCTAAGGGGCTCGCCACCGGAGACTCGTCATTATGTTGGTGAGAAGAAAGAGAAAGAGAGAAACGAATGTGATTGGTCCGATTTTGTCTGATTGTTGAATCTTTGAGTTAAATCGGTTAATTTTTTTTAATGTTGATTTTCATCTTCACTCCTGACTTTTGTTTCATCTTCATCTTTAAATACAGTATCTGATGTGTGTTTGGTTCATTTGTGAATCCGTGCATCTACGCAATACAGGTAACAAATCCAGTTCATTTGTGAGTCTTGATTGCTTCCATGGCTATAACTAGTTTTGTGAGTCTTGATTGCTTCCATGTCTATAAACATATAGAGCTCCAATACCGAAGTTTTAAAAAACCTGTTCAAATCATTAAGCTTCAGATTTGCTTCTATGGCTATGGCTATTTGTTTTTATTTTCATGTGCACACCAGGTGTTCGATCATTTGCCTCTATGAGAATACCACTGTGTAATTCAAATGAAATCTATTCAAAACGCCTGAAATTGGTTGTAACAAAATACTAAGATTAGGAATTGGAGATGCTTCGTGTAATCATGTCTTGTGGCTTCTATTATAAGGATTCAAAGAAACATGTAATGTTCTATAGATGCTCATGTCTTAATTACCTCTATTTTGATTTGATTAATAAACATTTGTTGATGCTCCTGACATGGTAAGAGGCCAAATGAACTTCAAGAGGTTGACACTTACAGACATCAAGATTGACATCAATGGAGTTCTAAAGAAGAAAACCCTTAATGATGCTTTAGAAGCTGCAGTTAAGTTTTAATAGGGTAGCTAATCTCCTTGTTTGCTGCTGTGAAGATGATGAGAGGCTACTTGTGGCTGAGTACATGCCCAATCACATCCTATGAAGTGGGCAATGAGGTTAAGAGTTGTAGCTGAGTACTTGTGGCTAATCACTTGTTGGGTTAACTCAGAAACGGGGACAGTTTTGGTCCCAGGGGTATTTTGGGAAAACTTTCCTAATTTAAGGTTTTGAGTTAGTTTAGGATTCTACTTAGTTTAGTATAAATAGGGTATGGTTGTCTAATTAGTTTAATATAAATAGGGTATGCTAAAATCATCCCTCTTTTAGCCTTCACTCACCCTAATCACACCTTTAAGATTTTAATTCATTTCCACTGAGAACTTTGTAACTTAACCTCTTATTCTTGATTATATATTCATTTTGGATTTTAAGCAATGTTTGATGTATATCTGTTCTGACTTGGACGAGCACACAACTGTACGACTGTTTTTCTTAAAATAAATAAAAATAAACGAGCATAGAACTATATTAGCATACTAATCTTATTAGAATTTACTCTTTATGGTTTGTTTTATATGTATATCTTATATTTATTTGCTTTCAGTTTTATCTTATTCTTATACCCAAAATATAAAACTGTAAATATTAAGAAAAAATTATTCTTTGTAAATTTTCAATAAATGTATCTGTTTGTTATTTGGTGTTTGTCATTTGAAACTATTAATTTACTGTTTGTAAATTGTTAAAAACGTAAGTTTTGATTCAACCCATGATTGGCTGAATGAATGATAAAAAAAATACAAAAAATTGAGTGCTAAGAGTGTTACTACTCCTTACCAAATGTTAAGTGTAAATGTAAAAAAAAAAAAAAAAAAAATATGGCATTAAAAATACTTTTGTGGCAAGGTGCCAAGATTGTCACCACTCCTCTTAACCTAATAGAGATAACTTTATGTTGCTTATTATCTAGGGTCTATTATTTTTTTCATTCCTTTTTTAAAAACTTAACAAAGACATTTTTTATTCTGATTGCTAAAGCAATCAATATCAACAATCAAAGTATCTACCACTAAAGAAGTATAAATGTTTGTGTTTTGACAAAACATTCAACATTAATCACAATTCACAAAGTATTAACGTATGTGATTTCTATATTTTGAGTATCAATGTTACAAAATATCAAATTATAAATGTTTATGTCATAATTTCTCATACTCAAGACAAATCAATTATCATTATATGTACGTATAAATGAATAAAATTTCTAAATTTTAATAGTATTGTTAGAAAGTATCAATGTTTCTGATCTTTAAGATAGAGAGTGTTAGTCGATGACATCTTTTACGAATGCGGGTAGTAAAGACTAAGCACACAAGTTAGTGTAAAAAAACAAATATGACAAAAATTTCTATGTTAGGAGGGGAAGACTTCGATGTACTAAAAGGTTATCTCTAGAAGGATAGCGACGATACTACTTTCTTGCACAACCGAACTTCTCATTACACTTAATCTGTAGACTAAGGGCACAACTTGGAAGCCTATCATACAAGGTTAGGGATCTATTTCTTAAACGGACCGAGTCTTTATCGTACACGCGTTTGCCTTTGCGGCGATGACTTTTGCTCTGCAACTTGTGCATGGAGCTTTAATCCTATTATCCCATCTTAGCTCAATATCTAACCTTTGGGTCATATTAAACTTGCTCGTAAAGCTTCTTTTGATGATTCCCAACTTATCATTGATTTGATTGACGTGATGCGTAGTGCAAGTGGCTAGGGTAGGCGTGACGAAACCATGTGACGTTTCGAGGGAAAGGGATAGGTGGCGAATCGTTTGTTGATTTGTGGCCTTTTTATCATTATAATGCGAGAAATCAACTTCCTCCTTGATGGGATTTGTCTCCTCCTCAGAGGGTTCTGAAGGGTCCTTGGAGGGCTCTTATTATGATTCGACTAGCTCTCTAATTGTTTCTGAGGAAACATCCTTTTTGTGGGGTTCCTCGGTGGGTTAAAGGAAAATAGAGGTATGGGAACTTTAGTAAAATAGGTATTTTGGGTCTTAAGTAAGGATGACATAACTTGATCTTTCCCTGGAAATGTTCCTTTTACCTTTTTTCCCCAGATCTGCTGTAACGTCTCAAAAATCATAACAAATTTAAACTTTTCAAAACAAACCGTTACTTAAAAAGTGTTTATATAATCATTGTTTTCAAAATATTATTCGATTCAGAGTCTCCTAAGATCCATCAACATAATAACTGAGGATGTGTACGGTCACGCCTTCGCCTTGCCACGGTCCTTAGAAGTACTTGAAACAAAACTAAAATTGTAAGCCAACACTTAGTGAGTTCCGCCAAAGTACCACCACATAAACATAACAAACAACAACATGCATAAATGATCCTTCAGCCTAACTGGTCCGCCTCGTAGGGCCTACAATCTATCTAGACCGCTTCCAAGCCTTCTACATGACTGAACCACCTCCCAGGGCCTACATCCTTTCCGGACCGCTCGTCGGGCCTTTGGCTTGACTGGACTGCCTCGCAGAGCCTACAGTCTATCCAGATCGCCACAGGTATCTTGTCCTTCAGCATAAAGTATGATCGCCTCAACCCAACCACACATAACATTTCGACATATACATAACAAATAAACAAATAACCAGTCAACAGACAAACAGGCAGATCCATAGATCACTATTGCATGCTAACATCCTATATACCAAGATACAAATATAATAGATCACTATAACATAATAAAATCCTATATACCAGGATACAGATCTAATAGATCTCTACAACATAGCAACATCCTATATCATGTAACAGGATATCCAATCTAATGGGCCGACCTTGGTGCCTTCGACTCGTGAGTATAGCGAGAAAGACTCACCTCTCAATATGAACAATAGCTGATGAGTTCCCGACTCTGAATCTTAACTCTAGTCGCCACCTATCCATCCAAATGACCATTTCTCAACCACAATCCAAAATTACCAAAATACCCCTAGGTCAAACTGAAGGGTTTAGATCATTCTAACACTCTTAAGGTGTACATGCAATCCTAGAAACCTTAGATATATGTTTTACTAAGATACATGCAAATTTGATTTCCAAGGTTCTTAACCTAACTAGCATAGCATGGGAAAATTTGAAACATAAAAGCTATTAGTAAAACATACATTTCTTGTTGCTTGTATTCCTTGAGAACCTTGTGAGCCTAGCATCTCAAGTGTGATGCCTCAAATGTTTCACACAACACCACAACACTTGGAATAACCTTGAGAGAAGTTCACTAACACTCAAAATCGGCTAGCCCTCTAGTTCTTTCTTAGTTCCGATTTTGCTAGCCTTGGAGCTTCTTATAAAGTGTGCCACATGTAGGGTTACACCATGTAAACCCTAATGTGCATGGCTTTTTATATTCCATGATCCATGGATTTATAACCTCCATGGACTATCCATGGATCACCTTATGTGTTTTAGCCCAACTTAATACACCATCGATCATTAGCCCAATATATAAGAATGTATGATTTACACAATCAACCCCATATATTTAATTAGTCTCCTTTTGATCACCGAATTAGTTCTTGATCAATACTAATTAAATAATGTTATTAATATATTAGAACTTATTATATATTAATAAACCATAAGTGTTCTTTCTCTCATTTAGTCTATCCAAGTGTTGCAATGCCATGCAACCCAAAATGGACCATGCTAACCGAGTCAGGTACATTCCAGAAATAGTTATGAACTTAGACATCCAATCCAACACAAACTTGGTCAAAATCTGGTAAAAGTTAAAGTCAAAGTGAACAGGCCAATACACCTGAGTCAACTCAACCGAGTTGACTTAGGCCTCATATGTAGGGCGTACTCCGGAGGTACGTGAGGTGTACAAGCGTCCGAGGAACCTGTGCCATATCTGCGTATGCATAACATCCGAGGCATCAGGTCCATGTCTTCTTCAAGAACACTTCCAAAACACTCCAATGGACTCAAAAACCACTCTTCTCACTTAGGGTTTTCTTGGGGTCGTTTTTCACAGAGGGAGGCTTATGAGGAAATGAGACATGAAGCTATAATGGGGTTTAAATGTGGACCAAACCCTAAAAATTAATGTTTTCATTTTCCTCACGTATGCCCCGTGTACAAGGTGTATGTCCAACATACTAGGGAGCTCCCTAGTACACCTAGCATACACAACGTACACTCAACATACTAATCTTGATTAGAATTACCATATTGCCACTAAGGGCCATACTAGCACCCTTCCTCATAGTCAAGGGTAAAGAATGCAAAAAGTTACCATACAAGGGGCTAAAAGGTAATTACTTGAAAGTTGAGATGTTACAATTCTCCCCCACTTAAACCAGACTTCATCCTCGAAGTCCGCTGATGTAACTAACCCAAGGTAGTTCGCACATCTCCACCTCGGGCCACTCAGGTGGCCCTCTTTAGCACCCGATCCAAACTAAAAGTCGGCTCATCATGCCGTATGCCTTCCCGTACTATCCTTGACTAGCTAACTTTCACCATTGAAGAAACCATCACCCTCTCCCAGAATTTTGGGAATTCGATACCTCGACTGACTCATAAGCAAGCAAAACTATCTCAGAACGGAGTTATTATGAAATCCCTTTACAATCTGAACCATACAGGATTCTCCCGACCCTGACTTACCTTGTTGATGCCACTTGGGGATCAGGACTCCTGACCATTCACTGTTGTTGAACATGTTGGATTAGGTGTCTAAGTTCATACCTATTTATGGAATGTACTTGACCCAGTTAGCATGGTCCATTTTGGGTTGCATGATATTACAATACTTAGATAGACTAAATGAGAGAAAGGACACTTATGGTTTATTATTATATTATAAGTTCTAATATATTAATAATATTATTTAATTAGTATTGATCAAGAATTAATTTGGTGACCAAAAGGAGACTAATTAAATATATGGGGCTGATTGTGGAAATCATTCATTCTTATGTATTTGGCTAATGATCCATGATTTATTAAGTTGGGCTAAAACCCATAAGGTGCTCCATGGATAGTCCTTGGAGGTTATGAACCCACGAATCATGGAATATGAAAAGCCATGCACATTAGGGTTTACATGGTGTAACTCTACATGTGACACACTGTATAAAAAGCTCCAAGGCTAGCAAAATCGGACTACTAAGAAAGAACTAGAGGGCTAGCTGATTTTGAGTGTTGGTGAACTTATCTTAAAGTTATTCCAAGAGTTGTGGTGTTGTGTGAAACATTTGCTGCATCACATTTGAGGTGCTAGGCTCACATGGTTCTCAAGGAATCCAAGCAACAAGAAAGGTATGTTCTTCTACTAGCTTTTATGTTTCATAGTTCCCCATACCATGCTAGTTAGGTTAAGAACCTTGGAAATCAAATTTGCATGTATCTTAGTAAAACATAGATCCAAGGTTTCTAGGGTTGCATATACACCTTAGGATTGTTAGAATGCTCTAAACCATTCAGTGGTATCAGAGGCTAGACTTGTTTTCTTGATACTTGATGCAAATTGTTAAAAAACTCAAGATATCTGCATCCTACTGAGTGAACTCGCCGAGTCCCAGTGTAATTTCATCCTACTCGTCAAGTAGGTTCTTGAACTCGACGAGTTGGAGGCCCTAGATGCAAAATTTTGAGTTTTGCTACTAGAAATGGAATAGAAACATTACCCTACACTATTTTGGTATTATAAAACTTGTTTTAGATGGTGTAATAGTTATGCTAATCTATTTTCTATAGCTATTATCAAAATTTCAAGTCTTATATGTGTTTTTTATGATTCTTGAAATTGTTGATATGAATGTTCATGAACTTATGAGTATGGTAGATCATAGGAATTGTTTAGTTTGTTTATTTCTTAATCTTCATGTGTTTTAATGGAATCCAAAATTTGTCCTCAAGTTATGGATTACCAAAAGTCTTTCTTTTAAAGTCCATTAAAGAACACATAAGTTACATGAAATGAAGAGTCTTCATTTTAATAAACCATTAACTCATAAGTTATGAAGTTGAAATTTTTTGAAAGTTACAAATCTTGCCCTCAAGTTTTGGAACATGTGAAGTCACTTTAGAAAACTTTAAGTTCCAACCCCAACAATTTTAAAAGTTAAAATTCAACCCTTATAATTTATAAGATTATAAGTTAACAATATATATATATATATATATATATATATATATATATATATATATATATATATATATATATGTATAAGAACAAGTCGTTTTACCGTTAGTAGGCCTTATTCACGAAGTTGGTCTATAAGGGAGGTATAACGTTGTTGCCTATAAAATGGCAGCTTAATAGGTGTCCACTCTCACCCACTACTTCATTGACTGGTGGAGGGTCGTTAGCCGAACTGGTAGAACAATGACTTTAATCCTCATTAAAAGTATGATGGTTATAAAGTAACTAAATGTTTTTTTATATAAATTCCCAATCTTAGTTATTTTAGGAAAATGTGAATATTGTTCTAACCCTTGAAATTATACTTTTCACTTTGCTTAAGTCGTTAGTGGAGCATGTGTGGTTAACCGACACACTAACCTGGACTTAACAAGGTAGGCAAAGGGTGACTTAAATGTTTATCATAGATCGGTGGACGCGTGTGGTTAACCGTCACATCGGTTTGGTGATAAACATTAAGGGTACCAAGTACTTTGCATGGTTAATTCACACCTTGTTTTGTGATCATTGGCATCCCAATCACAAAACCTGAAGGACACAATCGAGATTGAAACATGCCATTGAAAAGTCCAGTGAATTTCAAAAGAATCTTGGAGTTTCAAAACTAATTAAAACCTAATAATTTATTTCGTTTTTCATGGTGGAAATTTGTGAATCTTCATTCACCTACCTTTCAAATATTTTATAGCTTCGATTACGGCATCCCTCTTTTAAGTTATAAAATATTGTGTTGGGTACTAGCCTTAATATTACATTTGGGTGTCTAATTAAGGACTATCTTTATATATAATCTAAACTTGTCCTTATTCCTTTTCAGATGTGTTCCAATAATGCTATTTCTGGCTCAAAACATATCGGATCCTTCTCTCTCATGAACCTTTGTAGGAGAGTCGTCTTCGATGGTTCCAACTTTATGGATTGGATCCAGAACATCAGGATGGTTACTTGTTACGAGGATAAGGAATATGTCCTTGACAAGGATCTTAAGGAAATTGATGAGTCGTTTGCTACTCCTGGGGAGATCACTAAATTCTGGACTCATGAGAGAGATGCCACCAAAGTGGCATGTATCATGTTGGCCACAATGACAGCCGAGCTCCAAAAGTCCTATGCGGACTTCTACTCTTTTGAGATGCACTAGGACTTGATGGACCGCTACCATTAGAGTGCTTGTCAAGAGCGGTATGAAATCATCTCCTCCATGATAACAACCCGAATGAAGGATTGTGAATCCATCACGGGTCACATGCATAAAATGCAAAGGTATGTGGACTGTTTGCTGAAACTGAATGTGAACTTCCTCGAGGAGTTGGCAATTGACAAGATTTTGTACTCCGTACCTTCGCGTTATGATCAATTCCAAATGACATACCACATGAACAAGGAGGAAGTTACACTTAGAAAACTTCAAGGACTCTTGAAGACCGCCGAAAGTGGTCTTAAGGGTAAATCGGTTGTTACCACTCCTACTCGTACCGTGGCCCCTGGCTTGGCAATAGGGCAAGGTAAAGGAAAGAAGAGGAAGAGCCCTTCGAAGGGTACCAAGGGAAATTCCCTTGATCGCTCATCTTCAAGTGGATCCAAAGGAGGATTTGTCACTCCTTCCAACCCTAAAGAGGCTGAATGCTTCTATTGCCATGAAAAGTCACACTGGAAGCGAAACTACCCGAAGTACCTGCAAGATGTTAAGGATGGGAAAATGAAACCCAACCATGCAGGTATTTACGCTATATTGTCTAATAACTCACCCTATTCTAATTCTTGGGTCCTTGATACAGGTTGTGGTATTCATATATGTTCTGATTTGCAAGGACTAAGAAGAAGTAAGAATGTGGAGCATGGGAAGATAAACTTGATCTTGGGGAATAGGAAAGCTTCACCTGTCACCAAGATTGGATTTTAATCTTTGTTGCTAAGTAGTGGGTTTACATTAGATTTGAATAAATGTTGTTACTCGTCTTAAATGGCGAAAAATATTATTTCCTTTCATGGTTTGTACAAACAAGGGTTTACCTTTTCGTTTGAGAATGAATGTGGTGGTATTAATGCTTTCTTTAATAATGTTCTTCATTTTAAAGAATTACCTTGTGATGGTGTCTATGGAACTTTGTCTGTTGTTGATAACCTAGGAAATAATGTGTTTTGTATTGATTTTTCCATTAACTTGGATAAAGCATCATTATGGCATTGTTGTCTTGGACATGTAAGCAAGAATGCATAGGCCAACTCCAAAAGGATGGAGTCTTGGAGTCATTTGACCTAAAGTTAGATGATAGTTGTGAATGTTTTTTTGCTTAGGAAAATGACAAAGTCACCCTTCACTGGTTCTTGTGATAGGGGTGAAGGTTTGTTGGATCTCATACATACTGATGTGTGTGGACCCTTCAGAACTACCACAAGGGATGGTAACCGCTTCTATGTGACTTTTACTAATGATTATAGTAGATATGGATATGTATACTTAATCAAGCATAAGTCAGAAACCTTTGAAAAGTTCAAGGAGTTTAAACATGAAGTGGAGAATCATCTGGGAAAGAACATTAAGATGCTTCGATCCGATCGAGTTTAAACAGGAAGTACAGAGTTCCGTGACTATCTTAAGGAATGTGGGATGATCTCACAGTTGACACCTCCCAGGACACCAGAACTTAATGGTGTGGTTGAGAGGCGTAATCGTACCTTTTTGGATATGGTTTGTTCCATGATGAGTCGATATTTGCTACCAATCTCATTTTGTGGGTATGCCTTAGAGACTGCTGCCCATATTTGTAATCTAGTGCCTACCAAAAAGGTTGCCAAAACACCTCATGAGATGTGGACTGGAAAAGTTCCCAATCTGGACTACATCAAGATTTGGGGTTGCGAGGCTTTTATGATGCACGAGACTCACGATAAGCTCGGACCTCGAAGTGAGAGGTGTATTTTCATCGGCTACCCACAGAAATCCTTTGGTTACCTCTTCTACAGACCCAGTGATAATGTGGTCTTTGTAGCAAGGAAAGGAGTCTTTCACGAGAGAGAGTTCATAAGCTAAGGAAACAGTGGGAGGCAAATTGACCTTGAAGAAATTCAAGAGTCAAGTGGTCAAGGAACCTCAAACCCTAGCAATCAACCTAAGGAGGAAATTCCTGTTGATCTGACAGATAAGTCTGTACCTCTGAGGCGTTCCACGAGAGTTAGGAATGCACGTGAGCATTAGTATGGTTTCCATATTACTGCGGAAGGTGATACACTTATCTGTGATAATACACTAGTAAGTTTGGATGAACTAACAACTGCACAGAAGCCATGGAAGGCCCTGAGGCTGCTAAATGGAAAGAGGCTATGGACAGCGAGATACAATCCATGTATGACAATTAAGTTTGGAACTTGGTTGACAATGTACCAGGTCGTAAGACAGTCGGGTGCAAATGGATCTTCAAGAAGAAGACTGACATGGATGGTATTGTACACACTTATAAGGCGCGAATGGTTGCAAAGGGATTTTATCAAACTTTGGGAGTTGACTATGATGAGACCTTTTCACCAGTAACAAAGATTAAGTCTATTAGGGTTATGCTAGGCATTTCTGCATTTCATGACTACAAAATATGGCAAATGGATGTCAAAACCACTTTCCTTAATAGAAAGTTGGCTGAGGATGTTTACATCCATTGAAAAGTTCAATGAATCTTAAAAGATCTAGGAGTTTCAAATCCAATTAAAACCTAATATATTATTTCGTTTTTCATGGTGGAAATTGGTGAATCGTCATTTGCTTACCTTCAAATATTCTATAGCTTAGATTATGGCATCCTTCTTCCAAGTTATAAAATATTGTGTTGGGTCCTAGCCTTAATATTTCATATTGGGTGTTATGTTAAGGATTTTAAATCAACTATCTTGAATATCTCCCGAAAGATGTCTGGTTCAGACAATTATGATCTTCCCAAAACTCTTGGTACAAGCTTTCCAAATGAAGATGATGTGCCATAAATCATTCTTCACTCCATCCACCTCCTCCAATTATTCTCCCTAACCCACAAGTTCTTGAATAGTTCAAGGTCACTCAAGCCCTATTGACAAGAAAAGTTTATATGTTCTCACATCTTGGAGATGAAGTCACATATTGACAAGCCGGGAGAGTTAGGTGTCGAAGTCTTGAGAAAGTTGGTTGTTCAATCACTTTCTAAGTCTCATAGTGAGTGTCCTTTGCGACTACTATGTGAAAGACTATGAGATGACCCTTAATGATCTTATCTATTTGCTTGGTGCTGCTGAATCAACAGTGATTCAGAGCACTGGTAGAGCAAATTTGATTAAGAAGATCAACTTCCCAGACTTCCATGGACATTGCCAATAGTAACATTGAATATCCTGAAAGGCTTTCTCTTCCCAATGGAATGGGATCGGTCATAGTTAACTCAGTTGAGCAAATGGTAAAGAGAAATGCTAAGTCTGAGATAGTCCCATGTACCATTCCCAAAGGGTCAACATATGTCTATTTCCAAAGAAAGGGGCATAGGTTGCGAAGCTTCCCTAACTACCTGAAAGATCTGAGAGAAGGTCAAGTCAAAAATTTTGACTCTCCTTCAGGTAAGTTCACTATCTAACTCTCTTAAGTTCCTATTTGGATATTCTTAATACATTTTGATGTATGGAAGGATCAAGCAATGGGAAGGAAGCTTAAAAGAAGAGTATGCTAAATCTGATCGCGAAGATGGATTTCAATCGCATGGTTCGAAGATCGGATTCTTGAGCTACTATTTAGAGACTTATGATAGATTGCTACGAAATATGTAATATCATAGTTTCCATTTAAAGTTGCATTGTAAGCAAAAATATTTTTTCCGCATCTTATAAATAAATAAAATTTTGTTTTATTTTATTTTATCTCTTTGCAATGGCATTTATGGAATTTGATGTTTATATGTTTCTAGCAATAATGGAAATATGAATTTGATTCATTCATTTGTGGTAGTGTCTAAATTTACCAAATAAGGAAAGATTCTGATCACCCAAGTTTCAATTGGACCGAAACTTGGAATCATACCAGTGGTATAGTATGATGAATGAAAATTTTCATCTTTGGAAAATTAAGACTAATTCATTGTTCACATGTATATGTGAGTCAAGTGAAGGACAAAGGGATCAAGTACACAGTCTTGTGCACTGGTCAAGTCCACCATAAAAGATTGATAAAACTATTCGTCATGATTTACTAAAGTTTAGTAAATATGGTTATACTTACAAGTTTAAGTATAATTCTGAAACATTGGAAAAGTTACAATGTATAGCAGAACGAATGAGAAGAATCAAATTAGGCGGAAAGACAAAAGTTTCTCAAATCTGAAAAGATGGGAGAGTACTTTAGTGTCATGTTTTGTGATCATCTTAATGATTAATAAACCATATCATAATTGGTTCTCTAAGGACGTCTTAGTGCATTCCTATGGCTAAGAAGAGGAATCAAGAATTGCTGAAATGGTTAAATCAAGAAGATGAGTCATACTTCGTTCCAAAAACAAAGTCTTAGAGTCATACTCCAAACTTGTAATTTGAGTGATACATCTTAAAGAAGGTTTATTAACACTAGTCAAATGTAAGAGTAAAATGTGCCCTACTCTTGTACATTTGAAATGGGTAAGTTATGATGTTTTGGATAAAACAGAGACCAACTTAGGCCAATTGTGTGAAGTGTTTGTCTTGATAAGAATCTGCACTATCTCTTGAATATTTGTTTGTCAAAGAATGGGTATTGGAAAGAGAGTCTTATATGTCAAGAGGATAGTGGGAGCCTAAAAGATCCTGAAAGAATTTAAAGATCTAATCAAGAATAAAACCTGTAGTTTCTCACTAGCTCACGACTTGAGGTTTATAACCTATCGTGTTGACATTTTTCATATTTTTGTGACCATTGTAGTTAAATTTGGATGTGCATATGAGTTATGAGAGTTCTCAATTGGTTGCATAATAACTTGGAAGCAATGACAGGCCCTTGTGCTGCCAGGTGGCAATAAGTTAAGACTGCACAAGTTCAATCCATATGAGTTTGGATTTGTCACTATCCTTTTCATGAGATTAACTGGCACACTAACATGGACTTGTGAGGAATGGAAAAGGTCTAAAAAATTGAGACTATGATTATGGCATCCCTTTTCATGGTTCTGAAGTTGTTTAGACACACATGTGTGCTATCTAAGGAAAGGTGTATGATTTTGATAAAGTTTTATCAAAGCATTTCGTATCAGAAATCTGAACTTTGGTAAGAAAGTCAATAAAGTATTGATTTCTAGAAGTCCAGCTGATTTCCGAGTACATGTCAAAGCTAGTGGGAGCATAAGTGTTATGCTAATAATCATCATGTTAGTGTGAGCATGATAATTATGATAAGTGTTGCAATTTAGCAATGTTAATTTTAGAAAACAAAAGGTTTCAATTGGGGAAAAGTTGTTTTGCTATAATTAAGGGAGAGGAAATTATACTTCATTTCAAATCTAAAAGCTTAGATCATGAGATTTTAATCAAATTTAGTCGAGTATATATATGAATTTTATGTTGGAATGGCTCAACATAAGGAAATTCTATATATGGGTCCATTATTTGCATTCTAAAATTCGATTATGATTACGGAATCCCTTTTCATAATCTGAATTATGAGAACTTGGCAAATAGAAATAGAAATATTATAGCAAAAGATTGTTCTAGTGTCATGTCTTTATGTGAGACATCATGAATCGTGTCCCATATGCTTCAGATATAGGATCGATTGCATGTGCTATAATATTCATATGTTCTAAATTCTTCCAAATGCCTATGGAATTAAGAGGGAAAAAGTACTAGAATTGGATATGACTAAGGTGATTAAGCATTTGTCAAGGTCTAAGGTTTACCAAAGATTAGGTGCTTAGGACAGTTGGAAGTATGGTGTAAAGTTTGGAGAGGACCATATTAACATATTCTAAAAAGAGGCAACTCTTGGTCAGAAGTGATAGTCAAAATGAGAATATGGAAATATTCCCATAGGTGGAAGTTATTCATTAAATCTGTGTAAGATTAGGAAACTTAATGCAAGAAGGATGTTCAACGCAATGTACGTTGAATTTAAGACTTTGTTTCCATGGAATGATCTCCATTGGAATACTCTGTGATGTCTGTTGACAAGTATTTGTGACTTTGTGCATAATCATTACAAGAGGATTAATGCATATAAGTTTAGAATCTAAGATATTTAGGTAAAAGGCAGGAATTTGGAAATCTTGCATTTGTGGTAAGGATTTGGGATTGTGAAATGAAAATTGTTGGAATTATGTTCAATCAATCTATTTCACAAACTAAAGATCATAGATAAACTTAAAGTGCATACTTGGTGTATGGCATAACTAATGTTTGGAAAAACATAGTGTGCATACTTGGTGTATGGCATGACTAGTGTTTTGGAAAACATAGTGTACATGCTTGGAGCATGGGACAACTATTGTTTTAATTCAAGTATAAAGTTGATAGTTTGAAACAATATGCAATGAATGATGGGTAATCAATATGGTGATAAATAAAAGGCACTCTATTTATATTCATAAGTTCTGAGACCATATTGGATTCGATTATTCCTGTGTTTCACTTTGCATGTTTTGACTTCCAGAACAACTAGGTCATCTTCCCGAATGACTAAGTTATTCAAACCATCCACAGTCGATCATACATTGGAAGTAGGTATGAATCAAGACTGTCATGAAGCTGGATTGTAGATGTCCAAGGTATGGTACATAGCAAGAGTTGCTACAACATTCATGAGTGCTCATAAGTTCTGAGTATTGGATTAAACCCACGCTCATTTGAATCACTTCATGGATTTTATCACAAGTGATCATGTGAAAATAATATCTTATATTATTCAAACCTAGAGATATGAGTTGTTGCCTTTGAGTTGGTTATACACTGATTGTACGAAAATGCATTGGTAACTCGATGTTACAAAACGTGACATTGTGTATGATTAAACAAGTAGTAGAACAAGCATATGAGTTGAAGTTTATCTATTCCTTGTACCCTTAAAAAGATAAAAGTGATATTTATGGGCCCCTCGATAATTTAGTGATGACACCCTGAAGTGCTTGGTCAAGCCAGGACTAATGTGATTTGTTCAATTAGTCGGTCGTCATAAATCGAAAATCACGAAACAAAAAATGGACAAAGAAAATGATTATAATCCATGTCTCAGTCCATATGCTATCTAGAATGGAGGAATATATGATCCTTTATCTAATGGACGCGTCATTGATTTTTTCAGAGTTCGACAATAGCTTTTACGAGCTACGATTGCTAGTCGGGTTTTGAAGTCATACACAATAATAGTTTTAGACTTATCCAAGTAGGAGATTGTTGGATTAGTGTCTAAGTCCATAACTATTATTGGTATGTACTTGACCCGATGGGCATGATCCATTTGGGTTGCATGGCATCAGAACAATTTGGAAACACTTTTGTGAGAAAAGGATATTTATGATTTGTTAATATATTATAAGTTCTAATAGATTAATATGAAATCATATTATTTAATTAGTGTTGATCAAGAATTAATTTGGATTTAATTATGTGATAAAAAAGGAGACTAATTAAATATATGGGGATTGATTGTGTAAATCATTCATTCTTATATATGTGAGCTTATGATCCATAAGTTCTTCATGTTGGCCTAAACCCATGGATTAACCCATGGATACTCCATGGAGGTTTTAACCCATGGAGCATGAAGAATATGGAAAGACACGAGTTACATGGTGTAACTTTAATAGCCACCATATATAAGGACCCCATGGCTCAAGAAATTGGCACTAGTGTGTGTACACATGAGGGCTAGCCGATTTAAGCATATGAACCTTTTCTCTCAAGTTATTCCAAGATGTTGGTGATGTTGTGTGAACCATTTGAGGTGTCACACTTGAGGCACTAGGCTCTTAAGCTCCATGGAATCAAGCTACATGAAAAGGTATGTCTTCTAGCTTGTTTATATTACCCAAGTATCAATGATTGTATGCTAGTTAGGGTAATACCTTGGAAAGTTCAAGTTTGCGTGTATAATAGAGAAAACATAGATCCAAGATATTTAGGGTTGTATGTACACCATAGGAGTATTAGAATGCTCAAAACCCTTCAATTCCATCATTCGCTTGGAAACTCACGACCAACACCATGGGGGCCTAACTATACTCAACCTCATTCCACCACCTTGCAGGAACCCAATCAACGTACCTATCAACGCCAGCCGAACGCAACAATGGCATACTCTTTTACTAAGCATAATTCCTTTCACGGTACAAGCTGCTACAAATGTAAAATCCGACAAAAACATTATTGCATACGACCCGAGAATGGGATAAACGGTCGTATTCTTATTCCAATTCAAATGCTATAATCGAATTAAGAACCATGCATATAATTTGAACAAAGTGCTCCATTGTTATCTTACCAACCCATATGCACCCCTCACGATAATATCTAATGAACTTACCACAATACACATCCTTAGGGAACCCATACCTTATCCAAAAGGGGCGAAGTACCAGAGTCTCTATGAAATGACGAGCCTAAATCATTAGAAGAGGACATCCTCATGAACGATCAAGACAAGATCCCATACATTGGTTGAGACTGAACATACCCCATAAATACGTAACTATCTCGATAAAACGTTAATGTTATCCAGAAATTCTGTTAAGACTTTAGTCAGATCCAGTCAATTATTATCACCGCCAGAAAAGTTAAATTCCACGCAGACCTCATGTCCTGTTTGGAAAAATCAACAACATTGACCCAAATTCTAGACTACCAATAACCAAGAATATCGTACAAACTTGAGTCGAACTTGATGATAGGTCGATGAATCCATTGAACTTCAACTGATACATCCCAAACTTACGAAGAATCTCCGCTTTGGTGATGTATGAAATGATCAATGATTGAGAATACAATGACACTTAATCTAGTGAATCAAAAACCACTCGGAGCTGAACATACATGTTTTTGAATTGATTTACCAATCGACATCTACCCACTCTAGACTGTAAATAGCGATCCACACAACGAGCTAACCAATCCCTCAACAACCATTACTCAACTTGAGTGATCCTAGTAGCTCCTCATCTATTCATTGGCATCATAGAAGGAACCGATGACTAGAATGAGCTCCTTGACTAACTACTTTCTTCTAAGAAACAACTCGTGTATCTCCTGAACACCTACATCCGATAACCACTTAGTCTACACCCCTTACTTAACCAAACCTTGAAACAAAATCCCGCATACCCGTACTGCAGATCCTTATGAACCATTCTTCCAACACCACAAATTCGAACAAATAGATAATCCTCCATGACGAATACCTAGTTCTCCTCCACTTAGGGTTCGAACTACCACCCTTTAACCCTCGCAATCGATCATAGCACCAAACCTGCTTAGCCAATCCATCCCCACTATCACGCATACATCCCCTATGGGGATAGGGATCAAATCTATCGGGTAAGGCACCTCAAAAATCTCCAATACACAAACCTAACCTATCATGCTACTACACGAATGGCTATCCATTCAAAAATCAGACTGAGGATCAAAATTTCATACTTGAGATTTCTTGCGCTTCAACCCGGTTAGTGACAATGGAAAGACATTCCATACTTCTTGCATTCGTGAAAGACATGCCCTCTTTCACTGAAATTATTGCATTTGAACTTGTGAGAAGCAAACCCGTGGGTTCCCCACACTTCCCGCATATATCATAGCTCACTTGACTACCAGTACCCAAGTTATCAGCCTCAACCTCTTTGTCCCTTTCTGAATGATCCTTCCTTCACTTTCTGAGTCGTATCCCCACATCAAGATATCCCTCAATATTGAAACACTTCTCAAGCTAGGATTTAATCTCCTGCAAGGATTTAACCTCCTGCAAGGATGGGATGTCATTTCCTATAAGTATTATGTCATCCATATACAATACCAAAAAGCTAACTATACTCCCACTAGCCTTAACATATACACATGACTCATATTCGCTCCTCGAAAAACCAAACTCTTTGACTTTCTCATTGAAACAAAGATTCCAATTGTAAGATGCTTGTTTCAATCCGTAGATGGATTTATCAATCTTACACACTCTATTAGGCTGTTTTGCATCGACAAAACCATTTGGATGACTCATGTAAACATCCTCCACCAACTTTCCATTAAGGAAAGTGGTTTTGACATCCATTTTCCATATCTCATAATCATGAAATGCAGCTATGGCTAGCATAACCCTAATAGACTTAATATTCACTACTGGTGAGAAGGTCTCATCATAGTCAACTCCCAGAGTTTGAGTAAAGCCCTTCGCAACCAGTCGTGCCTTATAAATGTGCACTTTCCCATCCATGTCGGTCTTCTTCTTGAAGATCCATTTGCACCCGACTATCTTACGATCTGGTACATTGTCAACCAAGCTCCAAACTTGATTGTCATACATGGACTGAATCTCGCTGTCCATGGCCTCTTTCCATTTGGCGGACTCAGGACCTGCCATGGCTCCCATAAAGTTGTTTGGGCTCATCCAAATTTACCAATATACTATCACTGATAAATGCATCACCTTCCGTAGTAATATGAAAACCATAGTAATGCTCAGGTGGAATCCTAACTCTTATGGAACGCCACAAAGGTACAGACTCATCAACAGGAGGTCCCTCCTCAGGTTGATTGCTAGGGTTTGAGGTTCCTTCACTACTTGACTCTTGAAGTTCTTCAAGGTTAATTTTCCTGCCTGCTGTTTCCTTGGCTTATAAACTCTCTCTCGCTCTCTCTCTCTCTCTCTCTCTCTCTCTCTCTCTCTCTCTCTTTCTCTCTCTCAAGAACCCTCTCCTTGCCACAAAGACTACATTATCACTGGGTCAGTAGAAGAGGTAACTAAAGGATTTCTTTGGGTATCCGATGAAAATACATCGCGTACTTCGAGGTTCGAGCTTATCCTGATTCTCACGTCTCACGAAAGCCTCGTAACCCTAAATCTTGATGTGGTCTAGATTCGGAACTTTCCCAGTCCACATCTCATGAGGTGTTTTGGCAACGTTCTTAGTAGGGACTAGATTATGGATATGGGCGACAATCTCTAAGGCATACACTCAGAATGAGATTGGTAATGAAGCTCAACTCATCATGAAACGAACCATGTCTAACAAGGTTCGATTGCGCCTCTCAGCCACACAATTCAGATGTGGTGTTCTGGGAGGTGTCAATTGTGAAACAATTCCACATTTCTTAAGATAGTCAAGGAAATCTGTACTAAGATATTGTCCTCCTCGATTGGATCAAAGCATCTTAATGTTCTTGTCCAACTGATTCTCCACTTCCTGTCTAAACTCTTTGAGCTTTTTAAAGGTTTCTGACTTATGCTTGATTAAGCAAACATAACCATATCTACTTTAATCATCATTAAAAGTCACATAGAGGTGGTTAACATCCTTAGTGGTGGTTATGAAGGGTCCACACACATCTGTATGTATGAGGTCCAACAAACCTTCATCCCTAGCACAAGTACGAGTGAAGGGAGAATTTGTTATTTTTCCAAGCAAACAAGACTCGCAACTATCATCTGACCTTAAGTCAAATGACTCCAAGATTCTGACCTTCTAGAGTTGGCCTATGCGCTTCTCATTAACATATCCAAGACGACAATGTTACAAGGATGCTTTATCCAAACTAGTGGAAGAATCGATATGTAATACATTATTTTCTATGTTGTCTACAACCGACACAGTTTCATATACACCATCACAAGGTAATGCTTTAAAATAAAGAACGTTATTATAAAAAGCATTAATACCACCAACTTCGTTATCAAATGAAAAAGTAAATCCTTGTTTGTACAACCCATGAAATGAAATAATATTTCTCGCCATTTCGGACGAGTAACAACACTTATTCAAATCTAACACTAACCCACTACTTAGCAACAAAGAATAAACTCCACTCTTGGTGACAGGTGAAGCTTTCCTATTCCCCATGATCACATTTATCTTTCTGTGCTCCACATCTTCACTTCTTCTTAGGCCCTGCAAATCAGAACATATATGAATACCGCAACCTGTATTAAGGACCCAAGAATTAGTATGTGGTGAGTTATTAGACTTTATAGTGTAAATTCCTGCATTTGTGGATTTAACCTTCCCATCCTTAACATCTTGCAGGTACTTGGGGAAGTTTCGTTTCCAGTGCTCCTTTTCCTGACAATAGAAGCATTGAGCTTCCTTTGGGTTGGAAGAAGGAGTGACCGAACCATCTTTGGTTCCACTTGAGCAGGAGCCATCAATAGACTTTCCCTTGGTACCTTTCGAAGGGGTCTTCCTCTTCTTCCCTCTACTTTTCTTGATTTCCAGAACAGGGGTGGTGTTAGGAGTAGGCGCAGTAACAACCAATTTACCTTTGAGACCAGTTTTAGCGGTCTTTAAAATTCCTTGAAGCTTGCTGAGTGTGACTTCCTCCTTGTTCATGTGATAGGTCATTCAGAATTGATCATAACAAGTAGGTAATGAGTGAAATATGATATCAATAGCGAACTCCTCCAGGAAGTTCACATTCAATTTAAGCAAACAGTCCACAAACCTTTGCATTTTCTGCATGTGGTCCGTGATAGATTCACCATCCTTCATTCAGGTTGTTATCACGGAAGAGATGATTTCATACCTCTCTTGAAGAGCACTCTGATGGAAGCGGTCCATCAAGTCCATGTGCATCTCAAAAGGGTAAAAGTCCTCATAGGACTTCTGGAGTTCAGCTATCATTGTGGCCAACATGATACATGCCACCTTTGTGGCATCGCTCTCATGAGTCCCGAAGTCAATGATCTCCTGTGGAGTAGCAGTAGACTCATCGATTTCTTTCAGCTCTGTAACAACTCATTATTTCAAGTCAGTAAAAATCGAGTCTTGTAACCTCTTTGAGAAAGGAATTAGAATATCATCGAAAAATTAAGTATTCAAAAACTCTATTTGGAGTACACTATGTGGTAGGTATCGTCTTAAGGTTTCCAAACATATAAATAACACAAAAATCCGAGTTATAACGAAGAAATTATGACCATTCTAAGTTATCCGACAAAAACCGGCAATACGAAGTTGCGTAAAAACGCAAAGTTTCAATAAAACACTTTCTGACCTTAGGTGTCTAAATGAAAGTCATAGATATCGTTAAACTACAAACATGCATAAAAAGAACTCTCAAATCGGATATTGTATGAATAAGTTATGAATTTTTAAAGAAATTCCTTAATCACGTCATTTTAATAAATAAATAATAAAAATAATTTTGGAATTTGCCAACGGAATCTAAATGAAAGTTGTAGATCGTAGTCTCACCTTCGCGGGGATATAAAAAACGTCAAAAACGGAGTTCGTATGAAGGAGATATGAATTTTTGAAGTTTGATAAATAATTTATATATAATTTTTATTAAAAATCCGGTATTATCCGAAGGGGAGTCAGTCTAGGGCCGTAGTACGCGCCGCGTACTCGAGGCAACAGCCTCGGATCGTCCACGTCGCCCCTATGCGAGCTACCTCCTCCCCCGTCCCGTCCGAAGCGCTGCAGCCGAGGATGCGGTCAGCGATGACGTCCCGTACGCGCTGCGTACGGGAGTACGCCCCGCGTTCGCATGCTGCTCAGCCCCCTATAAAAGGGATGCGAGGGCTCCCGGGAAAAGGGCTCATTCTCTCTCCTTTTTCTTGCGTTTTACCTCGTTTTCCATGCTCGCACTACCCCGAAGCCCTGGTCATTTTGTGCAAGTCCCGAAGGTCGATTTTTCTCCCGAGGAATCCCGAGATTTCCGAGGAAAATCCATTTCCCGAGACGAAAATCTGCCCGGTTTTCCATCTTGCTATCTTCAAACTTTCAAGTGAGTTCATACTCCTTTCAAACACACTTTAAATACATTTTAAATGCTTTTATACTCTTTTAGGGGGGAATACAAGTAAACATACGGTTATTATCGTGTATTTTATAAAGTTTCACTTCGCTTGTTTTATCGAATAAATCACTTGGAACTCATTACTATTATGGAAAGCTCTTGTCATACTTTGCGTGCATCAGACATTATACAAAGTATGTAATGATTTCAAAGTAACTTTCATTGTTAAGTCGTTTTATACATCCTAAAAACTTATGATTTTGCTTTGTCAAACATTGTGAAAAAGGATGAACTTTGCATAGAAAACTATCACTTTAATACGGGCTTAATTGAGAATCCATGAGACGTGTATATCTTCAAACGTTACTTTTCTTTATTAGAAAGTAATGTTGCAAGTCCTGTCTATAACCAGAGTCTCCCGTTCGGAGAACGTGTCAAATGTGTATAGATCTATACGGGAAGTCATGATCCCACGCCCTGACTGTTAGCTACAGTCCGTCTTTTGGGGTGACAGTTGTCATAACGTTGCGACGCCTGAAGAACGTCGTTACAGGCATATTATGTTTAGTATGGTTATAAAACTCATCGGATATACAATTATTATGGTATTATGCTTTTATGAACGAGTAGCTATTAAAACTATTCTTCATCTAATAAATGCGATCTTCGTATAGTTTTACTATATAAAACTATGACACAACTTTTGAGAACGTCGGTTTCTTGCGATTTTCGGTCTTAGAGACTGCCAATTATATTAGGAAAATAAGGGTTTCTCCTGCATACAAACCAAACAACTAATAGGAAAATAAGGGATTTTCCTGGTGCAATTATTTACAACTTATAACACGAACATTTATATGTATTTCATACTTTTATAAGAAAATAAGGGTTTTTCTTGGAAAACACAACAACTCGTATCTCAACCATTAGGAAAAATATGGGATTTTCTGGATCTAATACATTCACTTTCAATACAACAAATCACAACTCTTTACATTTGAAATACTGCATTTCCTGGAAAACATACACCCATTTTGGAATGGCATCCAATTTTTCTAAACTACTTATGAACTCACCAACTTAATTGTTGACACTTTTTCTTTGAATTAACTTGTATTCTCAGGGAACCGCTAAGCAGGTTTGGGAATCAAATTTTGGGATTAACGTGTTGGCGTTAATTACTTCTTTTTGAATGATGTTTATGTACTTACCTTTTGAACATGTAATGAATACAATTATGTAAACATCTTGGAAACTTTAATATATATGGTGGTGTGTACTTTCCTTTCTATGAACTGTTATGATACTGAATATGACGTCCTCCGCCCCCGAACGTTTCCGCCATTCTGGTTTGGGGGTGTGACAAGCTCCTTGTCAAGGACATACTCCTTGTCCTCGTAACGAGTGACCATCCTGATGTTCCTGTTCCATTCATTAAAGTTTGAACCATTAAAGATGACTCTCCCACAAAGATTCATGAGAGAGAAGGAGCCTGTTGCGTTTGAGCCAGAAGCAGAATTATTGGAAGACATCTCAAAAAAGAAGAAGACAAGTTTAGATTAGATAAAGGATCCTTAATAAGACACCCAAATGTATTATTAAGGCTAGAACCCAACACAATATTTTATAACTTGGAAAAGGGATGCCGTAATCCAAGCTATAAAATATTTGAATGTAGGCGGATGACGATTCACCAATTTCCACCAGGAAAAACGAAATAGGTATTCGGTTTTAATTGGATTGAAACTCCTAGATCTTTTGAGATCCATTGACCTTTTCAATGGCATGTTTAAATCTCGATTGTTCCCTCTCAAGTTTGTGACTAGGATGTCGAGGATCACAAACAAGGTGTGAATAACCATGCAAATTTACACGGTACCCTTAATCTTTATCACCTAATCAATGTGCTGGTTACCCACACGCGCTCCACCGATCTATGATAAACATTAAGTCACCCTTTTCCACTCTTACTAGTCCATGTTAGTGTTCCGGTTACCTACACATGCTCCACCAACAACTTCGTAAGGTAGAAAGTGTAATTTCATAGGATAGCACCAATTTTACATTTTCCTAAAGTAACTAAGAATAGGAATTTATAAAAAAAAAAGTTTATTTACTTTGTATTTATCATTATTCTTTTAATGAGAATTATACTCCTTGTTATATCTGTTCGACTAATGACCCCTCACTTAGAGTGGACACCCATTAAGCTGCTATTTTATAGGCAACAACCTTATACCCCCTTATAGATCGACTTCGTGAATGTGGCCTACTAATGCTAAAACTGACTTGCTCTTATACATACACACACACACACATATATATATATATATATACATACATACATACATACATACATACATACATACATATATATATATATGTATATATATATATATATATATATATAAACTTATATTACTATGAAGTATAAGTGTTGAATTTTAACTTTTAAAACTCTAGGGTCTGGAATTAAAGTTTTCTAAAGTGAGTTTACAAATTCAAAAACTTGATGACAAGTTTTGAAACTATTGAAAACCGTTCATATTCTATAACTTATGAGTTTAATGGTTTGTTAAAATGAAGACTCTTCATTTAATGTAACCTATGGTTATTTAATGACTCTGTAAAGAAATAGCTTTTGGTAATGCATAACTTGAGGATAAATTATGGATTTCATCAATAACATTTAGATCAAGAATTACAACATGAAATTTTTTGCAAATAATTCCTATGATCTACCCAAACTCATAAGAATGAACATTCATATCAACAATTTCAAGAATCATATAAACATATATAAAACTTGAAAATTTGTTAATAACCATTGAAAATGGATTAGCATAATCATTAGACCATCAAAAATAGGTTTTATAAGCCCAAAACAGTTTAGGGTAATGATTCTAGTCCATTTCCAGCAGCAAACCTCGAAATTCTACACATAGGGGCTCCTACTCGCCGAGTGAAAGAACCTACTCGACGAGTAGGATGCATTTTCACTTAGACTCATCGAGTCCCCCCATGTACTCGGTGAGTTCACTGCACAGTGAATAAAAAACCAATTTTTTCAAGCAGTTTGCATCAAATACAAAGAAAACAAGAATAGGCTCTGATACCACTGATGGGTTTTGAGCAATCTAACACTCCTATGGTGTACATGGAACCCTAGAAACCTTGGATCTATATTTTCTCTAATATTCATGCAAATTTGATTTTTCCAAGGTTCTCATCCTAACTAGCATGACATGGGGTACTTGTAATAAAAAAAGTAGTAGAATGACATACATTTTTTGTAGCTTGGCTTCTTTAAGACCTTGTGAGCCTAGCACCCCAAATGTTTCACACAACACCACAACTCTTAGAATAACTTGAGAGAAGAACACTTGATCACAAAATCGGCTAGCCCTCACCCTCTTAGTCTTAGTGGCCAATTTTACTCCATATGAGGTTCTTTATATAGTGTGTCAAATGTAGGGTTACACCATGTAAACCCTAATGTGCATGGCTTTTCATTCCCTCGTGATCAATGGGTTTTATCCTCCATGGAGCATCCATGGAGCACCCAATGGGTCCTAGCCCAATCTAGTGAATCATGAACCATAAGTCCACTATACAAGAATGAATGATTTAAAAATCTATCCCTATACATTTAATTAGTCTCCTTTTGATCACAAGATTAATTCCAAATTAATTCTTGATCAATACTAATTAAATAATATGATTTCATATTAATATATTAGAGCTTATAATATATTAACAAACCGTAAGTGTCCTTTTCTGATTTGTTTATCCAATTGTTATGATTTCATGCAACCCAAATGGACCATGCCAAATCGGGTCATGTACATACCAAATATATTTATGGACTTAGACACCTTATCCAACACTACAGCCTATCCGGACTGCTCGTCGGGCCTTCAGATTGACTGGACCGCCTCGTAGGGCCTATAGTCTATCAGTACTGCTCCAGGTATCTTGGTTTTCAGCACAAAGCATGACCGGCGCAATCCAACCACACACATGATGTCGAAATATACATAGCAGATAAACATATAACTAGTCAACAGACAAACAAGCAAAGCTACAGATTACTACCGTATGCTAACATGCTATATACCAATATACAGATCTAACATATTACTAAAGTATAATAATATCCTATATACTATGATATAGATCTAATAGGTCTCTACAACATAAATACATCCTATATCGTATAAAAGGATATCCAATACAATGGGCCAGCCTTGGTGCGTTCGACACATAAGTACAGTGGGAAAAATCACTTCTCAATCTGAACAATAGGTTGATGAGGTCCCGACTGCGAATCTCAGCTCTAGCCGCCAATTATCCATCAAAATAACCAATTCTCAACCACAATCCAAAATTCCCATAATACTTGTAGCTCAAACTTGACTGAGGCCTCGTACGCAGGGTGTACTCTGGAGGTACGCAAGGCGTATAATCGTCCGAGGCATCAGGGCCATATTTGCGTACGCACAACTTACCCTGTGGTACGCCCAACATACGTAACTGCCCTCTTCTTAAAACTTTGAGCCCTTATTACTTCGACTTAATGCTTCCAATTACAGATCAAAGGCTAAAATATCCTCAAGAGTCATAAAGTTTCCAACTTTATGACTTTGCATGTCCATTAAGTTGTTAAAACACAAAAACTCAACATCTTAATGCATTAAGACCGTCTATACCATGCATGGAGCAAAACTATCCATCAAGACCATATTTTTATGAATTAAGACCCCTCTTAAGGTTTGAAAGGAAAACTTATTGGGTCAAGAACATGCCATGCTCAAGAATCACTATATCGTGGAAAAAAACTATCTTAAAGGAAGAAATGTCTAGATCTATAAGATGGAGTGATCAAGTTGCAAACTTTATACCTCCTAGAGGTTGCTAACAAGAAGGAAATCCCATATCCAAGATGCTTCCAATCTCCAAGCTCTTCTCACCACCTTCTTCTTCTTCTTCTTCTTCTTCTTCTTCTTCTTCTTCTTCTTCTTCTTCTTCTTCTTCAAGAACACTTCCAAAACACTCCAATGGACTCAAAAAGCACTATTATCACTTTGGGTTTGATTGGGGTCATTTTTCACAGAGGGAGGCTGATGAAGAAATGAGACATGATGCTATAATGGGGTTTAAATATGGACCAAACCCTAAAAATTAGGGTTCGTATTTTCCTCATGTATGCCCCGTGTACGAGGTGTATACCCAACATACACAACGTACACTCAACATACTAATCCTGATCAAAATTATCATATTTCCATTAAGGGCCATACAAGCACCCTTCCTCATACTTAAGGGTCAAAAACTTAAACAATTCCCATATAACGGGATAAAAGATAATTACTTGAAAATCAAGATGTTACAACTGACATTATCATGTGATGACCGTGTAATCTTTCCTAGATAGTATTGGTCTATATCATTGGGTTTCTAAGTTCTATGGGATTCTCGAGAGGTTAGTCTATCAAACACCGTATTCAATTTTAGTTGTATGTCGGTCTATCCATAATTAAGCATATTTGTATGTCATACCCTCGGCTGGCAGCGGAAATGCTGAGCTATGGAGTGTAGGGATATCAGATCACAGTAATTGAATATACATTGAATAGTACAAAATAATATGAATCACACACCTCACTTCCATTATGGATAAAATATTTGATCAGAATATGATTTTGAAATACTAGAATTTTGGTTACAAAAGGTGCCTTAACAAATAGGCCTAACTATAACAATAATAAGTCTTCGGTAGCTTCATCGATCAAATACTGCTTCCGGAGGTACATGCTTCCGAATCACAGTTTCCTTGGAATGCATGAGGTTTTGAAAATGTCAACATAATGTTGGATAGCTCACAAGTTTGTGTATTATATCTTTAAAAATACTTTTTATACGTAACTTTATTTTAGTTTTAAAAGTAATTTAATTTATATTGTTAATGTATCTCCTAATAGCATTTTACTATTTCTAGATACAACAATTTAATGCGTTACATTTTATCACTTACTATCATTTTCTTTAGGTTTTCCCTTGTCAAATGATCTTACCTGTGGTATTACTATTTTATATGTACATACTGTTTATAGTTTATATACCAGAAGTACGCTCTTGGATATTTTTATTCTTAGAGTAATTATATTTTTTATCTCAGAAGTATGCTTTTATAAAGTAATAATTCTATTTTAGAGTGATTATCTTTTATTCTATAAGTATGATCCTTGGATACTTCGATTATTATATTTTTA
Organism: Lactuca saligna; assembly: GCF_052625555.1. Classification (NCBI taxonomy): domain Eukaryota; kingdom Viridiplantae; phylum Streptophyta; class Magnoliopsida; order Asterales; family Asteraceae; genus Lactuca; species Lactuca saligna. The sequence continues at coordinate 56,183,905 of NC_136420.1, read as the reverse complement.
TCCCAAAAGTATGTTTGTATAAAGTAATACTTCTATTGAGAGTGATTATATCTTTTACTCCAAAAGTATGCCCATTAGATACTTCCATTATTATATTTTTATTTTAGATGTATGCTTGTATAAAGCAATACTTCTATTGAGAGTGATTATATCTTTTATTCCAGAAGTATGCCTGTTAGATACTTTAATTATTATATTTTTATCCCAGAAGTATGCTTGTATAAAGCAATACTTCTACTGAGAGTGTTTATATCTTTTATTCCAGACGTACGCCTATTGGATGCCTCAATTATTATATTTTTATCCCAGAAGTATGCTGGTATAAAGCAATACTTCTACTAAGAGTGATTATATCTATGCCTCTTGCATACTCCTATTTAGGATGATTATAATTTTCTTTTAAAGCTAACAGGATACTATGGCAGAGTAACAACTACATATAGTGCCTTATCCTAAAATTAGCCATCACTATGACTAGGTATAATGTTGCTCTAGAGGTTCGACTAGAGTAACAACGAGATATTATCAATATTTATATAGGCGAAGTAACGACGATGGATAATAATTATTAATATCTATACGGGTAGAGTAACAACGATGTATACTAATTATGGATATTTATACAAGTAGAGTAACGCCGATATATAATAATTATGGATATTTTTATATGCAGAGTAACGATGATGTATAATAAATATCACTTAGAATTGACCATCATAATGACAAGGTGTAAGGTTATCCTAGGAACTTGGCGAGTATAACGACTAGGTGTAAGGTTATCCATCATAACAACTAGGTGTAAGGTTATCCTACGAACTTGGTGAGTATAACGACTAGGCAAACTAATTACCGGGTATAGCATTTATCCTATAATTTTGACAGGGTAACGGTAGAGTATCATATCAAATATTTTAAATAAGCATGGCAACAATATAAAATATATTTTATGAAAATAATATTTATAACGTAACGATATAATAGTTTGTAATAAAATACCATGTATCCCCCCATATTTTATAAAATGATGTAAAAAGGGCCGCGAAACTCACCCTTGAAGCATGATATCGATGATATAGGATACAATCGGAACTCAGGACTTGAAGATCATCTCGGGATCGACCGGACTTAGTGAGAATAACTTAATAATAACTAAAATATATAAATATGATATTTTCTAGGATTTTTATAGGGATATTTGGAGGTAGAAACGAGTGAGAATTGAAGGAAATTTAGGTGAGAAATGAAGAAGTCTGCTCTGCTCCTTTCATAGGGTTTTTTTGAAATGCATTGTATGCTTCTTACGTTGCTCCATTATGCTTCTCCCACATGTCGATTTCCTGTGGTGCCAGGTCACCCTTTTAGAAGTTGTGTGTGTGGCGCCACCCACACCGTGCCTTCGCAAAAGTTCAATAATCCGTAACGTCTTCATACGAGCATCGTTTTTGACATTCTTTATATCCACACGTAGCTCTCAACGAGCACTACAACTTTCCTTTCGGTTGTATTGACTAGTTTCGACTTTTATTTTTAGCACTTAGTTTTATACAGTTTAATTATTTTACAAAAATCATAACTGTCGGGCTCCGATTTGGACGTTGTGTTTGTCAAAATTCCTATCTTAAAGAGTACTATGATTTTCCTTTTGTTGACTTTACCCAAAATTCGAACATTCTATTCTTAGCTTTTGACGTTAATAATTTTTAATTACGCGATTGATTTTCATATCTTATAAAATTCATATCTCCTTCATATGAACTCAGATTTTTATGAAATTTATATTTTCGGAATTGGAAAGACACATAGTTTCTTTCTCTTTTTTTTTCTCTCTCTCTCTCTCTCTCTCTATATATATATATATATATATATATATATATATATATATATATATATGTTTAATTGGACTAATTTTTACGACTTACTCACTAGAGAGGAGTTGGGCTTTTTAAGCCTCGGGCCATTTCGGACTTAGGGAATTGGGCCTTTGTTGGGCCGCAAGCTTTTTGGTGACGGGCCTTCTTGAGCTTGGCCCCATTTTGGATATATTCTATCTTCTGGGCTTGGGTAAAATTGTATTTGGGCTTTGCGGGGTTATGCCCAATAAGATAAGGGTTAACTAGCCTTTTTCCCCTAAAGCTAGGATTTAGTGTTTGGACTCTCGGGATGGGTTATTCACCTAATTTCTAACTAGGGTTTTATTACTTGTGATTTAGAGTGAGAGGATTTCGCGAGTCAATAGCTCGAGTGTGATTAATATCTTCAATCTGAGGTGAGTTTCCTTCATTGTAGTTGTAGCTCAAAAGCACCAATGTCGGCCCACTAGATTATATTTGTAGTATGATGATTGTCTTCGTAACAATTACCTGTTGTGCCTATATCTGCTTGATGTCTTTATGACTCTTATTGTTATGATTATCTGTGTAGTGGTAGGGTGAAATAGACCCGATACCGGTTGAAAGATACCGAAGGGGGTGAAAAAGACCCAGTACCGGTTGAAAGATATCGAAGTGGTGAAATAGACTCAGTATGTTTTTGACTGATGTATATGTATATATATATATATATATATATATATATATATATATATATATATATATATATATATATCGTATGGGGTATTTTGGGGGAACTCAGTAAGCTTTGTGCTTACGGTTTTTTGTTTATGTTTCAGGTACTTCCAGCTCAAAGGGGAAATACCTAACCTGATTGCACTGCATCCGCCTATGTTTTTCTGCATCACGTGATTTTGGGATTTTGTGCTCTGATAATATTTTACTATGATATACTCTTGATTGTTTTGGCATGATTATAGTATGATTGGAATGAATTTAAAAATGATTTTTTTTCTTTTGTCTTTTGGGACGTTACAAGAATTGCAGAAGATACACGTGGAAAAAATCGTAGTGGAGTCTTGGAAATTTGTTGTATATGATTACTTGGGTACATCTATATGTGTCAAATTGCTTTTGTGATCTGTAGGCAATAGTAACTTGGGAAAACTACGAGACATCTTGTGGGACGAGTATGAGTAGGTATGGAAGGTAGTATGGGCCCGTACTACCAGAAGCACAAGACTTATACTTGGATCAGGAGGAGTCACAAGGTTACTAAGGAATTAGTGATTCCATTCATTTTTGTTCATTCCCACCATTACCTTTGTTTTAGTGATCATTTCTATTCCGATCCTTGTAGTCAAAGCAAATCGAGTCCGCCTAATCTACAAAGTAAGTTCGACATAGTGTTTAGATTTAGATCGAAGGAAGAGATAATTGAAGCGATAAATTGAAGTTTCATAGTCACTGCTAGAATTAAGCATCATGTAGCTAAGAAGTGCTACCTGCTAGAATGCGATAATATCACATTAGAACATGAAGGAAGGTATCCTTCATGTGAGGATCGGACTAAAAGAAACCTGATTCTAGTCGTTGCATCATACGACAAAAGTTCATTAGAGCATTACTATTTGGTATGTTACAGTTATCGAAGTAAATACCCTGTTTTAGGTTAAGTTAATTGTAAAAGGAGCAGGAGCCTCCAATGAAGATCAAATTCAGAAGGAGGAGTAGGTGTAGGAGTAAGAACCATCAACAATTTAGAAATCTCAAATTTGGAATGTCAATAGAGTAGACAGAAGAGTTATGGTTATTATCTAGGATGGGAAAGTAACATGCGAAGTCATTATACAAGCCTAGTTTTGTTGATGATTCCAGGACGTAATCATTCTAAAGGGGGGGGGGGGGGGGAATAATTATAACACCCGAAAATTTAGACTACACATAATAGGTAATAATTATTAAAACTAAATCCTTGAATATGGTAATCTATAGTCGTGCGCGCTGCAAACTATATAATTCAAGTTTCGCATTAAGGAAAAATAGGAAAAATTAGCCGAATTGTCCATAAGTCGTAAAAATAAGTGTGCCAAAACATATATATATATATATATATATATATATATATATATATATATATATATATATATAGTATTTGGAAAGTACACATCGTCCCAATCCCGAAGATATAAAGTTTATAGAAATCCTAGTTGATATGAAGGAGATATGAATTTTATAAGATATAAAACTCAACCACGTAATTAAAAATTATTAACGTCAAAAGGTACGAAGAGAATGGTTGACTTTTGGGTAATGTCAGGAAAATGAAAATCATAGTACTCCTTAAGATCTGAATTTGGTAAAAAGAACACCAAAATTGGAGTGCGTACGAGAGAGTTATGATCGTTGCGAAATCATTAAATGATATAAAAATAAGGGCTAAATATAAATTCAAAATTAGCCGATGGATTCTGAAGAAAAGTTGTTGATCTCGTCAAGAACTTTTTCGGGATATAAAGTACGTCGAAAAATGGAGCTCTATGAAGAAGTTATAGAATTTACAAAATCTGCATTTTACAAAGTGCACGGTGCACGGCGCGCGCTTTTAGAAGATGAAAATGCATACTATGGAGAGCCTGGCATGTGACACAAAATGGCTGGGGAGCCGTCTCCTTAAAATTTGCCACATGCACCCCTTTTGCACGCTGTGTACCCCAAAATCGACTATAATTAGGAGGCCATGCTTCATTCTTTATCCCACAATTTTCCAAACACCCTCTCTCGATTCCTTTTAGTCTGAGCCTATTTTCTATTAGTTTGAGCCTTTGGCAAAGCCCTGCGATCCCTGATGTACTAGTAGCTAGCGAGTTGAAGGTTTGCGAGTGCAATTTCCTAACTTTTGTCAGGAAGAACCTTTATAAGTGAAGCTACACTCTAGTATATTCAGCGTAACTTATATTCATAGTCATAAGTTATTACAATGAACCTATAAATAAGATTTATCTATGATTCTAAATCATAATACTGATTGATCTACTTACGGGAGAGGTATCTATAATGTTCACCTTGACTTTGTTGTTGGATTTTAGAAAAACTATATGCCGAAATGATCATGCCTCCCAATTGTCCTGACCGAATGATTCTTACTTGATAGATCTTAATGTAGACATTGAGATGAGGATCTAGACTACTATTCGTCACCAGGATCATCAGACTAAAACTATGTATTAACTATGCTTAGTGTGACATCCCCCATATTTCAGAAACAATTTAAAAATTTTCTTTACGATTTTAAGTATTGAAATACGAAAGTTCCCAGTTAAATAAACATCTTTGAAATAACAAAAGTTATTTTATTAAAACCGTAGGGATGTAATTCATTTATATCCGAACATACATTACAACATAAATAACAAGGTACTGAAGTAACTAATGCAAGCCTATCCTATATTCCACTCAACATCCTAACTTGGAAATTTCAACTTTGGCTCAACTACCTATGATGGAATAAAATGAGCTGGTCAGGTTTGGGAAACATGGTGAGATACATAGGGTTTTGAAGTCCATAACACTTTAATGCTAAAATATCATTCCTGCAAGACATATTTCAAGTGTAAATATATAACATGTCCTAAGACCATCTACCCAATCCCAACCGATCCTCACAGATCCTAATTTGAACCTTAATAAGTGAAGCTACACACTAGTCTTTTCAGTGTAACTTATATTTACAGTCATAAGTCATTATTATGAACCTATAAATAAGATTTATCTATGATTCTAAATCATAATACTGATTAATCTATTTACAGGAGAGGTGTCTATAATGTACACATTGACTTTGTTGTTGGATTTTAGAAAAGCTATATGCCGAAATGATCCTACCTCCCAATTGTCCTGACCGGCTGATCCTTACTTGATAGATTTTGATGTAGACATTGAAATGAGGATCTAGACTATTATTTGTCACCAGGATCATTAGACTAAAACTCTGTATTAACTATACTTAGTGTGACATCCCCCATTTTTCAGAACCAATTTTCAAGGTGTCTAACCAACTGTTTGACTACACCTGCTAGCGGAGTCCGTGGGTAGTGTAAATCATATAAGGCAACCAATGTTCAGAGATTTTGATGAATATTGCTTTCCATTTCATCTACATACATCGATTATAAATCCATGGTAGCAATGTAACTCACAAGACCGCCTAGAACAACCAAGTATTGGTCATTTACTCTAGTAGATGACCAAGACATACTGTCTGGTTGTCTAATTGGGACTCACCATTTCTGGTCAAACCAAGACAAGGAAGATTACACTCCGATCTGGTCCGACACTTTAACCCAACTATGAGACTTAATTGATGTCAAGCCTATCCGACACTAAGCAATCCTTTATAAGTCTTATTCCTAATCTAAGGCAAGACCTATATATAAAGGCAATTGATTTCTACAACAATTCCTAATGCAAATGTTACTATCTTATCTTTACAAATAGCACACAATATAGACAATACAAGCAACATTTATTATATGGATATTTTAAAGTTAAGAATATGTTCTTGATAATAACTACGTACTCACTTGACAAAGTGTCTGGTGATTGGTGAATCGGGTAGAGCTTCTCCTTACACCTTTCTCGAAACTACTATATGCACATAACGCTACATCTCAGCCTAATTTCATAAAGAACTTCAATAAACACCATTGGTTGCCCTGTGAATGCAAGTTGTACACAAAATAGGATCGCATAGACCGTCGAATGAAGATTCTACCCTAAGTCCACAACCTAACAAGGAACAAGAAATGGGGCTAAATTGATCATTCTAGGGCTATACTATCCTAATCATATACAAGTTTTAAAGCATATACATAGCAAATAACTGGTCCGGTATAAACTCCAAGTAATAAATGGCATCAAGTTCTATCGAGCTATAAGGCATCACTAAAATCAGGCAGTTCTATCATATGATTCCTGAAGGTATTCTTAGCCCTAATCTAACATGCAATTCACATATCAAGCATACTAATCATAATACATAAGTAAGGGTAACTTGGGAAATACTTACTTGAACTCGATTGATTGCACATATTACACTCCCATTTTTCTTAAAAGAATATTTTTCAAAAATTCAAAATCTTTTTCTTTTGAAAGGATTATCGTTTCCTTATTTTAAATTCTAACACACTCAAAACTGTACCCGAATCCCTCAAACCAAGGCTCTCATACCAACTTGTAACAACCCAAAAATCAAGATAAATTTCTTTATTTTGAAATAAGAATTACAATCACCACATTATTCCAAAACCATTACATAATAACATTGTCAAATCATCATAGTACAATATCAAAAGGTGCGGAAAATAATGAGGAGAAAAATGATGTGCCATCACGCCGGGTCCTTCCCCTTAGTACCGGAAGTACCTAAAACCACATATATAAACTATTGCAAAAGCTTAGTGAGTTTCCCCAAAGTACCACATACCAAGCATAAATAAGTTGGTGATGTGGGCCAAACCATAGTCTTACAAGTAATTTCTTGTTAAGGGCCAAATCTCGGTCTTCCAAACAGTTGCTAGGGGCCAGATCCTGATCTTTCATAAATATGTTAGGGCCATTTACTGGTATGTTATATAGTTTCCAGAGTCCAAATCCTGGTCTTTCGTATACATATCAAAAATATAGTTAACAACCTATATCACAAATAATAGGTCGGCCTTGGTGCCTGCAACCCAATGCTACAGTGAGAAAACTCACCTCAGTCCGCTGATAAATAATTAATGCTCGACTACCGAACTAGGAGATTCCATAATGGAAACAAAAAATCACCATAATTAGAAATAGGTTATAAACCATAATCGTGGGCCTAAATCCCATATCCAAGCCCTAAGATAAACGCCCATCTTACCCTTCCCATAATAGGCCTAACCAAACTTGGCCGAATAACACAATAATGGACCCCAAGGCCTAAAAGGACCTACTCATGCAACTTAAGGCCCACTAATGAAATCCTAGGGCCCATTCATACATCAAACAGTCCAAGGCCCAAAACCTAAAAAAGGACCAAAAGTCCAAAGCCCAATCGAAGACCAAAAGGCCAAGGGAAAACCTCTGCGAAACGTACACTCTGTACGCTTAACGTACTCGACCACCCACCAGTACACACATCGTATACCTTGGTGCTCCGACGTACTGGGCTGCTTGCTACCTTAAGACAATAAGTGCTTAATTCGTTCATCCATTAAGCCAAACTTTTAGATCTCGTCCATTTTAGGGTTCTAACACATTAAGTTAGAAACTTTAACCCATAACATGTCTTAATTGAACCCAACATCTAATTTTTATCCATCATAACTCATATTAAGGACTCAAATTCATGCATGGACTCAAGTCAACCATAAAGATGACATTTTTATGCTTCTATAACAAAAAAGGGACTGAGATTTAACACCTCTATCTCCTCGAGTTGCCCAAACTCATATAGAGCACCTATGGGATCAAATAAAGCTCATAAACAAGCCCTAAACTCTAACTGTCAAATGAATCAGCAAGGTAAGAACTTTATACCTTCAAAAGCTCCTACAGGTGATGATGACTCTTAATCTAGAAACTCAACCTTAACAAATGTTTGGTCTCCAAGTTCCTTCTTCTTGAATACACACAAAATCACTTTTAATGCTAAAAATTACTCAAAGGATGAACTAGGGTTTCAATGGGACATAATGAACAGTGGATGTTGATGTGGGTAAGTTTCTAAAGGCCATAATGATGTTTAAATAGGGTGCAAACCCTAAAAATTAGGGGTTGACCTAGACAGAGGTACGCTCCGCATACATCACGTACGCCTAGCGTACGTGGTTAATGCTCCACGATTAAAGGACTCTTGTACGCCAAGCATACGCAAACGTATGCCTATCGTACAAGGGGCCATATTTGCTAAAAAAATCTTAACTTAAGGGATAAAAGAATTAATACATGAAATCAGGTGTTACACTTGATGTGGAAACACTGCTTCATCTGTATCCTTGAACCTAGGATGGACCACTAAACTCGATTCAAGATAATGTTTTCCTTTATCTTTCAACACTTTCATGTACTCCTTTGATTCTTCGAAGACTTGTTTGAGTAAAACTCTAGGAATATGTTTCTCATTCAAAACATCATCCTGATAACTCACATAGTCTTCAACCACAACATGATCAAGAGGATCATAAACTTTGGATGTGGAAGGTTGATCACTTTTTACTTTCTACATTGAATTGTGAAATTTTTCTTTGCCTTTAGCCATAGAATTGACATTGATGATAGGCAATCATCAGTAATCGATACACTCATCAGCCTTAGTTTCATTGATATTGTAAAATCATCTTCAGTATCAACAAACTTTTGGTGAGTATCAAGTGTTGACTTCTCAGTCATGTTCAAAATCTTAACTTGTTCATTTTTAGTTAAAGTCTCATTCACAATATGTACAAGGTCATCATCTTTCAAATGACCATTAATATTTATAATTCCATATGCATATGAATTATTTAGAACTTTATCTTAATCTGCTATCTTACTTTCACAGTCATAAGTAGTTTCGTCTATTTGATCTCTTTTGAAAGCAAGAAAAGGAAGTAGTTTACGATAATGTTCACTACAAATTTTAGCAGAATGATGAAGTTATGTAATTTTAGTAGACAATCGCTTAGCAGAATTGCAGTAAATATTGTGTTGTTTAACAATCATGATGTTGTCCATAGGAATAGAATCTCTATCAACCAACAAATTAGTGATCTTTAAATCTAGAGCTTCTATTACACCCTTATTTTCTTCTAATTTGCTTTTAGCTTCATAGTAAAAGGACTTGGACCTTTCTGCTTCACTACTCATGGAGATTAACATGTCATTAAGATACACACAAGTATTATTAAATTCAACCAAAACATCATTATAAAAAGATGAAAGAATTTTTAATGCGTTAAGTATATCATGTACCTTAGTAGTCATCAGTGATTTTGTTGATTCAGTGGCCACAAAACACCGTCCAATTATTTCTTCATCACTAATCTCTTCCACAACCACTTTATCCTCATCATCTTCCTCCCATTTAGCATACATGTCTCCGTGAGTCTGATTTCATATCTCATCGTTATCTGATCCAGACGACCATATATGATAAGTGCCATCTTCCTCATCACCTCCTATAGCCATCAAAGAAACTCCCTTGGTTCGAGCACATATCTCTTCTATCTTCTCAACATATTATGCTTCATCCTTGACTTTCTCCTTTAAGGTGTCCCAAATCTGCTTGGCTATAGAACATCCACGAAAAAAGTTGTAAACTATTCGTAGAAGAGCACCGCATAGTTCACATAGACATTTCTTATCATTCACCTTAATCTTATTTCTTGAGTGATCACATCATCATTCGTAGTAGCAGTTCCAAGAGTAACAAACATTTCTAGAATAAACAAACCTTGGTTAATGACACACATCAAGTCTTCATCGATTCCATTTAGATAGTCTTCCATCCTATCAACCCATTGCTCATAGTACTTGAAAATCAGCATCAGAATCTTAGTTGACAAACCAAGAAAGTGAGAGAAGTTTGTCATTGTGTTGAGACTGAACTTTGCCATTGTTGTATGGATTTTAGAAGAAAGAGGATTTTTGGATTTAAATCGACATTTAAGAAGGTAATCAAACAAAGACTGATTAGAAATCAATCGATCTAACACGCAGAGTGGAAAATCTATTCACAACAATCGATCAAATCAAGTTTTCTGAATCAAATTGCAGAAGTTTTTGAGTTGGAAAGAGCGATTAAAAAAATAAAAAAACAGGAGAAAACTACAATCGATTGGATGAATCCTGCTCTGATACCAATTGGTGTGTGTTAGGATTGATTACGAACACAAATGATACTCAGAAAACTGTTAAGAATACAAGATCTAAATATAATCTAGTTGGCTCGTATTCAAGTCTGAAATGAGTATAAGAGTTCGAGAGTACAAAAGATAGAATGACGCTCAAAAGTTCTTTCTCTACTCTAGTACCTATCCTATTTATAAGATACAAAACAAACTTACAAAAATTTACAAGGACTAAACATCTAAGCTTCAAATATAACAATACCTTCTAAAATAGATAGATAGTTGAAATCATTTGGATATCGACTCCTTACAGACTCAGACCAATTCGAATCCTCGCTTTTAACATTTTTACCCCTACAAGACTGGATCTTTGAGACTTAGAAAGCTGTAAAAGGTCACATGAAGGTTGATAACTTCAGTATTTTGCTTCCATCAACACCAAGGTGCAGTTTCCTCCTTCAAAATCACTCCAAGGAAGTAAATAAGACCAGAAGGCACCAACAAATGTTAGGGGGTTTGTTGAGAGAGATTCTCTAGAGATGGAGGCTATCAAAATGATGAACCCAATGAGATTTGGTCCTTAAATAAGCTCAAATCCCGAGGCTTCTAAGGTTTTGCCCATCAAGATGTTGCGCCATGAATTTCATTAAAAGTCGTGTCACGCCCTTTATATGCATCGTGCTGTCACCTAGGGAAATCCAAACTTAAATAACTCAACTTAAATAATCCAAATACATATTGAGAGAGTGTGTGTTACACATGTATTCAAATGGGTTGACGAGTTCAATCCTCCAGATATCTTAATTCTTGAATATTTGAAATGTGTAATAGACTAAATATGAAATTAAGTTCTTCAAAATATTCATTATGCATAAATTTAGTTTGTTCTATTCTTGATGGTGAAGATTCATGGTTACACTAATATGAGATGACCGGTTGGTGAATTTAATATCACCAAGTTGTTTTAGTGTAATGTAATGTACCATATTTAGGAGAGTCTAAACTTTGATTTTATACATGTTGGGAGGTATAGAATGCATATTTGTATAAGATGAATTTGTTCTCGGGTTGATGAAAATGGTCGGAGTCCAATGGATAGAGCCTATGATGGTGATTATAGTGGTAACTTCCAAACAATTATGACTTCCATGGTTTTGATGGTAACTTCAAAGTGGTAACTTCCAGACAATTACAACTTCCATATAATAATTTTATAACTTCTAGCAAAACCATTTGGTAACCTTCGGTGCAAGATTTAGAAACCATATCAATTTTCTCAAAGTTAGACCAAATATAAAGATTGTAGCAAACCATGGGGACCAACCCTGTGGAATACTATTGTTATAATCATAATAATTATTTTAAAATTAAACATAATTAAAGCACTTTTAACCCATACGAATTGATAATATGCTACAACAAAGGTCAAGCTAGCATTTTAATTGAGATTTTAGCATGGTACAATGAATGCACATGACAAGTAATTGTTATACTTATATATGTAGCATAGCAATCACTTAAAAGATTATTGGTTAAAAAAATTAATTTGCAATAAATTAAATATGATTATACCAGTAGTTAAAATTGCATTGGGTAAAACCGTAAAAGTATACGACTAAATAACAAGTCACTAACCGTTATTTAATTTAATCAGGCATTAGATGTTTTTGTCCTATTATAATTTTTTTTATATAATAAATGATCATTGACCCAAGTGATGGAAGTTATAAAAGTTTATGAAGGTTACAACTAAGATAGTTTTATTTTATTGTAAATTGAAATTTACAAATCTAAAATGATATTGCCGTAAAATCTTGTACATTATGCATTTGGACATGTACAAGGCTTTAGATTTTAATAGTTTTTCCTAAAAATATTCCAATTAAAATAATAACATAATTAGCTGGTGTTTCCACACTTTATCATTGCAATGAGGAGGCACATAATCTTTATAATTTGATATTATACCTCCTTTCCTTCCACCTTCCATTTAGTCTATATATACAATCTCTCTACCAACTTCTTTTTCATCCCTGTATCCGTATATAACCTCCATCCCATCTTCAAAACCAAAAAAAGAAACAAACCCATCTCTCCATTTGTCTCAAACTCTACTGGGTATCGATCAAAAAATGGCTTTTTCTTCAAATATGGTCATTTCTCCTAGAAAACTTAGATATGATGTGTATTCATATTCATACCAACAAGACTCGAAAACCCCTTTGGTCATCTCTGTTCTTGCTTCTCTCATTGAAAGAACTTTGGCTAGAAACGAAAGGATTAGTAGAAAATGCGGGTTAAATGTCAATCACAGTGGTTCGAAAAGTAGAGTTAGAATTTTTGATTGCAACGAAACGCCAGATATGACGATTCAATCGTATCTTGAGAGGGTCTTTAGGTACACCAAAGCTGGCCCGTCGGTGTATGTTGTGGCATATGTGTATATTGATCGGTTTTGCCGCTTGATGCCGGAGTTTCGGATAACTGGCCGGAATGTTCATAGGCTTCTGATCACAACGATTATGGTGGCTTCAAAGTATGTTGAAGACATGTAAGTTCTTGTTTTCTTTTCATCATATATATTTATTTATTATATATATACATGGAATAAGCTGGTGTAATATATATTAATATTACATACCAACATTTATAAATGCCGGTAAATAACCGATTCCGGTTACACGAACGTTAGCACTACTTTAAGAGTTTATGTTATGATGAAATAGTTACATTATTATATGGCAAAAAAAAAAAAATGTTTTACGACATGCATGTCATCGATGGCCCGATGTTTTCAAGATGTGAAGGTACAACACTTAATGTTGATGTTGAATAGGTCATTGATCAATAATGCACGAAAATGATATAAATATATATGAAAAACCTGTGTCCTGTTTTTTAGTTATAAAATTTCCTATAACAAAAATATACTTTTTGATCATTAAATAAAAAAAACTACTTGATGCAAATTTATGGGATTTATAGTTTTTAATTTATTCCATTTTCTTGCAGGAACTATAGAAATTCATACTTCGCAAGAGTTGGAGGCATAACAACTAAAGAAATGAACACATTAGAGCTTGAATTTCTGTTCTTGATGAACTTCAAACTGCATGTAAATGTGACTGTTTTTGAGAGTTATTGTTGCCATTTAGAAAGGGAAGTGAGCATTGGAGGTGGATATCATATCGAGAAAACTCTGCGATGTGCTGAAGAAATAAAATCCCAGCAACGAGGGTACAGTCAGATTGCCAGAATTTCGTTGTAAAGCGAACTTCTTTTTGATTTTCGTATAAATGGAAATATGTACAAAGAAAGTCTTACGAGGGTTTTTGCTTCAAACAAGGTTTACTTTTGATTGACTACAAAAGATGCGTGTGTTCAAAATGAGATCTAGGATTGTTCATAGTTTTGACCCCTTTTCAACGGGGATCATGTCATCAAATACAAAGAAGTGTAAAATAAGTTGGCATTAGATAGTTTTGAATTATATTTTATATCCGATTTTGAATCGTTTTTAGAATTTGAAACCCTGGATACTAAGATTAGACCCTACAAAAACTTGTTTTGATATTTTTTTTTATTTTATTATTATGGAGAAGGACATGAAAGCTATTAAATATATGCAACTTATGAAGAATTTAATAGAAAAAAATATGTGACTCTCATTGATGTGCAGTTAATGCAATTATATTATGATCCAATAACCTTCTCAGTTAACCAGCCTGATTAGCTTTATATATATTATACTTCATCTATATCTATTTTGGCGATGGCATATTTCAGAAATTGAAGCAACTTTGCATAATATTTATTCCAAGTACTATATTACTTTTAGATTGGAATGATTAAATCAATAAACTTATGTTAAAACAACTTGTATATAAATATTAAGATTCCAATCACATGTTGGATTTGATTCACACTATTCATACAAAATATATTACTTTTAGAATGGAATTATTAAATCAATAACATTATGTTATAACAACTTGTATATAAATTTGTATATAAATAGTATGATTACAATCATAGATTTGATTAAGAACATTCACAATATACATTTAAATAAAAATGTTAGAAGTGATATGTCAAGTTATATATACAATGAATTAAAATCAATCATAATCAACGCAAATCAAATACATTGAAGTTGAAATGTTCATTCAACTGTTGAATGAGAAAAGATATATATAGTTCATTGAAATGGTTGAATAACATAAAATGTCACGTTGACATATAATAACATATAATTGATTAAATCCAACAATAGTGTGAGTTGACATATAATGAATTCGGTGTAGAATGGACATTCAGCTATTCAACTATTGCTCGTGAAAAGAGAGCTCACATTCAACTTTATAAAGTGTAATATATTATAAAAATTAAATGAAAAGCTATATGAAAAATGAAAGGTTGATGTCATACATTCAACTTTGTATATTTGAAAAGATTGTGAAACCCTATAAAATTTAATTGTTGTCATATAAATATTCCACTTTCTACAAATTTTTTAACTTTAACAACTGTAATCAATTAAACCATTTAAGTTTTAATGAAACGACATCATATTATGGCTAACGGGATGGTTTTATGGTTCATTGCATGATTTGATGTGGATTAAACTCTCATTTAACATATGACATGTTGGCACTTCCATAATGGGGTTTTAATCCATTGAAGACACGTCACTCAACATTATTTACTTTCTTTGAATAACAAAACATTTTAATAAAATTAGAGAGCTCAAGGGAGAAATTACAGAAAGATTGAATTGAATTCAAACACCATTTTCCCATAAAATAAACCCCTCGTTGGCTTTGCTTTACAACCAACAAAAAGCATAAAACTTCAGTTCATTCATCAACATTTGATCCTTTTAACCTTTGCACGGATAACATGGTCTGAATTATTGCTTGGACTACTGACATCGTGACAAGTTCAGCTACTGGCACGTCTTCATGTGCACGGTCATTCACATGAGGCCCATGTTGTCGGTTTTCATTACTGTTTCCTAATCCGTTTCGTGTTCTTACCATGACGATCTGTACATCGAACAATCATTTAGGGTACCAGACGTCACGAGTATATTATGCTAGAGAAGGTTTTATGTAACAGCTCAAAAACCGAAAAATTTTCAATTTAAATAAACACAAGAGTTACAATCATCACATTGTTCCAAACTAACCCATATTAATAATGTCAAATCATCAGAGTATAGTATAAAAAATACAGAAAATAGTGAGGAGTGAATGATGCGCCATCAAGCCGGACCCTTCCTTTTAGTACTAGAAATACCTGAAACCACAAATATAAATTGTAACCAAAAGCTTAGTGAGTTTCCCAATCATACCACATACATAAAACATATAAGTGACATGGGCTACCCCCATGGTCTTTTCATGTAATGTTGATGGGCAAATCCTGGTCTTACACATGAATGTTATGGGCTACCCCTATGGTATTTCCTTGCGATGCCGAGGGACAAATATCGGTCTTACACACAAGTATCATGGGCTACCCCTATGGTCTTCCATACAATTATCACAAAGGAAACAACATTCCACATAACAAGAAATGGGCCAGCATTGGTGTCTTCAACCCATGAACATGGTGAGAAAACTCACCTCAACTGTTGAAATCATAGACAAACGCTCGGGCAGCTAGATTGGATAAATTCCTATGCTAACTAAACAATAAAGTCCCAAAAACAATTGGTTCAAAATCCAGACTAAGACTTAAAACACTTGACTAATGTCCAAAGTGAGATGGGCCAAACTAGACTTCAAGCCCAATAAAATCCTAGGCCCAAGCCTAAGGATCATCCAAGATCCAATTGGAGTCCATCAGCTAAAGTGGCCGAACAAAAGGAAGTCCAAGGCCCAACCCAACAAGCAAGCCCATCGGTTTGGGCGCAAAACACATATCAAGCTGATTTGGGCCGTACGTTCGGCGTATAAAATGGTACGCACAACATTCTAGGTCGAAGTGGGAAATCATGACTAGGGAGGCAATATGCGCGACGTATAGGAAGTACGCATGATGTATGCAGCCCCCATGCAAACCTTGCAAAAACATCTTAAAGCCTTAAGACCAAGCGACTAAAACTAAGATTTGAAACCATTAAGACCACTACGACCATAAAATTGCAAACTTTATGCCTTTGGGTGGATAAGGAGCCCAAACTCTAAAACCTACCTTATTTCACCCCATCATACACTGTCCTACCCTCAAACTAGAATGACGGAAACGTCTGAGGGTGGATGACTTAATATACAGTATCATAACATAATGAATAATAGTGACCGAAGCCATACAACCATCATAATAGAAGATTACATTGTATCTAAAACATTGTTTGATTTAATACTGAATACATAAGACAAAAATAATTAATGTGACGTGACGCCCCATCCTCAAAACCTTTTTGATTACTTGTTTACTGATTTCCTGAGAATATAAGTACTTTTGAAAAAGTGTCAACAATTTAGTTGGTGAGTTCATAAGAGTTTTGTATGAGAAAAATCTGTAACTTTTCCTTGTAAAATGATAGAATGCACTTTTAGAAAATCCAATATTTTCTTTAAAAATGATTTGTAAGTCTTAAACCCTAAGACCAAAAATGTAAATAGTGCTGTAATGGAAAATAGTATGTAGCGCGCGGTTCCTAGTGCGTACTTTTAATATGATTTCTTCCACATTTACTCTGGCACTCAGCGAGTTGGAGGCCCCAACGGCCTCAACTCGTCGAGTAGAGGTGAAACTTTGACACGGGTGGAAGGACCTACTCGTCAAGTCATATGCCCGGACTCGACGAGTAGATATGTTTGAAGGAAACCTTAATTTTAAGGGTTTGAACCCTATTTAAACGCCTTAACTGGTTCCCTTTATAGCCTCCAGCACCCTTAGACCCTCCTCACGAAACCCTAATCAATTTTTAAGTGAAGGCTTGGGAGATCAAGAAAAGGCAAGTATATCAAGAAGTTTTCGCACACTTCCAGCTTGTTTACGGTAAAAAGCTTCAACCTTGACCATTTATCTCTTAGATCTCTAGTTAGTACAAGTTCCTACCTTTTCTAAGCTTTAGTAGAGCCACTTTCGGGATTTTGTGGTTCTAAGGGGGTATGAATTCAGATCTTGAACCATTAAGGGTTCCCATGGCATAAAGGTACCAGCTTTATGGTCATAGGAGTCCCATGCACCTTGTGGACCTCATTTTTGGGTCTTTTGAGCATGAAGACCCGTGCATGGACGTCACGTTTGTGACTTACGTGTAATATGGAACCTAGGAGGTTAGATCTATGTTCTGGATGCATTAAGATCAACTGAAATTGACTAAATAGTTTTGGACATGGAGGGACTCGACGAGTAGCTCATACAACTCAGTGAGTCGGGTCGTAGTTTCCTCCAAACTTGTTTTGATAATGGGCAATGTGTTGAGTTAGAAGAACACCCAACTAGTTGGATTCATTGTGGACCTGAAGATCATGGAACTTGGCGAGTTCAAAAACAAAACTCAGCGAGTTCAAGACTAAGTCCCAACTGCATGAAGAAGAACTTAACGAGTTTATAGGGAACTCGGCGAGTCCAGGACTAGACGTGCCTTGTTGCATGAAGAAGGACTCGACGAGTTCAAGGATGAACTCAGCGAGTCAGTTGTAGAAAGTCCCGAATTTGTATGAAGGAGAACTCGACGAGTTCTTGAAAGACTCCACGAGTAGGGTCGATGCTCTTAGTGTTCTAAGGATTATAAAACTCGGCGCGTTGGTGGGTCAACTCGGCAAGTTGAGTAAACCAGATGTTGACTTTGACCAAGGTGTTGACCTTGACTTTGACTTTGACCTAAGTTGACCATGAAATGGTAATTAAGGAAGATTATTATGTGTAGGAATCGAGAGGAGTTGATCCTGGCAGCGAGAACAGTTCAGACACTTAATGAGACATAGGTGATTTACCTTTCAGTAGAAGTAGGTCAAACGCACCAAGGCCAACCCACCAGTAAGAGTTATAGTAGAGATGATTGTCTTTGTGATAGTTATATGGTATGTTGCTATCTGTTATGATTATGTGCTAGTATGCTATGATGTTATGCGATATGTGATAGGAGGGATATGATAGACCCCAGTACCGGTTGAAAGGACCGAAGGGGTAGTTAGTACCCAGTTATGATAGATAGATTACGATATATATGCTAGGATATTATGTGGTAGTGTTAGGAGGTGAGATAGTCCCCAAATACCAGTCGAAAGGACCGAAGGAGGAGGCCAACACCCTGATATGCTAGGCAAGGTACCGGTCAACATGACCGAAGGGGAGGCCAACACTCGAATATGCTAGGCAAGGTACCGATTGACAGGACCGATGGGGTACTTAGTACCCAATTATGTTATCCAATATATGTTATGTATGGTATGTGGTATGATGGGGGAACTCACTAAGCTTCATGCTTAAAATTTTTAGTTTTAGTTCAGGTACCTCTTCAGCGAAGGGGAAGGAGCTGGCACGATAGTTGCGCATCACACACACACATAATAAGATTTCTGCACTATTACATTCATGGTATTGTACTCTGATGTTATTTTGTTTTCAAGATATGATTTGATACATGTGAATGTGACTTTAATGAAATGATATGACTTGACGATGTTTTCTTATAAACGATTTTCTAAATTGTTATATAAAAAATGAAATTTTTGGTCTTGAAAATTAGGATGTTACATAGTATCATGTAGTTTTATTATTATATAAAACCATTTGAATCTATATTAGCCCCATAAACCAAATGTATTGTTAATACCCCGTGGGAGTTATTACAACCATGCTAAGACTAGTTGGCCCGTTGCGATGTTCTTCAGGCGTCGGAATGTTAGAAAATTGTCACCCCATACCTCCCTGTTTTGCTGTAGCTAACAACTTAGGTGCATGATTGTCAGTCCCATATAGATCGATACACACATGTCACATTCTCTTATCGATACTCTGCTTATAACTCAGGATTTTAGTATGTACTCGAGTAGGTACGGTGAAGACTATGTCACACAACATTGTATTAACAGGTTTACGTATATTGTATTGAAAACCCTTTTGCATGTGGAAGTATTACCTTTCCATAGTAGTTACATAGTGTAAAATAATTATACCTTTAAATAGTTATGTTCGTCCAAAATGATAAAGTAGTGTTAATTACCCATAAACTATACCAGTTATAGTTTATTATAAATATTTTGTTACGTCAGTATATATATATATATATATATATATATATATATATATATATATATATATATATCATTACTATATATAAAAACCTTAATTTTGTGGTGCCGTCTAAAAGAAATTCGCACCCTTCTACACACGCCACGTAACCTAACTTCTGACCGATGCCATGTACAAAAACATCGATCCGCACCGTCGCATCTTCACCCTCCTGTCCGCTTGACCACACATTCACGGATCCACCGATTCTCCTTCTGTTCTAACCACAACTCTGCCTTCCTCAAGAAGAATAATGGCGACACAAAAAAAAAATCCTGATTTTGCAGCCAAAAAATTTGCTAATTTATCTTTTGTCCCTTGGGGATTGATGGATTTTCTTTGATTCTTTACCAGAGATTATTTACCTGAGGCTAGACTTTACATACTTTTGATGTCAATCTTATGCCTCCCTTGATGTTTATTATCTCGTTCCAGTCTCCATTTACATGTGTTTACTTGTGTCAATATGTATACACGACAATCATTGTTTCTGATTATACCGTCATCCCCTTCTATGTTCTTCTTTTTGTTAATTGGGTTATCAAATTTAGGGTTCCTTTCTTTCTTTTTCTCCCGTCTTTTCCAATTTCAGGACTTTTAGCATTTCATAGTCCAAGTAAGATGACACGTACCTCCGATTTCTCCTCCTACTTCCAGCGGCACCCTAATCGGGGAAAATAGAGGCAAAAACAGAATCCCACGAAGCATTCAATAACACCTTTATCTCTCTCTAGAAATGCATCGTCTCACTGGTAAATTCATCGTCTCACTGGTTCCGAACTTGTTCTTCGAAGGTCATCCATCAATGAAAACTCTTTTCTTTTTGATTCATCACACCCTTTGGTCAAAGATTTTGAATAAAAATATTATTGGCGGTTCAACTTTGGATACAATTTAAGTAATTAACGTCCGTGGATTTAAAATTTTAATAATTTTGAATTAACCAATTACGTGCTTCAGTTCATTCACTTGATTTCTTATTTTTGTTGCAGACATGTATTGCACATGTCAAACGCTTTACATATGACACCAGTTTCCCCACCAGTAATCTCAATCTCAAAGAAGAAAACCAGATTCTTATGTTTATCCTTAATATCAGGTTTTTGCATGCTCTATTTGTAGTTTTGAATTGTTTTTATTCAACCTGACAACCTCATTGTGTTTGTTTCATTATAGTATGCTTTGCAGTTGTTATCTCTCGTTAATAGTTAGAAATGTATAAATTTATAAGAGATAAGTATTAGAAATTGATGGTGTTTTTTGCAGATAATTTATGATGTCACTGATTTAGAAAGTTTCAACTATGGTCCATATTTTAATGGTTCGCATAGGTTCTTCTATCAGATTAGGACGGCCTTCTTGGATAACAATTTCTGATTTGAGAAGGGTTTTTTTTTTTTTTTATGTTTGTGTGTATGGGGAATTTAGCTTCTGAATATGATTGTAATTGCATACTGAAATGAAATTTAGGGTTTTTAAATTGATGTTCTACTTCAAAAATCTGTGGTTTATGTTATAATTTTTTATTTTATATTTTGGTTAATTTCAAAATCTACATAGGGTAAAAAGGGTGAGTTTAGATCCTCTTTTCTTGCCTACATCAATTTTTGCTTGCTTTGTTTGGACTTTTCAACACTCAATTGTAAGGTTAAATTCCTAGAAAGAATTCAATTACTTGTAAGGGTCATGTGGGTTGAGTCTTTTATGATAAACTGATAATTTTACTTGTCATTTTTCTTGCACATAACCTAAAACACATATGCATATACATTTCTCCTGAATTATGTGTTGTTAATTACACTGTTACCATGAGAACACATACGAGTGCCACATTTTCTATAGGAACGAAAGTAGGATGCTAGAATTCACAAATAATTATAAATACATTGCTACAATATATTTCCTGCAACAACACATTTGTTTTCATAGCATAAGTGGAAAGTTGATCAGCAGGCAAAACATGTATAACTACACCAAACTCGCCGTCCCTCTGGTCTCTTAATAACATTTTTTCCTTTCCCAAAAATCCATCCAACTGTAATATTTGGTACAAGCATTCTACAAAACACTACACTTCATCGTCATAAAAAGTATCTTCCTCAACAACTCTATTAGGAACTTTCATAAGGGCATTAATCTATAGAGCATGAGCAATCTTGTTTTTCCTATTGGATTTCCCATGAAAGTGACATGGTATAATGGCATGTTCATAATTTTAAAAAGTAGACGATGAAAGGACCAACACGGTTTAAAATTCGTATCACAGGAATCGGAAAAATAAAGCAAATATATATTTTTGGGAAAATTCCAAAAAAATGACCAACTATGTTATATACTTATATGGCATTATAGATCTTGGCATTTAGCCTTTTTATTTTTTAATTAAATTGTGAGGCTTTCAGCTGACTTCAAGGTATGGAAAGCAAATGCAATTGTTGGGATCCTACATTTACTTACCTTAGATGTTAGATGTTTTTACATATTAGTATGGGTTAATATTTTTATATTTTACCTGATACATGTTAGAACAATATAGAGTTGCAGACAATACCAATAGGCTTTACTGCTTTTACGAATATACTTTCGTCTTTATTAGTAAAAGCAATATGCTCCAATCCCTCACTAATAATAGCATTGTACTCTTTTTTGCCATTTAACATAATATATTTCGACAATGATACATCTTCACTTCCACCAAACATCTTCACTTCCACCATCATTGACCGCTTGTTCTGTCATGAGTTTATTAAAAGATATAAAGGGAAAGCGATGGTGGAACAAATAAGAAAAAGGTGAATCAAATATATTAAAAGTAGATAAAGATAAGTGAACCTTTGTTATCTTGGTGATCCCGAATTAGATCCAAGTGTTTGCCCCTGATGGCCCTTAGTGCCTTCTTCAGTGATAAAAACTTTATCCTTTGTACCATTAGAGGTAACATACTATGTTTTTTACGCGTAATAACAGTGCACTTATATTTGTTTACCTATAATAGCATTGTTAATACATTGTATAATCGATATGGAAAAAGTAGGAATGAAAGAAAGAGCATTTCAATGTGTTTTTCACTGTGATCTTATAGATTTTTTAGAAAATACCAAAAATACCCTTCATAGGTCGTGCTTAGCACGGGCCTTAAACATACCTAGTATATATATAAGTAAACATGTCTAGATGTTTTAAAAGTTTAAATGATATAATTTACAATTAACACAAGTATAAGAACATTTAGTACGATAAAGTCAGTTTTGTAGTTTTTGCCCTTTTTAACGACATTTACCGGTATGTTTAAAACAACATATTTGTAGTCAAAATCCACCAAAATGATGCCATAAACTTATTATGACAATCTTGTTAGAAAACCCACTTTTACATAATATGATAGATTTCTGAGGGTTTTTTTTTTGGTGTAAAACTAACTCTTTGATATTTTTGACTAGTTTGAAGACACATGTCCCAAACAACATATTTTGGATTATATCCCACAAAAATGGTGTAATAACTAGGTTATAACCATTTTTGCTAGAAAAAGCCATATTATTGTTCATAAAAATCCAAGTTTTTAAAGCTTTGTGATTTTAACTTTTACTTAAGAACATATAGCATGATTATATTTGTTTTTCTTAGTTTTATATCTAAAACTAACATACAACATATAAATGTTCTAGCAAATAATAATAACCATATTTAATACAAATAATACTTCATGTACAACATACAGATGAAGCATGCATAATAACTTGTTTTATTATACAAATTTTCCTGTATTCCCCACCCCCTGCTAAAACATGAAAATCTCGAAATATGAGGTATGAACTCACCTTGAGTGGATTTTTTAGTGGATAAAGAGATGAAGATGAAGATCCTCAAGCTAGAACACTTGAAGATGGTTGAAGAACACTTGGAGATGGTATTACCCTATGGATTTTATCACATGTTAATGTATGTAAATGTAACAAAGCTAGTATGTATCTGTGTAAAATCACTAGATTAACAAGGAAATGCTTACCAAAAATCTAAGGTATTACCCTATGGATTTTATCACATATTAATGTATGTAAATGTAACAAAGCTAGTATGTATCTGTGTAAAATCACTAGATTAACAAGGAAATGCTTACCAAAAATCTAAGGACCAAGTTGAAGGAATTAATCTTTGGAAGATTTGAGCTTGTTTATGAGAGAAGGCAGAAAATGGTGAAGATGGTGGGGGGAAAAGAGGCATCTCGGCCGAACTTTTAGAGAGAGAGGGAAAGGGTGGGGTGGGGTGGGGTGGGGTGACATGCATGGTTACATGTTGAATAAAGACTTGGTTATTTGTTGTGTAATAGGTCTGTTGGGAAGTATGTAACCATCTTGTCCCCTAAGTCAACTCTTCTTTAATGTTATAAAAATTTAGGAAGTTTATAAAAGTGTGGTAATTTTTATAAAAAGAGTGATCTTTTTTTTAATAAAAAGTGTGGTAAAATAATGTATAACTAATAAAAATGTCAATTATTATAAAAGCCTCAATACCATCAAAGATATTAGCACATTGTGTTATGAATATTATTTTTGTCAAAATAATATATATATGAATTATTGAATTTCACTTGTAAATACCCAAATAGGATTTATATTCAATATATGGTGAAAAGAGCGGTACTTTGTATTAATACTCGTAAGTTGTACATTATGAACATTAGGAAACATAGCGTTTATCCTAAAAGTCCTAGTATTAGTCAAGTTGGCTTGGTAGACTTGTTGAATTTATTTAGCCGTGAATTGACAGTTATCACATACACTCTAAGTCTTGAAAAGGGACTAAACAAGGTCCAAGCTTGCACCTTTATGATTAAAAATGCCTAGAAACGTCTGCAAATATGACTTGGAGGATTGGGAGTAGCTCATACTCACCAAGATCTAAACTTTAGGGACAAGAAGTAACTAGCCTCAAAATAGAACTTAATGAAACACAAACCAAGTTTGGAGCTTTATACCTCCTAGTGGTGCAAAATGAAGAGGAAATGTTGGATCCAAAGTATTGAGGGCAAAGCTTCTTTCTTGAATAATCTTCTTTACAACCAAAAGCACACACTATCCCTCTAAAGGCTCCAAAATGATCAAAATGCGCTAGAGTTTGCTAAAAGGGTCAAGAAAAGGAATGAAGACTGATATAGGGGAGGGTTACGAGCAGTAATCCTGAAGGGACCAATAAACCGGGGACCAAGCTTGCCCCGCTTCCAAAACTGGATGACAACTTTCCAAGGTGACACCTTCAGCAGCACAAAGTCTCCCACATGAAACTGAAGGTTTGAACGACGTCGGTCAGCATAACTCTTATGTTGACTCTACGTATCCCTCAACCTATCGCGCACCTGCTAAATCAAATCTATGGTCTTAAGCACCACCTCGCTGCTTCCCATGATCTGATGACCAACCTCACCCCAACAAACCAGGGTCCTAAACCTTCTTCTATACAACAACTCAAATGGTGGTCGGTCAATACTAGCATGATAACTGTTGTTTTAGAAGAACTCAACCAGAGGAAGGTAAGTATCCGAACTCCCTCCAAAATCCAACACACATGCCCAAAGAATATCCTCGATTGTCCGAATCGTCCTCTCACTCTAGCCATCGGTCTGCAGGTGTTATGTTGTACAGAAATGCAACTGATTTCCCAACTCCACATGAAACTTCCTCCAAATTATGGAGGAGAAACAAATATCTCGTCCAAGACCACTGAAACGGGAACCCCATGCCTAACAACCACCTCCCGAACATAAATATTAGCTAGCTTCTCCACATATATGCTCTCGGTAATTGGAATAAAATGTGCATTCTTGGTGATCTTGTCCACGATGACCCAAATACATTCAGCACCCCGTGCAATTCTAGGAAATTTTGTGATGAAATCCATAGTGATCTCCTCCCACTTCCACATAGGAATGGGTAATGATTGCAGCTTGTCCTGGGGTCTCTGATGCTCGGTCTTGACCTTTCTACAAGTCAAGCACCACTTAACAAACCAATCAACTTCCCACTTCATACAGGGCCACTAGTAACTCAATCTCAAATCTCAATACATATTCATAGCCCCCGCATGGATAGAAAACTTAGATTTATGCGCATCCTTTAACCTAACGCTGGAACCGAAACTCTACTGTACTGCGTCAACAACCCCCAATTATCTCTAACAAATAAAGGAATTTACCCTCTAATCCGCTAGATCTTCCAATTTTCCTTTTTCAATCCCTCTACCTGAGCCTCCTTGATCCAATCCATCGGAGGCGAAGTGACAGTCATCCTCAAACAAGTATGTCGGATAGATGAGCTTATCGCCTTACGGCTCAAAGCATCAACCACCACATTGGCCTTCCAGGGGTGGTAGAAGATATTGCAATCATAATCTTTCACCACATCCAACCACTTTCGCTACCACATATTCAAATTCGGTTGATCCATCAAATACTTCAAACTCTTGTGGTTGGTGCATATATTACACGAACCCCGTACAGATAGTGCCTCCTGATCTTGAGGGAAAACACCACAACCCCTAATTCCAAATCATGTGTAGGGTAACTCGCCTAATGAGGCTTCAACTTCCTCGAAGCTTAAGTAATCATGTGAGCTATCCACATAAGAACAACCCCCAAACCCGAAATATAGGCATCGAAGTAAACCAAAAAATCAACCAAACCCTCGGGTAGAGCAAGAATCGGGGCCTCGAACAACCTCTGCCTCAGAGTATCGACGGTTAAATGTTGATCAGGCGCCCACCAGAAGGTGACATTCTTCTTTATCAAGCGGGTCAAGGGCAAAACAGTCTTGGATAAATCTTGAACAAAATCTCTGATAAAACCGTGCAAGACCCAAGAAACTATGTATATCTAATGTTGTTCTCGGGACCTACCAACGCATCATAGCCTCGATCTTGTCCTGGTCCACCAAGATTCCCTCCTGGTTGATGATATGCCCCAAAAACTGCACCTCATGCAACCAAAACTCACATTTGGAGAATTTGACATAAAGCCTCTCCCTCCTTAAGATCTCCAACACCTCTTGTAAGTGTTGCTCGTGCTGCTCCTTGGTCTTGGAATAGACCATAATATCATCAATGAAAACAATCACATACTGATCCAACATCTTTCTGTAGACCCGGTTCATGAGATCCATGAACATTGATGGGGCATTGGTGAGCCCGAAAGGCATCACCACAAACTCATAATGACCATAACAAGTTCTAAAGGTTGTCTTATATATATATATATATATATATATATATATATATATATATATATATATATATATATATATATATATCCATCCGTGACTCTCATCTGATGGTATCCTGACCGTAGATCAATCTTGGAAAACCAAGATGCACCCCTAAAGTTGATCAAACAGATAGTCAATACTCGGGAGTGAGTAACGGTTCTTCATTATTAGCTTGTTCAACTCCCGATAGTCGGTACATATCCTGTGAGACCCATCTTTCTTCTTCAAAAATAGGATTGGTGCTCCCCACGGAGAACTGATCGGACGGATAAAACCCTTGTCTAGCAGCTCCTGCAACTGCGTAGACAACTCTTGCATCTCAGGCGGTGCTAGGCGATATGGCACCTAGGCTATCGGAGCCAAAACAGGCATCAAATCAATCTGAAACTCGCTCTGTCTCTCGGGAGGAACTCCCAGTAACTTGTCTAGAAAAAAATCATAAAAATCCCACACAATGAGTACCCTACTCAACTCTATAATGGCATCAACACAAGTATTCGAAACATAAGCCATAAACCCAGAACATCCGTGTTGTAGAAATATCTTGGCTCTCGCAGCTGAATAGAGAGTTGGTCCAGGAAGAGCTCCCTCACCAGTAATAAACATCTCTCCCCACTTGGGGTTCGAACTCTCACCAACTGCCACTCACAATCAATCACGCCCCTATTGGGTCCCAACCAATTCATCCCGATGATCACCTTCGGTCCCCTCAAGGGAATCGGTACCAAGTCAAAAGAACACACCCTCAGAAAACCCTTGAAGCACTCACAGTACGGTCATCCATAATCTTCACCTCAAGATGGGAAGTCATAGTTCCTGGAGCGTCTTGAAACTTATTGTTGAGCGCAAGAGACACGAAGGATCGTGTAGCCCCCGAATCAAACAAGACTTGAGTAGACAAACCATTGACCAAAAGTGTTGGGTTATGAGCATTCTAACACTCCTAAGTGTACATGCAACCCTAAATACCTTGGATCTATGTTTTCTCTATTATACATGCAAATATGAACATCCAAGGTATTATCCTAATCTAGCATATAAAACTATCAATATAACAAGATAGAATACATACCTCTTGATGTAGAATGTCTTCATGAAGCTTGAGTGCCTAGTGCCCCAAGTGTGACACCTCAAATGGTTCACACAACACCAAATACACTTGGAATAACTTAGAGAGAATTGTACACTTCATGAAATCTGCTAGCCCTCTCTAGAATAATCTAGTGGCCGATTTTGATCAAGAATAAGATGTTTATATAGTGTTACAATTAGGGTAAACCCTAATTGTCATGACTTTCCATTTCCTTGGATCCATGGGTTCAAATACACCATGGAGCATCATATGGGTTTTGGCCCAACTAGATAATCCATGGAGCATTAGCCCACTATACAAGTATGGATGATTTACACAATCAACCCATATATTTAATTAGTCTTCTTTTGATCACTTAATTAATCCTAGATTAATTCTTGATCTATACTAATTAAATAATCTTATTATTCTTATTATTAATATACTAGAACTTATAATATATTAATAACCATAAGTGTCTTATTTCTCTCATTATAGTCTATCCAAGTGCATGATGCCATGCAACCCAAATGGACCATGCCGGGTCGGGTCAAGTCTTACCAATTATAGTTATGGACTTAGACATTAATCCAACAGTCTCCCACTTGAATAAGTCTAAAACTATTATTACGTATGACTTCAGGAACCAACTGGCAATCGTAGCTCTCAAAAGCTTCTGTCGAACTCTGACCTTGTCGATAAACGTTGACCTTTGTCAATGACTTGTCCATTAGATAAGGGATCATATATTCCTCCATTCTAGATATCATATGGACTGAGACATGGATTATAATCATTCTCTCTGTCCATTTGTTGTTTCCCGATTTCCGATTTATGACGACTGACTAATTGAACAAATCAAATCAGTCCTGGCCCGGCCGAGCACTTCCATTTGTCATCATCAAATCATCGAGGGGCCCACATATATCGCTTTTATCCCGAAGGTAAAAGGAATGGATAAACTTCGACTCATATGGATTGTTCTACTACTTGTTGAATCATACACAAAAGCACGTTTTATAGCACCGAGTTACCAAATGCGGTTTCGTGCAATCAATGTACAACCAACTCATAGTAACAACTCATATCTCTAGGTTTGAAGAATATAAGATATTATCGTCTCATGATCACTCGTGATAAGATCCATGAAGTGATTCCAATGAGCGCGGGTTGAATCCAATATTCAGAACTTATGAGTACTCATGAGTGTTGTAGCCCTTTGTCCAACATCTTAGACCTCTACAAGCCAACCCATGATAGTCTTAATTCATATCTACTTCCAACATATGAGCGACTGTGGATGGTTTGAATAACTTAGTCATTCCGGAAGAATAACCTAGTTTATTCAGGAAGTCAAAACGTGCAATGTGAAACACAATAATAATTAATTCCAATATGGTATCAAAACCTATGAACATAAATAAAACACCTTTTATTTATCACCATATGATTACACATTATTCATTGTATACTGTTTCAGCTATCAACTTTTTATTCTTGAATTTAAAACAATAGTTGTCCCATGCTCCAAGCATGTACACTATGTTTTCTAAACACTAGTCATGCCACACACCAAGTATGCATAATATGTTTGTATATGATCTTTATTTTGTGAACTAGATCAATTGAACATAACTTCAATGATTCTCTTTTCACACTCCCAAATCCTTACTGTAAATACAAGAATTCCAAATTCATGTCATTTACTGAAATCTGTTAGATTCTAAACTTATATGCATTGATCCTCTTGTAATGATTATGCACAAAGTCAGAAAGACTTAACAACAATCATTACAGAGCATTCCAAAGGAGATCAAGTCCTTGGAACCATCCTTCTTGCATTAAGTTTCCTTAATCTTACACAGATTGAAAATTCTAACTTTGAAACATTTCCAGATTCATTTTGACCATCACTTCTGAACAAGAGTTGCCTCCTTACAGATTATGTCAATATGGTCCTTCCAGAATTATCACTATACTTCCAACTGTCCTTGAGCAACCAATCTTTGGTAAACCTTAGATTGTCCTCGACAATTGTTTAATCCTTTTAGTCATATCCAGTTCTAAACCTTTTCCCTTCTTAATGCCCCAGGCATTTGGAAACTTTTAGAACGGATAACTATAGCACATGTAATCGATCCTATATCCAAAGCATATGAGACACGATTCATGATGTCTCACATAAAGACTAAACCAGTCTTTTGCTATAACATTTCCATTTCTATTTGCCAAGTTCTCATAATTCAGATTATGAAAAAAGGGATGCCGTAATCATAATCGAATTTCAGAACGCAAATAATGGACCCATATACAGAATTTCCTTATGTTGAGCCATTCCAACATGAAATTCATATATATCCTTGACTAAATGATTAAAACCTCACGATCTAAGCTTATAGATTTGAGATGAAGTATAATTTCCTCTCCCTTAATTATAGCAAAACAACTTTTTCCCAATTGAAACCTTTTGTTTTCTATAATTAACATTGCTAGCTTACAATACTTATCATAATTATCATGCTCCCACTAACATGATGATTATTAGCATAACACTTATGCTCCCACTAGCTTTGACATGTACTCAGAAAGCTCGACTTCTAGAAATCAATACTTTATTGACTTTCTTACCAAAGTTCAGATTTCTGATACTAGATTGTTTTGATAGAACTTTATCAAAATCATACACCTTCCCTTAGATAGCACACTTGTGTGTCTAAACAATTATGAAGAGGGATGCCGTAATCAAAATGGTTAGACCTTTTTGCCACTTCTCACAAGTCCAGGTTAGTGTGCCGGTAAACCACACACGCTCCACTAACGACTTTGAGAATGCAAATATCACAATTGCTATATAACTAAAATCTACTTAGTGAAAGTGTTTCCTCACTATCATTTTCATGAATCGGAGAGAAACCTTATGACACTTAGATTTAAGGGTGTATGTGTTCTTATCCATGTGAATTGTCAAAACCATAATCACAAGACAAGGATAATGACAAATCCAAACTCATATGGACTGAACTTAATCTTAACTTCTTGCCACCTGGCAGTTCAAGGGCCTACCATTGCTTTCAAGTTGTTGTGCAATCAATTGAGAACTCTAAGAACTCATATGCAAAGCCAACTTTAACTGGAATGGGCACAGAATATGTCATCACGATAGGTTATAAACCTCAAGTTGTGCGCTAGTGAGGAACTTCAGGTTTCATTCTTGATTAGTTCTTGAGACTTTCAAGACCTTTAAGACTCCCACTGTCCTCTTGACCTATAAGACTCCCTTGTCAAACATCCAAGAGATAGTGTGGATTCTAATCAAGACAAACACTTCACACAATTGGCCTTAGTTGGTCTTTGTTTTATCCAAAACATCACAACTTACCAATTTCAAATGTACAAGAGTAGAAAACTTTTACTCTTACATTTGATAAGTGTTTTTAAACCTTCTTAAAGACATGTCACTGAAATTATAATCTTGGAGTATGACTCTAAGACTTGTATTGGAACGAAGTATGACTCATCTTCTTGATTTAACCATTTCAACAATTCAAGATCCATTCTTCTTAGTCATAAGAATGCACTAAGACTTCCTTAGAGAACTAATTTTGATATGGTTTCTTAATCATTGAGATGATCACAAAGCTGATACTAAAGTACTCTCCCATCTTTTCAGATTTGAGAAACTTTTATCCTTCTGCCTAATTTGATTCTTCTTATCCGCTCTGTTATACATTGGAACCTTTTCCAATGTCTCAGAGTTACACTTAAGCTTGTAAGTATAATCATATTTACTGAGCTTTAGTAAACTATGACGAATAGCCTTATATCTTTTGTGGTGGACTTAATCAGTGCACATGATGATGTACTCGATCCCTTAGTCCATTAGTTGACTCACACATCCATGTGAACAAGTAATTAGTCTTAATTTTTCCAATACTTGAAAGTTCTCATTCATCATGCTATACAACTTGCATGATTCCAAGTCCCGGTCCAATTGAGACTTTGGATGATGAGAATCTTTCCTTATTTGGTAAATTTAGACATTACCACAAATGAAGGAATCAGTTTCATATTTCCACTCTTGCTATTAATGGAATCATATAAGCAATAATTTTTCCTCAAATGCCATTGTAAGGATATTTTAAAATAACTAAAATCAAAAAAATTTCTTTTATTTTAAAATTATGCGGAAAAACTTATCCTTACAATCCATATGAAAACTTGTTGTTATCTATTCCTAAGAAAGATCTCATAACTCCTAAGAAGTAGCTCAAGAATCAAATCTTCAAACTATGCGATAGAAATCCATCTACGCGATCTGATTCAACATATTCTTTCTTTAAGTTTCTTTACTTTTCTTTGATTCTTAAAACATCACCATGTGACCCAGTCACATCATGTATCAGGAATCTCAGAATAGAAACTTAACAGAGTTAGAGTAGTGGACTTTACCTGAGGTAGAGTCAATCTTATTGACTTTAACATCCTTAGGTAAATTTGGCAGCTTCGCAACTAATGACCCTTTCTTTGACAATATAAACATATGGACCCTTTGATAATGGTGTTGGATTAATGTCTAAGTCCATAACTATAATTGGTAAGACTTGACCCGACCCGGCATAGTCCATTTGGGTTGCATACCATCATGCACTTGGATAGACTATAATGAGAGAAATAAGACACTTACGGTTATTAATATATTATAAGTTCTAGTATATTAATAATAAGAATAATGAGATTATTTAATTAGTATTGATCAAGAATTAATCTAGCATTAATTGAGTGATCAAAAGAAGACTAATTAAATATATGGGTTGATTGTGTAAATCATCCATACTTGTATAGTGGGCTAATGCTCCATGGATTATCTAGTTGGGCCAAAACCCATATGATGCTCCATGGTGTATTTGAACCCATGGATCCAAGGTGTAACAGCCTGGAATCTCAAGTATTGTTGAAATTATATTTATGGGGTGTTTTAAGGGGGGACTCGGCGAGTTGGAGCCAGACTCGCCGAGTAAGATCGCAGACCTGGTCGCGGGTTCGCGACTGGACTCGACGAGTCAGATAGGGACTCGGCGAGTCTACGCTGTTTAGCGAAAACCCTAGCCGTTTAGGTTTGGGACGTATAAAGGGGACTTATTGGCCATCATTGTTCGTTTTAGCCTTCTGGGAGGAACCCTAAACCGATTGTGTGCATCTGGAGCAAAGCTAAGGGCCATTGGTGATTTTGAAGGAGTTGTTGTGCAAAGAAGAGAAGGGCTTGGCTAAAGGAACAGCAAGGGGGTCACATTTTGAGGATTGGGGACACAGAGAGCACATTATCCAGGTAAGAATTCGTGTATACTCTGCTATGGTGATGTATTTAGAGGATTAGGGTTTATGGAACCCTTTTATGGATAGATTGAATGTTACCCTTGTTCCCCAAACGATTGTAACCCTGTATTAGGACCCTTGGAGGTCCAGAATATCCCATGTCTGTGCATTTCGGGAATTGGTGAAGGTTTTGGATTGAAATCCTTATGCTTTAGGTCAACATGTAAATTATAAGTTTTGGGGTGTAGCATGAGCACCTAAATGAAGACCTTATGTAATGGACCAGTCGAGGAAGGCCAGACCTATGAATGGTCGGGACAGTAATGATCTCAGGAAGCAGTTTGATCGACTGCATGGCATGGACTCGCCGAGTCAGATGAGCAGACTCGGCGAGTAGCTTGAAGAATAACTGGGACTCGTTGAGTTGTTCCTCAGACTCGGCGAGTGGAGTCGGGGTGGCCCCGCGATTCTTCCAGGAGTAACTCGTCGGGTCAAGGAGGATACTCGACGAGTAGAAGGGAAAACTTAGAGGATTGGAGGACGACTAGACTTGCCGAGTCGCCAGGGTACTCGCCGAGTCCAGTCGAGTTGACCGTGGGCTGTTGACCAGAGTTGACCTATGTGTGATTTCTTAGGGTCAGTTGTCTTGAAAGATAAAAGTATTAATAAGAGAATATATTATCCAGGGAGTTTGAAGCTCGGCGGATCAAGTGCAAGTGATTTCAGGAGTCGCTAATTTCCAGTATCCACGAGGTGAGTCTTTTCACTATACTGTACCCGGAAGGGTTTGATTGTGTGATCGGAAGGTCGGACATGATATGTGTTATACGTGCTATAAATGGTAAGATAATTGCTATGCGTGCTATGTATGTTTATATGGGCCGGAAGGCAATATGTTATGTGATCGGAAGTCGAATATGATATATGATATATGTGCTATATGTGGTAAGTTAAATGTATTATGTGCTGTGTATGTGTATGGGCCGGAAGGCAATATGTTATGGGCCGGAAGGCAATATGTTACGGGCCAGAAGGCAAATATGTTATGGGCCGGAAGGCGATTATGTTATGGGCCGGAAGGCGTTGTGCTGTGGACCGGAAGGTCAGGGCCTGGAAAGGCGTATATGTGTAAGTGGTATACTGGGGAACTCACTAAGCTTCGTGCTTACAGTGTTTTGTGTTGTGTTGTTTTCAGGTTCTTTCAGTAACACGGGACGGCA
The DNA here is from genome assembly GCF_052625555.1 of Lactuca saligna. Lineage (NCBI taxonomy): Eukaryota > Viridiplantae > Streptophyta > Magnoliopsida > Asterales > Asteraceae > Lactuca > Lactuca saligna. Next base: position 56,149,102 of record NC_136420.1, on the reverse strand, counting down.
CCGGCTCGATTGTACACACCAGAGAAAGAGTTATATGTTGGGGGATCTTGGTTTTATATTCAAGTGAAAATGAAACTATGTCTTGTAATTCAATTATGTATGAGATTTTAAACAAGTGTTTTAATATTAAAATGATTATTTTAAACGAAAATTTTGTTTTGAAAATTTCGGTGTTACAAATTGGTATCAGAGCCTTGGTTTGAGGGATTCGGATGCGCTTTCGGGTAAATCTGGACTCAAACTGAGGAAGTAAGAAAAAGTTTTCAAATAAATAGTTTTCTAAAAGCGAATAAGAGTTCAAAGAGAAAGCAAGAAAGAGTAGTGTGTATAATCAGCCAGAGCCAAACGGTGATTTCCCAAAATACCCTTACTTTTGTGTTATGAAATATCTATGATGCACTTTATGAGATATTATTGCATGCTAGAGACAGGCTAGGTATTTCATATCTTAGGACTAGAGTGGCCTGATTTGTGATGCCTTAGCCTAGGGTTGTTATTATATGTGCGTTATGCTTTTGAGTATGTGATGGGTGAGAGTATCCAGTTAGAACGCTCGAGGGGTAGAGTTACAGAGTTCAGGGGTATTTCCGAGGATGAGCCGAGAAGGTGGAGTTATCACAGATAAGGAGTCCTATGTATTCTTCAATGCTCGAATGCTGCTTGCTTTGTGCTTTGTGGAACTCTCGATGATGGGAGTTAGCTACTAAGTGAGTATGACGATATTCAGGAGGTAGATGGCTGGCATCATTAGGAGCTCTTCAGCAGCTGATAGCAAAGAAGTGGGAGGACGACGGAAGAGCCTAGGGTATAACCCTATCCAGATGAGTGCACTGGTAGAGTAGAGGATTTTGCTGGGGAGCGAGCACGTGCGATGGGATTGGTGAAAGAGCAGGTCGAGAAGCTATTTAGGAGCTTTGGGATGGTCCGTGTGGAAGGTATGGGTAGATGTGGCAGGTAGTATGGGCCCGTACTACTAAAAGCAGAGGACCCATACTTGATACAGGGAGCATTCTGAAGGTCCTAAGGAACGGATTGAGGAGTGATGTTATGGTTCGAGTACCATACATCGGAGCAGATTGAGAAGTGATGCTATGGTTCGAGTACCATACATCGGAGCAGATTGAGAAGTGATGCTATGGTTCGAGTACCACACATCGGAGCAGATTGAGAAGTGATGCTATGGTTCGAGTACCATACATCGGAGCAGATTGAGGGGTGATGTTATGGTTCGAGTACCATACATCGGAACAGATTGAGGAGTGATGTTATGGTTCGAGTACCATACATCAGAGCGGATTGAGAAGTGATGCTATGGTTCGAGTACCATACATCGGAGCAGATTGAGGAGTGATGCTATGGTTCGGGTACCATACACCGAAGCAGATTGAGAAGGGATGTCATGGGGTGAGTACCATGGTTCGTAGTGAATGATGCTTGTGATTATCTTATTATCCGGTCATGATCGATGAGGTAGAGATCGTACGCTATGGGTTTCAGGCCTGTATACCATGATTGAGTATGGAGAGGCGTCCCTCGAGAGGAAAGGCGAGTGCCTATCAGAGTATTTTGGTAAGGAGTTAAAGGAAGAGGAAAATTTCGGTCTGAGTTGAGCAATCAGTCGATAGAAGAGAGGTCACCTTCTAGGTGGTTGGTGCTATTTTTGTTCGTGTGCAAGACACGGGAGGTCTGATGTTTCAGTTTTGGGTTTGGGGGTACACCCTACAGGTTGTATCGGTGATGATTTTCCCCAGAGTATTAGGTGGCAGGTGTGCCGCGAGGCAGTGACTTATCGGGAGCAGACAGTCAGTTGGGACTGAGGTAGTCGAGGACCACACCACACCTAATTGAGAATAGTATGTTGTGTTATAGTGGTAGTAGTGGGGAGTTCAGTTGAGTTTTGCAGTGCAGGGAGTTTTCGTCTATGTTGGGAGTGGGTCCCTGTCCTTGGGACAATTCCGGTGTTAGAACATTGGTTGATGAGTTGAGGTGAGAGAAATGATGATTTTACGGTGCAGTCTATGAGCCAGGGATGTTATTAAGTAGTTGAGATGCTTAGGGTTAGATTGGTATGGGATTTGGAACGATTAGAGGAAGTCGTGGTGAGAAGTTCTTGAAGAGTTAATCAGAGGTTCAGAGTATAGAGGGTTGATTGATTTCCTTAAGGGGGGAATTATCGGGCGTTGCGTAACATTCTCCTGGAGCAGGTGCGATTTCGCTGGTGAAAAATAGTCGTGGGTTGGTTGTGTGCTAATTGGTGATGGTTCGAACCCTAAGTGGGGGAGAACAGGGTGCAGTATGTAAGGAAGCAAAGATTTGTCAGGAGTGGTTATAAGTGAAGTATAGAGACATGTTGTAAGAAATCATGAGACCAGAGGTGTCGGTGATCGAGGAAAAGGGTCAAAGGGAGTTAATGCGGGAAGTACTTGATGAGGAGAACGAATGTATCCAGGGCAGGTGTTTGGTGTTGTTGCAAGTAGATAGAGAAGGATGGGGCCGGTATGCGTATCCTTGTTTGGATTTTGAGTGTCGGGAAAAAGGGTTTCGGAGGATTATCAGTATATTTCGTAGCGTCAGCGTTTTCTCGTATTCCAATCGAGAAATTATATGCACCGAAGTTGTAATGTGGGAAAAATGTAGATCTAATTATGGGGTTCAGAGGAAACGTATCATTGTGTTTATATGGTGCTTGGGGCAGGAGATCAGTGGTTGTGGCAGGATCTTGTGGTGTTCTGTTGGAGTACTCTGTGATATCCGGGTATGATATCCTTATTTCGGAGTTACTTGTGAATCCTGAATTGAATCGATGTGTGGCATATCAAGTATCTGTGAATCTAGTGGGAGCCCTTCGAGTATGGGCATCCAGGGAGATTATTTGAAAGAGTAGATTTTCGCAAAGATGGGCATTTGTTACGTTGATTGCCTCCAGATTATGTGATGGATATTCGAGCCGTAGTACTCCCTACTCAGAGGGTGTTGTGATGCTGCGTGGAGTGGCAGTACTCACTAGATGGCAAGAGAATTTCGATGTTGGAATGTTTTTCGAGCAGTGCATGATGTGGAAGAGTTGGGTTTGAGTAGCCCTGGTATTGAGTCCTTGGAGCTTGGATGTTGAGTTTGGGGCGAGACGGGGGTCTCCATCTCTATCAGGAGATGCGGGGAGATACGCAGGGAAAAAGCGGAGCAGAAATCAGAGATTTGAGTTGAGACGATCCTCGGTTGGATTGTATTTTTCTCGCATGACGAAAAGAGGATTTCGTGACTTGCGTGTCACTGGGCCGGGATAGTGGTCACGAGGAGGAAGTTAGTGGGACACTTGGATCATGATATGGGTGACGTTGGGGGCTCAGCTGTGGAGCCAAAAGCTGACCTGGTACTCAGTCTTGAAGGGGAAAATGAGAAAGGAGTTTATCCTGATGACATCTAAGGACACTTTAGAGAGAGTGAACGATTCAGACGCTCGAACACATGCTTCGGGCATGTGTATTAGATTTCGGAGGAATCCGCGGTACGTATTCATCCTTGGTTGAGTTGTCTCATATCAACAGCCATCATTAGTGCATTGGTATGCCGCCCTTTGAGCTGTTGCATAGGAGGTGGTGTCGGACCCTCATTTGCTGAGGAGAGGTAATGCATGGACCCGTGAGTCCTTGCGAGCAGATCCAGAGCATGTACGATACATGGAGTAGTGGTAAGGTCGTCAAGCGGATTTCCCTAGGTAAGAGAAGAGGAAGGTATGTTGGGACTAGTGCAGCATGTGCATGCGAATACAAAAAGGGAACTCGTGAGAGTTGCTCTGAGAGTGCGAATGGGTCTCTCAGTCGTTCCGAAATGAATAAAGGGGGCTTTGGATCGGGGATCCGGTGAGTCATGGTTTCCTAACCCTTATGGGTCGAGTGATCGTTGAGATTTGGAGTAGAATTGCATCGTGGGTAATTCTCGGTTACAGGGAGTAGTGGGCAGTACAGAGATCGTGCTTCAGTCGACAGAGCAGATTCAGCAGGTTAAACAGAGGTTATTGATCGCCTAGAGCTGACAGAAAAGTTATGCAGACAGACGCTGGTCCGAGTTTGAGTTTCAGGTCGGCGACTTCGTATTCCTGAAGGTCTCTCATTGGAAAGGAGTGATTCGATTCAGGAAGAGGGGCAAGTTGGGGCCCCGGTATATTGGGCCTTTCGTGAAATTGCGAGGGTAGGACGGGTGGCCTACCGTTTGGAGCTGTCAACGGAGTTGAGATAGATCCACGACATTTCTCATGTGTCGCAATTGAAGAAGTGTATAGCCGATGAGTCAACAGTGGTTCCACTGGAGAACATTTAGGTGGATGCGAGCCCGAGTTATGCTGAGAGCCCAGTGGCCATCAGGGATCGGAAGATCAAGGTTCTGAGAAACCAGGAGGTACCTCTGGTATTGGTTCAGTGGCAACCCCGGAAGGGATCGGAAATGACTTGGGAGCCGGAACGTGAGATGCGGGAGCAGCATCCGGAACTATTTTCAGAGTCAGACTTCGAGGGCGAAGTATGATTCTAGTGGGGGAGAATTGTAACAGCCCGGAATCTCAAGTATTGTTGAAATTATATTTATGGGGTGTTTTAAGGGGGGACTCGGCGAGTTGGAGCCAGACTCGCCGAGTAAGATCGCAGACCTGGTCGCGGGTTCGCGACTGGACTCGACGAGTCAGATAGGGACTCGGCGAGTCTACGCTGTTTAGCGAAAACCCTAGCCGTTTAGGTTTGGGACGTATAAAGGGGACTTATTGGCCATCATTGTTCGTTTTAGCCTTCTGGGAGGAACCCTAAACCGATTGTGTGCATCTGGAGCAAAGCTAAGGGCCATTGGTGATTTTGAAGGAGTTGTTGTGCAAAGAAGAGAAGGGCTTGGCTAAAGGAACAGCAAGGGGGTCACATTTTGAGGATTGGGGACACAGAGAGCACATTATCCAGGTAAGAATTCGTGTATACTCTGCTATGGTGATGTATTTAGAGGATTAGGGTTTATGGAACCCTTTTATGGATAGATTGAATGTTACCCTTGTTCCCCAAACGATTGTAACCCTGTATTAGGACCCTTGGAGGTCCAAAATATCCCATGTCTGTGCATTTCGGGAATTGGTGAAGGTTTTGGATTGAAATCCTTATGCCTTAGGTCAACATGTAAATTATAAGTTTTGGGGTGTAGCATGAGCACCTAAATGAAGACCTTATGTAATGGACCAGTCGAGGAAGGCCAGACCTATGAATGGTCGGGACAGTAATGATCTCAGGAAGCAGTTTGATCGACTGCATGGCATGGACTCGCCGAGTCAGATGAGCAGACTCGGCGAGTAGCTTGAAGAATAACTGGGACTCGTCGAGTTGTTCCTCAGACTCGGCGAGTGGAGTCGGGGTGGCCCCGTGATTCTTCCAGGAGTAACTCGTCAGGTCAAGGAGGATACTCGACGAGTAGAAGGGAAAACTTAGAGGATTGGAGGACGACTAGACTCGCCGAGTCGCCAGGGTACTCGCCGAGTCCGGTCGAGTTGACCGTGGACTGTTGACCAGAGTTGACCTATGTGTGATTTCTTAGGGTCAGTTGTATTGAAAGATAAAAGTATTAATAAGAGAATATATTATCCAGGGAGTTTGAAGCTCGGCGGATCAAGTGCAAGTGATTTCAGGAGTCGCTAATTTCCAGTATCCACGAGGTGAGTCTTCTCACTATACTGTACCCGGAAGGGTTTGACTGTGTGACCGGAAGGTCGGACATGATATGTGTTATACGTGCTATAAATGGTAAGATAATTGCTATGCGTGCTATGTATGTTTATATGGGCCGGAAGGCAATATGTTATGTGATCGGAAGTCGAATATGATATATGATATATGTGCTATATGTGGTAAGTTAAATGTATTATGTGCTGTGTATGTGTATGGGCCGGAAGGCAATATGTTATGGGCCAGAAGGCAATATGTTACGGGCCGGAAGGCAAATATGTTATGGGCCGGAAGGCGATTATGTTATGGGCCGGAAGGCGTTGTGCTGTGGACCGGAAGGTCAGGGCCTGGAAAGGCGTATATGTGTAAGTGGTATACTGGGGAACTCACTAAGCTTCGTGCTTACAGTGTTTTGTGTTATGTTGTTTTCAGGTTCTTTCAGTAACACGGGACGGCACCGGCTCGATTGTACACACCAGAGAAAGAGTTATATGTTGGGGGATCCTGGTTTTCTATTGAAGTGAAAATGAAACTATGTCTTGTAATTCAATTATGTATGAGATTTTAAACAAGTGTTTTAATATTAAAATGATTATTTTAAATGAAAATTTTGTCTTGAAAATTTCGGTGTTACACAAGGAAATGGAAAGTCATGACAATTAGGGTTTACCCTAATTGTATAACTATATAAGCATCTTATTCTTGAGGAAAAATCGGCCACTAATGAGAATAAGAAAGGGTTTACCCTAATTGTATAACTATATAAGCATCTTATTCTAAGTGTTTTGATGATTGTGAACCATTTGAGGTGTCACACTTGGGGCACTAGGCACTCAAGCTTCATGAAGACATTCTACATCAAAGAGGTATGTATTCTATCTTGTTATATTGATAGTTTTGTATGCTAGATTAGGATAATACCTTGGATGTTCATATTTGCATGTATAATAGAGAAAACATAGATCCAAGGTATTTAGGGTTGCATGTACACTTAGGAGTGTTAGAATGCTCATAACCCAACAGTGGTATCAGAGCCTAGGCTTGTTTTCTTGTTATACCTGCAATAGAAGCTGAAAAATTGAAATTGGTGCTGTCAGCCCAGCAGACTCGCCAAGTCCATGAAGGGACTCGACGAGTCCAAGGCAAAATGCATCCAACTCGCCGAGTTGTGTTCATGCACTCGACGAGTTGGACCCCAGACAGCATACTTTCGAGGTTTTTGGCTAGAAATGGACTAGGAACATTACCCTAAGTTGTTTTTGAACTTATAAACTTGTGTTTTGATGTGGTAATGTTCATGCTAATCCATTTTCAAAGATAATTGTCAATAGATTCATGTTTTGTATTAGTTTAAAGGTTAGACTAATTACATGAAAAAGTTTGATTTGAATTATCTTGTTCTTATGAGTTTCTTAGATTAATAGAAAAGTTGAATGAAATAGTTGTTTTCAATCCATTTTAATCTAAGAGTTGAGTATAAAATGTGTTTTTGTAACTTATCCTCAAGTTACATGAAGAGTCACATTAAAGACTCATAAAACTCATAAAGTTGGCAAAGGTTACAAAAATGAAGAGTCTAGTTCTAATTAATTGGAGTTATGACTCCATAATTTGTCCTCAAGTTATGGAGGACCAAGAGTCTCTTCATTAAATAAATATAAAAAAAAAATAATGTAACCTTAATTAATTTCATAAGTTATAAAATAAAGAAAAAGTTAATTCTTTATTAGTTTAAAGTCTTCCATAATTTGTCCTCAAGTTATGGAACTTGAAGAGTTTTTGGATTAAAACTACTTTAAACACATAAGTTATGGAATTAATTAGTTTTGAATAGTTTCAAAACTTGCCCTCAAGTTTTGGAATTTGTAAAGTTTTCTCTTATGAATACTTTAATTCCAAGTTAGCCCTTAGAATTTTAAAAGTTAAAATTCAACCCTTATACTTTATAATATTATAAGTTAATAATATATATATATATATATATATATATATATATATATATATATATATATATATATATATAAGAGTAAAGTCGGTCTTACCGCTAGTACGCCTCATTCACGAAGCCGGTCTATAAGGTGGGTATAAGGTTGTTGCCTATAAAATGGCAACTTAATGGGTGTCCACTCTCACCCACCGCTTGCTTGACTGGTGGAGGGTCGTTAGCCGAACAGGTTTGACAGGACTATAATTCTCCCTTCATTAAAAGTATTAATGATAAATACTAAGTAACTAAACTCTTAATAATACCCAATCTTAGTTACTTAGGAAAATGTGAATAAGGTGCTAATCCATGAAATTACACTTTGCACTTTGTTTAAGTCGGTTAGTGGAGCGTGTGTGGTTAACCGGCACACTAACTCGTATTTAACAAGGTAGGCAAAGGGTAACTTAATGTTTATCATAGTATCAATGGAGCGTGTGTGGTTAACCGGCACATCGATTGAGGGGTAAACACTTAAGGGTACCAAGTAATTTGCATGGTTACTTCACACCTTGTTTTGTGATCCTCGGCATCCCAGTCACAAAACCTGAAGGGCACACTCAAGATTGAAACATGCCATTGAACAGTTCAATGAATCTCAAAAGATCTAGGAGTTTCAAATCCAATTAAAACCTAATAATACATTTCGTTTATCTTGGTGGAAATTGGTGAATCGTCATTCACCTACCATCAAATTGTTTTATAGCTTGGATTACAGCATACCTCTTCTAAGTTATAAAATAGTTTGTTGGGTCCTAGCCTTAATATTTCATATTGGGTGTCATATTAAGGACTTTAGATCAACTATCTTGAATATCTCCCAAAAGATGTCTGGTTTAGACATTTATGATCTTCCCAAATCTCTTGAACCAAGCTTTCCTAAATGAAGATGATGTCCCATGGAAATCATACTTCTGTCACCTCCTCCAAATTATTCTCCCTACCCCACAAGTTCTTTAAAAGTTTAAAGTCACTCGAGCCCTATTGGCAAGTAAAGGTCTTGGTGTGGTCACATCTTGGAGATGTAGTCACATATTGACAAGCCGGGAGAGTTGGATGTCAAAGTCTTGAGAAAGTTGGTGGTTCAATCACTTTCTAAGTCACATAGTGAGTTCCTTTGGGACACCTATGAAACAGACTATAACAAGACCCTTAATGATCTTATCTACCTGCTAAGATCAACTTCCTTAAAACTTGATGGACATTGACAATAGTGACACAGGAAATCCAGAAAAGCATTCTCTTCCCAATGGAAAGGGATCGGCCATAGTCAACTCGGTTGAACAAATGGTAAAGAGAAAAGCTAAGTCTGTGATAGTCCCGTGTACCATTATCAAAGGGTCCATATGTTTAATTTGCCAAAGAAAGGGTCATTAGTTGCGAAGCTGCTAAATTTACCTAAGGATGTTAAAGTCAATAAGTTTGACTCTACTTCAAGTAAAGTCCACTATCTAACTCTACTAAGTTTCTATTCTGAGATTCTTATTACATGATGTGACTGGGTCACATGTTGATGTTTTAAGAATCAAAGAAAAAGTAAAGGAACTTAAAGAAAGAATATGCTGAATCTGATCGCGTAGATGGATTTCTATCGCGTAGTTTGAAAAATCGGATTCGTGAGCTACTTCTTAGGAGTTATGAGATCTTGCTTAGGAATAGATAAAAACAAGTTTTCATATGGATTGTAAGGATAAGTTTTTCCGCATAGTTTTAAAATAAAAAGGAAAATTTTGATTTTATTTATTTTAAAATATCCTTACAATGGCATTTGAGGAAAAATTGTTGCTTATATGATTCCATTAATAGCAAGAGTGGAAATATGAAATTGATTCTTTCATTTGTGGTAATGTCTAAATTTATCAAATAAAGGAAAGATTCTCATCACCTAAGTCTCAATTGGACCGGAACTTGGAATCATGCAAGGTGTATAGCATGATGAATGAGAACTTTCAAGTATTGGAAAATTAAGACTAATTACTTATTCACATGGATGTGTGAGTCAAGTAATGGACTAAGGGATTGAGTACATAGTCATGTGCATTGATTAAGTCCACCACAAAAGATTAATAAGACTATTTGTCATAGTTTACTAAAGCTCAGTAAATATGATTATACTTACAGGCTTAAGTGTAACTCTAAGACATTGGAAAAGGTTCCAATGTAAGGCAGAGCGAATAAGAAGAATCAACTTAGGCAGAAAGATAAAAGTTTCTCAAATCTGAAAAGATGGGAGAATACTTTAGTATCGGTTTTGTGATCATCTTAATGATTAAGAAACCATATCAAAATTAGTTCTCTAAGGAAGTCTTAGTGCATTCTTATGACTAAGAAGAAGGGATCTTGAATTGTTGAAATGGTTAAATCAAGAAGATGAGTCATACTTCGTTCCAATACAAGTCTTAGAGTCATACTCCAAGACTATAATTTGAGTGACATATCTTAAAGAAAGGTTTAAAACACTTGTCAAATGTAAGAGTAAAAGTTTTCTACTCTTGTACATTTGAAATTGGTAAGTTGTGATGTTTTGGATAAAACAAAGACCAACTAAGGCCAATTGTGTGAAGTGTTTGTCTTGATTAGAATCCGCACTATCTCTTGGATGTTTGACAAGGGAGTCTTATAGGTCAAGAGGACAGTGGGAGTCTTAAAAGTCTTGAAAGTCTCAAGAACTAATCAAGAATAAAACCTAAAGTTCTTCACTAGCACACGACTTAAGGTTTATAACCTATCGTGTTGACATATTCTGTGCCCATTCCAGTTAAAGTTGGCTTTGCATATGAGTTCTTAGAGTTCTCAATGTGTTGCACAACAACTTGGAAGCAATGGTAGGCCCTTGAGCTACCAGGTGGCAAGAAATTAAGATTGAGTTCAGTCCATATGAGTTTGGATTTGTCATTATCCTTGTCTTGTGACTATGGTTTTGACAATTCACATGGATAAGAACACATACACCATTAAATCTAAGTGTCATAAAGTTTCTCTCCGATTCATGAAAATGATGGTGAGGAAACACTTTCACTAAGTAGATTTTAGTTAGATAGCAATTGTGATATTTGCATTCTCAAAGTCGTTAGTGGAGCGTGTGTGGTTTACCGGCACACTAACTTGGACTTGTGAGAAGTAGCAAAAAGGTCTAACCATTATGATTACGGAATCCCTCTTCATAATTGTTTAGACACACAAGTGTGCTATCTAAGGGAAGGTGTATGATTCTGATAAAGTTCTATCAAAACAATCCAGTATCAGAAATCTGAACTTTGGTAAGAAAGTCAATAAAGTATTGATTTCTAGAAGTCGAGCTTTCTGAGTACATGTCAAAGCTAGTGGGAGCATAAGTGTTATGCTAATAATCATCATGTTAGTGGGAGCATGATAATTATGATAAAGATTGCAAGTTAGCAATGTTAATTATAGAAAACAAAAGGTTTCAATTGGGAAAAAGTTGTTTTGCTATAATTAAGGGAGAGGAAATTATACTTCATCTCAAATCTATAAGCTTAGATCGTGAGGTTTTAATCATTTAGTCAAGAATATATATGAATTTCATGTTGGAATGGCTCAACATAAGGAAATTCTATATATGGGTCCATTATTTGCGTTCTGAAATTCGATTATGATTACGGCATCCCTTTTCATAATCTGAATTATGAGAACTTGGCAAATAGAAATGGAAATGTTATAGCAAAAGAGTGGTTTAGTCTTTATGTGAGACATCATGAATTGTGTCCCATATGCTTCGGATATAGGATCGATTACATGTGCTATATTTATCCTTTCTAAAAGTTTCCAAATGCCTGGGGCATTAAGAAGGGAAAAGGTTTAGAACTGGATATGACTAAAAGGATTAAACAATTGTCGAGGACAATCTAAGGTTTACCAAAGATTGGTTGCTCAAGGACAGTTGGAAGTATAGTGATAATTCTGGAAGGACCATATTGACATAATCTGTAAGGAGGCAACTCTTGTTCAGAAGTGATGGTCAAAATGAATATGGAAATGTTTCAAAGTTAGAATTTTCAATCTGTGTAAGATTAAGGAAACTTAATGCAAGAAGGATGGTTCCAAGGACTTGATCTCCTTTGGAATGCTCTGTAATGATTGTTGTTAAGTCTTTCTGACGTTGTGCATAATCATTACAAGAGGATCAATTCATATAAGTTTAGAATCTAACAGATTTCAGTAAATGACATGAATTTGGAATTCTTGTATTTAAAGTAAGGATTTGGGAGTGTGAAAAGAGAATCATTGAAGTTATGTTCAATTGATCTAGTTCACAAAATAAAGATCATATACAAACATATTATGCATACTTGGTGTGTGGCATGACTAGTGTTTAGAAAACATAGTGTACATGCTTGGAGCATGGGACAACTATTGTTTTAAATTCAAGAATAAAAAGTTGATAGCTGAAACAGTATACAATGAATAATGTGTAATCATATGGTGATAAATAAAAGGTGTTTTATTTATGTTCATAGGTTTTGATACCATATTGGATTCAATTATTATTATGTTTCACTTTGCATGTTTTGACTTCCCGAATAAACTAGGTTATTCTTCCGGAATGACTAAGTTATTCAAACCATCCACAGTCGTCATATGTTGGAAGTAGATATGAATTAAGACTGTCATGGGTTGGCTTGTAGAGGTCTAAGATGTTGGACAAAGGGCTACAACACTCATGAGTGCTCATAAGTTCTGAGTATTGGATTCAACCCGCGCTCATTGGAATCACTTCATGGGTTTTATCACGAGTGATCATGAGACGATAATATCTTATATTCTTCAAACCTAGAGATATGAGTTGTTACTATGAGTTGATAGTACATTGATTACACGAAACGCATTGGTAACTCGATGTTATAAAACGTGTCTTTGTGTATGATTCAACAAGTAGTAAAACAAGCCATATGAGTCGAAGTTTATCCATTCCTTTTACCTTCGGGATAAAAGCGATATCTATGGGCCCCTCGATGATTTGATGATGACAAATGGAAGTGCTCGGCCGGGCCAGGACTGATTTGATTTGTTCAATTAGTAAGTCGTCATAAATCGGAAATCGGGAAACAACAAATGGACAGAGAGATTGATTATAATCCATGTCTCGGTCCATACGATATCTAGAATGGAGGAATATATGATCCCTTATCTAATGGACAAGTCATTGACAAGATCAGAGTTCATCTACAAGGTCAGAGTTCGACAGAAGCTTTTGAGAGCTACGATTGCCAGTTGGTTCCTGAAGTCATACGCAATAATAGTTTTAGACTTATCCAAGTGGGAGACTGTTGGATTAATGTCTAAGTCCATAACTATAATTGGTAAGACTTGACCCGACCCGGCATGGTCCATTTGGGTTGCATACCATCATGCACTTGGATAGACTATAATGAGAGAAATAAGACACTTACGGTTATTAATATATTATAAGTTCTAGTATATTAATAATAAGAATAATGAGATTATTTAATTAGTATTGATCAAGAATTAATCTAGCATTAATTGAGTGATCAAAAGAAGACTAATTAAATATATGGGTTGATTGTGTAAATCATCCATACTTGTATAGTGGGCTAATGCTCCATGGATTATCTAGTTGGGCCAAAACCCATATGATGCTCCATGGTGTATTTGAACCCATGGATCCAAGGAAATGGAAAGTCATGACAATTAGGGTTTACCCTAATTGTATAACTATATAAGCATCTTATTCTTGAGGAAAAATCGGCCACTAATGAGAATAAGAAAGGGCTAGCCGTTTTTCATGAAGTGTAGAATTCTCTCTAAGTTATTCTAAGTGTTTTGATGATTGTGAACCATTTGAGGTGTCACACTTGGGGCACTAGGCACTCAAGCTTCATGAAGACATTCTACATCAAAGAGGTATGTATTCTATTTTGTTATATTGATAGTTTTGTATGCTAGATTAGGATAATACCTTGGATGTTCATATTTGCATGTATAATAGAGAAAACATAGATCCAAGGTATTTAGGGTTGCATGTACACTTAGGAGTGTTAGAATGCTCATAACCCAACAAATGGTACATGGGACTATCACAGACTTAGCTTTTCTCTTTACCATTTGGTTAACCTAGTTGACTATGGTCAATCCCTTTCCGTGGGAAGAGAATGCTTTTTCTGTATTTCCAGTGTCACCATTGTCAATGTCCATAAAGTTTCAGGAAGTTGATCTTATATAATATCATTAAGGGTCTTCTCATAGTCTGTTTCATAGGTGTCCCAAAGGAACTCACTATGTGACTTAGAAAGTAATTGAACCACCAACTTTCTCAAGACTTTGACACCCAACTCTCCCGGATTGTCAACATGTGACTACATCTCCAAAATGTGACCACACCTAGACCTTCACTTGCCAATAGGGCTCGAGTGACCTTAAACTTTTCAAGAACTTGTGGGGTAGGGAGAATAATTGGAGGAGGTGAATGAAGTATGATTTCCAAGGGACATCATGTTCATTTAGGAAAGCTTGTTTCAAGAGATTTGGGAAGATCATAAATGTCTAAACCAGACATCTTTTGGGAGATATTCAAGATAGTTGATTTTAAGGTCCTTAATATGACACCCAATATGAAATATTAAGGCTAGGACCCAACAAACTATTTTATAACGTAAAAGAGGTATGCCGTAATCCAAGCTATAAAACAATTTGAAGGTAGGTGAATGACGATTCACCAATTTCCACCAAGATAAACGAAATGTATTATTAGGTTTTAATTGGTTTTGGAAACTCCTAGATATTTTGAGATTCATTGAACTGTTCAATGGCATGTTTCAATCTCGAGTGTGCCCTTCAGGTTTTGTGACTGGGATGCCGAGGATCACAAAACAAGGTGTGAAGTAACCATGCAAATTACTTGGTACCCTTAAGTGTTTACCCCTTAAAAGATGTGCCGGTTAACCACACACGCTCCATCGATACTATGATAAATATTAAGTCACCCTTTGCCTACCTTGTTAAATACGAGTTAGTGTGCCGGTTAACCACACACGCTCCACTAACCGACTTAAACAAAGTGCAAAGTGTAATTTCATGGATTAGCACCTTATTCACATTTTCCTAAGTAACTAAGATTGGGTATTATTAAGAGTTTAGTTACTTAGTATTTATCATTAATACTTTTAATGAAGGGAGAATTATAGTCCTGTCAAACCCGTTCGGCTAACGACCCTCCACCGGTCAAGCAAGCGGTGGGTGAGAGTGGACACCCATTAAGTTGCCATTTTATAGGCAACAACCTTATACCCACCTTATAGACCGGCTTCGTGAATGAGGCGTACTAGCGGTAAGACCGACTTTACTCTTATACATATATATATATATATATATATATATATATATATATATATATATATATATATATATATATATATATATTATTAACTTATAATATTATAAAGTATAAGGGTTGAATTTTAACTTTTAAAATTCTAAGGGCTAACATGGAATTAAAGTATTCATATGAGAAAACTTTACAAATTCCAAAACTTGAGGGCAAGTTTTGAAACTATTCAAAACTAATTAATTCCATAACTTACGTATTTAAAGTAGTTTTAATCCAAAAACTCTTCAAGTTCCATAACTTGTGGACAAAATATGGAAGACTTTAAACTAATAAAGAATTAACTTTTCTTTATTTTATAACTTATGGAATTAATTAAGGTTACATTATTTTTTATTTATTTATTTAATGAAGAGACTCTTGGTCCTCCATAACTTGAGGACAAATTATGAAGTCATAACTCCAATTAATTAGAACTAGACTCTTCATTTTTGTAACCTTTGCCAACTTTTATGAGTTTTATGAAACTTAAATGTGACTTTTCATATAACTTGAGGACAAGTTACAAAAACACATTTTAGAATCAACTCTTAGATTAATTTGGATTGAAAACAACTATTTCATTCAAATTTTCTATTAATCTAAGCAACTCATAAGAACAAGATAATTCAAATCAAACTTTTTCATGTAATTAGTCTAACCTTTAAACTAATACAAAACATGAATCTATTGACAATTATCTTTGAAAATGGATTAGCATGAACATTACCACATTAAAAAACAAGTTTATAAGTTCAAAAACAACTTAGGGTAATGTTCCTAGTCCATTTCTAGCCAAAAACCTCGAAGATATGCTGTCTCGGGTCCAACTCGTCGAGTGCATGAACAAAACTCGGCGAGTTGGATGCATTTTTCCTCGGACTCGTCGAGTCCCTTCATGGACTCGGCGAGTCTGCTGGGCTGACAACATCAAAACTTGATTTTTCAGCTCCATTTGCAAGTATAACAAGAAAACAAGCCTAGGCTCTGATACCACTGTTGGGTTATGAGCATTCTAACACTCCTAAGTGTACATGCAACCCTAAATACCTTGGATCTATGTTTTCTCTATTATACATGCAAATATGAACATCCAAGGTATTATCCTAATTTAGCATATAAAACTATCAATATAACAAGATAGAATACATACCTCTTGATGTAGAATGTCTTCATGAAGCTTGAGTGCCTAGTGCCCCAAGTGTGACACCTCAAATGGTTCACACAACACCAAATACACTTGGAATAACTTAGAGAGAATTGTACACTTCATGAAATCGGCTAGCCCTCTCTAGAATAATCTAGAGGCCGATTTTGATCAAGAATAAGATGTTTATATAGTGTTACAATTAGGGTAAACCCTAATTGTCATGACTTTCCATTTCCTTGGATCCATGGGTTCAAATACACCATGGAGCATCCATGGAGCATCATATGGGTTTTGGACCAACTAGATAATCCATGGAGCATTAGCCCACTATACAAGTATGGATGATTTACACAATCAACCCATATATTTAATTAGTCTTCTTTTGATCACTTAATTAATCCTAGATTAATTCTTGATCTATACTAATTAAATAATCTTATTATTCTTATTATTAATATACTAGAACTTATAATATATTAATAACCATAAGTGTCTTATTTCTCTCATTATAGTCTATCCAAGTGCATGATGCCATGCAACCCAAATGGACCATGCCGGGTCGGGTCAAGTCTTACCAATTATAGTTATGGACTTAGACATTAATCCAACAAAAAGGCCCCTATACAATATCATAATAAACATAATAATAAATAAAGGAAAAAAAATAAAAGATAAGGATAGAACACGTACCAATCACAACATCCGACGCTGCATGGGCCTCGTCGGTGGTCAACTGGAAAGCCACACTTTTCACCATAGGGGCCTCCGTCTTGCCTTGGCAGTCATAGGTATTCCTCAAGGTGGATGGCGTGGGTATCACCACTGCTCCTCTAGACAATGTTGGATAATCGGCCTTTTTATGTCCGGTCTGATTGCAATGGAAACAAATTTGACCCTTCTTGGGGAAATCTTTGCTCATGTGGCCCGACTGGACATAACTATAGCATACTAAGCATGTTGTTCGACAACCTCCACTGTGCGGCTTGCCGCACTTGGCACAATAGCCCTGACCTTGCTGGCCTCTGGTGTGGGTATCGGAGGTCTTGGGCCACTTGGCTGGACCCACAACTGTCTGACCCTTCTCCATCTTTTGCTTCTCCTAGATCTCTAACTCAATCTCCCGCTCGCGGACGTTCTTGATCATGTCATTCAGGTTCTTGCACCCTGATAAGCTCACGAACTCCCTAATGCCATCCCTCAATATAGCATGATATCTCGTTTTCATCATCACCTCATCCGCAACATACTGTGGAACCAACAATGCCTTCTCTCTGAATTTGGTATTGATCTCCGCCACAATCTTTGTAGTCTGGCGAAGGTCTTGAAACTCCCTTGCCAGCTATTTCACCTCTCTAGCTAGTGTAAAGTCCCTCTGTAATATATAAACAAAGTCCCCCCATGTCATCTCAACCACCCCTTCTATCCCTACGTTTCGGGTAACCTCGTTTCACCAGTCTCACGTTCTATCCCTCAGTAAGCAGGATATGAATCCCACCTTTGCCCCCTTAGGAAAAAAGCTCGTTCATTGAGCATTCTCCATGTCAGCTAGCAATGGCATCCTTAACCCCAAAGAACTCAGGCACTCCACACGCCTTGAACTCCGAGAAAGAGGGAGCTCGATCCTTAAACTGAACTGCAACAATATCAACTCGAAATGACCTGAGCCGCTCCACCGTGATCTCTAAAACCCCCCTCCTTGATGGTACCGGAAATCACAGGGGTAACATCAAGTATGTCACGAGTAACCTCAGTTGTGATAAGCTCATGCAACCTCTCATCAATCGGTTCAAAGCCTGAACCTAAACTCGAACTAGAGCCTGAACTTGAACCTGAATCTCCATGTGTATCCATCACCATCCTCAAACTAAAAATACAACATATAATCAATCAATCAAAGATATTTCAGGGGACTCCTCAACACCAGCCTCCTTATAGTTTTTAGATCTGCACTCGTCTCAGGTACAGGTCGTATGTTTCTTGTAGTATGGGGCTAATACTACCTTCTACACATACTTGTACCATCCCCAAGGCCAATTTGATTCCTCTAAGTTACCACACTACAATTATAACAACCTATGCTACACATCATACATATCCTATATTCTTTTGGAATCCCTCAACCTCTACCACTAGCAGTACCAAGAACCTCAATCAACAACGTTGGTTGCCGAATGCATGCATTTGTACACAAAATAGGATCGCATAGACTGTTAAATGAAGATTCTATCCTAAATCCATAACCAAACTAGGAACAAGAAATGAGGCCCAACCTATCATTCTAGGGCTATATATTCCTAAGCATATACCACTTTGAAATCATACACATAGCAAATAATTGAGCCGATTTCAATTCCAAGTAATACATAGCATCAAATTCTATCGAGCTATATGGCATCACACAACTCATGCAATTCTATCATATGATTCCTGAAGGTATCCTTAACGCTATTCTAGTATGCAGTTCACATATAAAGCATACAAATAACAATACATATGTATGAGTAACTTGGGAAAAACTTACTTGAGCCCGGCTGATTGCACACATTACACTCCCCTCTTTTTTAAAAGAATCTTTTTCAAAATTTGAAGTTCTTTTTCTTTTGAAAAGATTATCATTTCCTCAGTTTGAGTTCTAACACACCCGAAAGTATGGTCGAATCCCTCAAACCAAGGCTTTGATACCAACTTGTAACAGCCTAAAAACTAGAATAAAATTATTCATTTTAAATAAACACAAGAATTAGAATAATCACATTTTTCCAAACCAAACCATATTAATAATGTGAAATCATTAGAGTATAATATCAAAAATGCGTAAAATTGTGAGGAGCGAATGTTGCGCCATCAAGCTGACCCCTTCCCTTTAGTACCGCAAGTACCTAAAACCACAAATATAAACTGTAAGAAAAGTATTAGTGATTTTCCCAATCATACCACATACATAAAAAAATATAAGTTCCATGGGCTACCCATATGGTCTTTTCATGCGATGCCGAGGGCCAAATCCTAATCATACATATGAGTGCCATGGGCTACCCCCATGGTCTTTCCTTGCAATGCCAAGGGCCAAATCCTAGTCTTACATACAAGTTTCATGGGATACCCCCATGGTCTTCCATAAAATTATCACAAAGGCAAAAAAATTCCTCATAACAAGAAATGTGTCGAAATTGGTGCCTTCGACCCATGAACATGGTGAGAAAACTCACCTCAACTACTGAAATCCCAGATAAACGCTTGGGCTGCTAGACTGGATAAATTCTCATGCTAACTAAACAATAAAGTCCCAAAAATAATTGGGTCAAAATCTGGACTAAGACTTATAACACTTAACTAATTTCCAAGGTGAGATGGGCCAAACTAGACTTGAAGCCTAATAAAATCCTAGGCCCAAGACAAGGGATCATCTAAGATGCAATAGGAGTCCATCAATTGAAGTGGCCAACAGAAGGAAGTCCAAGGCCCAAACCCAAAAAGCAAGCCCATCGATTTGCCACCAAAACACATTTCAAGCTGAACTGGGTCGTACGCTCGACGTACACAATGCTGCGTGCAGTGTACTAGGTCGAAGCGGGAAATCATGACTAGGGTGGCAGTATTTGTGACATACAAGAAGTACGCATGGCATACATAGCCCCCATGCAAACCATGCAAAAACGTATTAAATCCTTAAGACAAAGCGACTAAAACTCATATCTAAAACCATTAAGACCATTAAGGCCATAAAGTTGCAAACTATATACCTTTGGGAGGGCACAAGGAGCCCAGACTCTAAAACCTAGCTTATTTCACCCCATCCTACACTTGAACTCTTGAATACGGACTAAATAAGGTCCAAGCTTGCACCTTTATGATAAAAGATACCTAGAAATGTCGGCAAATACAACTTGGAGGCTTAGGGGTAGCTCATACGTACCAAGATCTAAACTTTAGGGACATGAAAGAAAAAACTAGCCTCAAACTAGAACTTAATGAAACACAAACCAAGTTTGGAGCTTTATACCTACTAGTGTTGCAAAATCAAGAGTAGACGCTAGATCCAAAGTCTTGAGGGAAAAGCTGCATTCTTGAATAACCTTCTTCACAACCAAAAGCACACACTATCACTCTAAAGGCTCCGAAATCATCAAAAGGCACTTAGGTTTGCTAAGACAGTGGAGAAAGGGAATGGAGGTTGAGGTAGGGGAGGGTCTTGGGCCATAATGAGGTTTATATAGTGCACAAACCCTAATTCTTAGTGTTTTGGTTTGAGCCACGTACGCCCTGCGTACTGGAGTATGCATAGCATTCTCACATGGGACCTATTATGCCAAGCGTACAAGGACGTACACCCCGCATACACGAAGAAGACCAAAATTCAAGATTTTGACTTTGAGGACCCAATTTGCAACAAAATCAAAGTTTAAGGGTTCAAAAGCAAACCTGATAATTGTAGATGTTACGTTTTAGTTATGTTTAGACGCATAATCATCCTTATCACCTTGAAAAGTTATATGCCAGTTCCAATATATTAATTATACGTTTAGAATTCAAAACACGTTGAATTTCTAAATCAAGGTCGGCAATAGACCTTAGATCTAGTCAAGTAATACCATTATACGTTGGCAACCTAAGGCATGTTATAATATAAATCATTAGCACATAAAAAAAATTAGGCATCTTATCCTAAAGTAATCTAGCGCTTGTGTCAAATCAAGTATACTAACTAAAATAGAATGGACACACGCCTCACTATCATTGCTTAGCATTCTGTGTTTAAGTCTAGAAATCCTCAAAATTCAAGTTCATTTAAACTAATGCTCCAATACCAACTGTGACATCCCCATTTTAACGGTAAAAAAGACCTTCTTATTTATGCTTATTTTAAACAGAGTTTAATTATGAATGCAAAATTTGTCCCGTAAAAAGTATTTATGATGATATATTTTCTAAAGATTATTAAAAACTTGGGAATTCATAATTGATACAAGAAGCATAAGCATAAACATAGTCATTACATATAATGCATGTAACTTCGGGCTAGAGAATAAAAATAGAATAAGCGTTAAATAAACAAAGTTTAGATAGAAGGTTAGTTACGATAAATAATCTTAACCAATGTTATAATATATGTTACAAGGATTCCATACATATAAAGAACGCCGAAATCTGACTTTGAGTGAAGAAGTTATGATCTTCCGAAGATTCACGTTCAACCCTATACGGCAACGAGTGTTGTAAATAGTGAATTGGAGATGTATCACTTATTAGCCTAAGTAATCCAAACGAAAGTTGTAGTATTCGTAAAAAAAATTGTGCATATAAAGAACATCTAAATTTGAGTTCGTAAGACAAAGTTATGATTTTTCTAATATTTAAGCATAACTATGTTAGCATATAAATCAAAATTTAGATCGGTTGATTGTTACTCGAAACAATCTAAACAAGAATTGAATATATCGTTAATAGGAATATGTTGGTATAAAGACAGTCAAGAATGGATCTTGGATGAGAATGTTATGAATTTTTGACAAACGTTAATAGTCTAAGCCTATTAAAATTATAACTGTAAAAAATAATATGAGATTTAACGTATGGATTCTAAGTGAAAGTTTCAGATCTCATTGATATCTATCCAGTGATATAGAGAATATCGAAAACAGAGTCTGTATGATGAAGATACGAATTTTTGAAGATTTTCGAAATGCGCAACATGTAGAGTAGATATGCACAACACACACCATAAAGAAACTGCCACATCACTCAAACCAATGCCTGACACGTGTCACACCTAGGAGGCCAACCATGCCACATGTGTGGCGCATAGCCATCTGTGCACGACGCGCATGGTCGTTTTCAGAACTATAAATAGCCTTCAGCTCCCTCATTCTCTCCCACACTATTCGAATACCTCTTTGTTGATTTCTCTTAACTTTGGTCAAAATTTTCCTTATTTTTTAAGATTATGGCGAAGCCCTAGAGTCCCTGAGTGCCCAAAATTAGTAGCTATCAGGATGGACTTCTACCTGTGCAATTTCCGGACTTTTGTCAGGAAAATCTCGGTATGTTAAGCTACACTCAAGTTTAATTCAATGTAACTTATATTTATGTTCATATTTTTTATTATGAACCAATAAATAAGATTTATATATAATTCCAAGTCATTATTCTTATTTATCTACTTACGGGGATGATGTTTAGGCTGGATTTAGTGAGGTGTTTAAAGTGGGATATATAAACAGTATACTCAATATTCCAAACTGACCTTACCTCCGATATAATCCTATATGGATGCTCCTTACTTGATAAATCTTGATGTATACATTAGGATTAGTGAGGAATCTAGAATGTCATTAGTCTCCATGAATATAAAACTAAGACTAAGTGACATTCGTACTTAGGTCTCGTTAAAGGAAAATATAAGGTGTTAGGCGAAACTCTACCCAAATCACCAGTCAATCCACCTAAGTCAAGTGAGTGCATAGTTACTTTCATCTTACAAATAGATATGAAGTATTTAGATGATTGAATATTATATGTGCTTATGTATAAAAATGGTATGTGTTAGATGAAATATTATACAGATAAATTTTATATGATTTTGTCGTGTATGTATATAATACATTAGGTAATGAAGGGTAATAAGAGATGAGAATGATAATATATCATATTATGATAGGAGACAAAATTGATAACATGTCATAGTACAATGAATGATGAAAATGACAATAGGATATCACGAATTTGATATTACTAGTGTACTAACGATGTATAAATGATACTAGTATATTAACGATTTAGAAATGGTACTAGTATACTAATGATGTAAAAATGGTACTAGTGTACTAACGATGTAGTCATATAACAGAGTATAGGTGATGACCACCACACTATTCAAGACAACCCCATGGAACACATGCGTGTTTATAACTTATAGGTGATGGACTTTGTGCCCATTTGATGTACTATGCTTCCTATTTACATGTATTGCGGAGAAATCCCTGAATCATTACAGTCAACAATGATGATTAAGAGGATCCTTAGGACAGATGCTTAGGAATGAAAATAGAAAGAAACCTACTGACATGTATTGCAGAGAAATCCCTGAAATAATATTGCCAGTAACCATGACTATGATGACCCTTAAGATAGATCCTTAGGGATAAAATAAAAAGAAAATGGGGATGGATAATCAGGTTAATTGTTTGATATGAAATAGATACTTAAAAAATTTGACTATATTATTTTGGGTTAAAATCCCTATGTACTCACCTGGTTTCTCAACCTAACCCACTCAGTTTCTTTGTATCATAGGAAGCAGTACAAAGGTAATGATGTTTGGACCTAATGAGAGATTAAAGGAAATGTAGGCCATTGGATATTGTAAGGCCAGTAATAATTATGTTTATGCTTATGTTTCTTGTATCATTTATGACATCCCAAAGTTTTTAATAATCAATGAAAAACATTTCTTTGGAAATACTTTTATGTGCACCCGATTTTATAAATAAATGTTGTTGTAAAATAAGCATAATAAAAATGTCTTTTCTGACCGTGAAAAATTGGGATGTCACATTATAGGCCTTACAACATCTAATGGCCAACATTTCCTCAAATCTCTCATCAGTTCCAAACATCATGTACCTTTATACCGTACATGCGATACAAAGAAATTGAGTGAGTCATACTTGAGAGTATGGTGAGCACATATGGTTTTCAATCCACAATATTATAATTAATTTGTTTTAATTATATAATTCGCATCAAACAATTAACCCGATTATGCATTCCCATTATTCGCACTCCCTAATCCTAAACTGATGATATAAGGGATCCATCCTAATGGATCTCTAAGTGGAAAACACTGCCTCGGGGATTCCTTAGCAATATGTGTTAATAAGGAAACCATGGCATGAACAGGGTACCCTCATGAATAGTTCATTCATACCTATTGGTCGTAGTCTTGTCTGCATGTGGTTTATTAATATTTATAGGTCAGAGACCTACCCATGTATATTTCAGTAACACATACATGTCTTAGACCTGTTCGCATAGGATTCATTAATGCCTATAGGTCGTAGATATGTTCGTAAAGAATTTATTAACATCTACGAATTATAAAATTGCCCATGTATGATCATTTAACATCTACATGATTGTAAACCTGCTTGTGTATGACTTATAAACACCTACATGTTGCAAGCATGTCCATGTTTTACCAGACTTGTCTAGAATAGTCTATATCCCATCCTCTATATCCTATTAGATGACTAATACCTAGTAGTACAATGATACCATGTTGGCTACAACCTCTCATCATATTTTAGTTTCCATAACCCTTCACTATCCAATATAGTTTAGGTATAATATGATAAATAGTTCAATACTTTATTCAAATATATTATAACCAAGTAAGCCATGTTGAGCACAAATATTGCAAATACAAACAGTAGGAACACATAGCATCAAGTAGTTAAATATTACATATCTATGTGTACGATGAAATTAACTATGCACTCACTTATTTAAAGTGGATGATTTGATATTTGGGCAGCGCTTTGCCTTAGCACTTAGTGTTTCCTTTGATGTAACGTAGATATCATTATCATTAAGTCTTAGTCTTATATTTCTTATGACTAATGATAGTCTAGATTCCTCAACAATCTGAATGTCTACTAATCTAAAGCAGATAAGGAGCAACTAGGTAAGATCATATCGGAGGTAGGGTCCTTTTGGTATACAAAGTATACTGTTTGGAAATCTCACTTTAAATACCTCAAAAAATCTAACTTAGACATCACCACCATAAGTAAACCAATCAGTACTATGACATGGATTTACTGAAAAATCTTATTTATGGATTCATAATAACGTCTATGAATATAAATATAAGTTACACTTGAATGAAATAAAAGAGGTGTAGCTTAACTTATAGAGATTTTCTAGCAAAAAGTTGAAAATTGCACTGGTAGAACATCGACTCGAGAGCTTCTAATTTCCGGTCCTAGATACACAAAGTTTCGCTATGCTATGAAACTCCGAAACCTCGAAGAAATGACCTTAACATTGAGACTAAGAAGTTGAGAGAGAATTTAGAAAGGTGTGAGAAAGAATGAAGTTGAAGGCTACTATTTATAGCAATTTTTGCCAGGTAAGCCGCATGCTTCGTTGACGTCGATCCTCTACCATGTTGTCACGTATCGAATTTTAGGTTGTCCATGGCGCTGTTTCTAGAAGCACCTGCACGCCGCGGACATGCGAATTTTTCAGTTTTTCAAAATTTTGTATATTTCTCATACGAGCTCTGCTTTCAGCGTTCTTTATATCCACGTGTAACAATCGACGAGTACTACAATTTTCATTTAGGATATATTGGCTAATTATCAGTTTAGCTTTAAAGTTATATTTTTAACGGGCTTAGACTGTTAAAGTCCGTATAAAAATTATAACACTTTCGTACGACATCCGTTCTCTGCTTTTTTTATATCGACGGACTCTTATTTAGATTGTTTTCTTTAACACTCAACCGATTTGGATTTTTTTTGTACTGCTGCGCTAAAATTTTGAAAAATCATAACTTCCTCATATAAAGTCAGATTTAGGCGTTCTATATATGCACACTCTCGGTTTAACGACTACTACAACTTTCGTTTACATTACTTAGGCTAATAAGAAACCAAACTCTAATTTACTTTTCAAGACGCGCATGATGATTTCGGTTTGATCACAAAACTTCGAAGAAGTATAACTTCTTCATACAAAGTCGGATTTAAGCGTTTCTTATATCCACAAGATAGTCATTACAACTAATACATATTTAGTTGATATTGTCTATAATATCTTTAATGCCTAGCTCGAATTTGCAAACGTTACATATACTATGCGGGATAAACATGAAAGTTAGAAAATAAATATGATGGAAATGATATTTTATAAAATTGAAAATGGAGGTGTAACGACCTAAAATTCTTTCGTTAAGTGATGTTAGTATTCCCGTTAATAGAAATTGACTTAATTATAAATTCATAAACAAATATATGAAAAAAATGATTTGAAGAATAAAGTCTATTATTAAAATTATAAATTTAAGTTGCTTAATTAAGTTTGGGGCTTAATTATAATAAAATCAATTAACTAAATTAATGTAATAAACAAGATAAGATTACGGGTTAATTAAATTATAAATTAAATTATTTTGAATAAGTATTTATAAATTAAATTGTGCAACTTGAGGGTTAATTGTGAAAAAAAAAAAAAAAAAAAAAAAAAAAAAAAAAAAAAAGAGGAAAGTTTTAATTAAAAATGGTGGGATCATATTCAATATTTTTAGGGTTAATAATGGAATATGTATCAAAGTTGAATACCATAGTTGTAAATTAGAATTCAATCACCGAATTGAATATTGAGTAAAGTCGTAACTCTCGTCGATTCCTTTACTCCTCTGCGTTGGTTAATCTACCTTCGTTAGATATAAAAGAAAAATGAACGCAACTGCTGCAGGGTCGCTGCACATACGATCGAAGGAGACACCGATGAAGAGAAACAATGAGAGAAAGGAAAGGTTGTGGCGGCTTCCAACGGGAGATCGTGATTCCCTGAGAGTGGTTAAAACTCCAGCAAGGTTGTGTTTTTGGCAACAACCTATGACTCCAATTAGCGGCACAGTGATGATTGATTGAGTCCTTGTAAAACGACCAAGGAAATCAGCAGAATCAGAGAAGAAGGGTCGGGGGAGAAGTGTTGCCGGCTGTGGAGTTTTCTGGCGAAGCTAGGCTTCCAGCAGGAGTCTTTAAGGCAGCGGGTTTGAAAGATAATTTTTGGCAGGGGTTGTACGAAACATGGGACAGGAATTGCATTGTACGTAAGCCATCTTAGAATCTTATTTTAAATAAAAAAACCTGCATGTAGAAGATTATATCTAACCAAAAAGAAACAAAGTTGGAATATTTTTAATGTTTGACTGCTTTAAACGTAAACTTCATACACAAGTACAACATGAAGCATAATTACCTAGCCTATGGATGGTCTTACGATCTTTTCTTCTCTTAGAAAAGAGGAGAAAAAGATATTTCAACACAACCTATATTCATTGTTATATACATAAGCATGGTTGTCAAATCATTGCTTGCGAAATGGATTCTAGTTTGTAATTTTTAGTTATCATGAATGTATAACCATCGGTTATATAAATACAACTTTTAATGTTAAAATCCTTATTCAAGTAAATGGTGGAAATTAATTTAAACAATGACGTTTGAGATAATGAATTTTGTAACTTATTTGGTTTATGCAAGTTAAATCGTATGGAATATTAAAAGGTAATTAATAACTTTAGATGGAAGAAAATATTTTTTAAAAGGCAAATAAATTATGAAATCATAATTTATGATCTAATAGTTTTTAAACATACACACGTAGATGATAAATTGTTATGAGAAGTATAAATGCCTAAGCTAATTAATATTTATGTTTTGGTCTTTTGGCGGATTTAAAGATCTAACAAGATGAAGTTTTCGGATGTTTAGTTTTTACGGATGTTTATTATATGTAAGTTAATTTTTGAAGTTTTAAATATTTTGTTAAGGAATTTCATATTTTAGATGGATTTGAATGAACCTAGGTTTTTAGGTTGCATGTACCTCAATTGTGTGATGTATTATTGATTATTATGATTCCTTATGTGTATGAAAATTTAGGATGTTTACATGCTAGATTCTTATTCTTTTGATGTGAGAGGAGTGTTAGGGCCATGATAGAAAGAGTGTCTTGTGTTGATTTTATGCGATGTGTGCATGCTATGATTTCATGAAAATACTTGTTTGCGGTGATTTAGGACAAAGCATGCTATTGAGTTCAAAAATGTTGTGAGGTGTCGAAGTCTGTTTGGGTCATTGGATGTTTTGAAGTATGTTTGTATGTTGTTTATTATAAGGGCATTTTGTATTGAATCCTAAGTGTCTTAGCCCCCCCCCCCCCCCCCCCCCCCCCCCTTTTGTATGCTTTTCTTATCACTATATATATAGGATGAATACTAGACTTAGGGAGTAGCTTTAGCATTCGACTTGTACTCTCTGAATGTTCTCTGTATTCCTGAAAGCGTAATTTAGCCAAACGAATTATATTTAGATCTCGTGTTATTAATTCTTTCTTAACTCTGATCTCGTATTACAAACTCGATTAAATCACCACTACAACTGGTATCAGAGTAGGATTCATCTAGTTTTGATATGATTTTCTTAGATTTTCAAAAGGTTTTGAGTCTCGTTCCAAATTCAAAGTTTTCCGCTCTTTTGAATCAGAAAATCATCTTAGATCATCTGATTTGATTCGATTCTGCGTTTTGTTTGTGTAATCGAGTGTGTTAATTTATTTCTGAAAGTTTTAAGCATTATATCTCAGTTTTTGAAGCTTTTCTCAAAAACCTTCCATACATCAATGGCAAATTTTAACATGAACACCATGACATCTTATTCTCATATTCTTAGTTCTTCAACCAAGATTCCTATGTTGATTCCCGAGTTCTACGATTAATGGGCTGATCGTATGGAGGATTATTTGAATGGAATTAATGAGGATCTAAGGAAATGCATCATTGGTGATTTCCGTCCTCCTATAGCTATAAAAAAGTATTGGAATTGTTACTAATAATCCAGATGTTAAAGAACAGGTTGAGAAATTTAAGAAAAATGAAAAGAAATGTATGTGTGAACTGCATGGTGCTCTTTCAGTAGTTGTATACAATTATGTAAGGAGCTGTAAAAGTTCAAAGAAATTAGGATACGTTGAAGGATAAGTATCGTGGCAGTGAGAAAACAAAGATTAGTTTAGTCAAACAATGCCTGTCAGAATTGGGAGAGTTTAAGAAGAAAGAAGGAGAATCCATTGAGCCTTACTATGACCGTCTGAATGAACTCATATTCAAATGCAACAAATATGGAGTTACAAGGTTAACAATGGAGTTCAATCTAACATTCATCATGGGACTTCGCAAAGAATGGTGAAATGTCATCCATATGATAAAAGACACATCAAAGTTTCGACTACTTTTCACTGAATGATCTCTACAATGTGTTGAAAGCACATGAATCAAAAGTGAATGAGATTGCTGAGGAAACAAGGATCAGTCTGGCTGGTCCTCTTGCTCTTGTGTCGAAGGTTGCTGGAAGAGAGGTTGAGAAAGAAGTTGTTGAGAAGGAAAAATCCAGAAGATGAAGGCTTGATTGTCAATTCTGATGACGAAGTAGTGACTTTTTATTCGAACAAATGAGTGAAGAAATTCTTCAAAAATCATTTTAATGCGAAGCTATGTACAAATGATGTGAAAGGAAGTTTTTTTTGGAAATACTGCGAGTGAGGAAAAGAAAGTAGAGAAGGATGTCAAGGCTAAAGATGTGAAGGTGGAGAAAAAGCTTAAATGTGATTCTGGATGTGACTGCCATTATTGTAATGGAGCGAATCATATGGCAAGTGATTGTATGCTCAAGAAGATGGATGAGAAAAAAAATAGAGTGAAGGAAGAAGCCTACTATGTTGAGAGGCTTGAAGAAGTGAGAGCAAAAGCAAAGGGAATGTATTTAGTTGCGAAAGGGATGACAGATGAAGAAGGGACATATCAAGTATGGTCCTCAAGCTCAAATGATGAAGAAATGCGAGATCCCTCTCATGGGGAAATGTTCGCAAGTTTTAAGGAAGAGGATGAGGAAAAAGTCACTGGGAAGTGTTTTGTTTCGATGTCTACTCACAAGTCCTTCATGACTTCGCATGTACGTTCTCTTTTGCAATCATTTAATATTTCTTCTAGTGCATATGATTCGATATTAACTGATTTTGATAAAGCTATTATTTATGCTAATGATCTTCTTATTTCTACTAGTAGTGATGCGAAAAAGTTCAATAGACAACTACTAGAAACTCAAAGGATTTTGGAGAACATGAAAACTTTAATAGATCAATTAGACTTCCAATTAACTCATGTAATATATGAGTGTGATAGTCTTAGATCTGATAATAAACATTTGCATAAATAACGAAACATTTATTGTAATAATGCAAAAAAGTTGTATGAAAAATTAAATACTTTACATCATTCGTCATTAGCAAAGAACAACATAGGAAACTTCTACCCTTTTTTGCTTTCAATAGGGAGAAAATAGATTCGACTACCTATGACTGTGAAAAGAATATCTCTGAATATGATAAGGTTCCAATAGATTCTTATGCATATGGTGTTGTGAAAATTGATGAATGTTTAGATGCAAATGATCTTGTTAACATTATAAATGAGACCTTGACCAAAAATGAACATATCAATTTTTTTAAAAGAACTGATAATTCCACATCTAACTCTCAAAACAATTTTGTTAATATCGAAGACAATTATGATGATATGAGTGAAATTGAGGTGGAGGAAATTGTTCACTGTTCTCAGTTATTTGTCATTAATGTCACTTCTCTATTGAAGGATAAAGAAATATGTAACGATTCTTCGGTAAAGTTGACACTGACCAACCTTCGACTTCGAAAGTTCATGCTCATGACCAAGTGACTATTGAAGATAGTCAGACAAATAGTGATGATGATAATGATGATGTTTCAAAAGAAAAAACCATTCCCCGAGTTGTTGTTGATCAAGTATACGAAGATACTAAGAAGTTCGATAAAATCCCGAAGGAAAAGGGTTCTCATTATCTTGAACCAAATACGGTTGTGTATCCTCAATTCAAATGTTCAGATGAAGTTATCTTCCCGAATCATGTGTTTGTTACCTTAGGAAATGGTGATAAAGTTAAACCTTAAATCAACAAAATTGTTGAAGAGGATTACAAGAAAGCTTCGAAAGAATGATTTTTATCTAATCAAAGTACTGTCGAAAATAACCTCACCAAGAACTCATGCACTTTTTAAAGACAAAAGCCAAAAACAATATGGGTTGTTAAAACGGATACTTTAAAAGTGGAAAACCAAGCAAATGATGTTGTTTCTCAAAAACCCAAATTAAATGATTAAATTTTCAAAGATCAAGTTGAAAAGGTTTCAAAATAAAATGGAATTTCAAAGTGCAAAGCAAGAAAGAAAGTTTATTGGCAAAATATGAAGTCTTAAAAGAAACCAAATGTTTTGTTAAATAAATCTCCTGAAAAGAAATTCTCAAAAGAAGTCTTTTGCTAAGCAAACAATTGTTCAAACTCAAAGTTTTGTCAAAAATTCAACCACAAGTTTTGACCTTAAATACAAAATAAATTTTCAAAAATCAAACAAAGAGCGTTTTTTACCACATCAAAAGTTAAAGAATTTTGTTCAACAATCTCAAAACAAAAGGTTTCCACAAAATAATTTTCCAAGAAATGGTTTTCAACCAAATGTACAAAGGAATGCTTCTTAATTTTCTAATCAACGAAGATTTTTGAATGGTTCACAAGTTTTTCATATATCAAGTGTTAGTTATCAAAAACATTTTCAAAATCGTTTTCAATCACAAGTCGAACCTGGTTTTCCAAAACAACATTTTGAGAAGTCAAATGTCAATGCAAAGAGAAATGTGAACTTTAAACCTACACAACCTCATTTTCCCAATCCATCTTTGAAAAAGCCATGTAAAGTTTCGTTTTCAAAAAGAACATGCAATGTCAAAAACATTTATCACTGGTTGGAAGGGAAATGCAAAGTTTATCAAATTAGGAAGTTTTCACAAGAAGAAATCAAGGTTGCATATGAAAGTTACTTGAATGAGTCTTCTTATGGAAGTTCATCATCTAAAAGTGAAAGTTGATGCAAACAAAACTGAGAAGGTTAAAGGGAAAATCAGTGTTCATTCTAAAGCAAAGAGTGATTTCATATCAATACCCTTTTCTTATGAAATGGACTTAATTAATAGTTTGAAATCAGAAGTTTGTAATTAGGTTATAGGATCTTGATTTCATCATACATTTTTCTCTAATAACCAAGGACCCAAACAGCCTTGGGGACCTAAATTCTTTCATTGATTACATGTTTTGTGTGACAAGAAATATGATGACAAATAGTACATTAATAGTGGTTGCTTTCGTCACATAACTGATCGGAAGGAAAACTTGTGATACTATTGAAGTCGTGATAATGCTAGAGTTGTGAAGTTTGGCAACAATCACAAATGTTACCTCAAAGGTTATGGTAAGCAAGGAATGGCAAGTTCACTGTTAACAGGGTTGCATATGTCGAATGTGTACAACATAACCTGATTAGTGTTTCGCAACTCATTATAGGCACTAGTAATCAGGTTGTTTTTGATGAAGAAGGAAGTGTCATTTCCGATAAAGAAACAAAAGAAGTTCTTCTCAAGTCAAAACGAAAAGGTGATATCTTTACCCTGGAAATCAAACCTATAACTGGGGTTCTCTCTGTATGTTTAGTTTCGAAAGATTCATTTGACATTAGCTGACTCTCTCATCTAAATTTTCGAAATCTTAACAAACTGGTGGTAAATGACCTTGTTCGTGGTTTGCTCGTATTAAAATTTGAGAATGATACTTTATTTGCAGGTTGCGAATAGGGGAAGTAACATAGTAAAGCTCATCTGGTTGTCATTAGTTTGAAGATTGTTGAACCTTTGGAACTTATTCACATTGACTTTTATGGGCCTTCGACTGTTGAAACTCTCAACAAGACAATGTACATATTAGTCATTGTTGATGATTTTTCTAGGTTTACTTGGGTACATTTTCTACGATTGAGGTTGGAAAAAACTCAAGCGATGATCGATTTCATCAAGCATATTGAAATAAGTTTGAAGAAAAAGGTTCGAAAGATCAAGAGTGATAATGGCTCAGAGTTCAAGAATATGATTGTTGAATCATTCTTAACTGACAAAGGAATTTCACATAACTTTTCATCTCCTTACAAACCTCAATAAAAAGGTGTTGTTGAAGGAGGGACCGATCTCTTTGCGAAGTGGCTAGAAAAATGCTTACATTTACGAACCTTCCATAGTTTCTTTGGGCTGAAGTAGTTTTGACGGCTTGTTTTACTCAAAAACGGTCTTCTATTTATCGTTGATTTAGTATCAGCCTTTATAAAAATCATTGACAACAGGAAACCAAATGTTAAATTTTTCCATGTTTTTGGTTGCAGATGTTTCATTATGAATCTCAAAGATAATCTTTCGAAGTTTCAGTCAAAAGCCGATGAATGAATATTCTTGGGCTACTCTCATAATTTTGTTGCTTACAGGGTGTTAAACAAACGAACCAGGAAAATAGAAGAAACTTTTAATCTTACATTTTTTGATTACTATGTTAAAAGACTCAAAAAATGTTTTGAACAAAAACCAATTATTAAGTAATTAACTGATGAATCTCAAATTTTGAATTCATTCGATTTTGATTATGATTTAATTTTTTGTGTTCCTTATAGGGCTATTGATGTAGAAATCAATGCTGATGATAATTGTGTCCCTGAAGCATTGAAGCATACTGATGATTCGACAATCACACAGGATGTTGTTGATATGAGCTCAACAACCAATTCCATAATGAATAACAGTTTGCTTGAAACTCCTAATGCTCAAGTGGAGGGGGAACACTTGAGTTCGACTAATATGGTTGAGGGGGAGCATACTTTCGAGGGGGAGGGGGGGCAAGGACAATTGAATGTGGATGTTGAGGGGAAGCATCCTAATAATGATCCAAATGTTGAGGGGGAGAAAATTGAATCTCACATGAACAATTCGAATTCACAAAATGAAATTTTTCATGATACAACTGATCAAGTGTCTGTTGCAGGTGATGGTTCCGAAACTGATGAAACATTTGAAGATGCTCCATTAGAATTTGATCTTGCATATCAACCAATGGATAAATGGACACGAAGTCATCCAAATGAACAAATTCTTGGTGATCCTCAAGTTGGAGTCTTGACGAGAGCTCAACTACGTGCGAAGAATGAGGTATTAAATGCTAATCAAGAATTTTGCATGTTCAATGTGTTTATTTCTATAAACAAACCAAAATTAGTCAAGACTGTTATGGAAGATCCTGATTGGATTGTATCCATGCAATCTGAATTGGATTCTCAGTTATAGGCTTAAAATGGATTTTCAAAAATAAAACTGATAAAGAAGGAAACATTGTTCAAAATAAGACTAGGATGGTAGTTAAAGGATATTCGCAACAAGAAGGTATGATTATCTAAAAACCTTTGCCCCTATCGCAAGACTCGAGGCTGTTCAAATCTTTTCAGCATATGCAGCACACAAGGATTTCGACGTCTATCAAATGGATGTAAAGTGTGATTTTCTTAATGGAGTGCTAGAAGAAATGGTGTATGTCGAGCAATCCTCAGGTTTTATTAATTCCCATTATCCTGATCATTGTTATGTCTTAGACAAGGCTGTTTATGGACATAAGCAAGCTCCACGAGCCTGATATGCCACTCTTACTAATTTCTTAAAATCATCGAAATTTAAACAATGATTAATTGATCCCACTCTCTTTTGAAAGAAAGTTGGGGATCATCTCATGCTTGTTCAAATTTATGTTGATGATATTATTTTTGGCTCTATTGATTCTAATATGTCGAAAGAATTTGAGAATACGATGAAAAGCCAGTTTGAGATGAGCATGATGGGCAAAATAAATAACTTTCTGGGGTTAAACATTCGTCAAAGTAGAGATGAAATTTTGCTCGAACTCTGCTTAAAAAAATTGGAATGATGAATAGCTCAAAGTTGAGAGTACCGATGACAGTTGTAACAAGACTTGTTCCTTCGTTAGATAAACCAGTTGTTGATCTCACTTTATACCGAAGCATGATAGGTTCATTACTATACCTAACAACAAGTCGACCTAATATTATGTTCGTTGTGTGCAATTGTGCTAGGTACCAATCGAATCCTCGAGAACCTCATCTAACTGCTGTAAAGAACATTTTTCATTATCTCAAAGACACAGTTTTGTTAGGATTGTTGTATCCTTCGAAAACATGATTTTTCATTCAAACATTTTCAGATGTTGACTTGGGTGGTTGTCAACTTGATCGTAAAAGCACAAGTGGACGATGTCAACTTTTGGATGGGAAGCTTATTAGCTGGCAATCGAAAAAGCAAACATATGTTTCGATTTCTACAACAGAAGCCGAATATGTTGCTGCTGCAGCTTGCACTTCTCAAATCATATGGATTTAAAGTCAACTACGTGATTATGCAATCAACATGAAGAAAATTTTGTTGTATTGTGACTCACAAAGTGCTATACGCATATGTCATAACCTTGTGCAACATTCAAAAACAAAACAAATCGCACTTCGCTGTCACTTTATAAAATATCATGTTGAACATGACAACATACAAGTTTACTTTTTAAAGAAAACTGATCAGCTTGCTAATTTCTTTACAAAACCATTGGATGAAAATAATTTTCTTAGAAATTTATCAGGTTTCGACATGCTAGATGTGAATGCTGTTATTGGTATGCATTCGTCATAAAGACAAGCGATGTTGATCTATCACTGCTCCATTAAAAGATTATTGCTTACCATTCAAAGTTCAACACGCTTCGCTTTCGAAATTCCTCTGATTGATTTCGCAAACACTTCCCTACATCATTTCTATCATCGATACTTTCATTCAATATGTCGACACTTTACATTACGCATGTCTGGTATAGTTTTCTTTCTTTGCTTGTTCTTTTTAATTTAGAAATCAAAAACATCAAAAAGATTTTCTTATTGTTCTTTTTAATTCTAAAATCAAAAACATCAAAAAGATTTTCTTATTTTAGTATTTTTCATTCAAAAATCAAAAATATCAAATATATTTTATTATTTTTGTTGTTTTCACTCAAAAATCAAAAAACCAAATATATTTTTTCTAATTTGTTATGTTAACATGTGTGTGAGGCATTCTAACGAAGATCTATAGTGGAACATGTTTTGCGGTTCTAGGGAAGGTAAAAATTTGACACTTTGCACTAGTTACGCGTCCCTAGAAGCATGCTGCAGCATGTCGACCCAAGCCTCCATGACTCAATTTGTTTCAAAGCCTTAATGGATTTCTCATAACGAGGATTTCTTCCCAACTATGCTATATTCACATTAGTCCCTGAGCTACCTTACCCTTCTCAAATGAGTTAAAAGTTTCCTGCTTGGTCCACTATTTGTAGAGGTAATTTCGATTCTCGAACCAATCTTTTTCATCAAATGTTCTTACATGTTCACACACAATGACACATGCCTAAGACACCTCTGGTCAAACCAACCAAGTTATAGGTATGTCAAAAATATGTGTTTATGATCTGGATTCATGAGACCATGATCAAGGTGAAACCCAAAATTTTGAAATCTTTAAGGAATTGATGGGGACTTTTGTTCCAAAATGTACGAAACATTTGTTTTAGTACCTCCTTTCGATATTCAAAGTCGTAATATTTCTTTTTGCGTGCTTTTGCTAAAATCTTCGAAACCCACGACATTTTTATCCAACAAGATCCAGGAAAAAAAATTTGGAATATGATTTTCATCTGAATATCAGTTCGATACATTGTTTCTTGAAATTTTTTCCAAAAGCCAACTTGCCACTAACTACACTGGTCAAATAAGTAATTTTGTTTACAATCTTTTGCAGTTATGTTAAGTTGTGAATTATAAAAAAATTCAACCAACCCACGAAGCACGTGAAAGGAATCCCTTTCGATACTCCTCTATGCGTATTGGATTGTAATTCACGGGAAACTATACAAGTTGCTCGATATCTATCTTGATGTAGAATGCAGTGATCTTTGCCCGAGGTCTAACTACATCTATGTAAATTTATAATTGACATCACGGAACCAAGTTTTATTTTGTTTGCTTCTTATCTTATTTTTTTGTAACACATATGCAGTCACAAAATCCTTGAGGTTCTGAGTAATACCAACTCATACATAATTTCACAAAATCTAGCATACAACTTCGCTTCTCAACCAAAAAGCGAAATAGCCCAGCCTTCATGTCTAAGGGTTACTGACGGTTCTTATTCCATTGGGTTAGGTGAACAGCCTGTTGGATGTGACATTTTGGTTGTCGTGCGGTTTTCAAGGAAAAAGTGTCAATCACTTTTCAGACGTGGTTATTTTTACGGCTACTGGTCCGATTTTCAAGGAGCCACGGAGATTCCATTCAATTTCTTAACCGCTTCAAATTCAAATTGGGGTTTACGTATAAAAGGGTTTTGGGTTATACTGTTCCAACTTTATGCGATCAAAATTTCCTTAAATATTTCTTACCCTTTACGATTTTCTCAAAAGTTCTTTCAAAAACCATAATAATGGTAGATGTTGATCTATCTCAAACCATAGATGAAAACACTTCTCAACCACTAATGAAAATTCAAAGCAAAAATTACCAAGTTCAACTGGATATTACTCTGTATGCTGAAGGTTTATAGATGTTCACCGTTGCTTTGAATAACCATGTTCTATCTACGATGATGTTTTCTTCCTTTTCTATGCCAATGTACTGGTTATCTCTTGCTGGTTCAACTGCG
The DNA here is from genome assembly GCF_052625555.1 of Lactuca saligna. Taxonomy (NCBI): domain Eukaryota; kingdom Viridiplantae; phylum Streptophyta; class Magnoliopsida; order Asterales; family Asteraceae; genus Lactuca; species Lactuca saligna. Next base: position 56,111,464 of record NC_136420.1, on the reverse strand, counting down.
GTATACAGAAATACGATTATTGTGGTTACTTTTTAGTTGATAAATGACAAGAAATTCAAGTTAACCAAGAAGTTGTTTGCACATATCTTGAATATTTCTAATGTCGAACCTTTCTATGAGGTATCCTTTGAACATGTCATTCACATGTTTAATGAGATAGGACATCAACTGATTCTGAGAAGGATAAGTGATGTCAAGAAGTCTTCTATACCTTGCATATGGATTTTTTTTGGATTTTTCTACGATGACTGACGGGTCAAACTGTTGGTTTGGATATGGCTAAATTGGAAATTTATGCCATGATAGCTAGTCTCTATTATGTTTTGCAGGTTGACTACACAGCTCAGTTTTGGGAGGAATTTGTTTAGAGTAATGGTAATTTAAATGTCATGAATGGGATATTTCGCGCATGTTATTGGCATCTGATATTGTAGTATGCTTATGAAAAGGAAGAAATTGTTGTTTCTAATGATAAACAGATGGCTAAATTTTCATTGTATCAACATCCGAAGATAGTGGAGGATGATCCTGATCTATTCCAGACACTTGCATGCATTCCAGATGCCATCATTCCTTTGCTTAAAGTTGGATTTTTTTTTACCAAAGGGTACCAGTGTTCCATCGTAAAAGAGAAAAAGGTTCCAAGAAATAGGCTTCGAAACCTATCCATGAGCCCATGGAAAAAGTTGTCATGGTTACACCAAAGAAATCAATTTAGTCTGATCCATCTCTAACGAAAGTTGCTAAGACAATAATCGAAGAAATTTCTCCATAACCCAAGGATACAATGCCTTAAATATCTGGTGTATTGAAACGTTTAAAGAAGATGGGTCATCGACCTCGTCATTCACCGGACAGGTCAAGCAGTTTTTCTCCTAAAGGTGGTCCTCATCTAAATATCACTCGTAGGCCACAACTTAATCGCAATGGAGTTATAATTTGCAAAATTCCAATTCTTGTATCTCCTGCATCTAAAAAGTGAAGAGTTGAAGATATGGCGAAATGTATATCTAAGAAAAAGTGAAAGGAGGTTGAAGAAGTTGTTCCTGAGTCCATTCTTGAAGGAAGTGGTAAGTATCCAACACAACCTCATGATAGTGATATGAATGTTCCATCACCAACGAGGGGCTCTCAAATCAAGTCGAATCTCGAGGACACTGGAGGTCCTGGTGGCTCTGTGAAAACATCTCATGTGGACACAACCACTAGTCAATGTGATCATTCGAAGATGTAAACTCCTGCGAAGACTGATGTCATACCACCCAAAGTTTCGTTTACCGAATCAGTTACTGAGAAGGTTAGAACTTCAAGCATCACTAAGAACATATCTAATATGGACGCAAATGTCAATATGGGTGAAGGGGTGTCAATCAACGAATCTCAAGGTACTTCGACTATTATCATTTCATCTTCATTCGAAACATCTACCATTGACACCACTTTTTCTCTACCACCATTCCATACTTCTATTTCCACTACTTTACCTCAATCTACACAATCACCAACCTTTTAACACATTCTTAATCAACCCATCACTTCGTTATTCCCATCACAATCCACCGAAGGTCCAAAAATAGTTCAGGAAGATGAAACCACTGACGATGGTGAATTTATGGGTTCTTTTGCTGATATTGAATTTGATCCAGAAGAGGAGAACATTCCCGAACACATGTTGATGTCTGGGAAACAATTCAAAATTCTCAACAAGAAGCTTAATTTGTTATTGCAGCTTCAAGCTGATGCATGGGGTCGAAATTATGTGTCTGGAATCGAAGTTGATGGGATGCTCAAGGATCAAGAGCTTTGTTTAAGAAATAAATTGGATCTGATGGACAGGAACAATGAGAATCGTGTCGAGGCTCAATCTTTTACCTTCAATGGTTCACTTAAGGATTTGCAAGCTGTTGCAAAAGAAAGGAACATCTTGTTTATTCAAGATGTTAAAAAGTTTCATGAGGATGTTAATTAAAAGATTAAGGAACTAAGCATCGATATGGACAAGGAAGTGGCAGCTATTACCAATGATTACTCTTCTCTTCACACCAAAGTTGATATTATTGTCGATGCTATTACCAATATGGTCAAGGGATATTAGTTATTACTCCAAAAAGTTGATAAGAAAATTGAACATGATGGTCAAAGTTTGACGAAAATTGATGAGACGTTGAACAATCTTAGGAGTTAATTTCAAAGATTGGTTCTTCATCTACTTCGTTGCTCGCTCTAGAATCTTTGTCTCCGAAATTTTAATATTTGGAGTCTACATTAAAGTCTGAGTTATCTCCTCTAGCGAAGCTCATTAATACGATGCCAACAGATGCCCCACCTGTTCACATAGGGGTGCAAAGGGGAGAAGGAGTTAGTGTTCGAAAGAGCATGGGTTCAAAGTTCAGCATGGGAGGTATTGGTACGAAAGGAGATGAAGACGTGAATGTTGTTGGGAAATTCATTTCGACTCAAATTCTAACTTCGTTACCAAAAACATCGTTAAATTTTCCTCAACAACAACAACAACAAAGCCCATATTGAAAGGAGTTGTTATTGGTGCTAGAGTTGGAGGTTCAAGTTTCTCAAATCCACCTCCTTTAACAGAAGAATTGAAGAATAAAGGAAAAAGTATCTCTATAGAACCTTCTGCCAAAGAAAAGAAGGTTGAAATAGAAAAGGAAATGGAAAGGCAAAGGCAAATTCAAAGTACACTTCGTCAAAGAGCCAATGACCCTCCTAGTATTGACAAGGGAGATCCTTCAAAGCACTATTGTTATGAGAATATAGAAGCGTTGGTGGGTACTGAAGAAATGCATGAATTTGAAAAGGTTCCAAAGAAGAACTTTTCCACAGAAAATATTGATTTCAACCAGTTGGACTTTCTTGTTCACAAGATGATGTTCTTGACTTCTCATTATCAAATTGCTGATAAATTTGACAGAGAAGAATTCAAAAGAATGAAGTTTTGATCTCACGTTATTCTGGGAAAGAGGGAAGAAGAAATCTGGTCGTTGGTCAAGATAGTTCGACTTCTCAACATCTCCAAGGATGTTTTTGTTCGAAGGAGTGTTGCAAAATTATCAGTTTCATGTTTTTAGAGCAAATAACGTTGCTTTTGAATTTTCGGTGGCTGACTTTCCTCTAATGAATCTTCGTGAATTGATCCGTGTTGCCAGAACTTTAAAGGGAACTGATGTATCGAAGCTTCAGTTAACAAACAAAGAAGATTTTTTGATCGGATGTTGAGTTAACTTTGGCTGTTGGCAAACAAATCACACTGCCTCAATATTTATTGAAGAGTCAAGCATATTTGAAATCTTATGTTGATGCTGAAATTTGTTTGAATCCCCTAGGAGTAGTATTTGTAGGGAAGAACAAGAAAGGAAAGAATACTAAGTTCTTGTTTGAAGCCTGTGATGTCGAAAGATATACAACTTCTCACTATACAAATTTAATTATTCGTATGAATAGTTGTAGGAAAAACAATGATGCTGACAAGGCAGAAGTTAAGAAGATAATCAATTGGTATTTAGAGATACGATGGGTGATTCGTCAAGCTGGTCAGATGTTTCTGACTTACATTCGACACCTCTCGCAAAGGGGAGAATGTTGAGTTCATCAGTGTTGTGAGGTATCGAAGTATGTATGAGTCATTGTATGTTTCGAAGTATGTTTGTATGTTGATTATTATAAGGGCATTTTGTATCGGAGCTTAAGTATCTTAGTCCCTTATATTTTTGTATGCTTTTCTTATCCGTATATATATGGGATGAATACTAGAGTTAGGGAGTAGCTTTAGCATTCGAATTGTACTCTCTGAATGTTCTCTGTATTCCTAAAATCGTAATTGAGCCAACCATATTATATTTAGATACTGTTTTATTAATTCTTTCTTAACTCTGATCTTGTATTATAAACTCGATTAACTCACCACTACACATGCTAGTATGGTGATATCTGTAAAGATGATATGTGATGTAAAATGTTATAACTTGTAACTATTAATTTGCATGTTGACATAAGAAGAACTTGTGAAGTAATATGTTAGAAAAAAGATGTTAATAAATATGTATGATTACTTAGGGATGTCAAATATGTAATTCCTTAAAAGATGAATTAATAATAAATTAATTAAAATGGGAATACACTAGTGGAGCGAAGGGTATTCTTGGCTCCATGAGGAAAGACAATTAGGGTTGTCTCATTGGCAAAGACAACTAGTGTTGTCTCTACGAAGAAAGGTAATAGGTGTTGGTTCAATGAGGAATCCAATAGGTTTCAGCTCAACGAGGATAGCCAGTTAAGGATGACTCTATGAGGAAAGTTAGCTAATGTTGGATCTACGATGAAATCCAATCAGATGGTTATTCTAGGCAATCATTCTAACACATGGTTCACTTAAGGATTGGTGAAATGGAGTGATGTTGGTTCTACGAGAAAATACGGTGTAGACATCACATGAGATTTGGGAGGTGTAACGTAGCGGATTTGGCACCGCTTGGATTGAACCTTAACGACAACGCGTGTGTAACATCCAAAATTTTAAAAGGTTAAATATGGAAATAAAACATTAATTTTGAAGACCAACTCATCGAGTTTAAGGAAGAAACTAGACGTGTTGGAAAGTTAGGACGCGCATTTCGGAAGACCAACTTGACGAGTTGGGGAGGATCAACTCGACGAGTGGAACAGGGTTTTAGGAACCCTCAATTTGGGACTTTGTACCCTATTTAAACACCTTATGCATTAGAATCTTGTCTCATTTCCAACCTCCACTATTCTAACCCTAGTTTTCGAAACACTAATGCCTTGTGTGAGCTTGTGAGTCATTTTTGAGAGGAATCTTGTGTATTGAAGCTTGTGGAAAGAGAATCTTGAGGGCCCAAGAGGAAGCTTTTAGATCCAGAAACTTCATTCCATTTGTAGCATTTTCGGGTGAGGAAGTCTCAAACTTTGTTAATAATCTCTTAGATCTCTTCGTTATCACTTTATTTGGGTTCTTGGTCCAAGTAGCATGACCCTTGGTAAAGTGATGTCCCAAGTGTGTATACTTTCAGATCTAGAGCCTTGAAGGGCTTTCATGGGATAAAGGTGCAAACTGTATGGCCATTGAAGCCCCATGTAGGCTTTTGGGCATCATTTTGGACTTTTAAGCCCCAAAAGGCTATGCATGGAGGAAAAGTTGTAGACTTTACATGTTCATGTAGTGACTAGGGTCCAAATCTCAGTTTGTATGCCTTAGTTTGAAGTATTAAAGGCTTATGGAGCAATATCTAGGTCTTATTGTGTTAGGGTTTGAGCTAAAATCAGTTAAGGGAGGGTATTAATGGGTAAAGCGGGAAACTTTACCCTTAAAAGGACATTTTTAGTGTGTTTATGAAACACGGAGCTTAGATCCGAACGGAAGGGGCTTGAACCATTAAGAAAGGCTTAATAGACTAAAGAACTCGACGAGTTGGGTCAATTTTTCCTGATCCTGGAAAAGGTAGAACTCGACGAGTCCGAGGGAGGACTCAATGAGTTGAGTCGTTTTGTCACGATTATGAAAAGCATGGAAACTCGACGAGTTAGAAGGTGACTCAATGAGTTGGGTCACCTCGTAGTGTTGACTTTGACTTTGACCTTGACTTGACCTTGGGAGGGTTATGAAGTATGGAATGGATTGAAAAGGGTAAGGCCCATTAGAAGGGTTGGGCCCAATTTAGAAATTAGACTATTGGTGGGCCATGGATGGGCTTGGGAAGCCTACCTAATATTGGGCCTTTCATGTTATGGTTTTGGGCTTTGGGTGTTGAACAAATTAGATGAGGAATAAAATGGTCAATTTACCCTCAGAAGGATTATTAGTTTTAACTAAGTGTTATTTTGGTAATGACAGCTCGTGGAGTAATCGGAGCAACGATTAGAGATTCCTCCTCATCGTTAGATTCTACATTTAGATTTGTGAGGTGAGCTTTCTTCTTTAGGAACGGGTCAAAGGCACTAATTTTGGCCTGTTTATGTATGTTATTATGTTCCAGACTAAGGTCTGATGTCCGACGGTGCCTTTGGAATGTTTGTATGCTTGATGTCTTTGTGATTCTTTCATATGCATGTTTTATATGTTTCCAAACTTTGTTCCGATGTTGGGAAAAGCCCAAGGAATGTTTGTATGCTTCAAGATTTCTGTCAAGTGTCAGACGTGGCCCTAGGAATGTCTATATGTATTATTCTGAACTAAGGTTCGATGTCAGGTGGCACCCAATGAAGGAATGCATGTTTAGTTATACTTGTTGTCTTTTTGATACTTGTATGTGCCTTGTAGGGAGGTGAGTGTTGGCAAGGTCTCGTATCTCATCACTAGTTGAGAGTGGATGGGGTTTCACATCTCATCATTAGCAGAGTATGGAGGGGCTCGTCTTAGGTGAGGCCTTAGGACTGCAATATATATTATTATGTATGATTCCTTATGTGCTAGCATGATTATATGTTATTGTATGTATGTGTATAGCGAGCGGGGCCGACAGACAGGCGGGGCATGGAAGAAACATATTTGTATACCGAGTGGGGCTTAATGCCAGACTTTGTCTGATGCTAGGCGCAGGGGGGGACAGTTTATGTGATTATGTGTATGTATGTGGTAGTATGTGGAGGCTCACTAAGCTTCGTGCTTACAGTTTTTAGATTTGGTTTTAGGTACTTTCGGTAGCAAAGGAAAGAGCTTGAGATGAGTGTAGTGCACACACCATTTATTTATCCTGGGATGTTTTACTCTGATATGTTGTCATGTGTTTTTATATGATACTTTGATTTGATACGATGACTTATGTTTTTGGATGAAATGATTTTGATAATTGTGGTTTATTTAATAATTAAAAATGAAATTTTTAGACTGTATTTTTGGGATGGTATAGTATGTACTAGTAGTATATGCAACGTTGGAGTAGCAAACACAACGAACCGGGAGTAATGTTTCGGAAGAGAATCATGACTCACTTAGTGCATTGGGTCGTTCCAGTCAAGTTAGTATTGAATGGGATACTTGCCTTCGGGTTATTGATGATTATATAGACCCATGAATAGGAAGTACATAATAACAATTATAAAGATGATTAAGGGAGAGTAATTGTTGATGATGGAAATGAAGATTAATATTATCTCATAATATTATAGCGGTGTATAAAGTAATAACTAGTTAGAAACTTGAATAATAAATGTAACTAAAAGGCTCTAATGTTGAATTATACTAATGAGAATTATTATGATGTATGTGTTGTAAGTGATGTAAGTGATGTATGTGATGTATGTGATGTACCTAGTGTATGTGATGTGAGTAATATATGAGATGACATGTCATGTTATGTGAGTATTTGAATGCATGCTTATATGATGTCTAGCCTCACCCATTTGGGATATGTGCATCCCATAACATTGTACTATGATTAACTCACTTAGCATATACTGACACTTGTTTCTTTGCTTGTTATGTGTGTTGCATTGGAATAGGTAGTGTGATATGATGCTTGGAGAGGATGAAGACATTTTTGGGGTAGTTACATTTGTAACTCCTGTAGATCCGTACTAGTCAATTTACAGACTATAAGCATCAAAAATGACTTTTTGATGGAAGATTATTTAGAAGGATTAATCTTAACTAAGTTATAGTATATGTTACAAGGATTCCATACATATAAAGAATGCCGAAATTCGAGTTATAACAAAGAAGTTATGACATGTCGAAGTTTCTCGACAGAACTGGCACGACACAGCGTGACGTAAATAGTGAATTTACGTTAGAGCGGTATTTGGCCTTAGCGATCTAAATGAAAGTCGTAGAATACGTTAAACCGAGAGCGTGCATGAAAAGAACGCCCAAATCTGACTTCGTATGAGGAATTTATGATTTTTCGAAGTTTTGGCTTAATAGTGTACAGCCCGAAGTTCGAATATGAGATCACGTGATATTTAGCCGAAATAATCTAACTGAGAATTGAAGATCTCATCGATTGTTGTTTAACGGTGAAAAGACGGACGAAAACGGACGATAGATAAAGAAGTTATGAGTTTATAACGGATTTTTCCTGTCCTGACCTACTAAAAATAATATAATAAAAATTAAATTCAAAATTAGCCGATGAAGTCAAAATGAAAGTTGTAGATATTGTTTTTACCTACGCGTCGATATAAAGAACATCAAAAATGGAGTTCATATGCGAAAGTTATGAATTTATGAAGTTCGGGACGCGAAACCCCCAAATTCTCAGGGTTCACGACGGGAATACAGTGTTCACGACGTGAACTGACTTTTGACGCCTTCTGGAGCCTCCAGAGCAAGTGGACGAATGACGAACGCATTGACCTACTGTGCTCACGACGTGAGTACAGAAAATGGCCTTATAAATAGAATTGAAGGAGCAGCCGGCCATGATTGCAAATTCACTCTTCTATCACCCATATTACCTCGATTTACGTGCAAACAAGCACCCCTGAAGCCCCGATATCATCCTGAGACCCAAAGCAAGTCCTGAAGCCCAAAGATCCCGAGAAGTGAAATTCCCGAGCCGAAGCTCTGCCTGCGAGAAGCCGGTTTTTGTGAAGATCTACCGAATAACACTACTTTTACAAGCCGTAGTGTTGTCCAAGCATCGTCTAATCAAGTGAGTGTGTAGTTACTTTCTTCTAACACATATACATGAAGTATTTGTTATGAAATACATGTTATGTGTTTATATATTGTTTGGTTATTTGACAAGGATGTTGGATGAATGTTTTATACAAGATTGTATATGATTTAAACTACATATGTAATTTATATCTACAAATATATTGGGTAGAACATGGGTAGATGGTATAGTTGGTGTGTGATGAGAGATGGTATGATTAAACCCTGGCAACGATGTGACTTCGTGCCTGTTAAAGTAAACCTTGGCGACTATGGAGTTAGCGCATGTTAAAGTAAACCTTGGCGACTATGGAGTTAGCGCATGTTGAGTAAACCTTGGCGACTATGGAGTTAGCGTTTGTTGAGTGAACCTTGGTGACTATGGAGTTAGTGCCTGATAGCTATGGATTTAGTACCTAATAGATAACCTTTGGCAGCAATGGACTTCGTGCCAATTCCTTAGGTAAATCCTTAGGAATGAATGAAGGAAGGATAGTCGATTTTTAGGGTAAAACCTTAAGAAATAAAGAAGATAATGGGGATGGTTAATTGGGTTGATTGTTTGATGATTGAATATAATAAATATATTATTGTGGGTTGAAAATCCTATATGCTCACCAGGCTCCCAAGCCTGACCCACTTAGTTTTCTTTGCATTAAAGGTAATGGCACAAGAGTATAAGTTGGTGGACTTGACTAGAGATTTTGGATTATAGATCAGTAGTTATAAATAACTGTTGTAAGGTCTATTTTATACTGTTTATGCTTTTGGTCTATTTCGGAACATAACATCCCGAGATTTTGTTATTTACTGAAAATACATTTCTTTAAAGAAATGATCTGATAAATTCTTATCACATTTTGTTTTGGGAACAAATTCCGTAAATGTTTTCTGTAAACGATTACTCTGATTTTAAAACAAAGCATAAACAAATCGGTCTTTTCTAGCGTGAAAATGGGGATGTCACAACATTAGTATAATTTATCGATTTTATGAACTTTAATTTTGATGAAGTTTGTTTTTGTGAAGGTTTGTATCGATCGGATACACTTCTAGCATAAAGAACAAAAGCAAACTAATCTAAACAAATAAAGAATAGAAACTAAAGAACAAAATATATTCTCTAAATTGTTCTTTCACCAAGAAAGAGTTGGTTTTCACTAAGAAAATGAGTTTGTCACAAGGACTATCACAAAGATGATCAACAACACCAAGTTGTAGGGATACATTACGGTTTCACCTTAATGTAGAATATATACTAGTATATACAAATATATCCCTTGATAGAAGGGATTATATCTTATCTATACTAAGAACTGATCCTCATCACAAGGATATCAGATCTGCTCTCTAATCTATACTTATCTATATCATTACGTAATATATAAAAGTTTACATAGAATAATGATACTAAGAACTGATGTTGATGCACTTGATATGATAGCGCTCGTTGTTATTTTGTAACACCCGAAATTAGAAAGACCAATAAAGGAAAGGAAAACTATAAGTTAAAGGTCGACTCGTCGAGTCCAGGGAGGAACTCGACAAGTTAGAGCGGGATCCAGGTGTAGAATAAGTGACCGACTAGGTGAGTCTGGTCTGAATGAGAAAAACCCTAATCCGGGGGTTTGCACCCTATTTAAGGAACATTACACCCATTCCCCAGCCTCTTTACTCTTCTTTGAGATTCAGAAGCCCTAGAATCGTGAGTGTGGGCCTTTGGAAGCAAATTGGGGCATTGTTAAGTGTTTTGTGAAGAAATCTTGAAGATCAAGAAGCTTGGACCAAGGAGGTTCGTGGAGATTCGGATTCCTTTTCAGTAGGAGGACGTTTTGGAGGTAATGAATCGTTATCCTTGGCTTTAACCTTTCTAGATCCATCTTTCATGGAGTTTTAGGGTTTCTTTGAGAGTATGTGATGAGAAATTGGTTCACAAGTTAGATCTGGAGTTGAAACTCCAGATCTGAGCTCTATATGGATCATAGATGCAGAAAGCCCTGTTAGTTGTTATGCAAAAGCCATTCCCCATGAGTTAAGTTCCTTTCTAGCTTGGTTTTTGGCATTAGGGGTCAAGAAGCATGTAAAGGTAGCAACTTTATGTCGCTAATGGACTCTAGAAACCCAGATTTTTGGTTTGGAGCAATGGATGGGAATGCACGTATGGACTCGGCGAGTCTAGGAGATGACTCAGCGAGTCGGGCTAGATATCAGACTTAGAGTTGTGTAGAAACTCAGCAAGTCACATAGGTGGACTCGCCGAGTTGGATGAATTTAGGCAGCAACACGATGAGTTGGAAGAACAACTCAGCGAGTCTGTTGAAGATTGTCTTGGACTCGGCGAGTCTGTTATTAGACTCGGCGAGTCAAGTTGCGAAACCCCAGACCCTTCAAGTTAAGACTCGGATCAGTGATTTGAGTGGGAACTCAACGAGTTGGGCAGGTCAGGACTCAGAAATCGGTAGACTCGGTGAGTCAGGGGCTGACTCGGCGAGTCGAGTCGCGAATGAAAGGATTCTTAGCTAATGAACTCAGTGAGTCAGTAGGCAGAATCGGCATGTAGGGTTGACCTGGAAGGTTGACTTTGACCAGAGTTGACATAGTTGACTTTTGGAGATCATTTAAGCTAAGTGATATATGTTTTGATATTGGTAGCTCGGGGAGCGGTTCAGGGAATTGTCGGTCAGCATCTAGAGGGGTTACCAGCAAGTTCAGCAATACCAGGTGAGCTTCCCTCCAGTAGGAACAAGTCTAAGGCCACAATGTCGGCCCGTTTAGCTAGTAGTAGTTTTCGGACATCGGTCCGATGCACTAGTTAGTATGTTTGATGCCTTTGTGGCTCAGACAAGATTTATGTGTTATGTGTTCCGGGCTACGACCCGATGCAGTATGCAGTATGTGTGTTCATGCTAGTTGATATGTTTATGTTATGCTATGTTCAGTCAGCTTCCGGACTTTGGTCCGATGCAGGGGGCAAGGCCCCAGTTAGTTCGTACTTCGGTCCGATGCAGGGGACAAGGTCCCAGTCAGTTAGTCTGGACCTCGTTCCGATGCAGGGGACAAGATCCTAGTTAGTTCCGGACTTCGGTCCGATGCAGGGGGCAAGGCCCCAGTAAGTCCAGACCTCGGTCCGATGCAGTGGGCAAGGCCCAATATGTGCTTTATATGTGATTGTATAGTATGTGGTAGTTTGGGGGAGCTCACTAAGCTTCGTGCTTACGGTTTCAGTTTTTGGTTTCACGTACTCAGTTTCAAAAGAGGAGCTCGGAGGGATTGCAGTGCACACACCATAGTTAGACAACCTAGGATGTTTTACTCTGATTATGAGATTATGCTTTGAATTAATAATTCATAAATTTTATTATGACTTACGATACGGTTTTTATAAATATGGTTTTAGTAATGTTTTAAACAAAATTTGAAGTCGTGACTTTTGGGTCGTTACATATTTTGACGTTGATGCTGACAGATAACGTATGCAGCGTTTGACTCATCCGATCATAAGGCGTGACCTTACAATCTCCCTCTAACTAATGATGTCAAAACTAATCTTCTTCATAGTGATAAGAAGAACCATTGTAGAACTTTTCAACTTCTTTCAAGATCTTAGGCTTAACCAATCTGAATTCATCAATTTGAAGTTCATTCAGTCTTCTATTAAGATCCAAAGATATCAACACCCAATATCCTCTTTCTAGTTCAAAGTGATTAAGTCCTTCTAAGTGAATATGAAATAAATGTTCAGTTGGAGCAGAAATAAGATCATTAGTGCGTTGAAATTACATGTGATTTTGACTGTCAAGATAGAAAATTCCATGTTATTGTTCTCGAATGAACATGTATTGAACTATTTCAACACCTACTGATAGTTCTTTCTTGATATACCTAGTGCCATAAGGTGGAAGAAACTTGGTATTCTTGGATTGTCTGGGAGAACCTGTTCTTCTTGATGAGGATGGTCTAGATAGATCAGCTGATGGCACAAGGTTCAGCTTCTTGACTTTGATGAGTAGCTGTTGAATTGCCAATTTCACTTCCAAAGCATGAATACCCTTGAGTTTGTTAAGAATTTCTTGAATTTGCATCCACTCACTGTATTCAAATTTGACTAGCTCGTGAGTAAATACAACCTTAGTATACTAATATTCAGTCTTCTTCATGACCAAGTGAAGCTTCATTGACTCGTTTCTTGGTTTGGTGCATCTCACTTTGATAATGGGATCAGACTTTGTTCTTCGAGTCAGAACATCTCTAAACCTTTTTTTGTCAATTCGATCATTCAACTCTGAAACCTTGTGTTGTTTATCTACACTATTATTGAAGAGTTGGAATTTCTTGGGATGATCATTCATGCTTTGAACTTTAGCACTTCCATTAACGAAAGAAAGAGCTTGACCAAGTTTGGCAGATATACATTCTCCTTTTCTAGCTTATTTCTTGTTTCGGATAACAATATTGTTTTCTAACAATATCTCTCTTACTTTATCAATAGGTATATCCTATATTTAGGCCTATTCATTTAGATCAAAGATGAGCTCGCTCTTTTTGGAAGGAGGAGGTGCAGAAGCATCACCGGCATCAGAACTTCGAGCTTCAGCATCATGAGCTCCCCCCCCCTGAGGTAGAAGCCTTCCTTTTTTGAGGATTGAGCTAATCATTATCAGACGCAACATCACTATTAGTTCCTTGAGGAATCTCCCCTGAAACTAAGAATCATGGTAAATAACATTTATAGGAACAACATGAATATCAGCTTTTGGCATGAATCCAAGATCAAGAAACCCTTCGTAGTCATCGGTCTCTGATTGATCACCAGTGTTTGGAATGGGCTGACTATTACTTGCTGCATCAGTGTTTGGAAGCATTTGGAATGTCATCATCATAAAAAATATCATTTTGAAAGTCAACTTTATTTCTTCTAGATTCAGGTATCTTAGGTTGAGATGGAGTCGGTGCAATTACCACGATTTCTAATTGCTAATCAGGAAACCCTTGATTATTCCACCCTTTCTAGAAGCATCAGATAGGGGAGGAGAACCAAAATGTGCTGAAGGAGTTCTAGGAAGAGAAGTAGATGGTAGAAGAGGTGGTGTAGGATTTGATGATGGAAGTGGAGGTGGAGGTGGAGGAGGATTATCATCTGGAGAGTTTGGAGGAGATTCATCAATAACCATATCATTAGTATCATCATCACCTAAATCCATAAACCGCTTCATCTCAGCAACATCCTTTACAACTTTATACAATCTTCTTCCCAAATAATGAGTTATCTACACTAGTAGAGAAAGTTAAGAAAGTACAATTGTTTTTTTTAAAGGATTGGATTGGATTCCCCATGATAAACAATAACAATCTGAAGAGGTGTTGGCATCGGAGGAATATTCTTAGCTTGAGGAGAAGGAGACGTTGGTCTTGTAGATACCTCATCTTGGATTAGTGACTCAGTAGTAATCACTAAAGGTGGGGTTGATCCATGTTGTCCAACATCCCCTGTAGATGGAGTCGATAAATAAGTGGATGAGATTCGAATGTGGTTGTTCAACCTTGGAGGAGAGTCTATTCCCTAAATAAAGTCTTCTACATTGGTGATAGGTTCATCTACTTCAATCTCAACGTCTTTCTCTTGATCAGCCCCTTCATCATTAGGGTCTTCTTCATCACTATTTTCATCATTGTCTTCTTGAGAGTCAAAGAATTCAACCACATAAGGTTTTTCAATCAATTTTTTCATCTTTTTAGTAATAAGAAAAACATCTTCAGGTGGAGTGACATAAATAATCTTTGAGGAAAGGGCAGCAATTGGAATAATAATCCCATGACTTCCAACATTGCCTTCCTCATGATATAACATCAGTCCAAACCAACGGGGATAAGGAACATATACTGGTTTTTTGTTCCCAGTGATGCCATCAATCATCTAATAAAAAAAATTGAGAAAAATCCAGTCTTTTGTTTTACACAATAGAAAACAAAATCCTTTGCTCAAAGAGATTCAGTTGATCCAAACTCTTAGTCTTGTTTCCAAGACATTTTCCAATAACCAAGTTAAGTACTTCCATCCTACATCAAAACACCGACAAATAGTGTTTTTGTATGGATCACGAGTGATGCCCTGAAGTTCAAAATTAGACCCTAATTTTTCATGAACGGACTTGAGACTTTCTTCCGAGGGAGCTTCGTTGTATTTTTTCAAATCGAGGAAGACGAAGAGCAGTTCAATAAGCTTCCACATCAATAGTAACCATATATTGACCATCTCTAGTGGTTCCAATAAAGGCTTGGGCATCAGAATCAATAGAGCATGAATAATAGAACTCACATACTTGTTTACAGTAGAATGGGTCTGGGAAGTTGCATAATGCATATCAGTGAGACATAGCATCAGTGGCAATGGTCATTAGCAGAAACATTCAATGTAAAAGAATTGCAGCTTCTAATTTAGTAAGTTTGTGATGTCTTCTGATAGTGTGGGCTGAAACTGTGGTTTCATATGCTAACTCAGTAATCACTTTTATTCGAAGAAAGGGGCAAGAGTAGGTAGGTGTGTGGAATATATCACGGACAATGATATACCCATCGACACAGAGTTTTCGAATTCTCATCAGCGTCTGGTATCACACACTGGATCATGAAATTCTAAAGAAGAATATATGGAAAGAATGGAGTTATTTATCAGTTGTTGTGTTTTAGCTTAACCATCGACATAGATTTGTCAAGCTCTCTTCAGCGTATGGTGCATTAGACTAAATCATAAAGCTTTAAAGAATAATATAAAGGCAAGAATGGATTGTTTCAACCATGTTGAGGTGGAATCAACATGAATCATCAACAAGTATAACTCATTAGCAATAAATGTTTTGATCCTTGCATCGCAAAGTTTAGTTGTAGTCTAGGATCAAAGATTCATCATCAATTCATAATGGTACCATGTCATACCTCAGTCCAGGAGGTTAGGGACATGTTCAATACTTTATCATTTAAGGAACTAACAAGTATCTCTTATGCTGATGATTTTGCAGTCAGGATAAGACATTGGGTTATGCTCAATGTTTTAGCAAAACATTAGACTTAATGCATACGGCAAGCATGCTTCCAGGGACAAAGTCAGGTGAAATAGTTAACTAAGAATACACACCCAAGCCTTTCTATCGATTGTTTTTATATTTGGACCAGTCAATCTCACTTAGAAATTTTAGACTATATGAAACAATCAACATGAGGGTGACTCAATGTTCTCAGCAGATGGTCTCACTGATGAGAGACTTAGAGAGATTTAGTTACATACAACAACATGCTTCTAGGGACAATTATTTGTCAAAAGTTGCATACTTGGCTTAGAATTGTCACCGTCAGATCTGTTAAAAATGTTACAAAATAATAATATACAAACAAAAGAGTTAGTCAAACAAGGAAATATTTAAAAATTAATATTTTTGCAGCTTTTTCAGAAGCATGATAAAGACTCGATCCGTTATCTTTTGAATTGAATGGTCATGAATGCACTTCCATTTTCCAAGATATATGTCCTTCAAGTTTGGCTATAAAAGAAGTCAAGAAAAGATAAATTACATCAAATAAGAAACATAATTCATAGTAAACAAGAGAGAGAATACATTTAATCCTTTAGATTTTGCAGATTGATTCCACGCTTCATGTTCACCAAGAACAAGAGAGGACTATGAACTAGTCTTTTTAACCAATGAATTAAGAAGATCAATCTTTGTAACCATCGATTTAAAATTCACCAAGACAAAACTCGAAGGTTCCACTCATTGTGATCGGTGAATGAAAGGAAGGTGGGACAACTATCTTGTTGAAGACGCCTTAGGATTTATGATGGGATTCAGTGTTGCTGTGAGAGTATCTATGAATAAGAAGTTCTACATCAATCAGCTTCACTTCATCTCATAGCAATATAAATAGGTTGTTTAAGATAGAAGATATATGTTCCAAGAAGAACACTAAGTAGCACAGTTATCTCCTATCTAGTCTCATCAACATGATGCACTTAGTTAATCAATGTGGGCATCAACATTAGGCAGAGAGCAATTGGTGTTGAAGAAAAGACGCATAGTCAGTGTCAACTATCTCCACAAGGAGGGTGATGAATTCAAAGAATGGCACACTGATCCCTTCAAAGTAGACTAGTCAGATAAGGTCACTATCGATAGAGAAAAACATGTAGTCAATGTTAGTAGAAAAATGTACAATGTATACTTTTTTGCAAAAATCAAAGTTAAAGGAAGTCTTTTAATGCACAAAATAAAAAATAAACTAGAATTGTAGCAACTTATGTTCAAAAATTTAAAAGTAGCTAGGCAACAAATAAAGTATCCATGTCTAAAAAAAACGAAATCAAACCATATTAATAACGTTTTCCCTGAGTGCAGTAAGCACAATTTTGTTCTTAGAATCAAACACTTTTCCCTTATGGAAATTGAAAAGAACTTTATAACCAGTGTCACAAAGTTGACTGATGGAGATGAAATTGCCTTTTTGACCCTTAACATACAACACATCCTTCAACTTGATCATACTATATTAAAGAGTACCAAGACCCATAATAGGTCTTCCATTATTGTCACCAAAGACTGAGAGTTTGTATTGATCAGATACACTTCAAGTATAAAAATGAAAGTAAAACTTAATCTCATAAAATAAAGAACAGAAAGTAAATACCACGGAGAGTTCTCCACATTATTCTTTTCACTAAGAAAGGATTTTGTCTTCACCAAGAAGACGGGTTGTCAGAAAGACGATTAACACAAAGTCGAACTCTCTACAATAGGGTATACCCTAATGTAGATTATATACTAATCTATACATGTGAATCCCTTGATTTAAGGGATTGTATCTTATCTATACTTAGAACCGATCTTTATAATAAAGATAATGGATCTGCTATCTATTCTATACTTATCTATATAATTACCTAATATAAAAAAGATTACATAAATAATTATACTATGCATTGATGTTGATATGCTTGATACGTTGGCGCTGGTAGTTGAGAAGACGCTGACACTGATAGATAGTATAGAGTGTTTGACTCATTAGATCATAAGGTGTGACCTTACAATGTCTCCCTATCTGATGATGTCAAAACTAAACTTCTTCAGAGTTATCAGAAGAGCCATTGTAAAACTTGTCAGCTTTTTTCAAGATCTTAGGCTTGACCCATCTGAATTGATCAAGTTTAAGTTCATCATGTCCTTTACTAAGCTCTAGAGATATCAGTACATGACATCCTCTTTCTAATTCATAGAAACTAAGTCCTTCCAAAAGAAGATGAAACAAATTTTCAATGGGAGTAGAAGGAAGATCATCAGTGTGTTGAAAGCACATTTGATTCTGACTGTCAAGATAAAATATCCCATGCTCCGGTTAAGGAATTAACATGTATTGGACTTGTTCAACACCCACTGTTAATTTATTGTTTATATACCTAGTACCATAAGGATGAAGAATCTTAGTATTCTTGGATTGTCTGGGAGTGCCTGTTCTTCCTAAGGATGATGATCTAGAAGGACCAGCTAACTGTACAAGGTTCGACTTCTTGACTTTGTTGAGTAGCTGCTGAATTGCCAACTTCACTTCTTGAGCATGAATACCCATGTGTTTGTCGATAATTTCTTGAATTTACATCCACTCACTGTATCCAAATTTGAATAACTCATGGGGAAATACAACTTTAGTGTACTCATAGTCATTTGTCTTCCTAGCTAGGTGAAGCTTTATTGACTCGTTTCTTGGTTTGGTGCATCTTACTTTGATAATAGGATCAAGCTTTGATCTGCGAGTAAGAACATCTCCAACTTCTTCCTATTGATCCGGTCATTCATGTCCGAAACAATATGTTGTTTCTCCATATTATTATTAAAGATTTTCTTGACCTGATTATCAGTTCTTTGAACATAAGCACTCTCATCAGCGGAAGCAAGAGCTTAAGCAAGTTTGGCAGATAGACATTCTTCTTTTCTTGCTTCGTTCTTTTGTCGAACATCAGCATTATACTCTAACATCATTTCTCTAACTTCCTCAATGGATAACCTCCACATTTCTACTAATTCATTTAGATCAAAGATGAGCTTGATTTTCTTGTTAGGAAGAGGTGCTGAAGGATCACAAGCAATGACAGTAGAAGAGCTTCCAACTCCAACGTCATGAACTCCCCTAAGAAGGAATCCTTCCTCTTTCAAGGATTGACTTGATCATTGTCATGGTCAATGTCAATATTAGTTCCTTAAGGAACCTCTTGAGGAATCTCCTCATATAAGTAAGAATCAGGGTGGAAAAGATTCCAAGGAATAGCAGCTTGTGGCATGAAACCAAGATCAAGAAACCCTTCATAGTTAACGGTCTATTACTGGTCACTAGTGTCTGGACTGGGCTGATCTGTTGTTGTATCAACATCTGGAATATCATAAACAACAATTTCTTTTTAAATATTAACCCTTCTAGTTTCATACATCTCAGACTGAGATAAAGTTAGTGCTATTATAATCATATGCATTTGCTGATCAGACAACCCTTGATTATTCTCCCCCTTTTTGGCAGCATCAGATTGGAGAGGAGAGTTGGGAAGAGGTGAAGGAGTGCGAAGAGGAGGATGAGATGGTTGAGGGAGATTTATCGATGGAGGTGAAATAGGGTTATCACCTAGAGAGTTTGGTGGAGTGTCATCTACAACCATATCATATATAACTATACATGTTTATGCATATATTCCTAATCATAAATTATTATGCATATATGTCTGTTCACAAATTGAGTAATAACATATGATTATGATGGTTGGTGGAGGAGGAGGTGCTGGTGGAAAAGGTAGCGGTGACATAGGTGACGAAGCTGGCAGTGATGGGGTCGGTTGGTGGTACATATTGTGGTAGTGGTGGTGGCGGTTGTGGTGGTGGGGAAAAAAGAACGAACAATCTTAAATAATCATTTATGATTATAGCTCTTCCTTCATGCCGGTACACCGGAGTGTTATAACGGCAAATGAGAAATATGTGGCTGACGTTGAATCTTAAGATCTCAGTTTTCTCGGAATCTCAACGGAACCTATGTCTCTCTCTCTCTCTCTCTCTCTCTCTCTCTCTCTATATATATATATATATATATATATATATATATATATATATATATATATATATATATATATATATATATATATAGGCTTAGGTTAATGTATTGTAACAAATAATTGTGTGATTGTGGACCAATCATTTTAATTATTTTAAGAAAGACATTTATCTCAATTATTAAATTAAAAGATAAATAGAATAACAACATTTTATTAATAGAAGGGTAAAAATGTACATTTCCATTACTTTCAAAATTAGGAAACATAAATGTAAAAGGGAAATTTTCAAATTTTAGAACCATAAAAGAATATGTTTATCAATATATTGAAATATAAGAAATATTAATGAACCATAAAAGAATACATATTCTGACAGAATATATACATTTTGATTGAATGAACATTTTCAAGAATAACAAATTTTTGGTACAAGTTAAATTTTTTTTCATTACATTCTTAGAAAATAAAAAACTTTATGTATGATTCTATGATAACATTACACGCACTAATAATAAAACAAGCTTTAGTAAATCTGACAGAATACATACCATAAGGTTAGAACCAAGTAACACCAATAATCAAGTCATAATTGTCGTGCAAGGTATATAGACAATATACAAAACTTTTTTTTCATATTCATTTACAACACATGAATTTCAGAAAAAAAAACATTTTAGCCAAATATAATAGAGATTCGGACAGAATACACATGTCCATCGATCATAATTTTATTGAAAAGCTTGTCCTCGATTGTCATCAAAGGGAATCAATTAAACCAATTTTATGTT
This sequence comes from Lactuca saligna, assembly GCF_052625555.1. NCBI lineage: Eukaryota > Viridiplantae > Streptophyta > Magnoliopsida > Asterales > Asteraceae > Lactuca > Lactuca saligna. The sequence continues at coordinate 56,090,967 of NC_136420.1, read as the reverse complement.
ATTATAGTCATGCAAGGAAGTCAATTTCAATGATACAAAATAAAGTTTTAAATGTTAAAAATACTAAACAACAAAAACTCAACTGATAACTATAAAAAAGACATCTCAAATAACATGTTAATTATGTATACAAAAAATGCATACACCAAATAATATTTGAATGAAAATAGCAATCAATAAGACATCTTCAATAATATTTTAGTTACAATAAAAACATGTACACAATAAATGGAATTTTATTGCATAATAATTAAATTCTAAAATAGAGCAATCAACACTCTTTTTTAATAAAAAGAATCAAGTATAACAATACACATTACACCAAAATAGATACAGAGTTGAATATTGAAAAAAAATAGGTAAAGCATATAATCAGGAGCAAGTATTTATGAATTAAAATATAAAGCATAACATCATGAAAGGATGTCATGTAATCATGTGGATGAAAGTAAGAGAATTCCAATTAGAACTTTGCTTATTTATCATTATTGGCATTTGGTCCTCAATGGATTTCTCATTTAAAAAAAAAAAGAACCAATAGAACACAAAGTCACAAACACGACACCAAATGAATTTTATAAATATCTTATGATGATGTTTATCACACTTAGGTACTCACCTCACCCACTGTACATATATATTATCCCATTGATTATTATTCAATATTGATAAAGTTGGACCTTTTGGTGAAATTAATTAGATTAGGTTGTATTAATGCAATAACATAAATTAGAACTTTAGGTGAAATGCGAACGAAAAGTAGTTAGAATGACTTACCAAATGTCTGGAGAAAAAGAGAATGAGGGTGGTGCTAGCGAGATCCTATGGTAACAATACCACTATCGGCCGCCATATCGTAGGTTGTTAGTTCTCCGTGAACTATTTATCACAGACAACCAATGAATTGTAGAGAGCTCCGAGCAGTTTCTGTTAGTTTTATCGTTGTTATCGAGAAGAAGACGATGGATCTTGTAGCCACAATGAAGATGGGTGGCATCGGTGGTGGAGTTGTATGATGTTTATGGCCGATGAAGATGATGGTGTAGGAGATCAGGAGGAAGAAGAATCATGAAATCGAGTTTTCTTTCTAATTCTCTAAATCAGGCGACGATGTGTGTTGATGGTGATGAGGGATCGACAGTTTTGTAAGGTTGAAAAACTAAATCCCGGATTTGAAGGATATTAAATGTTTTAGATGTTTGATATAATTAAGTATGACCAAGATTACTATTATACCCTAATCATATTTTTGAAATGATTGGCTCACAATAATTTCTACATCAACACAATAATAAGTTAGAATACTTAAACCTATATATATATATATATATATATATATATATATATATATATGTGTGTGTGTGTGTGTGTGTGGAGTGTTCAAATGAGAACCACAAAAGATTAAGAAACCTAAGAATCCCCATTTCATAAGCAAAATGCATTGTGAATATTAGTAAATAGGGGATAGGGAATATACATTACAGCTCACCTAAGCTTAGGTACGAAACCTCTAAAATTTGTCGTTTTAACTTAGTAAAGATAATATGTTTGGTTTTCACTTGGTAAATATACCATCCCCGATAACATTTCTTTCCTTCATTGTCATTTTACCATCCAAGTTTTATTTCCTCCATTATCGTTTATTACTTCACCCTAGTAAACATTACTGTTTTTCACCATCATGCAAGTCGAATATAATCAATATTCTTGCTTTCTTATCAAAATTATTGTGTCGATTTTGAATCTGCAGCTTCAAGTGTTAACCATAAATCCCTAATGGCAATCTTCAGTTAATAAAATGATGTATTTTTATAAGGTTTAGTACCTAAGCTTAGGTGCGGCTGTAATGTATATTCACTTTTCCCTTGTAAATATGTTAATATCCCAATTTTTTCCTTTTGGTAAGAAAAGGGAAAAAATGTAATTTTTTAGTATAATATTTTCATTCATACATTCATTTATATTTTAACACAATTATACAAAATACAAATATACAAAGTCCATTTACAATTTAATACACCGAATTTACAACTTAATATAATCAATTTTATAATAATTCACAAATCTAGAGAATTGTCAAACTCAAACTCTATCACCACCATCAACACACGCCACCACCAGCTACTTGTGATAGCATCACAACCATTATTCCTCACACATCAGATATGTATATAAGGTAATGCAATGATAGGTTAAATATTACATTCATAGTTTAATAAACCTATTAATTTACTCATTTTGAATTTAATACAAAACAATCATAAAACTTAATGCATTCTTACATCAGTGTGTGTGTGTGTGTATATATATATATATACATATATATATATATATATATATATATATATATATCAAGGTTGCAAAAGACGCTTGATGTTAGATAGTCGGTGTACTAGGGTCAAGGGATTAATCGGCTAGGCAGAGATTAATCGGAGGATTAATCGGGTACCAATACTTGCTAATTTTTTGAATTTTAAGAAATTAAATATGACTAATATCATATCAAAATTCGTAAATACCACTAATATGATAACAAAATAGGTTAATAGGATTAATACAACATTAATCATGCCTCAAATAGTTTCCATTGAGATAAAACTTCTTCAAAATGTTAAAATTTCGTCATTTTATAATGTTTCACTCATTATGTATGCAAGGATTAATCGGTAGGAACCCTCTAATCAGTCGAGTAGCGTCTAGGGATTAATCGTCGGTACCTAGTCGGGATTTTTACAACAGTGATATATATATATATATATATATATATATATATATATATATATATATATATATATATATATATATATATATATATATATATATATATATATATATATAACACAAAATTTATATAAAAAATTTAACAACAAAATGTAGTCAATTCACATCTAAACATAGTCAATTATCATTTAATACAAAAAATTTACCACTTAATATAATAAATTAACAATTTAATAGATAGAAATATCATAATCTTAACTTAAAACTTACATTTATACCTTTAGATATGGAGATTGGTACTTTTTTCGAAGTTTAACTTACACAATATTCACTGTATAAAATTTATATAATTTATTTAAAAATAGAGAAAGAATATATGTGTATAATGCTTCTTTCTTTAAATATTTCAAAAGCAAACAAAAAATTAGTTTATAAAAAATTGGTAGATTAATACAGTCAATTCGTAGTTTAATACACAAAATTCACAACTTAATATAATAAATTTACAGTTTAATACACAAAAATTATATATTCACAACCATATTCTCAACATAAAACTCACACTAATACGTTCATATTTGGAGGAATTACTGTATATTAAATAGTACATTTATTATATTAAACTGTGAATAAAATTTATAACTTAATTTACAAAATTCACAGTTTAATACAATACATTCATATCTCACTTACAAGTATAATCTCATTTTTCATTGTATAAATAACTCATTCATAATTTAATACATACATAGATTATTGCATATTTCAGAGGCAAATAACAAAAATGAAAACATATGAATAAATCATAAAAGATGATAGCTTATCTGAAATGAGCGAAGAAGATGAAGATGGGTCAGAAATATAACATATCCTTACTCTACCACCATCACTAACATCAACAGCGCCAACTACTATATGTTGTCATCAACCATCTCGACCACCAACCATTGGTGCTAACACTGCCAACATCCTTCCCTCAAAAATCATATTTGGATAAAAAAAATTAGAATTCACAATTTAAATCATCATTTTAGACACTAATTCAAAACTTAAGTTGGTCTTTCAGACGCTAATTCACAACATAGTGCATCAAAAAATACACATTCACAACTTTATAACTTGCATATTCACAAATTAAATACATAAAACACATTCAAAATTTAATACACTACATTCACAAATCATTTAAAACTATAAAATTCAGATCTGGATAAAAAAAAAAAGTTGAATTCACAATTAAATACAACATTTTAGACACTAGTTCAAAGCTTAATTCGATATTTCATACACAAATTCACAAACTAATGCATAAAAAAAATTAGAACTCAAAGTATAATATGCCTTTCAGACTCTAGTTCACAACTTAATACAAAATTCTAAACAATTATTCACAACTTAAAAACTTACAGATCTCGTTGAAGCATTTCATCAAACACCTTGTGTGCACATTGCTTCCAGATCTAAGTAAGCTAACAGATTTGAGATTGTGATGTTCCTTAGAGTCTCCAAATATTGCTTTTCATAAAACACCTTATTTTGAAATTATTTCTAGAACTTCTTTATCAAAATACCACCACTAATGAACATAACAGATAAAAAGAGAACATGAAGGAAATGAGGCGGTGATAGTGGAATAGGTCTGGTGTGATGGTGAAACAACCGTTAACCACCATGAAATGCCCTTAAACACTAGATATATGCCTGAAAATGAACCAACCACAACCAAATGTGATCGACTCAAAAAAATCAGTTCATCTTTGGCTTTACATCTGAGAGGTTGATTGTGATTGGTGACTTTTTCAGACGATATCAAGCAAGGAAACTTGTTGAAAAACAAAAGTCCTTATTAAATAGAATCTAAATGTTATATCTGATCAGATCTGCATAGAAAAACTCCATGAGGAATATAGAAGGAGGATAAGATGTTAAATATATGTATGTATGTATGTATGTATGTATGTATGTATGTATGTATGTATGTGTATATATATATATATATATATATATATATATATATATATATAATACTTATTGCAAGATTAACATTGAGAGTAATTATGAGTCTCGAGTATAATCTGTAAATATGGAAAAGTTATGTTATGGGTGTGGTGTGAGATTTTTGTTGTGTTGGGTGTGTTTTGTATTATTTTTATCTTGCAGGGAGAAGGGCTCGTTTTTGTTAAATGTAGAAAACACGCGAACCCTTCCAGACAAGTTTGATTCGGGTAAAATCTGACTTTGATCCATGGTTCTAACCCAAAGTATATATAGTTCGTTCTAATTGTGAGAGCTTACTTTTTAAAAATCAATTCACACACACACAAACACATATACACACACACACACTCTCTCTCTCTCTCTCTTTTTCTCTTTCTTGTATTAATTGTTATCTTGTCTTCTCCGTTTTAGGGTTACAGTATAGGTTTGGGTTTCTCTGTTATGTTCTGAAAATCTTGTTCACTGTTTTGTAATTATTTATTTTTTATTTTTTTGTTTGATTGAGAGTGATTTCTTGTAGGGGAGGTTTCAGTTGTAAGTTTCTGAAAACCAACTGGATCTTATTGTTCGTAATAAACAATATGTTGTTGTTGTCATTATTTTTATGTTCTTTAAATTTTTAACATGGTATCATAACGAGTTTATTTCTTCTTTGTATTCATTTGATTTCTGTTTCTTGAGTTAGGTATTTTCTTCACTTTTCTCTAGTTTGGTTCTTCAGAGAGTGTGTGTGTTGTTTGATTGGTTCTCTTCTGTTCCAATCATTTTTCAATCTATTTGATCGTTGTTTTCTGTTCCAATCGCCATTCAATTTGTTTGTTCCTAGTGCTAAACTGTCTCAGACATCGTCGTTCTTGAGAGTAAAGGATTTGTTGACTGTAAATGTTGGATTTAACATCTTGTTACTTCTAACGGACAACGTTAAACAACGGGCAACATCAAGGTTACATACAGTGCAATCTAAGTAGTTTGGTGGTTTCATGGCATTTAAATTTATGTCTTGTTTAGTGTTACACTCTGTTTCATACTGTCTAATGGTAAACTACTTTGCTGCTTGCTGAACATTATTTTTTGATGGATCATTGTAAGGTTTTCGCACGCCTTCTGTTTATTTGTTTGGTTTTATTGTCTTGGGTGCTTCTGTGTCACCTATGCTTATATTTGTTGTTTTTTATTACTCTTGTTGTGTTTTTTTGTGACTCTTACAACCTGTTGATAACAGAGAACTATGGTATTGTGGTTGTACTAGTTTTTCTTCCCCGAGAAAGGTGGTTTGAATCTAGTTTAGTACAATCATTGGGTTTGTCAAGAGAACATAGTTTGGTTAGTGTATAAGTTGTATCAGTCATGGCTAGAGATACTCCATATCATGGTTTTGGTTCCAAGTGTCCAGAACGTTATGATTTTGATGATCCCTTGTTTATTCATCCTTCTGATAATGGTGTGGTGTCTATTATTAGTTTCAAATTAATTGGTACTCAAAATTTTAAGATTTGACAAAGTTCTATTACTAAGGCTTTAAATGGTAGGAATAAGTTAGGCTTTGTTGATAAAACATTTCCTAAACCATCCTAGGATGAAACTAAGATTCGTAAATGGGAACGTGTTAATGTTGTGGTTTGTTCTTCGATTCTTGGTTCTATTTCTGAGTCTTTATATGCCAATCATGTTTGTAATGAAATAGCTTATGCTATTTGGTATGAGTTAAGTCACACATATTGTAATGATGATGGATCGGTTGTTTTTATTATACATCATAAAATAAACTCTCTTACTCAGAGTGGTTTGTGTGTCTCTAAATATTATAACAAAGTTGATGCTTTGTGGAAAGAATTTGATGTATTGGTTAGTTTGACTGAATGTACTTGTGAAGCCTTTGTTCATTTTACAAATCAATTAAAGTTGATGAAGTTAATGCAGTTTTTAACAGGTCTTGATGATACATTTAGTCAGGTTCAGAGTCAAATCTTGTTGATGGAACCTCTCCCTAACATTAAATCTGATTTTTTGATTGTTTCTCACGAGGAATCTCACCAAAAGGGAGATTTCATAACTCATTCTTCCACTAAGACTGAGGCTATTGCTTTTGTTGGTAAGTTCAATGATAAAAAATGTAATAAGGCTTGTGGAAATTCTAATCTTCAATTTAAAAATCATGGTCTTAAAGGACATACAATTGAAAGACGTTGTAAACTCATTGTTTTTCCAAAAGATTTAAAATTTAGAAATGAATCATAAAATTTTAATAAAACATTTTCAACTAACAATTACACTGCTTCTGATGTAAGTGATCATTCAGTTTCTGATGCTAAAACTAACAACTCTTTTGAAAAATTTTTCCTTACAACTGAACAATATGCTAAATTTCTTAGCCTCGTTAATGAGAAATCATCTACAAGAGAAGTATCTGCTAACATGGAAGGTATTTGTTGTAACTCTTATATATCTAGTACTAGGAAGTGGATTGTTGACTCTGGTGCTAATCATTACATGACTACAAATGACTTTAAATTAGATAACAATGTTGATATTTCCAAGCTTAATCTCAGAGTATATCACCCTAATGGGTCATCTGCCAGAATTAACAGGATTGGAACCATGTACTTGTCTAATTTTGTTTTTTTATCTGATGCTTTTATTGTTCTTGATCTTAATATTAATTTGTTTTTGGTTTATAAGCTCTGTAAGGATAATAAATGTCAAGTTATGCTTGATAAATTTAAGTGTGTTGTTCAAGATTCACCATCCAAGGTTAGTGTGGGGACTGGTAGTGAATCTGCAGGAATGTATTATCTTGAAGGCTCCTATTCTTCAGGTAATATATCCTTTTTAAGTAAAGTTAATTGTTATGTTTCTAAAATCACTTGGCATAATAGAGTAGGTCATCCTATTATCCAGTCATTAAATGTTCTTAGGAATGTTCTTTCTTCTGGTTCCGAGTCTCTTCTTCCTTGTGATATCTGTCAAAAGGCTAAACAGTCTAGGAAGTCCTTTTAGTTGAGTGAACATAAGATTGTTTCTCTAGGTGATTTAGTGCATTTAGATGTTTAGGGTCCTTATAGGGTTGCTACTAATGATGGTTACAAATACTTCTTAACTATTATGGATGATTACACCAAAAGTGTATGGGTTTATTTGTTGAAGTCCAGAACTGAAATGTTTTATTGTTTTTATGTGTTGTATAATTTCTTGAAAAATCATTTTAATTCAAGTGTAAATATTGTTAGGTCAGATAATGGTACTAAATTTGTTAATTTAGAATTTAAAGATTTTTTGTTTGATAAAAATGGTATTTCTCATCAAATTGCTTGTTTATATACTCCACAACAGAATGGTATTGGAGAGAGAAAACATATACATCTATTGAATGTTGCTAGGTCTCTCTTGTTTTAGTCGGGTTTACCTTTAAAATTCTGAGGTGAATCTATTTTAACTGATGTGTTTTTAATAAACAGACTTCCTACTTTGGTTTTAATAGGGAAATCTCCTTTTAAAATGATTTATAATTGCTTATCTAAGTTTAAAAATCTGAGAGTGTTTTGGTGCTTGTTTTTTCTATTGAACAAAATATTTCTGATAAATTTGTTTAAAGTTCTAAAAAAATGTATTCTTATTGGTTACTAGAATGAAAAGAACGGATATAAGTTGTTCAGAAATGATAGTTCTTTTGTTTTCTTTTCCATGGATGTAATGTTATATGGGGCTGTTTTTCCTTTCAAAATGAAAAAGAATTTGGTTTTTTTAATGATCCTATGTCTACTAACCTTATACACCCAAGTCCCTATGATGAGATACTTCATTCATACTACAAGGATGAAATATCTAAAATTGGTACACCTGTGATGAGCCACCATACTGATAACACTAGTGCATTTACTTCTTTTGAGCAAGCTAGTGTTAATAGCTAGTATGCCTTTAAACAAGTGCCTCAGTCTCAGGAGGTTGTCAAGGTGTATCAAGTTCTTCTGAGGGAAATAGTTCTGAAAATGTTGAACCATATGGTAGTAATTATGTTAAGTGGTCTAGTAAGGAGTCTAGTATGCCTCTTAGGTTTGATCACTATATTGTTTAGGGTAAGTACAAGTATAGTATAGAAAAAACTTAAAACTATGAAAATTTGATTTCTAATAATTTTTTTTGTTTCAAATTTTAATAAAACTTTTGAGCCTAGGAATTTCTTTGAAATTACTTTTGTTTGGTTTTATACATAGCAAACAATCATATGTATACATGCAACCCTAATTTGAGGATCTATGTTTTCACTATTAGACATACAAGCATTAAACACAAAAACTAGAAACCCTAGGAGGCACATGTAATTTTTGAAATTAACATATAACTATGGTTAGGATACATACCTTTCTTTTTATATTGTAATAACAATCTTAATCCTTGAAGATCTTGAACTTTGGTAGCAAGCGCCACAAGTGTCGCGCCTCTAATGGCTCACAAACAAACCTAGCAACCAAGGATTACTATGGAGAGAGAGAAGGGAAGTGAAAATTCGGCTCTTAGCCTTTCTTGGAATGAATTGGATGAAATCCAAACCTATAGGGGTTCATATAGGTGATAAGGGAGGTTTAGGATAAGGCAGATGTATATTAGATAATCATAATCCCTTAACTTCCTCCCTAAGGCTACTAAGGCACCCTTAGAGTCCAAGGAAACCCTAGGACACTCTAGATATCGTTCCCCACCTCTAAGAGAGGTTCTAGAATGCTTCAACACTCAACTTTTGAACATTTTCACCTTTAGTCCCTACAGTTTCAATTAATTCATTTAATCCCAAAATTAATTTCAAATTAATTTTTGATTAAATAATAATTAAACAATATGATTTCTAATTAATATATTATATCCATAATACATTAATAATTCATTTATTTTGATTTCAAATTAATTTTTTAACCAAGTAATAAATTAATAAATCATTCTTCTCTCTCCAACAGTTATCCTATTTAATTGTCAGGTTTGAAGGCAACCCAAAAGGACATTGCTACTAAAAATTCAAGTTCATACCAATTATAGTTATTGGCTTCGACACCTAATCCAATAGTCTCCCACTTGGATAAACCTAATAACTATAGTTGCAAGTATAACTTCAAAAATTGACTAGCAAATTTTAGCTACCAAAAGTCATTGTCGAACTCTGACCTAGTGAGTGACGTGTCCTTAGATAAGGGATCAAATATTCCTATATTCTCAAGATATCGTATAGACATAAGACATGGATTATAATCATTATCTCAGTCTCTATGTTGTTTCCCTATTTCCAATTTAAGACAACTGACAATAGACTTTAGTTGAACACATCAACTTAGTCTAGCCTTGGCCAAGTGCTTATGGTGTCATCACTAAATCATCGAGGGGCCTACAGATACCGCTTTTATCCCACATTGGGTTAAAGGAACAAATAAACGTCGACTCGTATACTTGAACTGTTTACTCATAAAATCACACACAACAATACGTTTTATAACATCAAGTTACTGATGCGTTTACCCATTATCAATGTGCAATCGACTCGCAAACAACAACTCATATTTCTCTGTTTCAAGAATATAATATATATTATCGTGTCACAATCACTTGTGATAAAATCCATGAAGTGATTCACATGAGCATGTCTTTAATCCAATACTCAAATCTTATTTCAAGAGCACTCATGAACACTGCAACAGACTTTTGCTATGTCTAAACACTTTAGACAATCTACAATCAGATTCATGACAGTCTTACCTCATTACCTACTTCCAAAGTATGATTGACTGTAGATCTTTGAATAACTGTAGATTCAACACTTATTATTTAATAACTATATTGATTACACATTATTCATTGTATAATGTTTTGGATAATCAACTTAATAATTAAATTATAACAATAGTTGTCACATGCTCCAAGAATGCACACTATGTTTGACTATGGTCCTTACTTTGTGAAATAGATCAATTGTACACATTTCCAATGATGCTCATTTCACAATTCCTAATACTTATCACAAGTGCAAGAATACCAAATTCTTACCATTATTAGAGTGTGTTAGATTCTAACATTTTATGCAATGATCCTTTCGTAATGTCACAGCACCAAAGTCACCAAGACTTTGACAATGAAATTACAAAGTATTCTATTGGAGATTGTTAAATGACAACTCCATAGATATCTAGTGTCACATTCAAAGTACATTCCTTTGAACATTCTACTTGCATAAAAGTTTCTAATCTACATAGTTTCTTAATATCCAACTCCCATTATGGACACATTTCCATATTTGCCATATGACAACTCATTCTTAATAGAATCCTATCTATTCATAAGAATGTCAATATGGTCCATCCACTACTATACTTCCAACTACCCACAAGTGACCAATCCTTGGCGAACCTTAGATTGTACTTGACTGTTATTTAACTTACTTTAGTTATATCCGATTCTTTTCCTTTTCTCTCTTAACACTCTAGGCATTTCGAATACACAAAATGGTCGAATATTACAGTATATGTTATCGATCCTATACCCAAAGCATATGGGATACGATATATAATGTCTTGCATAAAGACATGCTACTTTACCAGTCTCCTACTATAATATTGCTATATATAGAATTCCCTTATGTTGAATCTTTTCAACATAACATTCATATATGTCTGTTACCAAATTTGATTAAAATTTCTCGATCTAATCTTTTAGATTTGAAATTAATTATAAGTTCCCTTCCCTTAATTATAGCAAAATGACTTTTGAACTTCTGCAATTTTGCAAATTGAAATTTTTGTATTCTATAATTAATATCATAATAATCATGCTCCCACTAACATGATAGTTATATCTTTACCTGCATAACACTTATGCTTCCACTAGCTTTGACATGTATTCGGAAAGAGTTGGACTTCTAGAAATCAATACTTATTGACTTTCCTACCAATGTTCAAATTTTTGATATGTGATGCTTCGATAAGACTTTATCTAAGCTCATACACCTTTTATTAGAAATCTCATATGTATGTCTAAACTATTTCAAAACTTATATCAATAAGTTCCAAATGTTCAAATTAATTGCCAAATCTCACAATTTGAGAGAGAGATGTCATAATCATGATCGGATTTGAGAATCCAATTTTTACAATCTTTATCTCCTTAAAATCTTCCTAGTGAAAGCGTTTCCTCACAATCATTTTCATGAAATGAAGAGAAACCTTGTCACTTAGATTTTATGGTGTATGTGTTCCTATCCATGTGAATTTTTCATAACCATAATCATAAGACAAGGTTTGCGACAAATCCAAACTCATATGGACTGAACTTGTTCAATTTTATTTCTTGCCACCTGGCAACACAAAGGCCTACCATGTCTTCCAAGTAGTCAAGCAGCTCCCCCATACAGATCAATGAACTTTCACCAATCAAGGTGCTTTTCTTTATGCAATCAATTGAGATCTCTTAACACTCACATGCATAGTCAACTTTACTAGAATGGCACAGAAACAAGAATATATCAACATGATAGGTTATAAACATCAAGTCGTGTGCTAATGATGAACAACTAGGTTTATTGTTGATTTGTTCTTGAAACTTTTCAAGATCATTAAGACTCCACTGACCTCTTGACATATAAGATTCTCTTGTTAAGAAACATTCCTTGATAAATAAATATTCAAGAGTTAGTGCGGGTTCCTATCAAGATAAAACCACAACACACAATTGGTCTTAGTTGGTCTTTGTCTTATCAAAGACATCACAACTTACCAATTTCAAATGCTCAGGAGTAAGAAACATTTCTGCTCCACATTTGATGATGGGTTATAAGCCTACTTATGACATGTCACTCAGTACAACTCTAAGACTTGATTTTGGAACGAAGTATGATTCTCCTTAATCGATTTAACCATTTCAACAATTACTGATTTCTCTTCTTAGCCATCAAAATGTACTAAGGTGTCCTTAGAGGATCAATTGCGACACAGTTTCATAATCACTAGGTTAATCATAAAACACGATACTTAAGTACTCTCCATTCTTTTTAGATTGAAGAAACTTTTATCTTTTTGCCTTATTGATTCTTACTATTCGTTCTGCTTTACATTGAAACCTTTTCAACGATTCAGAATTAGACTTAATCTTGTAAGCGTAACCATATTTACTAAACTTTTAGCAAATCATGACGAATATTCATATTGTTCTTTTGTGGTGGACTTGACCCATGTACAACAATGCGTACTAGATCCTTTAGTCCTACACTTGGTTTACATACTTATGTAAATAATGAATTAATCTTAATTTCCCGAATATTCTCATTCATCATACAATAGCAGTTGCATGATTCCAAGTTTCTATCCAATTGAAACTTGGGTGACGAGAATTATTCTTTATTTGGTAAATTTTTGATACTACCACAAATAACATAACTAAGAATCACATGCAATTTTAATATTTCTAACAATAGAAACATACAAACATCAGTTTTCATAAAAGTCATTGCAAGGATATATATATAAATAAGACAAAAACCAAAATTTATTTTATTTATAAAACATGGAAAAACTTGTCCTTACAATGCAATATCAAATGAAAACTATGTTACTAAATATTCCTAAGCAATCTATCCTAACTCTTAAATAGCGGCTCAAAAAGGCGATCATCAAACCATGTGATCGAAATCCATTTCTTCGCGATCAGTCTCAGCTCACTCTTCTTTTAAGCTTCCTTTCTTTTCTTCGATCCTACAAAACATCAAAATGTAATCTTATCACATCATGCATTAAGAATCTACAAATAGGAACTTAATAGAGTTAGATAGTAGATTTTACCTGGACCAGTTCCATACATCTTGACTCTCCCATCCTTGCGATCTTTCAAGTAAATATGACAGCTTCACATCCAATGCCCCTTCTCTTGGTAGTAAAACCAAATGGACTCTTTTGGAACAACACATGGGACAATCTCAGATTCAGCCTTTCTCTTTACCATTCGGTCAAACGATTTGACCATGGCCAATCCCTTTCCATTGGGAAAAGAAGAATTTTATGGACTTCCAATGTTTCCATTTTCAATGTCCATGGAAGTTTGGGAGGTTGATCTATAGTCAAATTTGCTTTACCAGTGCACCAAATCATTGTTGATTCAGCAGCAATAAGCAATAGGTAAGATCAATAAGGGTCACGTCGTGGTCGATCATATAGTAATATTCAGTGAACTCACTATATGATTCGGGAAGTGACTGAAGAACCAATTGAACAACTATCTTCCTTGAGACATCGATACCCAACATCCCCAACTTGTCAATATGCAACCTCATATCCAATACATGAGCACATACAGATTTTCCATCTTCGTGTTTGCTTGCCAATAAGGCTTGGGTGGCCTTGAACTTTTCAAGTCTTCGATCACGTGGGTCAGGGAGAACTATTGGAGGAGGTGGAGGAAGAGAAGAATGATTTCCATTTCTGTGATCCAATCACGGAACATCATCTTTATATGGAAAGCTTTTTCCAAAGAACTTGGGAAGACCATAGTTGTTAGATTTTGACATCTACAAAATGGGAGAAATTCAAGTTAGTTGATTCAACCCTTAATATAACACCTAAATGAAATATTAATTCTAGGACCCAAAACAATATTCTACAACTCGGAAGAGTGATGCCGTAATCCAGCTGCAAAATATTTAAAGGTAGGTAAATGACGATTTACCAATTTCCATCATGAAAAACGAAAATTGAAAATTAGGTTTTAAATGAATTGAAACTCCAAAATCTTTTGAGATTCGTTGAAATTTTCAATGGCATGTTTAATCTTGGTTATGCCCTTCAAGTTTGTGACTGGGATGCCGAGGATCATAAACAAGGTGTGAATAACCATCCAAATTAGTTTGGTACTCTTGAAGACGTATATCACCTAATCAATGTGTCGGTTAGCCACACACGCTCCATTGATCTATGATAATCTATGAGCTACCCATTGCCATCCTTTATTGGTCCCATATTAGTGTGCTGGTTCACCACACACACTCCACTAACGTCCAACAAGGTGCAATGTACAATTTCATAGATTAGCACCAAATTCACATTTTTCCTAAAGTAACTTAGATTTAGGAATTTATAAAAGCATTTAGCTACTTTGTATTTCATTATACTTATAATCGAAGGTTATGTCTTATCCTACCCATTCGGCTAGCAACTCTCCACTAGTCAAGAGTGCAGTGCGTAAGAGTGGAAACCCAATGGAGGTCATTTTACAGGTCGCTTCCTTAAACACCCTTTATAGACTAGCTTCGTGAATGAGACTTACTAATGCTAAGACTGACCTTTTACTTATATATATATATATATATATATATATATATATATATATATATATATATATATATATATATATATATATATAGCTTTTAATATTATAATAGTATAAGGGTGTGTTTTAAACATTTCAAAATATTAGAGTTTTTTAATCAAATTTAAAATTTTTGAAAAATTAATAAATTTTAATTTTAAAATCTTAAATATTAAAACTTGAATTTATTAATTATCCAAAATTAAACAATTAATTTAAATTATCAAATCTTAAAGGATTATCCATCAAATTAAATAATTAATTCAACCTAATCTCTTTATTCCCTAGATTTCATAATTTTGGGAAGGGATATTTCAAAAATTTTAATCCTCCATTTAAACAATTAATAAGATAATTAACAAAGATAACATTATCCAATTCCAAAAAAATTTGAAATCTAATCTTAGGGAGGAAGGTATTTTTCAAAAACCCTAGGGTTTACCAACCCTAAAATCGAAAATATGGGGCCAAAGGTAAAGGGTTCAAGAAACCCTAACAAATTTTGAAAACTAGGTTTTTAAAACCCTAATTTCAAAAATCCAAGCCCTAGGGTTTATTTGACATAAACTCTAAGTTGTCAAATTCATACTTTTGTGTCAAATCTAATTGAATACAACAACCAAAAGCTCTGATACCACTGTTGGGTTTTATACATAGCAAACAATCCTATGTGTGCGTGCAACCCTAATTTGAGGATCTATGTTTTCACTATTAGACATACACACATTAAACACAAAAACTAGAAACCCTAAGAGGCACATGTAATTTTTTAAATTAACATATAATTAGGGTTAGGATACAAACCTTTATTGTTATATTGTAATAACAATCTTAATCCTTGAAGATCTTGAACTTTGGTAGCAAGCGCCACAAGTGTCGCACCTCTAATGGATCACAAACAAACCTAGCAACAAAGGATTACTATGGAGAGAGAGAAGGGAAGTGAAAATTAGGCTCTAAGCCTTTCTTGGTGTGAATTGGATGAAATCCAGCCCTATAGGGGTTTATATAGGTGATAAGAAAGGTTTAGGATAAGGCAGGTCCTAATATCTTAACTTCCTACCTAAGGCTAACAAGGCACCCTTAGAGCCCAAGGAAATCCTAGGATACTCTAGATTTCGTTCCCCACCTCTAAGGGAGGTTCTATAATGCTTTAGTGCTTAACTTTTGAACATTGTCACCTTTAGTCCCCGTAGTTTCAATTAATTCATTTAATCCCAAAATTAATTACAAATTAATTTCTGATTAAATATTAATTAAACAATATGATTTCTAATTAATATATTATATCCATAATACATAATAAATCATTTATCTTGATTTCAAATTAATTTGATAACTAAGTAATAAATTAATAAATCATTCTTCTCTCTCCAACAGTTATCATATTCAATTGTCAGGTTTGAAGGCAACCCAAAAGGACAATGCTACTATCAATTCAAGTACATACAAATTATAGTTATGGGCTTAGGCACCTAATCCAATAACTTTTGACTCTAATTGGGTAACTTCCATGAATGATGAATTGGAGGCTTTGTATTGTAATAAAACTAGGAAAATTACTGATTTGTCCCATAATAGAAAACCTATTGGTTGTAAATAGGTGTATAAGATTAAGTATACAGCTAATTGTGAGGTAGAAAGGTACAAAGCTACACTTTTAGCTAAGGGTTATAGTAAAAAAGAGGGTATTGACTAGGAGGTGACCTTCTCTCCTGTAGAAAAAATGATTACCATTTGGATTGTTATTTCTTTAGATGTTAATAACTCTTGGAAATTGTAGATGTTTATAATGCATTCCTTTATAGGAATATTGACGAGGATGTTTACATGTCCCTTCCTCAATGGTATCATACTCCTGGTGATTCTCATGTTTGTAAATTGTTGAAGTCTTTTTATGGTTTGAAACCGACTCCTAGGAAATGGAATGAAAAGTCTTTATTTGAATTTGGATTTGTGAAAAGCATACATGATTATTCTTTGTTTATTAGGAATAAGAATGGTACTGTTGTTTTTTTTTTTACTCATGTATGTTGATGATATAATTATAACTGGTAATTGTGAAATTGAAGTAAATAAATTAAAGGATTTTCTAAAATCTAAATTCTTGATTAAAGATTTGGGGAAATTTAAAAAAAAAATAGGAATTAAGGTCATCGATAAATATGATGGAATTTGTTTAACTCAATGCAAGTATTATTTTGAATTGATTCATGAGTTTGGGAAATTAGGATGGAAACCTCTAAGGACTCCTTTAGATTTAAATTTTGTTATTTCTAAGAAAGGAATTGATGATAAAGATGTTTTATTAAGTAATATAGTAGAATAGCAAAAGCTTATAGACAAGTAATTTACTTGACTATAACTAGACCTGATATTTCCTTTACTATTCAAACATTGATTCAGTTTATGCATTCTCCAAGAAAATCTCATTTGGACATTGCTATGCATGTTTTGAGGTATTTAAAACAATATCCTGGTAGAGGTATTAGTATTTCCAAAAGTCAAAATCCTCTTTTATGTGCTTATGTGGATGTTGATTGGGTAAAATGTATTTCTTATAGGAGATCTGTTACAGGCAATTATGTTTATTTTGGAAGTTCATTAGTCTCTTGGAAAAGTAAGCAACAAGAAACTATATCCAGATTATCTATTGAGTCTGAATACAGGGCCTTGGCTACTGTTACATGTGAGATAATGTGGATTCTTAAGCATTACTATGATTAAGGGGTTGTTTGGCAGGATCTGAATTTTTAAGATCTGGATTTTTAAGAGGTCTGAATTTCTAAGAGGATCTGAATTTTTAACATGTTGTTTGGTTGGAACCTCTGAATTTCTGTACTGAATTATAAAAATTACTATTTTACCCTTCGTATCATTTTATACTGGATTCAATGATTATTTTTAGAAAATAATTGAACCCATTCCTATTCCTTCAGTAGTTAATATATATATATATATATATATATATATATATATATATATATATATATATATATATATATATATATATATAAACATCATACAAATTCAAAATTAAACATACAAAATTAAACAAAAATCTAAATAGAAACATTTAGGATGACATTGTTATAAAATAATTGAACCAATTCCTTCAGAAAGCTTATTTCTTCCCTATAAACCAATGGAAAAAAATTATTCACACAAAACTAAAAATAAGGCAACGAAGTTAAATTCAACACTAAACAGATGAGAAAATTGCACAAAATTAAACAATAAACATAAGAACATCTCATATCAGATGCAAATTTGTAACCAAACATCATTACAAAGGACTATTTATTCAAAGTTATATCACCGTAAACCAATTGTTCATTAAATTTCTTGCAACTATGAAGTATTTTTGTATTTTGTGATAAAAAAAAAAACTTAAACTTGCAACTACAATGGAATTAAGCTTCTAGCAAGCATGTGCATAAGAATAGAGTAGAACAAGCAAACAATCACAATGGTGATGTGGCTGTTGAGCAACATTTCAGTAGCATTGGTCAAAAGGGTAGCCTATAATAGTTTGTAATGTTCTTGAAACTACTTGGGTTAAGTTGGGAACCCATGGTTATGGGAAAATCGAGTTCAATTCAGCAAACCGATTGCAGAAAATTTGCAATTTCTGAAAACCCAATTTCAGAAAAGTTCAACACTGTCAGCAAAAAACAAGAGAAACAAAGCGAAATAAATACAAACATATGGTGGAAATGACCAGAAATAGTATTGGGAGGGTGGCGGTGGTGATGAGGATTGTCAGTTGTTCTCCAGCTCTTGGTGGTGAGGGTATAGAGCGAGAAAAACAGATTCAAGAAAGAATGAGGCCATAGGGAGGCGGAGGTTCTGGTGAAGGCGGTGACCGGCCGGTCTCAAGAGTGGTGGAGGGTTGCAAGTCGTTAGAGATGGTTAGGGGGGAAGTCGTGTCGTGAAAGAGAAAAGATGGGAGGGAATATATTTTGGGCAAAACAGGAACACGCACTACTTTTTTTTTTCAGGTATAAACTTATCTCTGAAAAATTAAGATGCATTTTCAGATTAAGAGGTAAAAAAATAATATACAACCAAATACTCTACATCTTAATTTTTAAGAGGTTGCCTCTTAATTTTTCAATTAAGAGGCTACCAAACAACCCCTTAGGTGTTAAAGATTTGTTTCGTGTTAGTATCTATTATGACAATCATTATGCTATAAAACTTGCACTTAACCCTGTTTTTCACGAGAAAACTAAAAACTTTGAAGTGGATGTTTATTTTGTGAGAGATAGGGTTTCAAAAGGAATTTTAAAGAGCAAATATTTTTACAAAATATTTAACGTCAAACCAACATGATGTTTTATGTTCTGAATTGGGTTTATATGATATGTTTAAGGTTGAGTAAGTTTGTTTCCTCTCTCAATGTTCATCTTGAGAGAAGGTGTTAAAAAATATATATAATTATTGCAAGATTAACATTGAGAGAAATTTTGAGTCTAGGGTATAATCTGTAAATATGGAAAAGTTATGTTCTGAGTGTTGTGTAAGATTTTTGTTGTGTTGGGTCTGTTTTGGATTATTTTTATTTTGCATGATTGGGGCTCATTTTTGTTAAATGTAGAAAACACATGGACCCTTCCAGATAGGTTTGAGTCGGGTAAAATTCGACTTTGATCTATGGTTTTGACCCGAAGTATATATAGTCTGGTTCTAGTTGTGAGAGCTTAATTTTCTTAGAACAATTCACACACACACGCTCTCTTATCTCACATGTTCTCTCGTCTTCTTTGTTTTAAGTTACAATCCAAATTAAGGTTTCTCTGTTTTGTTATGAAAATCTTTTTCATTGTTTTGTACTTAATTTGATTTTTATTTTTCATTTGAGTTAGAGTGATTTCTTTTAGGTGAGGTTTCGGTTGTAAGTTTCTGAAAATAAACTAAATCTTGTTGTTTGTAATTGAAGATCAGTTGATATTGTCATTTTTTTTATGTTCTTTACATTTTTAACATAAGGTCCAACAACTCTGATCTCGTGATGGAACCACCATGAAGTACACAACAACCACCAGATCTGCACCTAAAATACGAGGGTGTTTGGCTTTGCTTTTAAAATAACTTTTGAGACTTTTGGCTTTTCCAAAAAGTCAAAAGATAAAAAGTTGTTTGCTAATTGAAAAATATCTTTAAACATAGTTTTTTGAGAATAAGAAAAATGAGGCTTTTAAAAAGTCATGTATGTGTGACTTTTGGCAACTTTTACGTTTTTTCTCTTTTTCCACTAAAAAGTTTAAACAAATACATTTTAAAACTATCTTTTAGAAAAAGATATGAATCAAAAAGTTTTTTTTTTAAAAATAATTTTTTGGTCTGAAAAGCTATCCCAAACACCCGTACATCAAACACATCAAATCTGATGCTATGTCACCAAAAATCATCGTTGGAGCATTATCAAAATGAACACACATAAAGAAATCAATTGGGATTAGAAAATTTGATTTTTTTGTCTCACAAAATATAATGTACATTAACATTGTCAAACATTTGTCGTATTCGAATCATATATAATGCCATTGAAGATATAAAATTAGATTTTTCATATCCAACATCATGGCAATGGAAATATGGAATATATATTATTATTGTTTTAATATATATATATATATATATATATATATATATATATATATATATATATATATATATATATATATATATATATATATATATATATATATATATATATATATATCCATTGCCATGATGTTGGATATGAAAAATCTAATTTTATATCTTCAATGGCATTATATATGATTAGAATACGACAAATGTTTGACAATGTTAATGTACATTATATTTTGTGAGACAAAAAAATCAAATTTTCTAATCCCAATTGATTTCTTTATGCCCATATCTTCAAACATATATGATTTAAAACATTATCATGTTATATTCCTGTGATATAATATAATTTCTTTAAAAAGTAATAGCTAAAAGTGACATACCTTTGAGACACAAACCTACTCTCAATAGTTATTTAATCTTTTGCCCCCCATCTAGAAGAAGTATATATTTTTATACAAACTACTTTTTTTTGTTATTTTGAGATTTTTAAAAAAATGCGAGTCAGTATCCTAAAAAGATTTAATTACATGGCTCATTTTAGAAATAGTTTAGTTGCATGGTTATGGCATCTAAATAAATGAAGTCTAGTGTAGGTCGTTAGCTCATGTCACGTACCAAGCATAATTGTATCAAAGTGGTATAAAAAATTCGATAAGTATTTTCCAAACTTTACTAAATGTTTATAATATTTCAAAAAATTATAACTATTGTAAGTTTTATTACAATTTTTAAATAACATGAAGACATAATCTGTAACTACTCATTAATATGGTTGACCATCTAAAACTACCGCATGTGGAGACCAACAATGCAATAGAAGAGAAGATACTCCACCCCCACCAATAAAATAAAGAAACTAAGGTATAGAACTGAAGAACCACAATATCATCTATATATGAAAGCTAAATGATCCACGAAATGAAATGTGAATGTTTCGATTTTATTACTGCAAATTGTTGTCGCAGATCTCATTGTATCTCAAGCAGAAACTCTGTTAACCTGTACTTGGAGTAATCAACACAATATAAATAATACATACATGACAACAATAATATAAACAACAATTTCCAAAAATAGTTGAAGAAACTTGATCAACATTTCACGGCTTAAGTAGTAAAATAAAGAGAGATATTAATCTCAAAGACCTTAAAAATCACATAGGTAATACATAATGACCACAGTTCGAAAATTGCAAAATGAATACTATATTATAAATCTTACAGTTTCGAAGAGCATAAAGTTTTAGCCACATATATTCTTTATATTTTATTCAAAATAAACTAATTCATCCTGCTTTGTTTTACATTAAGTATTTTGAAATTTTCTATCATGTATAAAAAATTTCTAATCTGTGAAGATGACATAAAAAATTTCATATCTATGACGATGACAAGACATTTTCTAAATAGGTAAATTTACTTTAAAATTCCAAACATGTATATCATTTGACTAAAGAGAATCTTAGAAAAAATCAATGCTTTAAAACACACACTCTTAGGAACCGTAAAAAACCTGAAAATAGGTCTCACGTTCCAAATATTTATAGGTGTAGTAGACTCTTAATTTTCTACTTATAACCAAAATTCATTAATTCTACCATCATTGTCATAACAATAATCAAAACAAAAGAATGATAATACAATAGATGAATTTACGTAGTTATATAAATCGCAAGACTCTCCCAGTAGTTTTGAAGATAGTTATTTATATAAACTTTATAATCAAATCTCTAATATATCTTTCTTAATGGCTATCATCATCAATTCATTAAATCTTTATCGTGACATTGGGGACCGTAACAAGGACTTCAATAACTTTAATTTTGAGAAACTTATTTCTATAGAAGTCACAATTACTGGAATACTCAATAAGATTATGTAGGCAATAGTTGTATTAGGAAAACAATCGAATTTTTCATATATTTTATTAGTGTTAATGTCATAAAAACCCTTAAGTTCCCAAAAGTGTTCTCTTTTCCCTTTGAGATCTTTTAGGTTCATTAAAGCGTAACATTTGGTTTAATTTTTGTGTTTGAGGCCTTTTAATGGGTTTCAGGTAACCAGCTGGTTACAGGGGGGCATCACATCAGCTCTGATCGGACTGTTTCTAGTGACATGGGGCTGACTAGGCACATGGTTATATTGCTTACTTAAAAAGAACACTTATATGGAAGAAAGGAGGGACCACGATTCGAACAACCGACCTCCGACACCATGCACACCTTACCACTAGGTTGAAACTTCTTTTGTGTGAATATACCATAATTAGGGGTGTCAAAAGCTTCTGTAGAACCCTCGACACTGTACTGGATTAATTTTTTTAAAAATTTGGGGGCGGGGGCAAGATTAAACCCATTTTTAATTTCGGAATCGAGGTCGGGAGTTGGTATTTCCATTTCGTACTCACACGAGGCCCGTTTGTATATATATATATATATATATATATATATATATATATATATATATATATATATACACACACACACACACAAACCGTTATCTAATTTTAGGGTTTTTGACTTTGTTTCTTCAACTTCACAGCACACGGCTGCCATAGACCATATGCGACTTTTCCCACCCAAGATCCAACACCAAAATTGTCAATTTCCCGTTATCAGCTTCCTCTTGTCCACGCCATTCCACCTGTCCACGTCTTTCGTCTGGTCTTCACTGACTAAGGCCTTCGTCTAATCGAGTTTCCAAGCCTCAGCTTCAACGACATCAATCAGCTTCAACGACGACAGACACTGACTTCTCAGGCCTCAACTTCACCCACATCCCCTCTACAAATCGAACAGTGAATACGTCAACCTGCCGACGAAGTGATGATTGACGAAGACGAAGACCAACTTTTTGGTAATTTATCCTCTGTTTTATAATATCAATCTTTGTTACATTTCACAGATTGTCGATTTCTGGTGGACGCATTGTTTCCGATCTCAAAAAAATGAACGCAGTAGGGAGCAACACGAAGAGTACAAGAGGAAAGAGAAATTGGTTTCAGATAATCTATTAAAAAGGGTTTTCGGTTATAAAATCATTTTCTCAAATGAAAAATCATCCTTACATGTAAGAATGATTTTTTTTCTCTTTTCAAAAAAAGACTCGTATATATCTTTGTCAGATGTAAAATGTTTCCTAAATCAAATTTTGTTGTTACTTTAGTCTGTAAAGTTTTCAATAATATCAATCTTTGTTACATTTCACTGATTGTCGATTTCTGGTGCATGCATTGTTTCCGATCTCAGAAAAACGAACGAAATAGGGAGCAACACGAAGAGTACAAGAGTAAAGAGAAATTGGTTTAAGATAATCTATTAAAAAGGGTTTTCGGTTATAAAATCATTTACACAAATGAAAAATCATTCTCACGTATTTAAAAAAAAAAAAAAAAAAAAAAAAAAAAAAAAAAAAAACTCTTATATATCTTTTTCAGATGTAAAATGTCTCCTAAATCTGTTTTTGTTCTTACTTTTGTTGTTTGTGTTCTTATCAAATCCTTATTTCACTCCTATTTAGTCTCGTAGACATCTCTAACCAAAACATTTAATTATATAGTGTAATTATGATATTCTTATTATTATTATTATTATTATTATTATTATTATTATTATACATTTTTAAATATAGAAAATATGTTTTTCAGTGTATAAATTACGTTTTTTGATGTATAAATATTTTTTTTAATGTATAAAATGCTTTTTATATATAAGTACGTGTGTCTATATATATATATATATATATATATATATATATATATATATATATATATATATATATATATATATATATATATATATATATATATATATATATATATATAAAAAGCTAAAATAAAAGAATACATTTTTATTTGTAGGTTTATATTTATGGTTTGTAAAATATATATCATATTAATAAGAATGTTTATATTTATATGTATATCAGCTTTTTTATATGAAATAAATATAAATTTATATTTATTAAATACAAATATATACAATTAGATACAAATAAATAAAACTTTTTAATGAGTTATTTTTAAATTGTACAAATATATTTTTAAAAATATACATATGCTTTCAAATTTATATATAAATATTCTTTTAAAAATATACATTTGCTTTCAAATTTATAAACACGTATATATATGTATAAATATATTTTTGATGCTAAAAATACGTTTTTAAAGGTATATATACGGTTTATATATAAAATGTATTATAAGGTATTTTCATATTTATATTTATATTATATTCTTTATATGAAATAAATATAAATTTTATTAAACATAAATATGGACATATTAAGTACAATTAAATATAATTTTTAATGCATTAACACATTTTTAAATGTATAAATACGCTTTAAAAAATTTATATGTTTTAAAAAATATTTAAAAATATTTATATACATACATAAAAATGTACAACAATAATAATAATAATAATAATAATAATAATAATAATAATAATAATAATAATAATAATCAAAATCAAAATTAAGTAATAATAATAAGAAGTATTATGTAACAACGTGAGTTTTCAAAACAATTTTTTATTTTAAACACATAATTCATTCATAAAGAAATCCCAAAATTCAATATTCACATATTATCCGATGAAAACAAATCCCAAGATCTCAATACATAAAATCCCTCAATGCGTATGACTTATGTCGGCGCCTTCTTGCGATCCTTGCTGGTACCTGAAACACATATTACATAACAAGGTAAGCATAAATGCTTAGTGAGTTTCCCAAAATACCACATGCAACACAGATGGCAATCGGGGTTACAGTATGACCCTTCGGTCGATGTGCCTCAGCGGGACCCTCCAGTCCCGTAGCTCGTTGGACCCTCTGGTCCAGTCATAGCTCGTTGGACCCTAGGGTCCAGTCTGGATCATTAGACCCTTCGGTTCGGTCTATATTGTTGTACCCTTCGGTCCGGTCTATACAACACATAACATACATATATTACAATGCACATAATCTCATACATACACATAGCACACAAGACCCTTCAGTCTACACATAGTTACCACTCTAGGTAATGTATAGTGAAAAGAATCACATCGGGTGTCTCGGATAATCTCGCACACAAATATACTGATCTAGCCCCCGCCACATAACAATATCCTCAAATAAATAATGGCTCTCAAAGGGTAGATTAAATCCCTTCCGACAATCCCACAGAATGGTAAAAGACCATTTTACACCTCCTTGACCTAAAAGTCCAAATGTTCACTAAAACCATAAAAGTCAATGAAAGTCAACAGGGGGCAGTACGCGGGGCATACCAACTCGTGTACGCGGGGCATACACCGGCTAACCAGGATCTGGGGACTCGACCCCCTACGCGGCGCGTACTGGGATTATGCCCAACGTAAGTCCCAGTTTCCAATCCTTAAAAGTTTTGGTCTGAATCCATTAAGACCAAAACCGATGCATGAATCCATAATGACGACCAAGTTTGGATTTTTATGCATTTACAACACACCCAAAGTTGAAATGGGCAGGTCAAGGTTTATGGAGACCTTTTACTCAAAAAGTCTCCATCTTGGGACAAAACCCTAAGAATTTGGACCATGAAACACAAAACCAAAATGAAGAGGAAAGTTCTGAGCTTTTTACCTCTAAGTGAAGCTCCTCCCTCTGTAGAACTCAGATCCAAGCTTGTACCCCAACTTCTAGCCTCTACAAGAACCTCCTATTCTTCTTCACTAACACACCAAGACACTTTCTAGCTCAAGAACACTCACACGCTAGCTTTAGGATGATAATATTGCTCTCTTAGGGTTTTTCTTTGTGGAATTGTGGCTGGGGACAAGACCCTATCATTCCTTTTATAGTCCACAAGCCACAATTAGAGTTTTCATCTGGGCCCGCTACGCCCAACATAACCCTGGGTACGCCTAGCGTACTTAGGCGAGTCCACGTCTAAACTAAGCGCATGAGTACGTGCAACGTACTCTTCAGTACGCCCAACATGCTCAATGGCCATATTTTTCCTTTAGGGGCTAAACTTGACAACTTGGAAAGGAAGAACGGTTAAATTAATATACCTGAATTTCGGGATGTTATAATTCTCCCCCACTATAACCAGACTTCACCGTCGAAGTCTCATGCCGCAAACATCCCTGGATGATGCTTTTGCATCTCCGACTCCGACTCACAAGTTAGCTTGGACCCTCTCCAATGTTGCCATTGGACCTGAACCAGCGGCACCTCCGTGTTCCTCAGAACCTTGATCTTTCGATCCATAACCGTGATTGGCCTGCCAACATAATTGTCAACATAATTCAGGCTCGCATCCCCCTGAATGTCCTATAGTGGTACAACTACCTTCTCGTCGGCAATACACTTCCTCAATTAAGACATGTGGAAGGTATCATGTATCTGGCTCAACTCCGCAGGTAGCTCCAAACGGAATGCTACCCTGCCCACCCTTACGGTCACCCTGAAAGGACCAATGTACCAGGGCCCCAGCTTACCCCTCTTCCGGAATCGAATCACTCCTTTCCAAGGAGATACCTTCTGGAGTACGAAGTCTCCCATCTGGAACTCGAGCTCGGATCGTCACCTATCCGCATAACTCTTCTGGCGACTCTGAGTTGTCAACAACCTCTTCCTGACATGTTGTATCTGATCTGTCGTCTGAAGCACTATCTCAGTGCTTCCCATCACTCGCTGCCCTACCTCTCCCCAGCAGATGGGAGTCTGACACCTCCTCCCATACAACAACTCGAAGGGAGGCATACCAATACTTGAATGGTGGTTGTTCTTATAGGAAAACTCAGCAAACGACAAATACGTGTCCCAACTTCCTTCGAAGTCCAACACACATGCTCGAAGCATGTCTTTGAGCGTATGAATCATCCTCTCACTCTTTCCATCCGTCTGTGGGTGGTAAGTGGTACTGTAATGCAGCCTCGTACCCAACTCCTCATGAAACTTCTTCTAGAACCTGAAAGTGAAACGTACATCTCGATCTAACACAATCGAGATAGATACACCATGCCGCGATACCACATCCCTCACATACAACTCTGCCAGTCTCTCTGCAGAAGAGCTCTCACTGATAGCAAGGAGGTAAGCGTTCTTCGTCAGCCAATCAACGATCACCCAAATTGCATCGACACCCATCGTGGTCCTTGGGAACTTGGTGGTAAAGTCCATATAAATATGTTCCCACTTCCACTGGGAAACCTCAAGTGGCTGCAACTTTCCATGCAGATGCTAGGGGTCGACCTTGACCCTGCGACAGGTCAAGCACCTCTCAATGAACCACACAGCATCCCTCTTCATACAGGGACACCAATAGTCTCTCTTCAGGTCCAAATACATCTTAATGGCCCCTGGATGGATCAAGAATCTCGATCTGTGAGCCTCCTCTGCTAGAATGGTATGTGCCCCACCCCCAAACGGCACCCAAATCTGACCCTAAAATGTCATAATCCCTCGTCTATAGGTAACGAACTAAGATATCTGCACAATCACCCGCTCTCACTTGCGGTTCTCCGGTCTCACGGC
This sequence comes from Lactuca saligna, assembly GCF_052625555.1. NCBI lineage: Eukaryota > Viridiplantae > Streptophyta > Magnoliopsida > Asterales > Asteraceae > Lactuca > Lactuca saligna. The sequence continues at coordinate 56,062,807 of NC_136420.1, read as the reverse complement.
CTCTACCTGGGCCCCTCGAATGGTATCCAACACCATAGTCATCACCGTCATCCTCATATAAATGTTTCGTATCGAGGAACTCTCCGCCCTCCGGATCAGGGCATCGGCTACAATGTTAGCCTTGCCCGGGTGGTACAGGATCTCGCAGTCATAATCCTTTACTACATCCAACCATCTCCGTTGGCGCATGTTCAGGTTGGGCTGATCCATCAAGTACTTCAAACTCTTGCGGTCCGTGTATATGATACATCGAACCCCATACAAATAATGACACCATATCTTGAGGGTGAACACCACGGCCCCTAACTCCAAATTATGGGTGGCATACCTCACCTCGTGAGGCTTCAGCTTCCTCGATGCGTACGCTATCACGTACCCTCTCTACATAAGCACCGCACCCAACCTCGATGTCGATGCGTCACAATATACCACAAAATCTTCCATCCCTTCCGGGATGGCTAACATCGGGGTTTCACATAATCTCTAGCGAAGCGTCTCAAATAAGGCCTGCTACTCAGGACCCCAACTAAAAGTCATGCCCTTCCGGGTCAACCTGGTGAGAGGAACGACAATCTTGGTGAAATCCCTGATAAATCTATGATAGTAGCCAGCCAATCCCAAAAAACTCCTGATCTCGGTGGGGGATTTCGGCACCTCCCATCTCATAATTGCCTCAATCTTGGCTGGATCGACCAAGATACCATTCTGGTTAATGATGTATCCCAAGAACTGGACCTCTCGTAACCAAAAATCACACTTGGAGAATTTAGCGAAAAGCATCTCTAACCTTAATACCCAGAGAATCTCTCTCAGATGCTCCCCATGATGCTCTCTAGATCTCGAATATACCATAATATCATCGATGAACATGATCACTGAACGATCCAACATCAGCCTGCACACCCTGTTCATAAGATCCATGAACACTGTCGGTGCATTGGTGAGGCCAAAAGGCATCACCTCGAACTCATAATGCCCATAACGAGTCCTGAATGCCGTCTTCAGGATACTTGCATCTCACACTCTCATCTGATGATATCCAGACCTCAAATCCATCTTGTAGAACCAAGACGTTCCCTGAAACTGATCAAACAGATCATCGATCCTCGGCAATGGATAACGGTTCTTGACCGTCAACTTGTTCAACTCCCAGTAATTAATGCACATCCGGAGTGAACCATCCTTTTTCTTGACAAAAAGGATTGGCTCTCCCCACGGCGAGCTACTCGATCTAATAAACCCCTTTCCCAGCAGCTCTTGAAGCTGCGAGGATAACTCCTGCATCTCTGGCGACGTAAGGCGATAAGGCGCCCTGTCGATAGGCGCTGCCCCCAGAACCAAATCGATGTAGAACTCCACTTGCCTCTCGGGAGGCACACCCGGTAACTCCTCAGGAAAAACATCTGGGAACTCACGCACTATCGTAACATCATCAATCGAACTCGGCCTCTTCGCGGCCACTCGTGTATCCATCACATAAGCTACAAACCCGTTGTAGCCCTGCTGTAAACCCGGTCTCACCCTGGTAGCCAAACAAAATGCTGATTCACATTGGTTACCCTCGCCATATACCGTCAGCACTCCCCGACTAGGGTCTCGTATCATCATTATCTTCTGCTTGCAGTCTACGCGATAAATTGGCTCAACTAATCCATGCCCACTATAACGCAAATGTCCCATATCGCAATCGGGACCAGATCTATCGGAAACTTAATGCCGAACATTTCAAGCATACATCCTCGAATCACATCAGTAGCATACACCACTCGCTCGTCAGCTATGGAAACTCGTAGAGGTCGACTCAACGCCTCTCATCGAATACTGATGGGTTAACTAAACGCTAACGACACAAATGATCGATCAGCAGCCGAGTCAAATAACACCAAAGTAGACACATTCACAAGAAAAGTACCTACGCATATCATAAAATAAGCACAATATCTCAACTCAGCATAGATAAATGAAAGAATACATCGCATCCACGACGTCGGGCGCTGTACGGACCTCCTCCGTTGTCAACTGCAAGGCTCTCCTGTGAGCCTTCGTTACATCGGCCATTGTTGGCCGGATCTCAAGAGCTCGGGCAGCAGGTGCAGATCCATGTGTCGATCCTTGCAGCAGCTGTGGGCACTCGGCCTTCCAATGGTCGGTGCTAGGATCACAAGGTTTCAAGGATCATAAGCAACAACAAGGTATGTTATTCCATCTTTCATTCAAGTTAAAAATTATTCCCCATGTACGCTAGATAGGAATATAACCTTGGAATTCAACTTTGCATGATAATTAGACAAACATAGATCCAAGGTTATTAGGGTTGCATGTACACTTAGGAAGTGTTAGAATGCTCAAAACCCATCACTTAGTGGGCCATCAGAAGTCAGATATTTGGGGATAAGAACATGTTGGGCTTTAGGGTAAGGCCAATTAAAGGGGTTGGGCCCAATTTAGCAAATTGGGTCATTAGTGGACCACTAGTGGGCTTGGGAAGTCTACCTAATATTGTCCCTTTCATATTATGGTTTTGGGCCTTAGGTGGAGGCCCATGTGAATGGATTAGGCCCAATTGGAAATTAGGCCATATATTGGGCCGTGTGGAAATGTTTATCTGTAAGGGAAAGGGTTGGGTAGAGTTTAATTTGGGACAAGAGTATGAGAGGGGTAGAATGGTATTTTACCTTGGTGAGGACTTATGGTTAAGTTTTGAGAAATCAACAGTTCGGGGATCTGCCAGCTAGCATCTAGAGGTTTATCCATGGGATTTTGCATTCAGCTTTACGAGGTGAGTTTTCTCCTATAGGAACGGGTCGAAGGCACCAATATCGGCCCGTTTATGTATGTTAGTATGTTTTGGACTAAGGTTCGATGTCGGGCAATACCCCATGTATTTTATTATGTTTCTAGATTCCAATCCGATGTTGAGTGATTCTCGAGGAATGTTTATATGCTTGATATATTCGTGATTCTTGCATGCTCTTGTTTTATATGTCTCCGAACTTCGGTCTGATGTCAGGGATGGCCCGAGGAATGTTTATATGCTTCCAAATTTCGGTCCAATGTCGGGCGGGGCCCGTGGAATGTTTATATGTATGTTTCCGAAATACGGTTCGATGATGGGTGGTTCCCGATGAAGGAATGTGTATTTAGTTATACTTGTGGTCTTTGTGATACTTGTATGTGCCTGGTAGGGAGGTGAGTTTGGGCGGGGTCCCGTATCTCATCACTGCTGAGTGTGGATTGGGTTTGATATCACATCATTAGCAAAGTATGGGCAGGGCCCATGATAGGTGAGGCCTTAGGACCATAATATATATAGTATTATGTATGATTCTTTATGTGCTAGCATGATTATATGTTTTTATGTGTATAGCGGGCGGGGCCCGGTGACAGGCGGGGCCTGGTAGAAATAGATCTATATACCGAGCGGGGCTCGATACCAGGCCGAGTATGATGACAGACTTTGTCCAATGCCGGGAGGGGCCCAAGGAAGAGGCGGGGGGCCCAGTTTATGTGATTATGTGTATGATATGTGGTAGTTTGGGGAGACTCACTAAGCTTCATGCTTACAGTTTTCAGTTTTGGTTTCAAGTACTTCTGGTAGCAAGAAGAAGAGCTCGGGATGACTGTAGTGCACACACCACATCGTTTATCCTGAGATGATTTACTTTTTTGTTTGGACATGTGATTTTCATACAGTGTTTTGAGATACTATCACTTATGTTTTTATGAGATGTGTTGGTTTACTATGGTTTATTTGGACCGTATTTTCGGGTTGTTTCACCACTGTTCCTCCTACTTCTAAACTCAGACAATTGACCTTCTTCTGGCCCTTCTGAATGCAATGGAAACAAATCATATTAGATACCATGGTGGTGGTGGTAGTAGCAGTAGAATCCCTGCTAATATGACCTATATGGCCACACTTGAAGCAACCATAACCACACACCCATCACATCCCATCATGCATCTTGTCGCACGTGCCACAACGACTCTGACCCTGCTAGCCTCTCAGTTTCGAATCAAAAACCTTGGGACTCTTGCCCGAACCCTATGAACTCTAAACCTGATCTAGTTTCCTCTTCCTCTCCATCTCCAAGTCAATCTCTCTCATTCTCTCTAGCTCTCTCTCTATCTCTCACTCTCTTTCTCTCTCTTTCTCTCTCTCTCTCTCTCTCTCTCTCTCGTTATCTGATGGGTTTTGAGTATTCTAACACTTCCTAAGTGTACATGCAACCCTAATAACCTTGGATCTATGTTTCTCTAATTATCATGCAAAGTTGAATTCCAAGGCTATATTCCTATCTAGCATACATGGGGAACAATTTTTAACTTGAATGATAGATAGAATAACTTACCTTGTTGTTGCTTATGTTCCTTGAAACCTTGTGAGCCTAGCACCCCAAGTGTGATGCCTCAAATGCTTCACACAACACCAAATGCTCTTGAAAAGACTTTTGAGAGAATGCACACTACTAGAAATCGGCCTAGCCCTCTTGTTTCATATGTGTAGCCGATTTTGGTGGAGAATGGGATCCTTATATAGTGTTGACACATCTAGGGTTACACCATGTAAACCCTAATGTGTCATGACTCTTCATTTCCATGACCCATGGGTTTGTAACTCCCATGGAGCATCCTATGGGTGGAACCCAACTTGATAATCCATGGAGCCTCTTAGCCCACTATACAAGATATGGATGATTTACATAATTAACCCATGTATTTAATTAGTTATCTTTTGATCACTTAATTAATTCTAAATTAATTCTTGATCCAACTAATCAAATAATATTATTAATATATTAGAACTTATAATATATTAATAATCTCTAAATGTTATTTCTCTCATTTAGTCTATCCAATTGCATGGTGCCATTCAACCCAAATGGACCATGTCGGGTCGGGTCAAGTACATACCAGAAATAGTTATGGACTTAGACACCTTATCCAACAGTCTCCCACTTGGATAAGTCTAATAACTATTACTGCAAGTATGACTTCAGGAACCAATCGGCAATCGTAGCTCTTTTCAAGGTTTCTCGGAACTGAGAAGATGATGGTACGCCATTTAAGATAAGTGATCATATAATCCTCTGTTCTAGATATCAGCCGGAAAAATACATGGAACAATGCCTTACTTATTTTCCAACAGTTTTGTTTCCCGATTTCCGATTTGTTTGACAAAGAACTTAATTGAACACATCAACTTAGTTCTGACCGGGCCCGGTACATAGGTAAAAACAAAATCATCGAGGGGACCAAATATCAGCTTTTAATCCAAGAAGGAACAGATAAACTTCGACTCATATGTTTGTTCTACCACTCATTGAATTATACAGAAAAGCACGTTTTATAACATCGAGTAACCAATGTGTTTTCGTACAATCAATGCATAACCAACTTGTAAGTAACAAATCATATCTCTAGGTTTGAAGATTTATATGACATTACTGTCTCACGATCACTCGAGATAGAATTCCATGAAGTGATTCCAGTGAACGGGGATTGAGTCCAATACTCAGAACTTATGAGCACTCATGATTGTTGTATCCTTGTCCAACACCTTAGAACTCTACAACCAATCATGACAGTCTTGATTCATACCTACTTCTGACATATGACCGACTGTGGAGGTTTGAATAATATGTTATACAAAACAAAATTATTCTGGAAGTCAAAACATGCAAAAGAAATATAGTAAACGATTGACAAGAGATAGCAACACTATACTCATAAATAAAACACCTTTTATTCATCATCTAATGTCAATTACACTTTACAAATTTCGAGGTTATCTAACTACTAAATCTAATATCATCCTTCAGCCCTATGCTCCGAGCATGCTAGAGATGCTTAACCCGAGTCAGTCCCTTCGTGAGGGGATCTGCTGAGTTCTCATCCGATGATACCCTCTTTGCCATGAGGAGTCCTACTTCTATTCGATGTCTAATAAAATGGTATTTTCTGTCAATGTGCCTGGATCTCCCATGATCCCTTGGTTCCTTGGCTAAGGCAACAGCGCTTTCACTATCATAGAAAATTTCCATTGTCTCTTTAATAGCTGGTACAACTCCAAGGTCTCCAGTGAAGTTCTTTAGCCATATAGCCTCCTTTTCCACCTCGCTTGCTGCAATATACTCTGATTCACAAGTTGAATCAGCCACTGTCTCTTGCTTGGAACTCTTCCAAGAAATTGCTCCTCCGTTTAGGGTAAAGACCCAGCCCGCCTGAGAGCGGAAATTATCCCTGTCAGTCTGGAAGCTAGCATCACTCTACCCTAAAACTCTCAAGTCATCACTCCCACTGAGGGTAAGGACCCAGTCCTTAGTCCTTCATAGGTACTTAAGGATATTCTTTACCGCAGTCCAGTGTGCCTTGCCAGGGTTCCCCTGATACCTGCTAACCGTGCTCAGGGCAAAGGCTACATCAGGTCGAGTACACATCATAGCATACATGATCGATCCTACAGCCGAATCATAAGGTATTCGACTCATTTCTGCTATCTCAGCCTCAGTGCTAGGGCTTTGTGTCTTACTCAATTTGGCGTTACTTTGGATGGGTAACTCTCCTTTCTTGGAGTCCTGCATGCTGAATCTCTTCAGCACCTTATCCAAGTAGGTACTCTGACTAAGTCCAATTAGTCTTTTACTCCGATCTCTCAAGATCCTTATCCCTAGAATATAGGCAGCTTCACCAAGGTACTTCATAGCGAAACACTTCCCAAGCCAGGACTTTACTTCCTGCAGGGTTGGGATGTCGTTTCCTATGAGTAGTATGTCATCCACATATAATACCAAAAAGCTAACTATACTCCCACTAGCCTTGACATACATACAAGATTCATCTTCACTCCTAGAAAAGCCAAATTCCTTGACCTTTTCATCAAAGTGAAGATTCCATCTGCGAAGTGCTTGCTTTAATCCATAAATGGATTTCTCAAGCTTACACACTCTATTAGGGTACTCGTTGCTGACAAAACCTTCTGGCTGACTCATGTAAACATCTTCAGCCAACTTTCCGTTAAGGAAAGCGGTTTTGACATCCATTTACCAAATTTCATAGTCATGCAATGAAGCTATGGCTAACATAACCCTAATAGACTTAATCTTGGCTACTGGAGAAAAGGTTTCATCATAATCCACTCCAAGAATTTGAGAGAAGCCCTTTGCGACCAGTCGAGCCTTATAAGTGTGTACATTACCATCCATGTCGGTCTTCTTCTTGAAGATCCATTGGCACCCTACTGTCTTACGACCTGGTACATTCTCAACCAAGTTTCAAACTTGATTGTCATACATGGATTGTATCTCGCTATCCATAGCCTCTTTCCATTTAGCAGACTCGGGGCCTGCCATGGCTTCCTCGTAGCTGTTAGGGTCATCTTGACTTACTAGTGTCCCATCACTAATAAGTGTCTCACCTTCTGCACTAATATGGAATCCATAGTAATGCTCAGGTGCACTCCTAACTCTCGTGGAACGCCTCAGAGGTACAGATTCGTCAATTGTCTCAACAGGAGTTTCCTCCTCAAGTTGAGGTCTAAAGTCTGAAGTTCCTTCACCACTTGACTCTTGAATTTCTTTAAGATCAATTTGCCTCCCACTATCTCCTTGGCTTATAAACTCTCTTTCTCGAAAGACTCCTCTTCTTGCTACAAAGACCACATTATCACTAGGTCTGTAGAAGAGGTAACCAAAGGATTGTTGTGGGTAGCCGATGAAAATACACCTCTCGCTTCGAGGTTCGAGCTTATCATGAGTCTCACATCTCACGAAAGCCTCGCAACCCCAAATCTTGATGTGGTCTAGTTTGGGTACTTTACCAGTCCACATCTCGTGAAGAGTTTTGGCAACTTTCTTTGTAGGGACTAGATTAAGGATATGGGCGGCAGTCTCTAAGGCATACCCCCGCAGAATGAGATTGGTAGCGAAGCTCGAATCATCATGGAACGAACCATGTCTAACAAGGTTCGATTATGCCTCTCAGCCACACCATTCAGCTGCGGTGTCCTGGGAGGTGTCAATTGTGAGATAATCCCACATTCCCTTAGATAGTCAAGGAACTCTGAACTAAGATACTCACCACCTCGATCGGATCGAAGCATGTTAATGTTCCTTCCCAATTGATTCTCGACTTCCGGTTTAAATTCCTTAAACCTTTCGAAAGTCTTTGACTTATGCTTGATTAAGTAGACATATCCATATCTACTGTAATCATCAGTAAAAGTCAAATAATAACGATTAGCATCCCTTGTGGCATGTTTGAATGGTCCACACACATCCGTGTGTACAAGGTCCAACAAACCTTCACCCCTCTCACACGAGCCTGTGAAGGGTGACTTTGTCATTTTTCCAAGTAAGCATGATTCGCAACTATCATCTGACTTTAGGTCAAACGACTCCAAGACTCCATCCTTTTGGAGTTGGCCTATGTGTTTCTTGCTTATATGTCCAAGACGACAATGCCTTAATGATGCTTTATCCAAGTTATTATTATTAAGTGAATCAATACATAAAACATTATTTCCTAAGTTATCTACAACAGATACAGCTTCATACACACCATCACAAGGTAATGCTTTAAAATAAAGAACATTATTAAAGAAAGCATTAATCGAACCAACTTCATTATCAAATGAAAAGGTGAAACCTTGTTTATACAATGCATGAAAGGAAATAATATTTCTTGCCACTTCTGGCTAATAACAACATTTATTCAAATCTAAATTTAACCCGCTACTTAGCGATAAAGAATAAACTCCAATCTTGGTGACAGGTGTAACTTTCCTATTCCCCATGATTAAGTTTATTCTTCCTTGCTCCACATTCTCACTTCTTCTTAGTCCCTGCAAGTCACAACAAATGTGAATACCATAACCGGTATCAAGGACCCAAGATTTAGAATGGGGTGAGTTATTAGAAATGATAGTGTAAATACCTGCATGGTTGGGTTTAACTTTCCCATCCTTCACATCTTGCTGGTATTTTGGGCAGTTTCGCTGCAATTGTGATTTTTCATGGCAATAGAAGCATTCAACCTCTTTTGGGTCAGAAGAAGGAGTGATGAAACCTTTCTTGGTTCCACTTGAAGAAGAGCCATCAAGGGCCCTAACCTTGGTACCCTTCGAAGAACTCTTTCTCTTCTTCCCTCGACTTTTCCCGATTGCCAAAACCGGAGTGGAGTTTGGAGTAGGAGTGTTAACAACCGACTTCCCCTTAAGACCTGATTCTGCGGTCTTGAGAAGTCCCTGAAGTTTGTTGAGTGTGACCTCTTCCTTATTCATGTGATATGTCATGCGGAATTGATCATAGCACGATGGTAAGGAGCGCAAAATTATATCTATTGCAAGCTCCTCAGGAAAGTTCACATTGAGCTTCAGCAATCGATCCACATACCTTTGCATTTTCTGCATGTGGCTCGTGATGGAATCCCCGTCCTTCATCATGGTTGTTATCATGGAGCAGATGATTTCATACCTCTCTTGTCGTGCACTTTGATGGTATCTTTCCATCAAATCTTGGTGCATTTCATAAGGGTAGAAATCCTCGTAGGACTTTTGGAGTTCCGCTGTCATCGTGGCCATCATGATGCATGCCACTTTCATAGCATCCCTTTCATGTGCCTGAAAGTCAGCAATCTCCTGAGAAGTTGCAGTGGTCTCATCAATCTCCTTAAGCTCCTTGTCAAGGACATATTCTTTGTCCTCGTAGTGGGTAATCATCCTGATGTTTTTGATCCACTCATTGAAGTTGGATCCATCAAAAGTGACTTTCCCACACAAGTTCATAAGGGTAAAGGAGTCATTAGGATTAGAGCCAGAAGCAACATTGTTTGAAGACATTTGAAGGAAGAGGACAAGATTAGTTTAGATATTAAGAGAGTCCTTAATAAAACACCCAAATGTAATATTAAGGCTAGGATCCAATCACAATATATTATAACTTAGAAGAGGTATTCCGTAATCCAAGCTATAACATATTTGAAAGGTAGGTGAATGACGATTCACCAATTTCCACCACAAAAACCGAAATATTAGATATTAGGTTTTTGATTGGTTCTTAGAAATTCCTAGATTCTTTGAGATTCAATGAACTTTTCAAAGGCATGTTTCAATCTCGAGTGTGCCCTCCAAGTTTTGTGACTGGGATACCGAGGATCACAAAACGAGGTGTGAAGTAACCATGCAAATCACTTGGTACCCTTAAAGTTTATCACTCAATCGAGGTGCCGGTAAACCACACGCGCTCCACCGATACTATAATAAACCTTAAGTCACCCTTTACCTACCTTGTTAAGTCCAAGTTAGTGTGCCGGTTAACCACACACGCTCCACCAACGACTTAAACAAAGTGTAAAGTGTAATTTCATGGATTAGCACCTTATTCACATTTTTCCTAAAGTAACTAAGATTGGGAATTTAATAAAACATTTAGTTACTTTATAATATTCATCATACTTTTAATGAGAATTTATAAGTCCTTGTTCTACCCGTTCGGCTAACGACTCTCCACCAGTCAAGCGAGCGGTGGGTGAGAATGGACACCCATTAAGTTGCCATTTTATAGGCAACAACCTTATACCCACCTTATAGACCAGCTTCGTGAATAAGGCGTACTAGCGGTAAGATGACTTTGTTCTTATACATACATACATATATATATACATACATACATATATATATATATATATATATATATATATATATATATATATAATTATTAAATTATAATAATATAAGTATAAGGGTTGAATTTTAACTTTTAAAATTCTAAGGGTTGGAACTAAAGTTTTAATAAGACTTTACTTGTTCCAAAACTTGAGGGCAAGTTTTGTAACTTTCAAAACTTTTCATTTCTTGTAACTTATGAGTTTAATAGAGTAATAAAATGAAGACTCTTCATTTTTCTAACTCTTGTGTTCTTTTAATGGTTTTAATTCAAGTGACTTTTGGTTTTCCATAACTTGAGGACAAATTATGGACTCCATTAAAACACATTATGATCAAGAATTAATCTACCACATAGGTTACAAATAATTCCTATGATCATCTAAACATCATAAGAACAAGAACATGAATAGGAACACTTTCATAAATCAAAATTACACTTAAAACTTTGTAATTTTGATAACTAGTTGTTGTAAATGAATTAGCAAAGACATTGCACCATCTAAAACAAGTTTTAAATTACCAAAACAGTTTAGGGTAATGTATCTAATCCATTTCCAGCAACTAAGGTCGAAAATCTGCACTCTGTCGACCCTACTCGCCGAGTGCATTAACCTACTCGACGAGTAGGTTGAAGATACAAGTGAACTCGACGAGTCCTCCCATGGACTCGACGAGTCCAACAGTCAGACATCAAGTTTTTTGACTTTCTTCAACTTTTTAGCACAAATAACAAACAAACAAGCCTAGGCTCTGATACCACTGATAGGTTTTGAGCATTCTAACACTTCCTAAGTGTACATGCAACCCTAATAACCTTGGATCTATGTTTCTCTAATTATCATGCAAAGTTGAATTCCAAGGCTATATTCCTATCTAGCATACATGGGGAACAATTTTTAACTTGAATGATAGATAGAATAACTTACCTTATTGTTGCTTATGTTCCTTGAAACCTTGTGAGCCTAGCACCCCAAGTGTGATGCCTCAAATGCTTCACACAACACCAAATGCTCTTGGAAAGACTTTTGAGAGAATGCACACTACTAGAAATCGGCCTAGCCCTCTTGTTTCATATGTGTAGCCGATTTTGGTGGAGAATGGGATCCTTATATAGTGTTGATACATCTAGGGTTACACCATGTAAACCCTAATGTGTCATGACTCTTCATTTCCATGACCCATGGGTTTGTAACTCCCATGGAGCATCCTATGGGTGGAACCCAACTTGATAACACATGGAGCCTCTTAGCCCACTATACAAGATATGGATGATTTACATAATCAACCCATATATTTAATTAGTTATCTTTTGATCACTTAATTAATTCTAAATTAATTCTTGATCAAACTAATCAAATAATATTATTAATATATTAGAACTTATAATATATTAATAATCTCCAAATGTTATTTCTCTCATTTAGTCTATCCAATTGCATGGTGCCATGCAACCCAAATGGACCATGCCGGGTCGGGTCAAGTACATACCAGAAATAGTTATGGACTTAGACACCTTATCCAACAATCATGTCATCCAGTGTCTTGCAACTAGATTGGCTCACAAATTACCTGATATCAATCCTCAACACCTCATGGTATCTTGCCTTCTTTATCTCCTCATCTACCATATACTGCAGAACTAGCAATTCCCTCTCACTGAACATAGCGGTGATCGTTGCCATCGTCTTAGTAGTTTGGTGAGATCCTAAACTCTTGCTCTAATTGTTGAACCTCAATCACAGGTGCGAACTCGGCCCAAATTCTCTTCACAATATCCTACTTATTCATGGACTCAATCGCCTCGCCTCCCAAGGTGTGTCCTACCACCTCCGACCAGTCTCGGGCTCTGTATTTTAGAAGATGGGAAGCAAGACTGACCTTTTCTACATCGATACAACTAATAGTGTGGAATGCGTTGGTGAGATCCTATAACCAACGCCTAATCATGATTGGTTCCTTCTTCCTGACGAACTCTGGGGCCCCACATATTCGAAACTCATGGAATCTCAAAGTGCGAGCTCCGATCGTTGCTACTATCTTAGCTCCTCTAAAAACTCCATGATACCCTCCTTGATCGTACCAAAGATCACAAGAATCTGCTCGAGTATGTTGCGGGTAATCTCTTATGAAATGAACTCCCACATCTGATCATCCAACTGCCTGGCTCTAGAACCTGAGCTTGAAACCTCACCAACACCAGAACCACTACCAGGTATTCCTCGAGTGACCACCATACTGAATATAGACAATTCAAATCATCAGAACATACATACATAATCATTGAGAGACTCCATACTCTACAACCTTCTTGGTATCATCGGAACCTTCCTTGACTCGAGTAGGGATCCTCTACTTCCAATAGTACGGGCCCATACTACCTTCCACATATATCCGTACTTTCCTCAAGGGTCGCTTTGAAACCTCCAAGTCAGTCCTTATCCATACATATAATCCTCAATAAAACAAGGCTCCCAACACTAAATCTCTTCCTAGGTTTTCCTAGGGAAACCACTACACTACTCCCAACCATCAGCTATAGAAGGAACTGTTGGATTAATCAAATCCCAACAGGAACTCCCCCTAATATCCTGGAACAACCTCACAAATACAATTACATATTGCCGACACCATATCATTCTTTGAATAAATGGTCTCACACTACAACGGTTGGACTCAAATAAGAGTTGCACAAAAGAGTTAAAACCTAACTACCTAAAATTATTTAGTATCAACAATATGTAACTTTGTATATTCGCTTACTAGTTAGCTGAAGTTGATGGAAACTCCTAAAAGCAGAAATCAAGCATCATTCGAGCATTGAGTAATCGAAAAAAGCATAACCAAAGCATGCCATCCTATCACTGACCGATCAGTACTAACATACAAGTGTACAAGCTCATACAGTAGGCATATAAAGACATCTCTCTTAGCATTCTGTCATACACATCCTGATCAGATCCTTAGCCCTAACTAGCATGCGATTCATAGATTCATAAATCAAAGCATATCATAAAACATGTATAGGTATTTTGGGAAAACTTACTTAAGTTGGGTCAATTGCATGCACCACACCCCTTTTCTTTTGTGTGAAAACCCTTTTATCAAACATTTCTTTTTAAAAAAATCCATCAAATCCTCATTTTGAGTTCGAACACTCCCAAGAGTATGTCTGCAAATGGTGAATCCCTCAAACTAAGGCAATGATTCCAACTTGCAACGACCTAAAAATTAAGACAAAAAATTTTGATTTTAATATTAATAAAACAATTATCCAAAACAATATCATAAAAGCATAGTAAAATCAGAGTGTGTCAAAAAATATCCAACTACATCAGAGTCATATAGAATGCAGAACAATATGGTGTGTGCAATACAATCATCTCGAGCTCTTTACCTTTAACATAAAGTGAAAACCATAATCACAAAGATTAATGAGTTCCCCAAAATACCACATAACATACATATCAAACATATAATGGACCCCGCCTGTCATAAGGCCCCACCCGGTATACATACAAACACATAAACACATGTAAGAATCACAAAGATAAATATCATACAATATAATCATCAGGCCCCGCCCGACATCGAGCTCTACCCGATATATATATATATATATATATATATATATATATATATGTCTATATATATATATATATATATCAGATATCATACATGCAAGAGTCACGCAAACAACTAGGATCCTAATCATATTAAACTATGGGTCGACATTAGTGCCTTCGACTCGCCAAACATAGTGAGGAAACTAACCTCAAGTTGTTGAATCTCAATAAAATCTCCGATTGCTGATCCAAAAAAATCCTTGCACTAACACTATCAAATAATATCCAATTAATAGTTGTTCCTTAATCCAAAATTGGAATCCTAGTCCGAAGTCCAACCCTCAGGGTAAAAGTATATTTTACCCTTTCCTCACTTGGACCAAAATCCGTGGTCCAATCCAATAGTATCAAAAGATCAATATTTACTAACTTCCTAATTAGGCCCAAAACCCATCATAGGCCTAATTCCAATGAAACCCATAGCCTAGAAATGGCCCAAAGTCAGAAGTCCAATGGCCCAAAACCTAAAAGTCCAAAATATGCCCCAAACCCGAAAGTCAACAAAAGTGAAACTGTTGAGTATGCTTGGCATACTCAGACTTACGCTAAGCGTACTCCTTCCGAGGCCATTACATGCAGCGTACGAGCTAGGTACGCCCCACGTACTCCGTATACGAACAATCTAACACATTTAGCATTTTATCAGTTAAGCCATTAAGCTAAACTCCCAAATCTAATCCAAAAAAGTAACTTAACACGTAAAGTTGGTAACTTTACTCCCATGCATGACTCAATGGGACCCAAAACTCAAAAAGTACCATATTAAGGATCCTAACACATGCATGTAGTAATATAGCTCATAAAGGTGGCATTTTTATGGACATGGGACCTCATAGGTGCTAAGATCTAACATCTATGGCTTCTGGAGTAGACCATAATCTCAAATATGGCTTAAATGACCAAAAGTGCACAAATAACACCCTAAGTTCAATCTAGCATAAGGAACCATCAAGTTGAGAGCTTTTTACCTCAAATAGCTTGCAAAGATGAAGATGATTCTAGATCTATAAGCTCAACCACTCCCAAACAATCTCCAAGTGTTTTTCTTCCTTCACTTCACCAAAAGCACCACTAAAACTCACTTCCAAACTCAAATCTCACAAATGTAAATTAGGGTTTCCATCTTAGGGTATAGAGAGATGAAGTCTATTCATAAAGGAGGTCGAAGGGTGTAATAACTTATTTAAATACGACACAAACAACTAGGGTTTTCCCCTACATTGTGTACGCCTATCATACATAGGTGCATCCGCGTTCCAACCAACGATCAAGTATGCTCAACGTACTTATATAGTACTCCCCGCATACTGAGCTAGGGACTAAAATGAGAAATTTATTTTTAAAGTTATATTTTTATAGGCTTAGACTGTTAAAGTTCGTATAAAAATCATAATTTTCTCATATGGACACCTTTCTCGATTGTCTTTATATCGATGGAATCATATCGACAATCTTCAACTCTCTTTTATATTGTCATTCCTAACAATCGACCAATTTAGATTTCGGCTTCTGAGTCACATAATGTTGCGCTAAAACGTCGAAAAATCATAACTTTCTCTCACGAAGTCAAATTTAGGCGTTCTTTATAAGCACTAGTTCGCTTTTTTGATTACTACAACTTTTGTTTAGATTATTTATCCTAAATTACATTTTATTTTTAATATCTATTTTAGTCATATTTACTACCTTTCGATGTAGGTTTTTACATAGATACCATATATATCTAATATCTATAAAATTCTCATAAACACGTGTGTGTATATACATATATATATATATATATATATGTGTGTGTGTGTGTGTGTGTGTGTGAATAATTTATTTTTATCTATTCATAGAAGATTTCAATCGTCGAACGACATACATGCATATTCATAACTATGCTTAGCATAAACGCGAGCGTTATGGTCATACATGATATAAAGAGGCAAAATGATTTTCTAGTTAAAACAACTATATAAAGTTAACTAGTTAGTATAAAGTTAACCAAAATATCCAAAATTTTGTATATAACTTATGAAATCATGCTATATTATATAATAACTAGTTATACTCTCTTTAATTATTATTATTATTTTTTTCAGAAAACAATAATTATTCCATAATTAAATACAAGAGTTGATTTTATTATTAATAATCATATTAATAATAAAGATTTAAAATGTTTCAACTTGATATAGTTGTGACCCTATAGAATGATATGTTATTAGTAATATCATTCAATAATGATTCTTGAGCATATAGATCCTACATGGGGTACAATCAAGCATGATTCAGTAATACTTTTCTTCCTTTATCTTTTTAATGATTTCTCGTTTAATTTTATGCGCTTATAAAAATATCACCTCATTTTGGATATTGTGGCCAAAATAATGTACATGTATGTCATTATTTGTGATACACCACACATGCTCTTTCTAATGGGGTGGGTTAATCTTTTGCAATATCTTAATCGCTTCCAAAAATGTTTCCATTATTTTTTTGATATAACTTTTCATTTGTTATACGAAATGCTAAATTATATTTAGCAAGGTATTTCACGAGTGTTGTAATTCTCAATGAGACTTGTTTCCAATGCTCCATTTCTTTCTTAAATTGATCATATGATACTTTATCACTTGTTTCATTAACATGCATTCTTTCATGCATTAAAAACCATTTAGCTAAATTTATGAGATAATTTAAACCAACTTCATGATTTGTAAGACTTCTACTAAGATGTTTCTAATCCACATAACCTTCATTATCCAATTGGCCTATCGGGAACTCTTTTCTAAATATTTTACGACAAAAACAAAAGACGTTGTCAAACTCTTTCGAGTATACTAGTCATTCTATATTAAATGTCTCCTTATTTGGTAGAGTGTAGTATACATAGTTGAAGAAAACCGTCAAGAAAAGTTATCAAGTGGATCCTTATCAATAATATTATCTCTTAACCTTTCTCTACCAATATTTTCACGCATCCAAAATTAGTATCTTCCAATTTATTGTATCAAATATATCAACATGATTAATATTAACATTAATATCATCATCCACAACAACATTATCATATTCAACGTCATCACCATCATCAACATCAACCTCATCATTATCTATATTAGCATCATCAAGATTAACTTCATTAGTTTGATCTCCATCAACATTAACACTCACATTATCAGGAATATCATCATTGTTTTGATTATGAGAAAAAACTTGTGGTTTTTTAGGAACACTTATCTAGAGACCCACACTACAAGAATTCACTCCTATGCAGGCAACACCTATGCCAACGACAATGGTCTTCAATAAAAGTCAGGCTATACCGACGACAAGTTGTAGGCATAGGGTTGACCAAATACCATGTTGACCAATTTATGAGTAGACGAAAAGTCATCAGGGTAGGTAGGGCACAAAAATAGAAAAAAAAATCCAACTTTTTTGAAAATCTATTCCGACGACAAGTTGTCGATATAGATTTCATAAAAATAATTTCTATTTTTTAATTGTAATGTTGATGATAAAAGAGAAACGATGTCGTTTTTTGACCACTATCCTGACGAGAAGTCATCGGTATAAAAGGAGGTCAATCCTTGTGAAATGTGTGTCGACGACAATTCATCATAATAGGTTTATTATTATTATTTAAATAGAGCTGGAACATAGTAAACAATGTTGTGATCATTTACCCTATATAGACGACATGTCTTAGGTATATGGTTTCATCTTCTTGAGTACCCTAATTGATTCCATTCACAGTCGCCACTTGAGAGCCATATTCTCTGTCGACAAAATCATGATTCCAACGCAGAAGACCAATCTTGAAACCGTAATTTCTTCATTCCTCTATTTTTTTTTGATGATTTTTAATGTTTTAGGAAGTTTTTGAGGATTTTGGGTTTAATTTTGTTGAAAGATTTGGTGTTTTTTCGAACCAACCATCACCACCGAACCTGCCATCACCACCATCAATTGCAACCATCGACTGTCCCTACACTGGAGGTAAGTCTGATTTTAGTCCCAAATCTTTTTTCTGTTTTCTAATTTAAGTTGTATGAAACTAATTTTGGTTATATGAAAGGTATAATGTGTTTGTATGGAACTAATTTTGCTCATATTTTTGATTAAGGTTCACTAATTTGAAGTATAATTTCTTTGATTTTGTGCTTAGATATACTATTTGATTGTATGAAAGTGGTATTTTATATCTAAAATGAAGTGTTTAATTGCTTAAATTGGTATGAAGTGCTTAATTTATTTGATTGTGTGATTGAATGAAGTGCTTAATTGCTTAAACTATAATTGGATGTCTAAAATATAACATCATACTTTAAGAAAAGTACAATGATATAAATGGATATGAAATGAAAAAAAGTGATACATTGATAAATTCTTAATTATAACATCATACTTTAAAAAAAGTACGTTGTTATAATTGAATATGAAATGAAATAGTGTTACGTTGAAAAGTGCTTAATTATAACATCATATTTTAAGAAAAGTACAATGCTAAAATTGAATACGAAATGAGAAAAAATGTTATATTGATAAGTGCTAAGGTAATAGGAATATGAAAAAAGTTATAATGCTATAATTGAAAAAAGAAACTACAAAAAGAGGAATATAAAAAAGTAAAAATATAAAAGATGTGAAAATATAATGTTTTAAGAAAAGTACATTGCTATTAAAGAAAATCTAACTACAAAAGTATGACTATGATTAATAAAAAATTGAAACTAATAAGAAAATCAAATTAAATGGTACATTATTTAAACAATAATATTATGTAATATAATATTAAAAGTGTGATGCTATAATAGAAAATAAACAAAAGTATGATGTTATAATTAACAAAACTATCATACTTTTGTTAATTATAACTTCATACTTTTGTTTATTTTCAATTATAGCATCGTACTTTAAATATTAAATTGCATAATATTATGGTTTAAATAATGTACCATTTAATTTGGTTTTCTTATTAAAAGAAGTTAAATCATTTATTTTTTAGTTTAAGTCTTTTCTTTCTAGTCATCCAGAGCCTAGAAATACCCATTCGAAATTGATTTGAAAATTAATGTCGGGTTATCCTCATTTTGGGACTGCTTTTTGAATACTTTATCTCATTTAGGATGTGAATGTGTATTGCATGATTATTTGTTTAAGAAAAATTTGGTTGTCAGTTTCTCTTTGCACCTGGGGTATATATTTCTTTATAGGTTGATGATCGGTACAATAATTTTTAGCCAAACACAACAAATTATGCTTTACACAATTGTATAGTACAACCAGCTAAAGCATAAATTATTGTGTATGGCTAAAAAATATTGTGTACAAATCATTGTCCTTCTTTATATACTTAGGATGCAAGAGGAAATGTTGTTGAATTTTTCTTAAACAAAAAACCATGAAATACACATTCACATATAAGATAAGGTATTCAAAAAGCTGGTTTAGAAGAATATTCTTGTGAATACTCTATCCATTCTCGGGTCTATATATATATATATATATATATATATATATATATATATATATATATATATATATATATATATATATATATAGCACAAATACAATCTAAGTTTCAATAACTATGTATACAATGTAATTTTTAATAATGAAACAGTTATGACGATCGATAGGAGTTGGATTATAGAGGATTGAATGTCTTCGAAATTCTTGGAATGCCTTAATAACTTTATGAAGATTGCTAAGAAACATAACTCTGAAATAAAAGTGTATTTCCTGTGTAAAAAATGTGTGAATATGTATTGAATGTTTTCGCATACAATTTATTGCCACATACATGACCGTGGGTTTATAGAATCGTATACTACATGGATTTAACTGTAAAATCATCCCAAAATAGTGATACAAATTTTCACTTTTTTTAAATCATTAATTTCATACATCAGGTGTCTCAAGGTCAACCATAATACAGAATGTCAAAATCATCATAGTTAATATAATCAAAAGTGTGGAAATGTATGGGGGATGTTGTACCATCACATTGGGCCCTTCCCTTTTGTACCGGAAGTACCTAAAACTATAACCATAAATTGTAGGCGCATAGCTTACTGAGCTTTCCCAAGATACCACATACAACATATACAAAAATAAATATAACAACACATGGTTGTGTCGGGTCCGTATCAACCCCGAGTCCGTAATGACTCCATGTAACAGCACGTAGCTATGTCGAGTCCATATCAATCCCGGGTTTGTAATGACTTTGATCCCAAATTGGCTCCATGCATATAACATAGAATCAAAACCAATATTAGTCACATAAACGCATACATCCTACACACACACACACACACACACACATATATATATATATATATATATATATATATATATTAGTGTGTCAGCATTGGTGCCTTTGACCCACAACTGTGGTCAGAAGACTCGCCTTTCAAAAAGTGTTCAAGTGCTACTCCTCTTACTAACTGAGTAATGCTGCTACATACAACCTATACATTAGAATTGGCAATTCGTGTATTCATGTCATGAAAACGTGTCAGCTACGAATTTGACACGATACAATAACACGATGAGAAATAAGCTTTATCTCAATTTTCAAGATGTATTCATGTCGTGTCGTGTCTCTAACATATTCATGTATTTGTGTCTGAAATTGTCAGGTCTATTATACAGTCATATTAGATAAACCCTTAACTCTTCCTCCAAACTAGGTGCTTGACCAAAATTCAACTCAAGTCGAAAGTCAACAGTCAATGTTGACTTTTAGTCAACCGCCACGTCGTGGCTACCTAGTGCCATGTCGTGGCCCTCCAGTAAACAGTCTGTCATGATTTTCCCCACTGCCATGTCGTGTCGACCTACTTCCATGTTGTGGGCACTGGGTTTTCATCAACTTAATAGGTTAAGCTGCTTTCTTCCATCATAAGAGCTCCAAAGCTTAGATCTGGTCTGAAACAAGGTCCCGAAGGATAAAGTTTCCAATTTTACACGATAAGACCACCCAAAAGGTCAAAATCTCAAACCCTAGGTTTCAAATAGACTAAATAAGACATGAATTTCTCCATTACGCACTTATTTCAAAAAGTCCATAGCTCATTTACTCCAGAATCGATTCTGGTATTAAAACCAATATAAAAGTTGGTACTTTATAAACATGCATGACCACTGTATGTCTTGAAGTTGCAATGAGTAAAAAAAAATTAGTATGTTTCCATGGAAATGTCATGCATGGCTCAAAACCCAACTAAAATCCAGATCTAAGCCAATAATAATGTTAAACGTCCTATAGATTCATAAAGTTGCAAACTTTATGAGATCTCATCACTCCAACCCACAAGAACATGAAGATTAAGGGATAATACATAAGATTTGGCAACCTATCTTGATAAAATCGAGTCTTGGACACTTAAAAAGGTCCAGAAGAGTGTCAAAACAAAGGATGAGGACTAGCTTGCTGAATCTTAGCTCACTTCTTCTTTCTTCCTTTAAAGGCTTCAAAGAACACCAAAAGGGATCAAAATAAGATAAGAAGGAATTTAGGGTTTCTCAGATCTCAGAGAGGCCAATGGAGGCTGGGGGTGAGCAAACCCTAGCCTCCTAATTCCTTTAAATAGGGAGTAAAACCCCGAAAATAGGGTTTGTCACTTGCCAACCATCACGTCGTGGCCTATACTGCCACGTCATGGCGGATTAAATGAAATATGTGAACTAAACTTGACTTTTCACGTCGTGGTGCCTCCCCACCATATTGTGGAGAATCTTAAAATGCCAATTTTGAAAAAAAAAATATCACGTGATTCGGGTTACATTATCACAGTGAGAAACACACTACTTCCGATTTAGGCTACAGTTTCACTCCAAAAATAAACATTCTAGCAACTAATGAGATGTTTGATGTAATTGATGATGTTATGACAGAACAAAATACAAATGAAGAAAACATTGACGAGGAGGGACGAGGTATAGACCTAGTATTTTATGCTTTGTTTAAGGAGCCCAATACAATTTATACCCTGATTGTAGCGAGATGTTTTCCTTAAACTTTTTTACAAAGTTGTTTTCATTTTTAAGTGATCAATAAATGGACAAATAGTTCATTTGACCAACTTGTACAGTTACTAAGATCTGTTTTCCTGAAGAGCAAGATTCCAACCTTACATAATGAAGCTAAGAATAAATTAAGATAGATAGGTTCAATATATCAATCCATCCACACTTGCAAAAATGAATGTGATTTGTTTTGGAAGGAGAATGATTCCATGCTGAAATGTCTGATTTGTAAGGAGAGTAGATGGATGGACGCAACTACAATGGTTAAGAAAGTTCCACAAAAATATTTGTGGTACTTTTCTTTGAATCCAAGGCTTCGACGAATGTATAGCTCCAGATTCACAGCTAAAAACTGGACGCTCCGTGGATGGTAAGATGCGTCATCTGGTTGACGGGAAATCATGAAAAGATTTTGATTATAGATATCCAGAGTTTGCCAAAGAACTTAGAAATGTTCGTCTAGGTTTGGATTATTATGGTTTTAATCCATTCGGAAAACTTTAATAGTACTTATAGTACTTGGCCGGTTATATTGACTATCTACAATACACCATGATGGATATGTGTGAAAGACTCTTCTTTCATGCTAACTTTGCTGACTCCTGACCCTAGATCACTCTCAAAGGACATTGATGTTTTCTTGAGGTCTTTTGTGGATCAGTTCAAAATGATGTGGACCGAAGGAGTCCAAATGAAAGATGCATCAACCAACACTGTTTTCAATGTGCATGCGATGTTATGGACTATCAATGATTTCGAAGCACATGGTAGTTTCTCTAGATGGAGTGTTGAAGGTTATTTAGCATTGTAACGAAGACACATATTCCAGTCATGTGACCAACAAGATTTCGTAAGTTGGTCACAGACGATTCTTGCATACGAGTCATGGTTGGAGGCAAAGTCTATGTTTAACGGTCCACCCGAGAGAATATTGTTTCCAAGATGATTCACTAATGTGGTGATATTAAAGAAACTAGCTCGTCTCCCTAAACATATTATGGGAAACATCCTGAACAAGGGGTGCAAAAAGAAGGCACAACGATGAAACAAAAAAAAGAGTTGAATTGGACGATGCAGAGCATCTTCTTTGAACTTGAGTATTGGTCTTCCCTCGAGCTAAAACACAATATATATGTTATACATGTGGAGAAAAATATGGATAAGAGTGTGTTGAATACTACATTGATGAATGAAAAAACACAAAGACAAAAGTAGCAAGAGATGACTTGAAAAATATGGGCTTTCGGCCAGATCAATGGCCTAAAGAGAAAGTCAACAAGAGGAAGAAAGACAACAAGAAGAAAGAAGACTCATTAAGTTGTGTACATTCTTTCAAAAATAATTTGTGTACCTCATTAGATGTTAGCAACATGTGAAATTCCCAATCAAAAATGGTGAAGATATTATGCACTGTTGAGTTGATATATCATCTAGCATTTTTGGACATAATGATTCATCTAGTTATTCATTTACTTGAAGAAGCCATTCTTGGAGGGCCTATACACATGATATGGATGTATCCTTTTGAAAGATACATGAAAAAAACTTAAAAATTATGTCAGAAATAGAGCCAGGCCAGAAGGTTCAATATCATAGGCTTATGTTGATGAAGTTTTGACATTCTGCTCTATGTATCTTGAGGGTATGCAAATCAAATTCAATCGCGTTGATAGAAATGAGGATGCTAGGCTTCCAAAAAGTAAATTTTATGTTTTCTCATCACCATGTTGGTCGATGTCTACTAAGAAGCTCGTTGAACTAAGTAAAGATGCTAAAAATCATTTCATTTGTTTGTATTAAACAACTGCGATGAAATCCTACACGTGTGGCTCACACTTTAGGTGAAATTGGTGGATCCAATATAGCTCACACTTTAGTTGAAATTGGTGAATCAAATATAGCTCATACTTTAGGTTAAATTGGTGAATCAACTGTGACTCCAACTATAAACGATGAAGATGTCATTAATGATGATGGTGACAATGGTGATATGTACTCTTCCAATAATGATGATTGTTTTAGTAATGATGACGAATTCATTAATGATGATGTTGTACATGTATAATGCTCTAGTGATGATTTTGATTGACGGTATATTGTAATTATTATATATTTTGATTGCTTGTAATATTTGTTTATTATTTTTGTTTAATATTGTTAAATACATGGCCGCACATGTCGCAACAGGACACGGAGGAGATGGCGAGGTAAGACCTCCACACGGGGGCGCACACAAGATACCAATTGGTTGTGAATTTTGTAAGTTATATGAAATTCTTAAGTATTTGGTATATTTTTAAAGTTATATATTTATACATTTCCAATTCTATGTGTCAATATAGCAAACCCAAAGAAAGTGGGTGGAAAATGAAGAAGTTTGAATATGTATTCAGCATATAGGGACAACGGTGAGAATCCTTTACCCGTACAAATTGATACTGACGGATGAACCTATTGATTTGTAGGAAAAATGGCAAAATGTGCACGCTTTCATCTAAATTTTGGTGGAATCAAATGCACCACTCAATTATAGATCTTGGTTGCATGTCCTATCAAATACAAAGAAGCTATGTATCCTAAGATGGAAGTAAGTAGACAATACTTTTGTAGTTTTTAAAAATTTATTTTACTAATTAAATTTTAATTTTTATTTAATTGCATACATATTTTGATTTTGATAGCTACTGGGGCACACCTTTGTGGGAAGGCGTTCGATTGGCTGTAAATGCCGAGGACAAAGAGCATATAAAGAACACAAACATGTTGTGAAACATCATTTTCTCAAAGTCGTCGCATATGAGGATGTGGAAACAACAAGAAATAATCCACCAGATGTAGACAACGAACCTTGGAATGAGTTGATTGATGATTTTTTTTGAACGAGGGTTATATGAATCAGTCGGAGAAAGGCAAAGAATGTAGGGACAAACTTCAACATACAAGTGTTCATGATAGTAGGTCATATACTGACAGACACGATACAGAGCTAATAAAATTTATTTCTATTATATAAAATTTTATTAACACTTATATAAATTTATTAATTGTTTATGGCTTATTATATGTTGAACAATGACAAAGGCCGTAACATATTACGATATGGAGATAGATGCACTTTAAGGAAGGTCGGTGTTAGTGTACACCTCAAGCAGAACAAGATTAAGTAAGTAGTAAACCAAGTTAATATGTTGTTAAAAATGTATTATTATTATTATTATTATAATAGTTTTTAAGGTTTATTATTATCATTAGTGAATAAATTTAGTTATTTGTTTTAATTAATGTATGTGTATTTTTTCTTTATTTTATGGAAAGATCCAAGCGAAGTATAGGAAAATACAATAAGAGGTGAGGGAGGGTGGACATGCAATAGAGTCTCATTGTCTTACTTGTGTCATCGGTGAGATATAGAAACATATTGTGGGTGCTGGAAAGGAACCAAGAACCAATGTTCATTTAATTCCAAATCAACCTAATCTTCCAAATCAAAATCTTAAAATACGGGTAATAGTCAAATTGTTGCATTAACCCAACAAATGCAACAATACATGTGGCACATGTGTAATAACTCATTAGCAGTCGTAATTCTCAACTTCCAACCAACATCAATACTACAATTTCAGTTCAATTACAATATGTTTCCATAAAATATCTGCGAAATTGCGGTAATTGATCTTTTCTGTTATTTTAAACAATGTTTATTGAAGAATTGTTTTTTTTTTTTTTTTTTTTTTTTTTGTATGAATAGATTTTAAGTCTTGTTATTTAGTGTTTGACCTTATCCTAGCTACATATTGTGTGGATTTGTTTTAAAAAAACAAGTTTGTTATATATAACAGGATTTGTGAAAAATGTTAAAAATAGTCTATATCGATGAAATGTTGTCAGCACAAGTACTCCTTATTGTAAAAACGGTATTGACTTATTCCGACGACAAACCGTCATTATAGCTCAAACGATAAAAACGATTATACACTTTTGTCAACGACAAGTCGTCTGTATAAGTTCATATATCCAGACCACAAGTCATCGGTATAAACTGGACATATCTCGATGACAAGTCGTCGGTAACACTAAATAATAAATTTTTTTTTTGAAAATTAGTTCTAACGACCCTTTGTCAAAGACACGTCGTCGGTATAGGGTGGCCCTATCCCGACGAATTCTATAACGACGACTTCTATTACAGACGACGTTTCGTTGATATAGGCTTTCACGACGACATGTTGTCAGCATAAAGAATTAATTAAATGTCATCGGCATAGGGGTGGATTCTTGTAGTGCCACTTTGCGCCTTTCTTGATGCTTCATATATTTTTCTTCCTTTTTTTTTACGTTTTTTGCTACTATATAGATACTTACGAAGAATAATTTATAAAAATAAAATAACAATATCACTCAAATACTTAATAAAAACTGGAACTATGAAACTAGAATGCTTAAAATCAAAATAAATAAATTAGACATTTAAATTCAAAAGGAAGTATTCCAATTACATTAGATAAATCATAATTTTGATTTTATATTTGGGTTCAAAGGGTAACAAATTTTTAATTTTATTCACATTTAGTCACTAAATTTTTTTCATTATCTATTTGCCACTGAACTATTAAAACTGTTCATATTTTACCCTTATGACCGATTGTTACCAATCATAAGAGTAAAAATGTGAACAAGTTTAATAGTTTAGTGGCAAATAGATAATGAAAAAAAAAATTATGACTAAATGTGAACAAAGTTGAAAGTTCGTTTCCCTCTAAAAAAAGTTCAATAACTAAATTTGAACAAACTTTTCTCTTATATTATAGTTTAGCAAACTATGCATTTTTGTTGAACTTTAACAAAGTTTGTTGATGAAGAAATCTATGGAAAAAAAAACCCTAAAAAAAGTATAAAAACGAAAAACAAAACCAACATTATAAGTATAAGTTTTATGTTATAAAATTATGCAATATTATATGTATAAAAATTATCCTAATATTATATGTATGAATTTTGAGTTATAAAATTATACAGCATACAAATTGACATACATTAAACCATATACATTGTTTATAAAAAAAATACATATATACATTGACACATTATATATATATATATATATATATATATATATATATATATATATATATATATACACTCCATGTATTGATATACATCATATTAGTATATTTGTTATTAAAAAGGATATTGAAAATGAAAGTCAAGTTGTTTACAATTTAGATATTTTTAATTTATCCGGACAATTGATTTATATTTGAGATTGTATTTTCTTAAATTTTTTTGAATAATTATTGAAATTTATGATTATTTAACTTGACATATAGAGTTAAGTAAAACTATTAACATGTTTTATGAAGTGTTGCGCCCAAACCACCTCATCCATATTACGTTTACAAAAATATTTTTTTTAAGAAAAAACTAGCTATATATTCAACAATTAAAACGATGTTATTTTATTTTCCTTCAAAGAATTCACTCATAATTTTAAAATGTTTTAGGAAAAAAAAACAATTCATATTTAAATAACTATTTTTAAAAAATAAGGTTTTAAATTTTTTTTTTTTCAGAATACATCGTAATTTCGTAATTTCTGATAATGAAACACAATTTCCTAATAGCTATGGGTAAGAATGATTACTTTTTTTTTGTTAAACCAAAATTAGATTGGAAATTTTGATTTTTAATTTTGGAAAATACCAAACCATTTGTTTATTATTTCGTTTTCGGTTTTTCAGTTTCTTAAATATATTTTTTGCGATTTTGTTTTTTTATTTAATAGATTTCTTCATCAACAAATGTTGTTAGAATTTAACAAAAATAAATAATTCGCTAAAACATAATATAAGAGTAAGTTCGTTCACATTTAGTCGTTGATCTGTTTTAGAGGGAAACGAAGTTTTAACTTTGTTTACATTTAGTTATTAAATTTTTTTTCATTCTCTATTTGACACTGAACTATTGAAGCTATTCACATTTTACCTTTGTGACCAGCAACAACTAATCATAAGGGTAAAATGTAAACAGTTTCAATCGTTTAGTTACAAATAGAGAATGAAAAAAAATTAGTGAATGTGAACAAAGTTGAAAGTTTGTTTTGAAGTCATTATCCTTTTATATTTTAGTAAGAACAATTATGTATATCATAAGAAATAAATAAATAATACAATTCAGATTTTAGAAACTTAAAAATAAAAATACATGTTCGCCGCTGGAAAAGCTTTTGTTCGTTTAATGCTATGGCATTACAAATTTAATTGGGCTGAGTCTTGGCCTGTGTGAATTGTCATCTGGGCTGCCAAAAATATACATGTGGTCTTCCACGAAATGACTGATAAAAAAAATTGTTTTGCAATACATGATTCGAAAATAAAAGAAAAATCTAAATTTTTTTTAAATATAGTTTTTTATTTAAATTATCTAAAAAGTTATAAAAAAATAATAATAAAATTAGAAAAGTGTTTTTTCGAAATATGAGTGAAATATTTTAATAATATATTACATTGTAAATATCATATCGAATTTTTAAAATGTTAGAATATTATAATATTCTACAAATTGATAGATATATTAAAATATTTTAATATTCTACTTGAATTGATAGATTTGTTAGAATTTTTTTGAATAATTATAGTTAAATATTATAGTAGAATCTTATAACATTCTAAAATTTTGATTTGAGTATTTATATTATAATATTCTGTTATAATATTTCACGTATATTATGAAAAAAAAACGGTAAATTATTATTTTTTATTATTATTTTTTCAGATAAAAAAATGACGAAAATGATATTTTATTTAATTCTAAAAAAAAAATTCAATTATCTTACATTTTAAAAATATTTTGTTTATCTCCAAAATGAATAGCTATGATTATGTTTACATGTCTTACAAAATATGATGGTCTCACGCGAACTTTTATATATATATATATATATATATATATATATATATATATATATATATATATATATAAACGAAATCGTGTATTTCAATTGTTAATTGTGTTTAGTCTTTACAGTTTTAAGAACATTATATAATTCATTTGGTTGCATTAGTCGATAGTTATTAACACGTTAAAGCACAAAATGAAAATATTACTTTAGTGTTACTTCAATATAATTCTTTTATAAACAAAAAGAACTACGTAACTAATTTCTATATTAAACATCAAAATTACCGAATCTTTTTGCTTATTTTTAAATCTTACAACATAAAATTAAAAGAAGTTAGTATATAACTGTGACATCTCCATTTTCACAGCCAGAAAAAACAGATTTGTTTATGCTTTATTTGAAAATCAGTGTATCCTTTTAAAGAAAAGTGTTGCATAATTTGTTCCCAGAAAAACATGACAAACATATTATCAAAGCATTTCTGAAGAAATGTATTTTGTTTATATTAAAACAATGGGATGTCATTGTAAATACAAAAGCATAAGCATAAACAGACCTTACATTCATTTACACTAGTGATCAATCTCTCAGTGTAATGTAGCTTCGTATCGATACCTGTGATACAAATAAGCTGAGTGGGTTAGGTTGGGAAACCTGGTGAGCACATAGGGTTTTCAACCCATAATAATATAATTATTATGTTTAATCATCAAATAATCAACATAATTACCCATCTCCATTATTTTCTTATTCTTAAGGATCTACCTTAAGAATCATTTATAATTCACTTTTTCATTCCTAAGGATTCTCTTAAGGAATAGGCATAAAGTCCATCATTATCTATGGCACAACTGCCAATGTTATCTATTAGACACAACTGCCACTATTATTATATAGGTGCAACTGCCAGGATTCTGACATTATCTATTAGGCACAACTGCTAATATTATCCTTTCAGAGAAGCTGCCAGTAGTATGATGTTCTCTATTAGGCTCAGTTGTCGATACTATCCTTTAGGTGCAATTGCCAGGATATTTAGAGTACATCTAGTGAACACGTAAATCAAAAACACCTATGGATTATGGCGCAACTGCCAATATGTATCTATATCATCTTCCATCCCTCATTATTTATCTACCCATGCTCTACCCAACACATTCATATATATAAAATACATATACAATTTAAATCATTTAAAACATGTATAAATCATTCATTCAGCATAGATATCAGGAACACAAATAATATGCATACATAGCGCTTAATTTATATTAAATACTTCATATCTATGTGTAAGATAAAAGTAACTATGCACTCACTTGACCGGTTAATGGTTACTAACTATTTTTGTAATCGTCGTTGTATCACACTTTCTGTATTCATGACTCCTTGCTCGAAAGTTCTGAACTCTAATTTCAAAATTTCTGGCCCTTCTTTGTATTGTTTATATCTTTTTCTATCATAAGAATTGCTCAAATAATACCTCTAGTTATATCAAGGATTTTTGAATCGCTCGTACAATATCAAAAGATTAGTCACCCACAAAAATTATACGTATAACTTCAATTAATTAGATGTGTACAAACATACTTGAAAGGTTAACACATATTATTAGAAGGTGTACTACTACTTCTCTTTTATCAACACGTATCATTTTAATTAACAAAATATGTAGGACCTTTCTCATATTTTTTACAAGTATGTTGGTTTGCAATTTACAAATTATACTTACATTTATGGTCACTAAGTTATTGTTGTATTAACACAATATATCTTTCAAGTTATACTATAGTCCCTTAACTATTTATTAATAAAATCATTATACCCTTTATAGTGAAAATCTTATCCAAATCATTTATAAACAATAACTAACGTCGTAAAAGTACCCAGTCAATTATTATCGAAAGGGTATAATGGAAAAATTATTGTTTCACTACTTGAGTTCACCCTTAAATGGTTTTAGACCAAATACATCTTATGTAGTTTGAGATTTTACAATCATTACAATTTTCATTAAGACTATTTATCCTAAATAATCTTCTATTTAAAAAATGTTGTTTTAGCACTTTTTAATAAGTTTATAACAAGATTGATACAAATATTACATACCCATAATATGTGTCCACATAACACGTATATAATATATAATTATTTATTTAACATGTAATGCATACAAATTTTTTTATCCTATTTGAGGATTTCAAATATTTATTATTATTATCCTCTTAACGTCTAGCCATAACTCACAGACGCTACAATTCTCCCCCACTGAGGGTGATTTCGTCTATGAAATCACAAACCCGACGAATAGGTGTGATCTCCGCTACTCACCTTTTTTTAAGTAAGAGTTTTCTTTCCCACCTTTTCTTTAATGGTTTATTCTTCCCCACTTGGGTTCGACCTCTCTTCTACTGCTACTTACAACCAATCAAAGCTCAAGCTAGATCCATCTTTGTGATTGTTAATCTTTTTTCTCTTTGAAAGAAGCTTATGATCGTCATATTAATGACTTTATCATCACCAATGTAGCATCACTATGTGCAACGAGTGATCTTCTCATTTCTCAAAATCATGGTCTGATGTGTACATAATGGTATAAGAGGGTAATACTGGCAACAACAACGGTTGTTAAACTCAAAATTTCTTTTCCTCTTTGCTTGGACGATTAACTTATTTCTCTTCTGTTGATCATCTTGACCACATCTAAATTACTTGGACACAAATGCACAACAAACATCCTTATATGTATTTTTATCAACTGTTACTTTTATGGCTTTCCTAACGATTGTCAAACTCTTCAGACTTCTTAGTTGATGGCGGTGCTCAAACTTGCACCCGCTCTTCATTCTCTTTTGGACCTTCGGTCATAATCTCCGAGATAAAAACTCAATTCTCATTGGAGACTCCTACTCCTTAAAATTGGGTCGTAGACTCAACCTAGGACAAGGTCTTCACTTTTTCTACAACAACAACTCGAATGGTCACATTTTAATGACCTTGGTTGCATAACGCAAAAGACACACAACGAACCAAACTCTTATCTCTATTAGTCAAATACTATCACGGAAGAACCTTCCTTCATGTTTTAATGTGGTATAATATCTTCATAACAGGTAGCATTTCTAGCTACAAGTTTCTCAATCTTAACGAATATTGCAATCCTTCTGTCGATAATCCCAATTATCTTCTCCTTTAATCTTTCGACTAAAATCGGTGACCAGACAGGACATGGTTTTATGAACCAAATAAAGACACTTCACATATTTATATTAATCAAACTCAATTATTTATGACCACTTGGGTCTGAACAAAAATCATCTTCTTAGTCATCACTGAAACGAACGTAACATTAGAAACAAAAAAATGAACTCAGATATTAGTTCCTTAGCAACCTCGTGACTCATCCTGATCCAAGTGTGAGTTATCTGCTTCCAGTAGTATTGGCCTCTATAACCTTCACACCTACTCATACTTGTCCCAAGTATTGTCTTGCGATACCCAAGTTCTTATTTCCTAAAATCACAAAACAATTTACACATACGAATGTGTTTAAATAATCATAAAAAATTTCCTAAACTCTACTAGGACTTCTTCCATGTGTATCTTCAATCATCAATTCTACTTTAACTCGATTGGTAGTGGAAGTTCCAAACCATGGGATAACTTTATGGATTATACCAAAAAATACCAATCAAAACTGTACTTCTCGCGTAGCAGACGTATTATCTATTTAGATGTATTCTAAATGCAAGATACATCTCTTACAATATCTTCCGATAGGTATCATTCACCATCATAAGCATTCTCATTTTCTCCTTTTAATCAATTCACTACGAGTCTTCACCATGAAAATATATCCAATGAAGCATGCGTTTAGTGTATCGGGGCAAGAATATATAGAGAGAAGGTTTAGACGTGCAATCCTCCTTATTACTCAAAAAGTTACATGGCAGTTCTAATACCGTAATTAAACGTTTAGAAATCTAAACTCATAAAATTTCCAGATTTGGTAGGCAGCAGACCATAGATCTGATCAAATAGTGACATCATAAAGCATCATAAATCAGTTAGCACATAAAAACAATTTAGGCATCTTTAAGCTAGTGCTCGTGTTTCTTTAGACATACTTCCTAAATATAGAAGACATTCATCTCACAATCATCACTTAGCATTTCTAAGTTTAAGTCTAGAAATTTCCTACAAATTCCTAGTTCGCTTAAACTAATGCTCTGATACCAACTGTAACATCCCCATTTTCACAACCAAAAAAAGACCGATTTGTTTATGTTTTATTTGAAAATTAGAGTATTATTTTAAAGAAAAGTGTTGCGAAATTTGTTCCCAGAAAAACACGATAAACATATTATCAACGCACTTCTGAAGAAATTTATTTTGTTTATATTAAAACTTTGGGATATCATTGTAAATACAAAACCATAAGCATAAACAAACCTTACATTCATTTACACTAGTGATCTACATGTCTTTTAATCTCTAAGTTTAATGTAGATTCGTATCGATACCTATGATACAAATAAGTTGAATGGGTCAGGTTAGGAAACCTGGTGAGCATATAGGTTTTTCTACCCATAATAATATAATTATTATGTTTAATCATCAAACAGTCAACCAAATTACTCATCCCCATTATTTTCTTTATTCTTAAGGATCTTCCTTAAGAATCATTTATCATTCACTTTTTCATTCCTAATGATTCTCCTAAGGAAGAGGCACGAAGTCCATCATTGCCTATGGTACAACTGCCAATGTTATCTATTAGGCACAACTGCCACTATTATTGTTTAGGCGCAACTATCAGGATTATGACGTTCTCTATTAGGCACAACTGCCAATATTTTTCCTTTTGGCATAGCTGACAGGATTATGATGTTCTCTATTAGGCTCAATTGCCGATATTATCCTTTAGGTGCAGCTGCCATGATATTTAGAGTACATCTGGTGAACACATAAATCAAAAACACCTATGGGTTATGGTGCAATTGCTAATATTTATCTATATCATCTTTCATGCTTCATTATTTATCTACCCATGTTCTACCCAATATATTTATAGATATAGAATACATATACAGTTTAAATCATTTAAAACATGTATATATATATATATATATATATATATATATATATAGTAAATTACTAAAATCGTCCTTGTGGTTTGGTCAAAATTGCACGTTTGGTCCCTAACTTTCTTTTTGCACTCGGATCGTCCCTATGGTTTGATTTTGTTGCATTTTTCGTCCCTTAAATACATAAAGTTAGGGACCAAACATGCAATTTTTTACCAAACCACAGGGACGAAAAACGCAACAAAATCAAACCACAGGGACGATCTGAGTGCAAAAAACCGTTAGGGACCAAACGTGTAATTTTGACCAAACCACAGGGACGATTTCAGTAATTTACTCATATATATATATATATATATATATATATATATATATATATATATATATATATATATATATATATATATATCATTCATCCATCATAGATATCAGGAACACAAATAATATGCATACATAGTACGTAATTTAGATTAAATACTTCATATCAATGTGTAAGATAAAAGTAACTATGCGCTCACTTGACCAATTAATGGTTACTAACTATTTTCATAATTGTCGTTATATCACACTTTCTTTATTCAAGACTCCTTGCTCGAAAGTTTTAAACTCTAATTTCAAAAAATTTGTCCCTTCTTTATATTGTTTATATCTTTTTCTATTATTGTTTTCTATCATAAGAATTGCTTAAAGGATACCTCTATTTATATCAAGGATCTTTTAATCGCTCACATAATATCAAAAGATTAGTCACCCACAATAATTACACGTATAACTTCAATTAATTAGATGTGTACGAACATACTTAAAAGGTTAACACGTATTATTAGAAGGTGTACTATTACTTCTCTTTTATCAACACATATCATTTTAATTAATAGAATATGTACGACTTTCTCATATTTCTTACAGTATGTTGGTTTGCAATTTACAAATTATACATACATTTATGGTCACTAAGTTATTGTTGTATTAACACAATATATCCTTCAAGTTACATTATAGCCCCTTAACTATTTATTAATAAAATCATTATACCCTTTATAGTAATATCTTATCCAAATCATTTATAAACAATAACTAACGTCGTAAAAGTACCCAGTCAATTATTATCGAAAGGGTATAACGGAAAAATTATTGTTTCACTACTTGAGTTCACCCTTAAATGGTTTTAGACCAAATACGTCTTATATAGTTTGAGATTTTACAATCGTTGCAATTTTCGTTAAGATTATTTATCTTAAATAATCTTCTATTTAAAAATGTTGTTTTATCACTTTTCGATAAGTTTATAACAAAATTTATACAAATATTACATTCCCATAATATTTGTCCACATAACACATATATAATAAATAAGTATTTATATAGCTTGTAACACATACAAAGAAAATTTATCCTGTTTGAGGATTTCAAATATATATTATTATTTTCCTATTAGCGTCTCGCCGTAACTCCTAGATGATACAATAACATTACCAATTTTGTAGCAACCAAACTTGTTGGTCGCCTAATATACTGGTACCAAGTAATTTCTATACTAAACATCAAAATTACCCAATATCTATTCTTATTTTAAGATCTTACAATAGAAAATTAAAAGAAGTTGATATGTTACATTACTTATTTGTACCAACTAAACTTATTGATAGCCAAATATATTGGTCCCATGTATACTTGGTACGGTACATGTGGTAATTTTTTGTTACCAATTATAGTTGATACGGAACTCGGTTTAGAGAAAAAATAAATTGGTATCGTACCAATTTCACCCCTATTAATTCTAAAGGACCTACGCCTTCACCACCTGACTAAAAAGCCAAATTTGCCATTTTATTGTCACAAGACTATATATATATATATATATATATATATATATATATATATATATATATATATATATATATATATATATATATATATATATATCAAAGTTCTTAATAACATAAGACGTGACTTGGTAGAAATGTCATGCATCAAGCTTTTATGAGTCGTGGCGAGCCACCTTGTTTGTAAAGCGTGACTTAAGGCGCCAATTTTGTATATAATTAATAATTTTATAGGTATTTTCTATTATTATTATTATTATTATTATTATTATTATTATTATTAGTAGTAGTAGTATTATATATATATATATATATATATATATATATATATATATATATATATATATATATATGAGTCATGACACACCATGGCAAACTTTTTAGAACATTGATGTATATATCATCAAAAAGGAGTGAATATGGTATAGATTTGCCGAGAAATTCAAATAATATTGATTTGGTTTGAGTTAGGGTTAGAAACGTTAATGTAACAAAAACACCAGGGTGGCTCAACCACTTTTGGAGCTCTAAGTGAACCAAAAATTTGAGTCCCTTTGGCCTTTATTATACTTAATGTTATAAAACTTCTCCTTTATCCGGCCTTGGGAAAATCAGCATACCCAATAAATCATAACTAAGAAATCAAATTTGAGACAACTATACGAATTTAAGTGAATTTTTTTTGAGAACATACTATAAGGAGTCTTTGCACAAGTAGAATGAGTTGATCAAGAAGATTCCATAGAAACAAGCTTTAGTCCACATCATTTGTGAATTCAGAAACTGGATTAATTGGATTTGCTTTTATATGACCACCAATAGCTACTACTAGTATTTGAGGAGATTTGGATGATTTTTTTATTGTTCTATAAAGTGTAAGATGGTTTCTTCTTTCTTGTCAATGCCATGCTAAGGGCTATTATACAATCTGCATCAACCATTGAAAGATGAGTAAGTAACTCAAACCCACCCTACAAATTACTACAAAACATCCTCAACCATAAACATTAGATAATATAGCTAAATCTGAGAAAGTTGTAGTGAAAAATGAAAAAAATGTTTATACTTTATACCTCCCACTGTTGATTAGAGACAATAGATGGGTGATGCATGTGCATAAATTCTCTAAGAGTCTAGTATATCTTTTCTTTATCCCTTTAAGAATAAAATGGATAATTAACAGCATGTACACAACTTGTTCTTCATTTAGGATATATTAGTGTTGATAGAAAGGTCTTATGACATTACCTGTTGTTGAATAATTGCTCACAGTCACTTCATACTCTATGAGACGAAGTGCAAGGATACACCAGCCTGAGGTAATATAACGGTCATATTTCCTCACCACAGTGTTAGAAAAGCTTTTTACTAAATCTTGAAAAAAAACTTCATCTTGAAAGATCCAATTGAGAAGAATATACTTGTGGTTCTTATTTCCTTCCTTACTTCTTAATGACCGAGACCTCAAACAACAAACAAGTTAAGTGCATTTTCCTATTCCCTGTAACATCTATAATTTCAATTAATTGATTTGGTTTAATTCAAAATTGAAAGAGCAATAGAATTCAAATTATTGTATTTACATGTTTAATCATGGGAATCAGAATTTCATCTAGAAACCCTTCATTTTTAGCTCCATCCCAAACATATTTGTGAAGAATCTGAAATGAGTTCTCCATCGAAACTACATAAAACAACCATAGTATTTAAATCAGATTTTCAACATTGCTTATAATAATCTCAAATGACTACCTACTTATGTTAAAAAAAAATTATCACAAAGCAAGAGGAT
Organism: Lactuca saligna; assembly: GCF_052625555.1. Taxonomy (NCBI): domain Eukaryota; kingdom Viridiplantae; phylum Streptophyta; class Magnoliopsida; order Asterales; family Asteraceae; genus Lactuca; species Lactuca saligna. Next base: position 56,024,890 of record NC_136420.1, on the reverse strand, counting down.
AATAATCTGGTAATACAAGAAAGATAATAACTCACACACAAGCAGACTAGGAGGGTTGAACAATCAAGAATCGATCAGAGGAAGAAGAACAAGATTGAGAATCAACTAATCAAGAGTCGATCAATATTCAATCGAGATTGGTAATGGTTTCTACCGAGAAACGAGAATCAGAGACTGATAAGGAAGATTGAAAGAAGAACAATCGATCACGGCTCACTTGACTAAAGGAAGAATATGGATTAAGTGGGGCCCTTTAGAATTAGGGGCCCTAGGCCCTTGCTTAGTTAATTTAAAGTTAAAGTCATCCCTGACACACACAAATAAGAATATATTACGAATCTTCTAGATTTCATAATGTAATCGAGAAATCTAACGTTAGTAATGAGAGACACTTTATAAGTGTTGCTCGTTATTTGTTTCCAAGGATGACATATTTCTATTTTGTTGTTAATGATGTTCAAAATAATTTATTATTACAAAAAGTCCAAATTTAGTGATGATTATTTGTGAGAGGCCGAGGTGGCAATGGGGGCGGGGAATACAGGGGACCCCAATCCTCATCCATATCATTAAATCCTCATTACAATCCTCATCCCAATCTTCAACGGAAAATATAAATGAACCCCAATCCTCACCCCCAATGGATGGGGATCCCTATCGGGGAATCATAGTTTTTTTTTCTCTTCTAATATAAAAAACTTTTACGTAAAGAAAAACTCTAATTTTCAAAGTTACCAATGTAATTTTAAAGATTTTAAAAAACATAAAAATATTCATAGATTTCATAAAAAGTATAAACAAAATTTCTACCAAATTTAGATACATACATAAAAAATCAAAGAGGAAAAATTTATATATATATATATATATATATATATATATATATATATATATATATATATATATATATATATATATATATATATATATATATATATATATATATATAGGTTCAGGTTCATTTGAGACCATTCTAATTTTGTGAGACCGTGAGACCAAATCTAAAAATAATTTTAAAATGCAAAATAAATGGAAAAATCCAAAAAATCTTTTTTTAAATATTACTTTCAGAACTTGAATTAATTAAAAAAAATTTTAAAATTTTAAAAAAAATCCCGTTTTTTTTTTTTTTTTGAAAAATACGTGAAATATTCTAAATAGAATATTACACTGACATATTCTAAAAAATAATTTTAAAATGCAAAATAAATGGAAAAATCTAAAAATTCTTTTTTTTAATATTATTTTCGGAACTTGAATTAACTAAAAAAATTTTAAAAAATTAAAAAAAATCCTATTTTTTTTTTTAAAAATACGTGAAATATTGTAAATAGAATATTACATTGTACATATTCTAAAAATAATTTTAAAATGTAAAATAAATGGAAAAATCAAAAAATTCTTTTTTTAAATATTATTTTCGGAACTTGAATTAACTAAAAAAAATTTAAAAAAAATAAAAAAATAATAAAAATAAATAAAAAAAAATAAAAAAATGCGTCTCACGGTCTCACAAAATTAAGTCGTCTCACATTAACCTAACCCTATATATATATATATATATATATATATATATATATATATATATATATATATATATATATATATATATATATATATATATATATATAAATCCACACATTGTAAATTATTGTCATCAATAACAAAATAAAAAGTCAACACATGGAAGAAAAACGAGCAACAAGCTGCGTTGTTTGTAACACACCAATTTCCGAGAATGAGATTTTAGGGATTTCATGCAATTAAAGAAGTCTACTTGACGAGTTAGAGGCCCCAACTCATTGTGTAGAGTTTTAATCAGCCCATGTGATTTATGAGGTTTACTCGACGAGTCAGAGGTGTAACGACCCAATTTTTTTCAAAAAAAATCATTTTAAGTTAAGCAAACACATTTTCATAGTTTAAGAAATCCAATCATAATTGTTTTCAAAACATGCATCAAATACAACTTTTAATCCAAATATCAGAGTGTCCATAAAAACGTCTGGGAGAGAGTGCATGTCGCGCCATCACACATTGCCTTTGCCCTTGGGATCTAAAGTACATGAAACAAATCCACAACCTATAAGATAATGCTTAGTCAATTTCCTAGAACATACCACACACAATACACACATCACATATCTTGATAGCTATAAAACCTACGTATAACATATAAGCCATGCATACAAAAACCTGTAAGGATGCCGTGGGCTCCCCTTATGTTCTTACAACATCGTTCCATGGGCTACCCCACATGGTCTTAACCTAGGAATGTCATCGGCTACCTCACATGGTCTTATATCCAATGCCAAGGGCTACCTCACATGGTTTGACATCCAATGTCACGGGCTCCCCCCGGGGTCTTCCATGCAATAATACACAATCACATAGCATATCAAACATAGAAATGACTAACACATACACCATAATCACATAATAGACCGACCTTGGTGCCTTAGACCCATAGGTATGGTGAGAAGACTCACCTTTCAAATACTGAACTGGTAAGCTAAAGTCAAATATATCCCACATGCCGCTCCTTCTTAACTGCCTATAATCATCACGTGATTAACATAACACCATCCTGTAAATACTCTCAGGTCAACCCTAGTCAAAGTTAAGGTCAACAGTCCATGTTGACTTCGACTTGTCAAGTATAACCAGACACTCGTTGAGTTCCTTGCTCAACTCACCAACTCGCCGAGTCACTTGAGTGACTCGTCGAGTTTCTTTATGTTTACGGCTTCACACCCTCAGCTGCAAACCCCTGGCCGAAAACTCCTTGGTCGTAAACTCCTTGGCCGCAAACTCTTTGGCCGACTCGTCGAGTCGATTAAAGGACTCGAAGAGTTCCTTTAGTCCTTCTCGTTTACGGCCTTTTCCAGTGGGATCTAGAGTCCCAAACTTCAGATCTAGCCTTCCCTAGTGTAGATGTCACGTAAAGTTGCAAACTTTACATGCATACAAGGCCTCACATGGCCATAACACCACAAACTAGCCTTCAAATAAGGTTCTTGTGCATGGGAAGGGCTGAACTACATAAAGGGGGCAACTTTATGTTATTGAGGACCTAAAGGGGTCGAGATCTGGGACCATAAGTCCAGATCCAAGCTTGACTCCATTTCTTTCCAACAATGGTTATTTACTTCGAAGAAGAAGATCTAGATAACTAGAGGTCAAGGTCAGGACTTTTTACCTTGCAATGATGGTCAATATGATGTAGATGATGGATATACTACCCCTCACCTGTTACCTTCTCCTTCAACCTCCACAAATCCTCCAAAAATGCTCACAAAGGCTCTTACTTTCACTCAAGGGTGTTTACAGCCGCAAACCACTTTCTGTAGGGAGCTAGGTGCTAGGGGAGGCTACAAGAGCAGTTAATGATCTTTATATAGGGGGCACCCCCAAAATTAGAGTTTCCTATTTATAGCTCCAACTCACCGAGTTGGGCCTTCCGATTCGCCGAGTTGGTCCCGATCCGCGCCCATGATTAATGCCCCTACTCGACAAGTTGGACTCCCAACTCGCCGAGTCCATGCACCAAAAACACCTAAATTAACTAAATCAGATAATACCTGGAATAGGTGTTACAAGTTTCCTCCACTTCAACTAGACTTTTTCCTCGAAGTCTGCTGACCTAAACAAATTCAGGTAGTGCTCTCGCATTTCCTCTTCCAGCTCCTAAGTCAATTCGGAGCCCCTTCGATACTGCTATTGCACTTTTATCAACCTTACCTCCTTGTTCCGAAGAACCTTGGTCTTCCTATCAAGGATGGCAACGGGATTGTCGATATAATTTAAGATCTCATCCACCTGAATATCGCCCACAGAAATGACTGCGGACTCGTCAGTGACACACTTCCGAAGCTGAGACACGTGGAAGGTGTTGTAAATCTGACTAAGCTCCTCCGGCAAATCCAGGCGGTATGCCACCTTGACCACTCGGGACGTGATCCTGAACGCGCCTATGAAACAAGGCCCCAACTTGCCCCTCTTTTGAAACCTGATAATTCCCTTCCTGGGCGACACCTTTATTAACACAAAATCCCCCACCTCGAATTCGAGATTTGATCGTCGACGATCGGTATAACTTTTATGATGGCTCTGCGCGACCCACAACTGGTCGCGTACTTATTGAATCAGTCTGGTCGTCTTGAGCACCATCTCAGTGCTCCCCATGACCAAGTGCCCAACCTCGTCCCAGCACATCGGGGTCCTATACCTCCGACTATATAACATCTCAAATGGAGCTCGGTCGATACTGGCATGATAACTGTTGTTGTATGAAAACTCTGCCAGTGGAAGGTACGTATCCCAACTTCCCAAAAATCCAATACACATGCTCGTAGCATGTCTTCCAGTGTCTAGATCGTCCTCTTGATCTGATCGTTGGTCTAGAGGTGGTACACCGTACTAAAATGCAGTTGAGTACCCAGTTCCTCGTGGAACCTCTTCCAGAACCAAGATGTAAACCAGACATCTCTGTCAGAGACTACCGACACTGGCACCCCGTGCCTATCCACCACCTCTCGAACATAAATATCTGCTAATATCACTACAGATATACTCTCGGTGATCGGAATGAAGTGAACACTCTTCGTCAGTCTGTCTACGATCACCAATATGGCATCCACGCCCCTCGTCGTCCTGGGTAGGTTCGTGATGAAGTACATAGTGATCTCTTCCCACTTCCACATTGGAATGGGTAGTGGTTGAACCTTTCCATGAGGCCACTGATGCTCGGCCATGACCTTCTAGCAGGTCAAGCACCGCTCTACGAACCACGCGATCTCTCGCTTCATGCAAGGCCACCAATAACTTAGTCTCAAATCCCTATACATTTGTAGCTCCTGGGTATATAGAGAACCTGGACTTGTACGCTTCCTCTAATAGCCTCTTTCTCACTCCCCCTATCATGGGTACCCATACCTAGCCACACTACGTCAAGAGGCCACGACAATCTTTGATAGAGAAAGGATATTGTCCCCGTATTTTCTCTATCTTCCAATTATTTTTCCTTGCTCCCTCGACCTGGGTCTCCTTGATCATATCCAACAAAGGAGAAATTAATGTCATCCTCATACAAATGTTTTCGATCGGGGACCCAGTCGTCTTGCAGCTTAATGCATTGGCCACTACGTTGGCATTCCCTGGATGGTATAGGATTTCACAGTCATAATCCTTTAGCACATCCAGCCACCTCCTATGCCGCATGTTGAGGTTCTGCTGGTCAATCAAAGACACCACACTCTTGTGATCAGCATAAATGGTGCACCTCACTCCATACAAATAGTGCCTCCAAATTTTGAGGGCAAACACTACCTCCCCCAGCACCTGGTCATGAGTGGGGTAATTTGCCTCATGAGGCTTCAACTGGCTTGAGGTGTAAGATAACACGTGCCCTCTCTACATCAGTACAATACCTAACCCTGAAATCGATGCGTCACAGTATACCACCAAATCGTCTAACCCTCAGGTAATACTAGAATCGGAGCCTCGCACAACCTCCATCTCAGGGTCTCAAAAGCCATTTGCTGATCTGTGCCTGTGAGACCCACTATTTCTCTAATACCTTTACAAAATTAGTACTCCAAACATGCTACATTCATATTCATAAACATATTTTACATATATTATCTTATTACAACAGACTGGATACAAACCGAGTATTGAGATTTTTACAAAGTTTTATATATTACATAACTTCCCAGGAATTTATACACTAAATACAAAAGCTATAATATTATCTATTCTACATCTTCTACTAGTACATAACTATATTGGATGCTTATCACCAGAAATAGTTTAAACATTGAGAGGGATAAGCGGGTGACGCTTAGTGAGTTCAATAACAGTTACAATATAACGTTTTGCCATATACATATCAATATGACAGAAGCAAAGAGGGACAAAGAACAACAAAGGCATATGTGAATCATGTGACAAGCTTTCCATATCAACAAATGATCTGATTCAAAGATTTACAATCAATGAGATACAATAATTTCAACTTTATATACATCAATAAGACTTCATTCCAAGTGGCATAGAAAATAAACGATTTCTGAATTAACATTTTGCTAGAATCTACAGGCTTTCAGCTCTATCTAGCATTCTGCCAATGCTAAAGTGATGCTTACTCATTCACTTCATGGTCAAAGGCTACATACCAATACTTAAGTGATGCTTAGTCATTCATTTCGTGGTCAAACGTATAGCTCATTATCATAATAACATAGGAAAACACATTGCACATATAACACATAACATACAATTGTGCCTATATTGAACTCACCGTAAAATATTCGATTGATAAAAAGATAATTTAAGCAATACTTTGTCTCTAAAATGACTTTCTGTGACAAAACCGGGGATTTTTGTTGAAAGTCGGGCCTTATGGGGGCGGAGTTTCAACTTGAAAAGATTATTTTCTCAGGTCTTCGGTGCGTCGGGAATTGCTTCGGGTGTCCGGGATGTTTCCTAAGCTTCGGTGGGGGGGGGGGTGTTTGGGTAAAGTAAGAGAGAGTAGAGGATGCAAGAGAGTGAATTTTGTAACCTAAAATCGGAAGCCTTCACTTTTTATTTATAGTGCCCGAGGCTCAACATTACGTTGGACGTAAATATGGTGTACACAGGGCGTACTGCTTTGAGTGACTCTACGCTGGGTGTACTGGAGGATCAACTCGGACGTATCAAGGCTACGACACGTGTAAACCATGCGAAGGAGTAGGCAACGTGTCCAAACTCAGACCGTGTACATAAACATACATTGGGCGTACATATCTCGTATGATGGGCGTATAAATTTGTATGCTAAGTGTATCACTTGTACGCTAGGCGTTCTTCCAACCTCAAAGTTTGTGCCCAAAACTTCAAAAATTCGTATCCTTCACATACACGCTTCATTTTTGACGTTCCTTATATCCACGCGTATGTGAAATTATGCTCTACAACTTTCGTTTAGACTCCGTCAGCTAATTTTGAATTTATTTTACAGGTCCGGACAGGAAAATCCGTTAAAAATTCATAACTTCTTTATCCGACGTCCATTTTCGCCTATCTTTTTTTACCGTTATACTGCTATTTACGAGATCTTCGATTCTCATTTAGGTTGTGTCGGCTGAAAATCACTCAATCTTTATTTTGAGTTTGTAGTTGTATACCCCTATACTGAAATTTAGAAAAATCATAACTTCCTCATACGAAGTCAGTTTTGGACATTCTTTTTATGAAAATTCTCAGTTTAATGAATAGTATGACTTTAATTTAGATTATAAAGGCTAAAAAGTAGTTTATCGTAAACTCACTTTTTACGTCATACGGCGTCGTGTCGGTTCTATCGCGAAACTTCAATAAGTCATAACTTGTTCGTTATAACTCGGATTTCAGTGAGGTTTTCGCCTAAATGTTTCTAATGAGATAGTCTACAACTTTCATTAACATTATTTTTAATTATTTCCAACTTTATATTTTCGTTAATTTCAATAATTAACTTTTGATCGAAATCTCATAAGACTTTCAATACTTTCTGAATTATTCTCAAGATAGTTTTACTTCAAATCTCATAAAACTATCTTGTTAGAACTCAACACTCAAATTCACATATTATTTAATAATATTTACTTTTACACTATCAAGCTTACAAAACACGATAATTATACAAGGTTATTAACGTGTATGTTACAAATACCTCCTCCTTTTGAGGATTTCATCCCCGAAATTATAATAATTTAAACAAATGGGGATATTTCGATCTTATCTCATTCTTATTTCCCAAGTATAATTTCAGCCTTGATGGTGTTTCCACTTGACAAGCACCAACTCCACTTCTTTATTATGTTTCATTTACGATCGCTTCAGGATCTTCTACATATTTTAATTTATTATCGAATTTCACATTGGATAATGGAACCGTTTCATCATATATTCTTAAACATTTACGCAGATAACTCACATTAAACACATCATGAATACCTGCCAAATCTTCTGGCAATTCCAAGCGGTATGCTTGCATACCAATTCTCTGGATGATTTTGAAAGGACCAACAAATCTAGGACTCAATTTTCCTTTCTTGCCAAATCGCATAATGTCTTTCCATGCGGATACCTTCACCTTTATAAAATCACCCACCAGGAATTCTATGGGTCGTCTCCTCTTTTTTGCATAGGACTTCTGTCGATCCTGGGCCGCTTTCATTCTTTCTCGTCCAATTTGAATCTTTTCAGTGGTGTCTTGATTCATTTCAGGAACTCCAAGGATTTTACGTCCTACATCCCGCCAACATAATGGAGTACAGCATTTACGAACATATAATGCTTCATATGGAGGCATTTTGATTGAAGTGTGGTAGCTATTATTATATGAAAATTCGACAAGAAGTAAGTACTTGTCCCAGTTACCACCAAATTGTAGGACACATTCACAAAGCATATCTTCCACTGTTTGGATTGTTCTCTCTATCTACCCATCTGTCTGGGGATGATAAGTTGTGTTGAGAGCGATCCGAGATCCTAGTTCACGTTGCATACTAGCCCAAAAATGAGAAATTAAGCGATCATCATGATCGAAAATAATCTTTTGTGGCACACCATGTCTCACAATAATTTCATCTAAGTATACTTGTGCATATTTCTCCATTGGAGCCGTTTCACGCATGGCAAGAAAATGTGTGCTCTTAGTTAGTCGGTTGACAATTACCCAAATGTTATCATTCTGTCTCGCAATCTTTGGAAATTTGGTAATAAAATCCATGGACAGCTCCTCCTATTTGCACATGGGAACATTAATACTTTCGGGACTCCCGTATGGCTTTTGGAGTTCCGCTTTGACTTGTAAGCACACTAAACATTGCTTCACGTATCTTCCAATGTCTCTCTTCAACCCAGGCCACCAATAATCAGCTCGTTCATCATATTACATTTTACTTGTACCAAGATGTATTGACAGTTTAGACTTATGGGTTTCATCCAAAATCTTTTGTCTTAATTCACCAATCTCTAGAATCCATAGCCGATTCTTAAACACTTTCACTCCATGTGGATCCTTAAGTAAAATATCAACATAATGTACCATTCCTTCCGTCTTTAAATTTTCTGGCTTTAAGGCCTCTATTTGCCATTTCTTTAGTTCATCAAGAATAGTGAACTTTACTGTAGTGTGAGTAATATCATAACACACACTATTATGATAAACCTTCGTGCTAAGTGCATAGGCAACTACATTGGCCTTTCTAGGATGATATAGGATTTCACAATCATAGTCTTTGATCAGTTCCATGGCTCGTTGTTGTCTCATATTCAATGTTTGTTGACTGAATGTGGTCAGTAAACAATTGGCATTTTGTACCAAAAAGATAATGCCTCCAAACTTTTAGGGAAAACACTACTGCAGCGAGTTCGAGGTTATGGGTGGGATAATTCTTTTCATACTCTTTCAGTTGTCTTGAAGTATATGCTATTACTCTACCACGCTGCATCAATACACAACCGAGTCCCAACCTTGAAGCATTGATATACATGGAAAAATCATTATCGCCTTCTGGGAGTGATAAGATCGGAGCATGAGTCAAAATATCTTTTAGAGTTGAGAAAGCTTTTTCTTGGGCTTCACCCCATTTGAACTTTGTTTCCTTTCGAGTAAGACTTGTGAGAGGTACAACTATACATGAGAAATATTTAATGAATCTCCGGTAATACCCCGCGAGACCCAAGAAACTATGAATTTCAAAAGCATTAAGAGGCACTTCCCAATTCTGAATGGCTTTGATTTTGGTAGGATCTACGGATATACCGTCACCAGAAATCACATGGCCGAGAAATTGAACTCAGTGAAGCCAAAATTCACAATTCGAGAATTTAGCATATAATTTCTCCTTTCGAAGAAATTCTAATATTTCACGAATATGACTGGCATGATCAGCTTCATACTTGGAATATATTATAATATCATCAATGAATACGATGATAAATTTATCGAGCATTAGACGGCATACTCGATTCACCATATCCATGAATACGACAGGAGCATTTGTCAAACCGAATGGCATGACAAAAAATTCATAATGCCCATAACGAGTACAGAAAGTAGTCTTCGGTACATCATGCTTGTGTACATTCAGCTGATGATAGCCAGACCTCAAATCAATCTTCGAGAAATAGGTAACACCTTGAAGTTGATCAAACAAGTAATCTATGCGAGATAGTGGATACTTGTTCCTGATAGTTACCTTATTTAACTCGCGATAATCAATACATATTCGCATCAATCCATCCTTATTGACAAATAATACCGAAGCACCCTAAGGAGTGGTACTCAGTCGAATAAAGCTTCTGTCAAGTAATTGCTGCAGTTGGATCATCATTTCTTTCATTTTAGCTGGCACAGACGATAAGGAGTCTTTTCAATCGGAGCAGCACTAAGCACAAGGTCAATTTGGAATTCTACTTACCTATCTGGAGGAAGTCCAGAAAATTCTTCGGGGAAAACATTAGGATATTCATTAACAACGGGAACATCATTTACAGTTCTTTTCCCCTCTTTTGAGATATCAACTGTATAAGCCAGATAAGTAGAACACCCATTCGATATAAATTTACGATCTTTTAGGAAAGAGATTATTTTAAAGATTTTAAGTCTTTGTTCACCGTAGACATAAATAGGATTCTCCCCTTCAATAGGAATGTGTACTACCTTTTCATAGAACAAGAATTATGTATAGTTTTTTTACAACCAATCCATGTCGAGAATAATATCAAAGTTGGGTAAGGAGATAGGAATCAGGTTAGCAAGAAAATTATAACCTTCAATTTCTATGACACAATCCCTATAGACTTTATCAGTAAGTAATGATATACTTCCTGCAGTATCTACATGAAATGGTTGCGTGAGTGCATAGCAAGCAATTTGATAGGAACACGCTAATTCATGAGACACAAAAGAATCTGAGGCACCAGAATCAAATAAGATGTGAGCAGGTCTAGAGTTGACAAGAAATATACCGGTCACAACATTCGGGTCTTCATGTGCCTCCTTCCTAGTAATTTGTAATGCACGGCCTTTAGCTTTTGGCACCTCCTTTTTTGTTGGAGTGCTCTTTGGTTGTTGGACGGAAGCTTGACTCCCCGCCATTCGACTAGTAAGAGTAGGGCAGAAACACTTCCTGTGGTCAGTAACACCACAAGCAAAGCATGTAACATTCTTCATTAGGCAAACGGACTTCATTTGGTCTATTTCTCCACATCCATAATAGACCACTGATCCTTTTTCTAATCTTCATTCGTCGGGATGATTCTTTATACAATTTCGACACGATGGCGACTGAAGAGAAAAAGATTGTGACCTACCGCGGCCACGAGAGGTATTATGAGATTGCACTTGTTTGCTAGGTTCAGATCGAACGGATTGAGCTGATGGGATATAGGAAACAGGAACAGTTCGATCAATACGTGGATGCTTTGGAACACAAAGAATGGTACCATGTATCTCTAAGCCATGCTCTAGCTTTCGAGCATACTCAACCACTTTATCAAATGATAGATCATCATGATTAACCACGGATGCAGATTTCATACCGTAGTCCTTCCATGAATAACTGGATTTTATCGTCTTCAGTTGGAATATACTTTGCAGCAAACCGTGCTTTTTGATTGAATCAAGTTTCATAATCATTCACAGTCATTCCTCCTTGTTTAAGCTCGATGAATTCTTTCTCCAATCTTCTCCTCATGTTTAGAGGAAAATACTTTCCTAGCAAATAAGTTTTGAACATTTCCCAAGATAAATTATCCTGGTCATACTCGTTGAGAGCTTTAAATGTTGCTTCCCACCAGACCAAGGCTTCTCCGATGAGCATTGCAGAAGCATAATTAGCCTTGTCTTCATTAAACACATGAGAAATACGAAATACTTTTTTTGTGTTCTGGATCCATGTAAGAACAACAATGGGATTAAGAACACCTGAAAACTCCATAGCACCATTACTTTTGAAAGTTTTGAATGAGGGACGTTTCACTTCCCCTTTTGAAGATTCTCCGGTGGCTTTCTCTTTGCCTTTATCATTATTCTTCTTGTGTTCTTCGAGTGTTTTCCAAATAACACCAGTAAGTTTATCCACAAGTCGCTCCTCATGAGGGGATAATGTAGTATTCACTTCATCAGGCTGAGGATCTCCACCCACATCTGGTGTATGGCTACTCACCTGCTCAACTTTTGAAATTTTGGAGTAGTATAGCATTTTAGAATATTAGGATTTATCATTACCTAATACTTTACTTAAGTCTTTCCTATGGTTTGTATCCATATACTTACAATGAATTCGTTCATATATTGAACTTCTGACAGTTTAAGTCTAAATACAAATCCTTGGTATTTAGTTCACTTAAACTACTGCTCTGATACCATCATTGTGAGACCTACTATTTCTCTAATACCTTTACTATATTATTACTCCAAACATGCTACATGCATATTCATAAACATATCTTACATATGTGGTCTTATTATAAAAGACTGGACACAAACTGACTATTAAGATTTTTACAAAGTTTTATATATTACATAACTTCCCAGGAATTTATACACTAAATACAAAAGCTATAATATTATCTATTCTACATCTTCTACCAGTACATGACTATACTGGATGCTTATCACTTGCAATAGTTTAAACATTGAGAGGGATAAGTGGGTGATGTTTAGTGAGTTTATTAATAGTTACAATATAACGTTATGCCATATACATATCAAAATGAAAGAAGCAAAAAGGGACAAAGAACAACAAAGGCATATGTGAATCATGTGACAAGCTTTCCATATCAACAAATGATCTAATTTAAAGATTTACAATCAATGAGATACAACAATTTCAACTTGATATACATCAATAAGACTTTAGCCCAAGTGACATAGAAAATAAACGATTTCTGAATTAACATTTTGCTAGAATATACAGGCTTTCAGCCCTATCTAGCATTCTGCTAATGCCAAAGTGATGCTTACTCATTCACTTCATGGTCAAAAGCTACATACCAATACCCAAGTGATGCTTAGTCATTCACTTCATGGTCAAAGGTATAGCTCATTATCATAATAACACGGTAAAGCACACTGCACATATAACACATAACATACAATTGTGCCTATATTGAACTCATCATAAAATATTCGATTGATAAAATGATAATTTGGGCAGCACTTCGTCTCTAAAATGAATTTATGTGACAAAACTGGGGATTTTTACCGGGGATTTTTGTTGAAAGTCGAGCCTTATGCGGACAGAGTTTCAACTTCAAGAGATTATTTTCTCGGGTCTTCGGTGCGTTGGGAATTGCTTTAGGTGTCCGAGATGTTTCCTAGGCTTCTGTGGGGGGGGGTCTTAGGGTAAATTAATAGAGAGTAGAAGGTGCAAGAGAGTGAATTTTGTAACCTAAAATCGGAAGCCTTCGCTTTCTATTTATAGTGCCCGAGGCTCAGCATTACGCTGGACGCAAATATGGTGTACACAGGGTGTACTACTTTGAGTGACTCTATGCTAGGTGTACACCTTCGTACGCTAGGCGTACTGGAGGATTAGCTTGGATGTGTCAAGGCTAAAACACGTGTAAGCCATGCGAAGGAGTATGCGATGTGCCCAAACTCGGACCGTGTACATGAGTGTACGATGGGCGTACATATCTCGCACACTAGGCATATAAATCTCTACGCTAAGCGTACCACTTGTACGTTGGGCGTACTTCCATCCTTGAAGTTTGTGCCCAAAACTTCAAAATTTTGTATCTTTCGCATACAAGCTCCGTTTTAGACGTTCATTATATCCACGCATAGGTGAAATTATGCTCTACAACTTTCGTTTAGACTCCGTCGGTTAATTTTGAATTTATTTTTAATATTATATTTTTAACAGACCGAGATTGGAAAATCCATTAAAAATTCATAAGTTCTTTATCCAACGTCCGTTTTCGTCTGTCTTTTTACCGTTGTACTACTATTGATGAGATCTTCGATTCTCATTTAGGTTGTGTTGGATAAAAAACACTCGATCTTTATTCCGAATTTTTAGTTGTATACTGCTATACCGAAACTTAGAAAAATCATAACTTCCTCATACAAATTCAGATTTGGACGTTCTTTTTATGAAAATTCTCGATTTAACGAATACTACGAATTTCATTTAGATCACAAAGGCTAAAACGTAGTTTATCTGAAAATCACTTTTTACGTCATACGACGTCGTGTTGGTTCTATCACGAAACTTCAATAAGTCATATTATCTTCGTTATAACTCGGATTCCAGTGAGGTTTCGCCTAAATGTTTGTAATGAGATAATCTACAATTTTCAATAACATTATTTTTTTTAATTATTTCTAACTTTATATTTTTGGTAATTTCAATAATTGACTTTTGGTCGGAATCTCATAAGACTTCCAATCCTTTCCGAATGATTCTAAACAAAGATTTACTTAAAATCTCATAAAACTATCTTGTTAGAACTCAACACTCAAATTCACATATTATTTAGTAATATTTACTTTTAATCTATCAAACTTACAAAACGCGATAAATATACAAGGTTACTAACGTGTATGTTATAGTGCCCCATCGAAAGGTCACATTCTTCTTAGTCAGGCAGGTAAATGGCACAACAATAGTGGATAAATTTTGAATAAATCTCTGATAATAGCCCACTGAACCCAAGAAGCTACGAATCTCTGATGCGTTCTTCGGTACCTCCCACCGTATCACAACCTCAACCATGGCTGGATCAACCGAAATGCCTTCCTGATTGATGATATGCCCTAAAAATTGTACTTCTCGCAGCCAGAAATCACACTTGGAGAACTTCTCATAAAGCTTCTCCGCCCTCAGGGTCTCCAGTGCCTCCCTCAAATTCTGCTCATGCTGCTCCCTGGTCTTAGAATAGACCAGGATATCATCAATAAAAATGATCACTGACCGATCCAGTATTAGCCTACACACCCTGTTCATGAGATCCATGAACGTTGTCGGGGCATTGGTGAGCCCAAACGGCATCACCACAAACTCGTAATTCCCATACTGAGTCCCGAAAGCCGTCTTCGGTATATCCTGTTCCCGAATCCTCATATGATGGTATCCTGACTGAAGGTCAATCTTGGAAAACCTAGACGCACCCTGCAGCTAATCAAACAAATCATTGATCATTGGCAATGGATAACGATTCTTCACCGTTAGTTTATTGAGCTCCTTATAATCAATGCACATTCTATGTGAGCCATCCTTCTTTTTCACAAAAAGGATCGGTGCTTCCCAAGGATAACTGCTCGGACATATGAACCCTCGGTCTAGCAACTCCTGAAGCTGTGCAGATAACGCCTGCATCTCTGTTAGTTCCAACTTGTATGGTTCCTTCACTATCGGAGCGGCACCAGGCACCAAGTCGATGTGAAACTCTACCTGCCTCTTCGGAGGCACTCCTGATAACTCTTCGGGGAAAACATCCCGAAAATCATGTACAACCAGCACGCTACCCACATCTTCATGGTCTCTACCCTCGTATCCGAGATGTACGCCAAAAATCTCATACAACCTTGCTGCAGAAATCTCCTAGCCCTCGCATCCGAACAGAAAGTTGGACCCTGTGAGGCCCTCTCGCCATGTATAACAAGTTCTCCCTTACTAGAGGTTCGAACCTTCACTAACTGGTGTTCACAATCGATCATGGCCCCATTGGCCCCCAACCAGTCCATATCAACAATCATCTTCTGCCCTCACATCGGTATTGGGACTAGGTCAATTCGAAATCTCTCACCCAACACATTCAGGACACAATCTTGATATACCCTCCCAGCACTCACAGTACGGTCATCTGCAATCTCTACCTCAAGCGGGGAATCCAAAATTCCTAGTGCGTCCCGGAACTTCTTGCTAAGCGCAAGTAACATGAATGATCGGGTAGCAACCGAATCAAACAAGACATGAGCAAACATACCATTGACCAAAAAGGGTCCCTAAACAAGCATAAAGTACCCATAATGCATACATGAAACAAAGAACAGAGAATAATAGTCACGTACCAGCCATAACGTCTGCTGCTGCCGGAGCCTCCTCGGTAGTCAGCTGAAATGTGCGGATCTTCACAGTCGGGGCATCTGCCTTAGCAGGGTGGCCATCGGTGATCCTTAGTGTGGCGGGTGTAGGTGCCGCCATTGCTCCTCCCTCTCCCTGCAACTTTGGATAGTTGGCGTTTTTATGGCCAGTTTGGTTGCAGTGGAAAAATATCAAGCCCTTCTTGGGGCAATCCCTGCTCAAGTGGCCCTACTGTCCATAAGAGTAACATCCTGATACCCCAGCTGTCCAACAAGACCCACTGTTAAATCTCTTGCAATTGGCACACCGGCCACGACCCTGCTGGCCCATGTTGGAAGTGTCTGAAGTCTTAGGCTTCATGGCCTGACCCACTCATGCATGTGTATGCTCTGGCTTCCGCTTGGTGTGGAAGTCCAACTCCATCTCCCGTTCCTGGACTTTCTCCTTTTTGCACCCTGTGAAGCTCACAAACTCCCGGATATCATCCCTCAACATGGAATGATATCGTGTCCTCCTCATGTCCTCATCAGTAGCATACTGCGGGATCAACAAGGCCCGTTCCCGAAACTTGGCGATGATCTCCGCCACAGTCTTGGTGGTCTGCTAAAGGTCATGAAACTCCCTCACGAGTAGTTGAACCTCAATGGCCGGTGCAAACTCCAAATCAAATCATCGAACAAACTCAGCCCAGGTCATCTCAGCTACACCGGCTGCTCCCACCTGACTCGAAACCTCTCCCCACCAATTCTGGGCCCTATCTCTCAACATACAAGAAACAAATCCCACCTTTTCCGCATCCAGGAAAGAACTCGTGCGCTGGGCGTTCTTGATGTCCACCACCCAACGTCAGCTAACAATGGGGCTGCTAACCACAAAATACTCTGGCGCCCCACACACCTTGAACTCTCGGAAAGAGGGAGTTCAGGCCCCAACCCGACCCACAGTAATCTCCTCCCTGAATACCTTGAGTCTCTCCTCCAAAATCTCCATCATACCCTCCTTGACCGTCCCAAAGATGACTAGGGTAGCGTTAAGGATGCCCCTTGTAACCTCAACTGCAATGAGCTCACACAGCCTCTAGTCAATCACGTTGGCAGTGTCGCCTGATCCTGCCCCGGATGAAGATCCCAATCCTGATCCCCCTGCTCCGAATCGTGTCACCACCATGCTGAACTGCAATGTCATAAACTATGATGATCAGGATTTCCATATAAGTTATCTCCCTACATCGATCCTCCTTGAAGTCGTCAGATCTAACACTGGTTCGAGTATAGGTCATGTGCTTTTAGTAGTACGGGCCCAATACTACCTTCCACACATACCTGTACCTTTCCCCAATGCTCTACTTGATAACTCCAATTTGTCCCAAAACTACACCATATCCATAACTACCACATACATCAATCTCAGGCTATCCTAAGATTTGTCCTATTCATATTGATCAAACCAATCATAACAGTTTGCCTTTATGCATGCAAATTCTACACAGAAAAGGATCAAATAAACTTTCGAATAAAAGATTCTACCCTAGGACGACAACCAAACAAGGAACAGGAAATAAGGCCAAATCAATCATTTTGAGGCTATAAGCTCCTAATCGTATACAAATTTAAAAGTATACACATAGCAATTCCATATGATCAAAAAAACTCAAGTATCAGTGGGCTAACATATTAGGGAAACCACTTACTTGGCTCGGCTGATCACGCACGTTGCACTCTCATCGATTCCTTTCTTTAAAAAAAACCTTTTCATTTTATTTTTGAAAACAATGTTACCATCTCCTTAGTTTGAGTCATGACACACCCAAAAGTGTGTCTGAATCCCTCAAACCAAGGCGCTGATACCAACTTGTAACGACCTAATTTTTTTCAAAGAAAATTTTATTTTAAGCAAAGAAGACACATTTTCATAATTTAAGAAATCCAATCATAATTATTTTCAAAACATGTATCAAATACAAATTTTAATCTAAATATCAGAGTGTCCATAAAAATGCATGGGAGAGAGTGCACGCTACGCCATCACACCTTGCCTTTTCCCTTCTGATCTCAAGTACCTGAAACAAATCCACAACCTATAAGCTAATGCTTAGTGAGTTTCCCAAAACATACCACACACAATACACACATCACATATCTTGTTAACTATAAAAACTACGAATAACACATAATCCATGCATAAAAAAACCTGTAAGGATGTCGTGGGCTCCCCCAGGGTCTTACACCATCGTGCCATGGACTACCCCACATGGTCTTAACCTAGGAGTGCCATGGGATACCCTATATGGTCCTACATCAAATGACATGGGCTACCCCACGTGGTCTTTACCTAGGAATGCCATGGGCTACCCCACATGGTCTTACATCCAATGCCACGCGCTCCCCGCAAGGTCTTCCATGCAATAACACACAATCATATAGCATATCAAACACATAAATGACTAACACATATACCATAATCACATAATGGGCCAACCTTGGTGCCTCAGACCCCTAGGTATGGTGAGAAGACAAACCTCTCGAATACTGAACTGGTAAGTTGAAGTCAAATATGTCCCACACGCCGCTCCTTCTTAACTTCCTACAATCATTAAGTGATTAACTTAACACTATCCTATAAATGCTCTCAAGTCAACCCCAGTCAAATTCAAGGTCAACAGTCCACGTTGACTTCAACTCGTCGAGTATAACCAGACACTCGTCGAGTTCCTTGCTAAACTCACTGAGTCACTTGAGTGACTCGTCGAGTCCCTTAATATTTACGGCTTCACACCCTCAACCGAAAACCCCTGGCTGAAAACTCCTTGGTCGTAAACTCCTTGGCCGCAAACTCCTTTGCCGACTCGTCAAGTCGATTAAAGGACTTGAAGAGTTCCTTTAGTCCTTCTCATTTACGGCCTTTTCCAATGGGATCTAGAGTCCCAAACTTTAGATCTATCCTTCCTTAGTGTAGATGTCATGTAAAGTTGCACACTTTACGTGCATGCAAGGCCTCACATGGCCATAACACCAAAACTAGCCTTCAAACAAGGTTTTTGTGCATGGGAAGGGCTGAACTACATATAGGGGAAACTTTGTGTCATTGAGGTCCTAAAGGGGTCTAGATCTAGGACCATAATTCAGATCCAAGGTTGACTCCATTTCTTTCCAACATTGGTCATTTACTTCCAAGAAGAAGATCTAGACAACTAGAGGTCAAGGTCACGACTTTTTACCTTGGAATGATGGCCAATATGATGTAGATGCTGGATCTACTACCCCGCACCTGTTACCTTCTCCTTCAACGTCCATAAATCCTCCAAAAATTCTCACAAAGGCGCTAAGATGCTAGCGGAGGCCACGAGAACAGTTAATGATCTTTATATCGAGGGAAAACCCCGAAATTAGGGCTTTCTCTTTACAACTCCAACTCGCCAAGTAGGGCCTTTCGACTCGCCAAGTTGGTCCAAATCCTCTCCCATGATTAATGCCCCTACTCGCCGAGTCCATGCACCAAAAACCCTTAAATTAACTAAATCAGATAATACCTAGAATAGGTGTTACATAGATTGTCAAACACACCCCTCTACTAATTTAGTTTTAACAAATATATAATCTATATTTTTTTTTCATTACATTAATATTAAATACAAACGATTACTTTTATAATAAACTTATAACTAAATATTATACATGCATTTATAAAAATATTACAAATACATACTTTTAAATAAATATTAAATAAATAAATAATTGTACTGTCACTTGTTGGTTTTTATTAGATTATTATTGTAATATATAGGTTAACTACAAGTTTAATGGCATATGTTATCGTGTTGTAATATATATCTTAATTATAAGTTTTTTGTAAATTACGTTATCCTTTTTTAAAATTTCAATATGTACTTAAAGGGTCCGTCTTTCTTACTTGGATCAGTTCATCATTACACCATGTAATGACTTACATGAGTTTAATGAATAGGGTCCGTCTTTCTTACTTGGATCAGTTCGTCATTACTCCATGTAGTAACTTACTTATCTACCCTCGTAGTAAGAAGGAACCCATGGGAACATTACCTTCAGAGGTACTTTTCGCAAAGTTCCCTAGGCACGAGTTTTGAAATTGAAGAGTCAAATTTCTATGACACACTGTTAGTGATGCGGGAAATTTTGAGTACTCTTACAATGTGTCAAAACCGTTGAGAATTTGTCGAAACCAGAAACGCCGACAATCATTCGCCAAATTCTAGGTCTTACAGACCTACTATCATATGCCATTCAGAACTCCTCTCAAATTACAGAAACCCTTACGACTTGACCCAGCAAAGGATGGCCCTTGTCTGGGAGGTTAAGCAAGAAAAAGAAACCTTGGCAATTCCAAGTGACAGACCAAATTCTTTAGGAAGTCTCACTCTGGGAACGGCTTAATACGCTACGTAAAGCGTGGAAAGCTAAATCCAAGATAGATAGGACCTCCGAGATTCTTACCAGAATCGGTCCTATAACTCTCAGACTAGATCTACTCCGCGAACTCAGTAACATACATTCTACTCTTCGCGTCTCGATCGTGAAACCATACCTTTCCATTAGGACTCTTGTAAGTCGACTCGTCGAGATCCTCACCTTCCTATTAGAACTGTAGTGACCCTCGACCGAGAGGTCAAGCAAACGAAGCAACGTCGTCGCCAGATAGTGAAGGTTCGTTGGGATACCAATCGAGAACCCAATTTCACTTAGGAGCGCCAGAACCAATCGATTAGGAAGTTTCCACCTCACGACTCGATCATTCATACCTACTTCCTTATCTAAATTCTAATTTCGGGATGAAATTCCCTTTAACAGGGGGATGATGTGACAACCTGAAATTTCCATTTTGAACAAACCATATCAAGCCAATAGAAGTTAGAACAGTTACAGTGAAATTTCAGACTTTGGGTATAAGTTTGAGTATTTCAGGTTTAGCACTTAAGGAGATATCAGGAGAATGGATGCACTAGGGTTTTGTGCAACACTGTTATTCCAATACTCTATGATATTAGAGTTCATTCCGGGAATAAAATATTTTCTGCCAAAAATTTCAGGACTATATATAGAAATCTGAACCATATTCATTCATTAGTTGCATTTCCAATTAAATAAAAGCTGAATTCTCTCTCACAGATCTTCGGGTTTTTTTATCCCAAATCATGAGTACTTCTATCTAGTTATATTATATAGCTTAGATTGTGTTTTATAACACCAAAAATCGGATCAAAACCCCAAGATTTGGGAGTTTACCGCCCAAGAACACTTGGAGAGTAAACTCCTTTTTAAGGGCCAAAGTGTGCCCAATGTCCCTCAAAGCCTTGGAAATGAATCTAGAAGCTACCGTTACAATTTTTAGACCACAAAACAATTAAGAATCAAGGGTGAAAGTGAGTTCACGGCCAAGGAAGTTCTTGGGCTGTGAACTCCATTTTCATGTGCCAAAATGCCCTAAAAGCCTTCTTTAAGCCAAGAGACTAACTTAGACATGTACCCTAATGTGTTTATAACCTAGAAAACATAAGGAAACACAAGGATAAAGGAATTTACGGCCAAGACAAGTTCTTGGGCCGTAAACCCCTATAAATGGGACAAATGACACCCTAACTCCTTCCTTATGCCTAGAACCCAACATAGATCATATCCTTGAAGTGTTTGGGACCTCAAAACATCAAATGGTACTCCTTACCATGAGTTTACGGCCATAAACTCATGGGGGAGTGGTCCCAAGGCCGTGAACATCAAGCAAGGCCATTTTAAGGCCTTAGACCCACCCAAACACTTGTTTAAGCCTAGAAGCACTTCACCACTTGAGTTGTAATAATGTTAAGCTTCATTTAGGGGCCTTATAGAGAGTTTACGGCCAGGATTTTACTCCCCTGGGCCGTAAACTCCAACACACTTGGTCTATTGACCATAAACTTCCATATGAGGTCTTGCACCCCTTTGTTGCAACCCATTAGCCTCCTAGCACTTGACCAAAAGTGTTTTCCTCGCATTAGGATGTTCATACATGTTTAATTAGTGTTATAATCACTAATTGTTTATATACATATGTCTTCATATGAAATTAGGACCATTGTGTGTGTCGAAAGTCTTCACTCGACACCTAGCAGTCCTACCTCTTCATTTCATCTGTATCACCCACAACAGGTGAGTTCATACCCCTTAATCAACGTTTTAACTGTTTTTAAATGTTTTATGGGAGGGGATACAAGTAGAATCATGCTAGTTACTATATCAATCACATGTGATTAGTAAGCAGCATTCAAATGATTGGCTATTCATTAGCCGTTTTACCAAACAGTTTACTTCAAATGTTTTTCATAAACACTTTTCGTGTTTAAAACTCCTCATTACACTGTACATTTTACTCCGTATGTTTCATTTCAAACTCATTTACAATTGTGTTTCAAACAAGTGTTCTTTATACTAAACTGTTTTATCAAACCCATGCCTTCAAATCGTTTTCTAGATTGACAACAAGTCAATCTTTTCATAGATAATAATTATGTTCAAAGGTTTTACAAAACTTACTTTATGCTTTTATATTATAAATTTCATGCCTATATATGTATATTTATATGAGGAATATTTAAAAGAGTTAGGAAGGCTATCCACCCTATTTCCTTTTCGCGCTTGAGATGTGGTCTGGTGGGATATCGGGTACCCATCCGAAGGTCATTTAAATATTAGTTATATATCATGTGTACATATATAGTCATAAAGGTCCTTCCAGTTCATTCAATGCCCTTGGGTAGCAAGGTATACATCCATGTCCATACATACCAGTTAGATTACTAGTAAACTACCATAGGGGTAGTTTAGGAAGATACTAGAACTATTACTAGAACGCGATATCATACAATAAGTCAGTTCATTCATGAGTCAATACTTGCTAGGTAGAGAGAACATACATTACAGCTAGTACACACAGTACATTACTATACATGCTAGACAGAGAGAGAACACAGGTTACAGCTAGCACACGCAGAACATTACAGTGCATTACTATATTGTTACATAGATATGTTTTACATGATTACACTTACATGAGTACGTTTACATATATACATTTACATGAGTGTGGTTACATATACTTTGATAGGACAAACATCACTAGGTGCTATAGCATGGAACAAGTTCAGGATCTAACTATACTGATGAATCACAACGCAATTGTGATAGTTATATCGGGTATACATGATCATAGTAATGTGGATGTGTCACGGCATGCATATATGCATGGGCGTGTAAAGGTCCCAAAATCCCTTTGACAGGGGAGCGTCCATCCTGGGATTTAGCCGTCACATTATACCTTATCCCTCAAATAAGGTAGTTGAGTACCGATGTAGTTATTTATTACAAATGCTACAGTACTTAGAAGAATTACCCTAGACTTAAGGTAATTGGTACGGTTGTAGTTCGACACTACACCATAATACTATTTCATTTTCCCATTACATTCACTTCGTGAACATTCACACGATGCACGGTAATGTAGAAACTATATTTTTGGTTAATGATAGTCAGACTAGGGAAAATACACACTCTTACAAGAGACACACACAAACACTAGATGCCTTGGTAGAAGGCTACATATAGATCAGTTAAGTCTTGGTAGAAGACTCCATGTTATAATAGTAGGAATCATAGGGATTTCTAGAGTTTTTCAAACATTTACAGTTGTTTTACATACATTTTCAATACTTACAATTCATATACATACAAATTAAGACACTAAAATACTTATGATCTCACCAGCTTCAAAGTTGATACTCGCTTTCAAAATTACTTTTATCCTCAGGTCATTAATAGACAGGTACGGATGCAAGGTTTAGAGAAGATGGAGCTCGTTCAAGACTCATCTTTCATTTTGATTTATGCTTTAGTGTCTATTATAATTTAACAGAACACACTTGTACAATAATTATATTATTAATGCAATGGATGATGTTGTTGCTTGTTTACTACTTTTCATTGTTGTGATATTGTACATGACGTCCTCCGATCCAAAACGTTTCCGCCGTTCAATGGTTTTGGGGTGTGACAGTTATCAACCCATGAGTTCCAAGACAAAGATCTCTCCCGCTTAGCTCTATTTTTAATCCACAAAAACCCTAAGCTTTGACATAAAAAACAAGAAGAGAAGGGTTTTTCACTTTGCTATTAAAGATCAAACCGTTCCTATACGTCTAAATAACAACACAATACAAGTCATAAAACTGTAAATAAATTGAAGCAATATGGGAATGTAAATATCAACAATAATATGGGACAAGAGTGAGACAACAACTAAACGAAATTGTGCCTCATAACACGTGATAACGCCAATGAACACCGCCCCTCCCTCCCGTTATTACATGTTAAAGACTTTTGCGTTACTTCCCGTTACCACCCACCATCACATTTGGTAACGGCGTTTTTTTTGTTTTTTTTGCCTCGTAACTCGTGTGGACGTTACCCACACCCACCTCTCTAAATACTTGAAATGAATTTATTACCTAGTCTACACATTATTCTATTGTCATGATTCTAATTAAGCCTCCATAGCCTTCTATGTAAAGTTATCTTATCGATAATCTCAAAATCCTTCAAGTCTAATCTCATACAAAGCCCTATCTTTCTTTTTAAACGATCTCCCCTCCTCATATCATCCATATTGACCATTTTCATCAAACATGACCTAAAGGTGTAGAACACCAAAATTTTACATGTTTATCCTTTTTATTTTTCCCAAGAAACTTCTCTAATTAAAATTAAAGAATATTGTTGAGATTAATAAGTATTATAGAAATTATTTGTTGGAATATATAGTTATAGTGATCATTTAGTCTTATTCAACATGCATTTTGTATATAAGACGCTATCCCGACATAATGACCTATTCATACACTTTAACCTTACGTGTATTAATGAAATCAAGTTCCTTAATTATGCATGTCGTAGAATGAGATAACAAGTGGAGCCAACAACCCACTAAGACTAACGTATCTACAACTACATCCCCGAGTGGCAGTTAAACGGGGGCGTGAATACGAGCAGTCAGCGGAATGATACGTTAATATATGGTTTAATAATATTTATAGTTGTTGTTATAATTAATTAATTTTAAAAAGTTTATTTTCTTAAGATTTTAATTTCTATCATTGTAATTATTTAAAACATCAAACATTGTTTTTGTTTTTAAATGTAACAATATAATTTTTGTATGTAGTGTTAATTTTAACTATTGTTATTGTAAGTTATTTAAAATAATGTATTTGAAAGCTCTTAATTTTTTAATTTGCTTTCAGAAATTTAATTTTTAAAAAAATTATTTGATGAACATTGTTAGTTTCTTTGATTGTAATTATTTAAAATAACAAACTTTTTTTTTGTTTTTAAAGATAATATTATAATTATTTATATTTTATTACTTTTAATTATTCTTATTGTAAGTTATTTTTAAGATACCTTTTTGAAAAATCTTAATAATTATACAAAATAGTTTCATGGTTTTTTCATTAATTTAGCATTACAATTTAGGTTTAACACTATAATTTATAACTTTTAACTATTTATAAAATAGTCTCTCGATTTTTTTCAAGTTTATCTGAAATTTTGATTTAAATTAACCTTTTAATAGTATATTGAAATTAATAATTTAACTATTTTGCAAAATATCATAAATTATACAACAATTGTGATTTTAAAATGAAAATTGGCCACATACGACAACATATTTAAACTAATAAGTTAACTATAATATTTTAAAAAGATAAAGTCATGATTTTATAAATAGAAGTAAAATATGATATTTTAATATTGTAGTTTAGTTAATTTATGATTAAAATTTAGTTTTTACATTAATTTAACATTATTAACCAATTTATAATAATTATTAGAAAGACATTGAAAAGTCATGGATGTTTCAAATTCATTTGGTGCAAGTAAAATACCTCTTTTATAAGTATACTAGACGAATGCTCGAGCGTTGTACAAAAACACCTATATAGTTGAAGTATTTACAAGTATATGTTTTTTAATATAACAATAACGTTGTTGTTAAATTTGATACAATAATTCGTATACTAAATTTATATAATATATTGATTATTTTAAATTATAATATAATATATACATCTATTATAACTGCATAATCTCAATCATTTGAATTACTTCTCTCCGCGAGTTACAAATGGATAAAATTAAATATAATATATGGTTTACTGTTATTTATCGTGGTTGTTATTGTTAATTATTTTTTTAAAATTTATTTGCTTAATGTTTTAATTTCTATCATTATAATTATTTAAAACATCAAACATTGATTTTTGATTTTAAAGGTAATAATATAATCATTTAGATAGAGTTATTTTTAACTATTGTTATTGTAAGTTATTTTAAGATACTTATTTGAAAGCTTTTAACGATTATAAAAATATTTTTAGGAAATATTTTAGTTAAATTGAGACTACAATTTAGTTTTTGCATTTATTACTTTTAACTATTTACAAAATATTGTTTGGTTTTTTCAGTGGAACTAAAATTTATATTTATGTTGACACTGTAATGTTATATTTAAATTAACAATTTAAATATTTTATCCAAACTGTTCAAAAGTTATTGCTTTAAACTATAATGGTTTACATACAGCACTATTTTCAATCTAACAAATTAAGTATAATATCTTTAAAATTTAAAGACATAACTTTATAAGTACAAGTAAATATATTATTTTAAAATTGAAATTTAGTTAATTTATGATTACACTTTAGGTTTGATATTTATTTAACCTTATTAACCAACTTATAATTATTATTATAAATACACAACAATTTATCACTTTGAACTATTTACAAAATATATTTTGGGTTGTTTAAGTTAAACTAAAACTTATATTTAAGTTGACACTATAATGTTATATTTAAATTAATAATTTAAGTATTCTATAAAAATTGTTCCAAAATTGTATCTTTAATATGATAATGGTTTACATCCAACAATATATTAAATCTAATAAATTAAGTATAGTATGTTAAAAGTTAAAAAAATATAACTTTATAAATAAAAATAAATATATTATTTTAATATTAAAATTTAGTTTATAAATGATTACACTTTAAATTTGATATTTATTTAACCTTATTAAGAAACTTATAATCATTATTAAAAAAATTGAAAAGTCATAGGAGTTTCAAATAAATGTGGTGAAGAGGAAATATGTTAGCTTTATAACATAATAGGCGGATGTCCGCGCGTTGCACGAAAACATTTATATAGTTGAAGTCTTTACAAATGTGTATATATATCTATATATATATATATATATATATATATATATATATATATATATATATATATATATATATATTTAAATATAGCAATAATGTTGTTATGAAATTTGATATAATAATTTGTATACTAAATTGACATAATATATTGATTATTTGGAATTGTATGATAATATATATATATATATATATATATATATATATATATATATATATATATATATATATATATATATATATAATGTATTTACATAATATCAATCGTTTGAATGACTTTTATCCGCGAGTTATACATGAATAAAATTAAATACAATATATAGTTTAATGTTATTTATAGTTTTTATTGTTTATTATTTTTTAAAATTCATTTGATTAATGTTTTAATTTCTATCATTATAATTATTTAAACATCAAACATTATTTTTTTTATTTTAAATGCAACAATATATTCATTTATATAGAGTTATTTTTAAATATATTGTTATTATAAGTTATTTTAAGCTTCTTATTTGAAAATCTTTTAACGGTTATAAAAATATCTTTAGGAAAGAAATATTTTAGTTAAAATGATATTACAATTTAGTTTTTATATTTATCACTACAATTTATCACTTTTAACTATTTACAAAATATTCTTTGATTTTTTAAGTGGAATTGGAATTAGTATTTAAGGTAACATTGTAATGTTATACTTAAATTAATAATTTAAATATTTTGTTCAAACTATTCTAAAGTTGCAGCTTTAAACTGATAATGGTTTACACATAATAACATATTAAATTAATTATAATATGTTAAAAGTTAAAACCATAACTTTATAAGTATAAGTAAATATATTATTTTAAAATTAAAATTTAGTATATTTATGATTACACTTTATGTTTGATATTTATATAAACTTATTAACTAACTTATAATCATTATTAGAAATACAACAGAGTTAATCACTTTAAACTATTTATAAAATATTCTTTGGGTTGTTTTGAGTTAAACTAAAATGTATATTTAAGTTGTCCATGTAATGTTATATTCAAATTAATAATTTAAATATTTTATACAAATTGTTCCAAATTTATATCTTTAAAATGATAATGGTTTACATCAAACAATATACTAAAACTAATAAATTAAGTATAGATTATGTTAAAGTTAAAAAAACATAACTTTATAAGTAGAAGTAAACATATTATTTTATTATTGAATTTTAGTTTGTATTTGATTACACTTTAGATTTGATATTTATTTAACCTTATTAACCAAGTTATAATTATTATTAAAAAGAAATTGAAACGTCATGGGAGTTTCAAATGAATGTGGTGAAAGGAAAAATGCATGGGATTTTCAAATGAATGTGGTGAAAGGAAAAATGTTTTCTTTATAATATATATATATATATATATATATATATATATATATATATATATATATATATATATATATATATATATATATTAGGCGAATACCCGCGTGCTACGCAGAATGCAATAATATATTTGAAATCTTTAAAAATATATGTTTTTTAAAATATATCAGTGATGTTGTTGTTAGCTCTTATATCATAAATTTATTATAAGTTGGTATAAACATTGTTTGTTTTGAACTATATAATAATGTAGATAACTTTTAAAATTCTATAATCTTAATTATCTCAATTGCCTCTACATACATGTTAATCATGAGTAAAAATAAATATCATATATGATTTAATGATATTTATAGTTGTTGTTATAATTAATTAATTTTAAAAAGTTTATTTGCTTAACATTTTAATTTCTATCAATGTAATTATTTAAAATAACAAACATTGTTTTTGTTTTTAAATGTAACAAAATAATTATTTAAAAGTTTATTTGCCCCTCTCACGTACCACGTCTCGTACCGCGGATAACAACGTATACAAAATAAAATTGTCATCGGAATCGTTATCATCGGAAGACGAAAAAATTGGAGGTGAAAAATTATCCATTTTTTGGTTTGATGTGTGTGTTTGTTTTGAAAAAATGTGGGTGTGGTTTAGTGGAAATTGTGAATAAAGTGGATGTATATATAGAGAATTTGAAAAAAAAAAAAAAAAGTTTTTTTTTTGTTAATGGATATAACGGTTGATTGTAATGTTCGGAAATTTATTGGTCAATCAAATAGCTCATCTTCGTCCGTCTTCTGCCTCACGCCACACGCAGCCCACCGGACTTGGGGGCGGTGTTCATGCGTGGGAGAGGGCGCCACCTCAGCCCAAAACGCGTGAAGAAGCCCCCATACCGAGTAGCCTAATGCTTTTGCAGAATGTGGGAAGTAACTACGTTACCATTCAAACTTACGATGGCCATAATATGGGATTTGGGGAAGAACAAAGCAGGTGATGGTAAACCTGAAAGCTAGACATGTATGGTTTTTTGGTTAATCAATCAATGACATGATTATGTGGCCCAATCATAATGCCTAACCATTTTTCACATGTATCTTATCACTATAAAAGTATATAAGGACTAAAAATAAGAAAACGAAGGGAGTTGACAAACTTCAGAAACTATGATGGTGAGGATATGGTGAAGAATTGCGAGTTATCAAGACAAGGTAGGTCAAGTAAATGCTCAAAATGTAACAACTTTGGGAATAATTCAAGAAATTGTAAGAGAATCTTGGAACATTTGCACGTGGAAGCATAATTGGGCCAGAAAATAAACCTAGTCATTGATAATTGTTGCTTATGTTCTCATATTAAATTTTTTTCTTCTTTGTGTCAATGGCTTTATGCCTAAACAATGTTATTTTTTCTCAATGTTTATGGTTAATGACTTTTGATGTAGCACTCATGAGATGTTATACTTGATGTTATGTTTAGTGTCATTTTGACTTTATAATTTGCTTTTTTTTTTCAATGTTGTTAGTTGTCTAAATATGTTTTGGCCAATTTAGTCTTAGTATGTTTTGTGTCATTTTTGTCTCAATGTTGATATTTATCTCTAAAAAAGTTCTCAGAATAATATTTCATGTTTTATTTTTTTATTGTGGCTTAATAGAAATACTTCTTGTTTTCTATGAGATTTATCGATACAAGTTTTACTATAGAGCCAAAATTACATATGGTACACAATTTGCAAGTGGAACCTTGTACAAATTCAAACGACAAGAGATGATTAAAAAATGCATAACTATATGGACCGTTTTAGTAATTTCTTCTAACTTTTTTCTAAGTTTCCCTACATTATTAGAGTGAATTTCAACACCTTATGAGTGTCCTCTTTGACATCTGATCTCATAGAATTTATTTATTTATTGTGACATTGTTGTTTTATATATCTTAGATACAACCTATCAAGACTTGATAATAAAAACCAATGGTGGCCGTCAGAAGAGGTTGAAATTCACTATAATGATGTAATAAAACATAAAAAAATGAAATTTTATAGATATAATTAAAAATTATATATGGCTTAAAATCAAATCTAAGAGTTCTCAATTATCATTTTTATGACCATAACCCTTAGGCTATCAGGAATGGATAATGATCCACGCGTGATTTGCTGAGCTGGAGGGGCTAAGGATGCGTGCACACCGTCCCCAGCCCCGGTGGTTTGGGTGTGGCGTGGCCCTGAAAACGGAAGAAGACGTGGCTTTTGATTGATCCCTCACATTTCTACTCTTTATCTCTCTCTTCTTTTTGCACCTTCACCACCTAACCACCGGTGAACACCGCCCCCATCCCCGGTGGTTTGGGTGTGAAACTCCATCAATATCTACGTGGCATCACATATATTCCCAAAGCATGCGTAACCATTCCATATAGCCTTATATCAACCACCCTCTTTTGGTCCAAATAACCCTCTTCAACATAAGAGAGTGGCATCTGGCATGTGTAACTTGGTAGTGGTTCATAAAAGTAATTATTTGTTAAAAAAGGGGTAAGAATGGTTGTTAAAATAGATTAAGAGTTTAATATGGATTGATGATTGGTTATGAGGGGCTTCATTAAAAGTTTCCCGATGGATAAAGGAGGGTGTGAAATGCCCTATTTCCTCGCTCTCCGTACATATGGTTAGAACGGCGGCGCCACCACTACCACTACAAAATATGAGTGGTAGAAAAAGTCTCTGAAAATCATACCCTCCTTCCACTTGTCACACACACTCAACTCACACTCCATTCTCTCTCGTTCTCTCTCTCATACCACAAACCATTACTCTAACTAAAAACCAGGACCAACCTTCTTTTCACCATACAACTTTACAACAACTTCAACTACAAGAACATAACTCCACCCTCAATTCTTTTGCTCACTTCGATCCCCTTTTTTTCTCCTTTGTTTATTGTCTCTATGTTTTTCTCTCTCTTCCTTCTCTTCGTTCTTCATGGCAAGTGCTGATGATCAACACACGAATTTCAAGCATTTTTGTCGAATATGTAAGAAGGGTTTCATGTGTGGAAGAGCATTAGGCGGCCATATGAGAGCTCATGGTATTGGGGACGATACGGGGAATCTTGACGATGACGATCCGCCCAGCGATTGGGAAGATAAGCAAGGAAACAAGAGAATGTATGCATTAAGAACAAACCCAAATCGTTTAAAAAGTTGTCGGGTTTGTGAAAATTGCGGGAAAGAATTCTTGTCATGGAAATCGTTTCTTGAGCATCGGAAATGCAGCTCCGATGATGGTGAGTCTCTAGTATCGTCGCCGGAGTCGGAGGCTGACGATGACGATGGATATGATGATCATAACGGTGGCCGGAAAGATTGTGGTGGTGGAGCAAGTGGGTGGTCGAAAAGAAAACGATCTTTAAGGGCTAAAGTTGGCAGCTTTAATTCAATGTGTCCATCTAGCGAAGACGAAGACCTAGCCCTAGCTAAATGTCTGATGGAGTTATCCAATGCTAGGGTCGATCCGGTGGAAACCGACGCGGAAGACTCATGCGCCTCCCCGACTAGGGAGGAGCAACGGCGGAACCCTACGTTTACTACGGCCGCGTTTCTGTCACCTTTTACAAGACCACCACCACCTATAGATAAAGCAAAAGGTGTAGCCACCACCCCTAAAGGCATGTTTGAATGTAAAGCATGTAAAAAAGTGTTTAATTCTCATCAAGCATTGGGTGGTCACAGGGCAAGTCACAAGAAGGTAAAAGGATGTTTTGCAGCAAGAAACGATCAGTTTGATGACACCACTGTTGATGATGACGTCATCACGCACGACCAACTGTTTCCTTCACCAAAGCCAATCTCGAGCTACCAAATCAATCAAGGTCCAAGCGCAGCGACTCCTGTCCCAGCACCGTTGGTCGGAGCCGCAAGAAGGAAATCCAAAGTACACAAATGCTCGATTTGTAATCGGATTTTTGCCTCCGGTCAGGCGCTAGGCGGACACAAGAGGTGTCATTGGCTTACATCTAACATGTCTGATACGACTTCTTTAGCAAAGTTTAACTTCCATGAACATATTGAGCAACTCCATCGAAGAGCATTGGCATTACCTTCACAAATACTTAACAAATCCAAAGCCCTCGATCTCAACCTCCCAGCTCCGGCGGATGACATTGCCGGATTAAGAAGAGATCGGCTGAGATTAGAAGTTTCTACAGAGATCAATCTACATTCATGGAACGTAGATCATGAGAATGTTACAGATGGAGATGGAAAAGATCAAAACAGAACCGGTGATCAACAAGATGATCAAAAAAACACAAGCAACCTTGAAAAAGAAGCAACAACGACAATGGAGGATGATGAAGCCGATAGTAAGGTGAAGTTGGCTAAACTCAGTGAGTTGAAAGACATGAGTAACGTCAGTGGGAGTTCATCTTCATGGTTGCAGGTTGGGATTGGTTCCACAAGTGATGTTGGTCCTACTCATGATCCATAATTTATTTTTCTTTTTTCTTTTTTAACCAAAAACAAGTATATACATAACTCGGAACCTGTAATTATATATCCATTCAACAAGCACATAATTTTTTTGATGAAGATGATACCACTCCATCTGCTGTTGTAACTTTGATTTTGTGGGGCGGTTCTCTTGGTGAAAATCAATGTTTATATGATTTATACTTCTTTTTTTTTTCTTTTTCATTTTTCATATCTCTCTACTTATTTTTTGGTCCAAATAAATATAGAGTTATTGGTTAAATATATTTGAAATGTTCTTAAATAGAAGCAGAAGCAGAAGAATTTTGTAAACTAAAACCGGTTCTATTTGCATATGGCAAAACCACCCAAAGAAAACATCATAGCATATCAAAAACAAATTTATTACATCTTGAAACCAGGGTGTTCATCAATTTGATCGAATGATTTATAAGTTTAGTTTAGTATGTTTGGTTCTAGATGTTTCAAGAGCATCTATAATGCATTGAACTTATTCAGTGGATTGTCACATCATCTTTCTACAATCCATACAACTTTATCATTTTTTCCTATAATTCATTAAACTCTACTGTAACATCCTGAAATTCAGGTACATCCATTTAACCATTCTTCTTTACCAAATTGTCAAGTTTAGCCCTTGAGTGGAAAATGTTGTAAATGAGTATGCTGGGCGTACCGAATTGTACGTTGCGCGTACTCATGCGCTTATTTTGGACGCAGACTCAAGTAGGTACGCTGGGTATACCAAAGTTACGTTGGGCGTAACTGGCTCAAATGCAAAACCCTAAATGAGACTTGAGGACTATAAAATGAATGATAAGGCCCTTACCCCAGCCACCATATTGCAGTGAGTGAAACCCTAAGAGAGCAAAAACTCGTTATAAGCTTGTGTGTATTCTTAAGCTTGAAAGTGCCATTTTGTGTTGGTGAAGGAGAAGAGAAGGCCATTATGGGAGCTAGAAGTTGGAAGATAAGCTTAGATCCAAGTTCTACAGTGGTTAGAGCATCATTTAGAGGTAAAAAGCTCAAAGCTTTCCTTGTCATTGTTGATTTGTGCTTTATGTATCCATTTTTAGGGTTTTTGGTTCCAAGGTGGAGACTTTATGAGCAAAGGGTCTCCATAAGCTTAGATATGCCCTTTTCCAGTGTAATATGTATTGTAGGTACATAAAAATCCAATCTTGGATGTGAATATCAAGTCATGCATGAGTTATAGGCTTAATGAGGAAAGAGGAAATGTGTTTAGAGTGATTGGAGACCTTTACAGCCATGCAAAGGCTTAAAGGTTTCGACTTTATGGATTAAGTGGCCATAGAATAGTCAGATCTGGAATTTGAGTTGATGTCTTAACTGTTTAAGACCAAAAATCAATAAGAGCATGAAACTGAGACTTACGCTGAACGTAAATCTCAGAACGCGTCGCGTAAGGGTTTGAGGCCCCGATTTTGGATCGTCGGTGTACGCACTCCATACAAGAGCTGGTACGTGTCGCATACTGCCATCTGTTGACTTTTGTTGACTTTTAGGGTTTGGTCAACAATTGGACATTTGGACTATTAAAGGGGTAAAATGGTATTTTCCCCCTTCTGAGAGATTATAGAAAGGGTCTAGTCTAGCTTTTGAGAATCGTGGTTAGTTAGAAGTAAAATACTTTATGTGATTCGGCGGAGGCTAGATCAGCATTTCAAGTTCGAGACTTTCCGAGATTTCCCGAGGTGAGCCTTCTCACTATACTTTACCTAGAGTGATAATTAGAGTTATGTGACAGAGTATCTTGTATGCTTTTGTATGATGTGATTTCTATTTGATTTGTGCTATGTATGATTCAGAGTTTACAGAGTTAGGACCGGAAGGTCCACAGAGTTAGGACCAGAGGGTCCACAGAGTTATGAGACTGGAGGGTCCCACTAAGACACATTAACCAAAGGGTCATACAGAGATATAGCCTCAAGTGGCTAATATGTGTTGTATGTGGTATTTTGGAGAACTCACTAAACATTTATCTTAACAGTGTGATGTGTTATCTGTTTCAGGTACTAGCGAGGATCGTGGGAAGGCACCGACATGATCCGTACACACTGTCAGAGGATTGTATTTCTGTTGAACATGAGATTTGAGAATATTAAATGAATTTGATGTTGTTTGAAAAATGAAAAAAATTGTTTTAAATTTTCACGTCATTACATCTATAAAATTCAATAAAATGTTACAAAATATAATTTATAATAAATATTTAAGAATGAAAATTTTTTCTTTTTCCTATTGAAGAGTTCAATGACTATTAAACTCCGAATCCATTGAATGCCAATGTGACATCTTACAATGGTAGAGTTTAATACATTGAATTACACATAAGCTTATCACTTCATTCAACTGTCCAATTGAACTCACCATTGTGGATGCTCTAACATAATGGGTCCTATAATTATTCCATAAAAGATCCTATACTTTGCATTTTTTTTCGAGTTTAGACGATTTTATTTCCAAAATAAATCTATATTTATTGTAGGGATGTAAATGAACTGAACGTTCACCAAATTGATTGTGAACCGTTCGACGGGAAGTTCGTTTATGTTCGTTTATTTAATAAACGAATGAACATGAACACAAATTATCGTTTGTTTGGTTAAGCAAACGAACATGAACGATGGTTTCGTTCGTTCAATTATGTTCGTAAACGTTCGTTTATGTTGTTCGTTATGTTCGTTCATATAAGTTCATTTTATGTTCATATATGGTTAATTGTGTTTGATTACATTAGTATATTATATATTAATTTAGGTTCATATATATATATATATATATATATATATATATATATATATATATATTCAATTATGTTTTTTTATTTTTGTTCATTTATGTTCGTTTAGCATGTTCACACACATAAATGAACGAACACGAATAATGTAATTTGTTAAACAAATGATCATGAATAAGAAAACACGTTCAGTTATCCGTTTGTGTTCGTTTATTTGTTAAGCTAACTATAAACGAACGAACATGAACAAGCTCCGTTTGTGTTCGTTTACAACCCTAATTTACTGTATTACTTTTAAATTGATGATGAAATTAGTTACCAAACAGAATAACGACGGAAAGCGTTGCCCTAAATTAGTGACGAGATTATGATGAAATACCTACAAAATATCGATGGAAGCAAAATTCGTCAGAAATCTGCCAATAAATACTGACGGAATAGCTATGGATCTAAGGAAAAAGATTAATTAATTTATTTTCCATCACAGATTCGTCGCTAAACATTAGAACTAGAAAAATGAAGAAAAAAAATTAGGGGTGGGTTCTAACTCACGTCTACCATGTACCATATCAGTCTCTTTACCATTTGGCGGGCATGCCACATCCACTAATAATGGACAGACAAAATTGCAAAAATGGTCCCTGTGGTATGCATTCTTTTTGGGTTTTAGTCAAAACCACGACTTTTTTGGATTATTGGTCCTTTTGAGCTAGTTTACATGCAGTTTTGGTCACTGTCCAAACTAAAATGACTATTATACCCTTAATGAATTTTTGTTTTCATTTTCTTTCACTTTTTAAAATTATTATTATTATTAAATATAAAATTATTATTATTATTAAATAAAAAAAAGGGAAATATGAGACCCACTTCATTGGTCTTCATCGATCTCGAATGGTACGCACTGAGACTGAGGAGACCAAAATTGAAACGAAGGTGGAGATGGTTGTTCTTACAGCAACAGGAGGGCGGCGATAGTCAGAACTTCCACAGTAGCAGTGGGAGGTGGCGATATAGCGATGGCAGCCGGTAGTGATTGCACTCATGGTGACAACAGCAATTGGCGGTAGCTCCGCCGCTTCCTTCCCCTCCTCCGGCTGTGAACTACGAGTAGAGAGAGTGTGGGGTGATGGAAGGGTTGTGGTGGTGCAAGATAGGGAGGAAATGGGTGGAGTGATGGTGTTTCTTGGTGGTATGTAACGGAAGAATAGAGTAAGATGGTGGTTCGACGGAGATGGTTGGCGGCAGCAGCAATGTAGAATGACGGTGGTGGTCAACTCCTCAACAGCAGCGGTGGTGGTGGCAGTACAGCGGTGGTGGCTGTCTCCAACAACAATGGCGACGACAACTTGTGACCTTCGTTTTCTTCGTTTGTCGGCAATGAATGACAAAACTAGAGGGGGAGAGAGGCGGTGAAAGGCAACAGATGGTCGGAGAGGAGTAGTTCCGAAAGCAGCAACAAAGATGGGTAGCGGTGGCTTACGTCGGCGATGGGTGGCAACAACGCTGCCCGGTGTTCTTGATTCGACTAGTTTTTTTCTTCCGTATACATTTGTTGTTGTAGTGGCATCAAGAGGAGGGTAGTGGCGAGTTGCATGTGACAAGAAGGAGGCTGTAGAGGGTGGTGAATGACAGCAGAGGTCGCAAACGGTGGTGGGTTGTTACGGTCGGCAGCTTGCTGGTGTCATTGTCTTCGTCGGTGGAGTACGAATGAGCGAGAGAGGTCACAAAGATGACTGATGAGGTTTCACCCGTGAAGAGATAGAGGGATATATATATATATATATATATATATATATATATATATATATATATATATATATATATATATATATATATATATATATATATATATATATATATATATATATGGGCCAAATTAATCAATTATTTTCTTTTTCCTTTAAATTAAATAGAATATATATATATATATATATATATATATATATATATGTGTGTGAGAAGGGCATTACAGTTATTTCTGTTTACCTAGGGACAAAAAACACAACAAAACTAACATAAAAGGACCATCAATCAAAAAAAATCGTGGTTTGGACTAAAACCCGAAAATATATATATACCACAGGGTCCATTTTTGCAATTTTTTCTAAGAGATACTTAATATGTTTTATACATTACTTATTTTCTTTCTTTCTTTCTTTTTTTATTATTATTATTATTATTATTATTATTATTATTATTATTATTATAACTAGAGGGAATTCCCTCGCTTCACTAGGGGAAAGTCGGAGATTAGATATGAGAGTATATTAGATACATGACTTTGCAAAGCATATTGATTTAGCATTTTGTTATGCTCTAAATCCCTAAAACACTAATCAAAAGGAATTGCAAAAAAATGTGTAACGGGTACAACATTTTGAGCTAACCAAAACAACAACCTATTTTTAATTTTAACTAGAAAGGTTACCCCCGCTACGCGGGGGCCAGAAGCTTTCAATATTGTTTCCGAATCGATAAATATGACAGACGTAGAAAGTGCAAGGATGAAAAGCCCAGGCTTTGCCCCGGACCGTTTTTTCATGTTTTTATGAAAAAATGTAAAACTTTTGACTGCAATGACCAAAAGTGTCAAAATAGCTAAATAATTAAAGGGGTAGAAATTAGCAACTTTTTCAAAAAAGGATCAAAGTTGTCAAACCATTAAAGTTTTGTAACCAAACTTTAAATATTAAAAAGTTCCTAAAAAGTGTAAAAATATTGATTGCAATGACCAAAAGTGTCAAAATGGCCAAAGAATGAGGAGCCAAGTTGCCAAAAAAACATCCAAATTTACTATTCCTAACTTTGAAGCCCAACAATAGTATATGAACCAATTCTGTCAAAGAATGGCAAGTTTACTATTCATAAGATCCATTTCTTTAATGGGAGAATTTCATATATGTCCTTACAAACTTTAAATATTACGTAAGTACCCTTATAAAATTTGATATTACATATATGTCCTCTAAAACTATAGAGTTCACGTTTATATCCAAATTTATATTTTAATTAGGATTAAACAAATTTAATACTTAAAAATTGATATAAAATAGAAAATATTATATGATAATACTAAACTGTCCTTCCTAAATAAAATTTAACGTTGAACCAATTTAATTAGAATCTCATGTGTTGCTTTTCTCCTTTTAGCTTTAGGTTTTGGAATTCTAAATATGATAATAAATGAAAAGCTTTGGTTGAGATAAATAGAATAGGAAACAATAGAGAATATGATAAATC
Source organism: Lactuca saligna (assembly GCF_052625555.1). NCBI lineage: Eukaryota > Viridiplantae > Streptophyta > Magnoliopsida > Asterales > Asteraceae > Lactuca > Lactuca saligna. The sequence continues at coordinate 55,985,679 of NC_136420.1, read as the reverse complement.
ACTTGATTAGAAATGAGTTTTCCAAAAATTTTGTATGGTTCGATTAATTTTGTTGTATGGATTCTTTAATTTTTTACATACATCTAAAGTCTTGTGCTTCAAATCGATAATTATGTGTTCTTCTTCAACAATTGGCTCAAATTCCAAAATGAGTTTTCCAAAAACTAAAATGGAAATGGATGCGTTAAAGGTAAAACTGCTACATAATATAGTAATATACTTCATATTTTCACAATCATTCGAACCCATATGTTCTATATGTGTCCATACAAGTTTGTCTTGTATTATTATACTTTAAATTTAGGAACCTAAAAGAAGAAGAAACGACACGGAAGATAATCCTAATTTAATTCGTTTAATCGTTAATAAATTGGTTTCATTCTAATATTTAATTTGGAGGGATATTTTAGTAATATTATATGAGATATTGAGTTTTAGATAAGTTTTTAAATATTAAATAGGTTTAATCCTAATTAATAAATGAATTTGGATATAGACGTGAATTCTATAGTTTTAAGGGGACGTATATGTAATATTAAATTTTATAAGGATATTAACGTAATATTTAAAGTTTGCAAGGATATATATGAAATTATCCCTTCTTTAATTTATATATATATATATATATATATATATATATATATATATATATATATATATATATATATATATTAATTGTATGAAAAATGTCACCAAATTAAGAACAATAAAAATATATATATAAATTACAAATGAAATATATACCATTGTGAAATATATCAACTTTTTGGCAGTAAGGGTCTGAACTGAACTCATCATTGGGTTTATTTTCTCTTTTGTCGAGTAATATTAGCTTCCATGATGATAGAGAGATCGCTAAACCCTTGAACTCCTCCAACACCATCTGTTACTTTTTTTTTCATAATCAAGCATCTAGAAGAGTTTTCCTTTTTATTTACCCCGTCTATCAGATGGACATCTCCTCACCTCTTTCATAAGTTGACGTCAGCAAAGATAAATAACAAATGCACCCAATCGTAGCAAATCTGACATAACGAAAACACTGACTATGAAAGATACTTATAGATCTAGGCTCACACACCTATTGGTGCTTTAGTGTAAGTACATTATAAAAAAATCGACATGCTATCAAATCCTTCCCTAAAGGAACTTCTTGCAGGAGAGATGGTTTGAGGGCTCAACACTTACTAGACGCCCTTTGTGGAGACGGGTCTGCTATTGCCACAGATCTCATACATGTTATCACTTCATTTGTTAATTTATGGTTAGCGGGAAGATGTCCAACCATTTTGGTAGAGTTTGTTGCATCCATTCCTCTCACGCCTCTACTTAAACCTGACAACGGGATCCGTCCGATTGCAGTAGGCACTATATGGAGACGTCTAGTTTCCAAGGTTTCCATGAAAGGTGTGGGTAAAGAAATGGCCAAGTACCTTAATAATTTTCAGCTCGAGGCTGGTGTATCTGGCGGTGCTGAGGCGGTGTTACACAGTGCCAATAGGGTGTTGAGTGAACACCATGCTGATGGGTCTTTTGTAATGCTGACTGGATTTTTCGAATTCCTTTAACCTGGTGGATCGATCAGCATTGCTTCATGAGGTTAAGAAGATGTGCCCTTCCATTTCTTTGTGGGTAAATTTCTTGTACTGGCAAGCAACGAGACTTTATATCAGAGACCAACATATATGGTTTTCCATTGCGGTGCAGCAAGGTGACCCCTTGGACCCTCTTCTTTTTGCCCTCATTTTGCACCCGCTTGTGCACAAGATTAGAGACAATTGTAAGCTCCTTCTCCATGCTTGGTATCTAGATGATGGGATTGTCATTGGGGATTCAGAGGAAGTGGCTTGAGTGTTGAACCTAATTCGGTTGCATGGTCCAGGTTTGGGTCTTGAGTTGAACATCAAGAAAACGCAGATTTTTTGGCCCTCATGTGATGGTAGGAAGCTTCGTGCCGATTTATTCCCAACGGATATAGGGATACCTTCTTTGGGGGTGAAGCTCCTTGGGGGGGGTTAGTCGAGACGCAAGGTTTATTAGTGAGCTGGCCATGAAGAGAGCGGTCAATGTTGTTGATTTGATGGGCCTTCTTCCACAACTATGTGACCTGCAGAGTGAGCTCCTTTTCCTTCGATCATGTATGGGCATTGCAAAAATTTTCTTTGGTTTAAGGACATGTCAGCCGGTACATATAGAAGAGGCAGCGTTCTTCTTTGAAAAAGGATTGCGTAAGTCTATCGAGGATACGGTGGTATGTGGAGGCCCCTTCTTTAGAGATATTCAGTGGCGCTTGGCTTCCTTACCTATTCGTTTCGGTGGTTTGGGTTTTTACTCGGCCTACGAGGTTTCCTCCTATGCATTTGTAGCCACGAGGGCCCAATCTTGGGCATTACAAGACCACATCTTACGTGACAGTGGCATATGTGGTATGAACTCGGATTACCTATGTGCTATAACTCGTCTTCGTGATACGATTCTGGGATTTGACTGTAGCGGTTTCACTAATAAGGACACCACCACCCCCCCCTAAATCCCAAAAGCTTTGGCATGTGCCGTTTTTAGCAAAATCGACTTCGACATGACTGTTAAACAGAAAGTAGTCTTTGAGTGTCTGCGGGCACCTCATGCTCAGGATTTTCTGCTAACTATCCCTATTGATGGTCTTGGCCAACATATGTCTCCTGTGGAGTACCGAACTATCCTTCGTTACCGCCTCATGATTCTCATATTCCCAATTGACGAGATATGCCCAGTTTGTCGCAAGGCATGTTTGGATACCTTTGGGGAACACGCGATTCATTGTAGAGAGTTCGCTGGTTTCAAGTATAGACATGATGTGGTTCAAGATGTTCTCTTTGATGCTTATCGGCGTGCTGGTATTTCTGTGCAGAAAGAAGCGTCAGTGAACTTTTTGACGGACCCTCAGGATAGCAGGTCCACACTCAAAACGGCTGACATTTTGGTCTTTGGATGGATAGGAGGGAAGCATGCGTGTGTGCATCTTACTGGGGTCTCTTCTCTCGTTGGTTTGGGGAATGGGGGTTTCACAGCTGGGCATGCCGCTTTGAAAGCCACTACGTGCAAAGTGGTAAAGCACGAGAATGCATGTAGAGAAAATCAACATGGGTTTGTTCCTTTTGCATTCGATACATTTGGTTTTCTCGCACCAGAGGCGGTGGATCTCCTTAATAGAGTCCAACGGGTCATGCATTCTAATGTCATATCTCCTAGATCCACAAATGTTGTTTTCAAAAGAATTGGTTTTGCCATCCAGAAAGGGCTAGCGGCACAGCTTGTTGCCCGTTTGCGTTCAATCGATATGTATTGAACTTTTATAATGTCTTTTTATATTCTATAAAACTTTTATTTTTAGCATTAGTGTGAATACATTGCTAAAAAGGCTTATCGTTTATATTATATAGTATTTCAATTTATTGACTTTATTGTGCAAGCCCATTTCTAAAAACAGACATGGTGGTGCATTAGTGCAAACAGATTGCTTATAGAAGTGTTTGAAAGCTAAGTGTTCAATGCAAGTTTCAATCTTGCAAAAAAAATTTGCATTATAGGTACCCTATCTTACACCATTATCAATATAATAGGTTCCATATCTGACACATGATTACAGGTACATAATAATAAACAGTGTTCTAAAAGGCGTGTCATGGCGTGAGGCGTGGCTTCGCCATTACGAAAAGCCTCATAACGTTGTTGTTAGGCGTGACTTGTGGGAAAGCGTGATATGGCATGCCATAGCGCGTTATGGTGTGTTATGGCACGTGTTTTTTCATTTGAGACACAATTTTTTGTTCTTTGTTATGTCTTTTCTAATCGGAGATACAAGTATTGTGGTTTTTGTTAACTTTTTGTTATTAGTTATTGATCTAACACTTCTAAAAAATAATTATATTTAATATAAATTTATATTTGTGTGGTAATATAATCGTCGTCTTACATCATGCCTTGAAAAACGTCATGGCTCGTTAAGCTTGAGGCTTGGACTTTCCACCACGTCACGCCTCAAGCCATTTAGAACCTTGATAATAGAACACATGTTGATGCAAACCATACCTCTAATCTTCCAAATTTAGGAAGCCAAAATGCAATCTCTTAGTTTTTAATCTAAAATTTCAGGTTCTACTGTAACATCCATAAAATTCATGAAAATTTTAAACTTTTAAAACCAACCCACAAAACATCATTGTTTAAAAAATAGTTTTCAAAACTTGTTCAATATTAGAGTTTTTCCAAAATTATAAAACAAAACACAAGGAGGTGCACGATCACGCATTCACCTTCCCGTGATCCCCTGAGATACTTGAATCATAACCCAAAACTGTAAGCCTAAAGTTTAGTGAGTTTCCCCAAAGTACCATCACAAAACAAATAACACAAATACAATAACAACATATTATGGATCAAATCAACCATCGGGTTGAAATACCCCAAGCTCTCAACCATTAGGTTGGAATGCCAACATATTATGGGTTCAATCATCCTCGAGATGGAATACCCTCAGTCCATTTAACCATCGGGTTGGTATGCCCCAGCCTGTTGGCTTACACATAAAGCAGTGAAGCCTCAGTCGCCAACCAAACATGTGCACATATAATAGATAATCATATAACAGATCACTAAGGCTTCAATGTTTTGTGATTATCTGTTATAATCATATAACATATAACAAATCACTAAGGCTTTCTAGCCTATTCGATCTAACAAATCACTACAGTACAATAGCATACATAATAGGATATCAAATCCAAAGGGTCACCCTTGGTGCCTTCGACCCACAAGTATAGTGAGGAAAACTCACATTGCAGACTAAACATAACTAATGAGGTCCGTCTCTGAATCTCAACTCTCTAACACATTACCTATTTCCACCAAGTGACCAATTCCATCAAAATCCCAAAATATCTAAAATACCCTCAAGGTCCAACTTGGTCAAAGTCAATGATCAAGGTCAAAAGTCCATGTAGACCCAAAACGCCATGTTCCCATTGGCCACGCCGTGTTCCATGAGCATCCAAAGAATCGGGAAAACTTCAGCCAACATGCTGTGTTGACTTGCAAACACATCATGTTCGCCAGAGTTCCAATAGATTAATACATTCAGCTACCTTTTTTACTACAAGAGCTACAAAGCTCAGATCTAGACCAAAATGTCATTAGGAAGGATATAGTTTCCAACTTTATCCATTAGGACTACCAAAAAGGTCCAAAAACCCAAATCATAAGCTTGATAATGCAAGGGCTTAACCACAATACACTTAATCCTTAAGATCTGAAGTCCATCCCTTCTAGAAATGATTCTAACACCTAAACCATCCCAAAGGTTGGTGTTTTTTAGACATACATGTTCAATGTATGTCTTGAACCCACATTAGGTCAAAATGAGGATTTATAACTTAATCTTAATGCATGGCATCAGAACTTGATTATAGACAGATCCAAGACACTACTAGGTCACCTTGACATGGAGATTCATTAAGTTGCAAACTTTATGAGATCCAACCATTGCAACATTCAAGAACAAGGAGCAAAAGGGACAAAACTCAAGATCTAACAACTTTGAATGATAAAAATCAGATCTTGGACACTTACAAAGGTCCAGAAGAGTGTCAAACTGAAGAATGGGGCTTGCTTGTTGGATGTTTGCTTCCTTCTTCCACCTTCTTCCTTCTTTAGCTTCACAACACCAAACTAGCTTCACAAATGGGAGACAAAATGATTAGTGTTTCTTTCAGGGCTTGACGGGATGATAGGGGCTGAGGGTGAAGAAACCCTAGCCTGCACATTCCTTTAAATAGAGAATTCGATTAAGAAAGAGTATCTTTCCTCTAACTGTGAGTAAACATTTTTCATATCAATAGTTAGTACACCCATACACTTAATCCTAACTGCTTTAGCATGTTTCATGTTATTATGATTGTCATTCAGAATGTTGTCTGTTAATCAATCCATCTGTTCATACAAATCCATAGATATGAAGATATGTACTCACCAAGAAAAAAATCATAAAAAAACAAAATAAAGAAAATAATTTGAAAGAGTACACTTGAATGGATTATAATACCTCAATTTACATTCACATGTTCATCAATTTTCCATAAAAATGGAAGAGAATGTCAAAAGAGTTGCTCAAATTAATTTATGTTTACTCTCACATGTCTATTAGGTTTTTATAGATTTGATGGTTATTTGAAGTAGTTGAGTAACATTTTTGGCCTCTAGTGTAAGTAAAGTGAATCCAACTTTTGGTCCCCAAGTATCACTAATTTTTCAAAAATTATTCATTTTATTTCAAAGAATGACCATATATGTGAGAAAAACTTCAAATTAAGGATCATAACTGAAATACCATCTTACAGACAACAAATATAAGTTAAGCAATTAAAAATCTAAAAACTTATCTTGACGTTTTCGACCTTTTCAGTATTTCTTCTTCAACCCTTACAATAATACAACATTTTTTTCTCCATTTCCTCTTTTATTCAAAATCCCTTTCCAATCACTTCAAAATCCCTCTACAAAAGCTGCATAAGTTAAAAACAAATTAGTATTCGTAAAAAGAAAAATAAAAACAAAGTAAAAAAGTGACTTTCTAGAAACAAACTGTAGCAAATGGTATCCCTCTCTCATCTTTGAAAAACCCCAATTATGCGAATAAGACATAACAACAGAAGTAGAACGTACATTTGGTCCTTGTTTTTAAACGTACCAGTGTACTTTCAAACTACAGTGGTTTAATAAGAAACAAATTAAAATAAATAAATAAATAAAATACTAAATTACAATTTATGTCCATGTAATGTATTTTTGGATTAAGTCTAAAAAAAACTTTTTTGCAAATTTGGTCCTGATTTCAATTTTTCCAATGTTTTTTTAATTTTTTTAATGTTTTTTTTTTGGAAAATCTCATCCAAACTAAGAGACTAACAACATATGTACCTACCTTGAATTTGACTTTTTTCAAAGTTTCATCCACAAAGCAACTCAAATGCAACATTCTGCAGAAAAAGTAATGTAACAGTAACCAAATAATGTGAAATATGGTCTACTAAAAGGAATGAAACATATACATGGGTGTTTACCTGACGAAATTCAAGCTAGCTATAGCTGAACCGACTATAGTTGTAGTTCCAAACTTAGTCGTTCTTGAAAATTCAGGGGGTATTGGGTCATTTGAGAAAAATCTTATATGAAATACAATCATATACTTATGTTTCTTTCTTAATATATTATGATTGCATTTAAATGTAATTCTTTTGAAAAACTATGGTTGCGTTTAGTTACGGAAAAATAATTTTCATTTTCTGTTTTTTGTTTTCCCTTTTTGATTTTCGTTTTCCATTTTCATTTTTCATTGAAAAATTTAGAAAAGACGTTTAGTTAAACTTATTCATTTTTCATTTTCAGTTTTAGAAATTTAGAAAACGTGTTTAAATGTGTATTTTTCTATCGGTTTTCATTTTTAAAAAACGGTAGCGGTGGTAGGGTGTGGGTGGGGGCGGTGACGGTGACGGTAGCGGGTCGATGGTGGTGGTGGTGGTGGTGGTGATGACATGCGATGGTGGTGGTGGCGGCAATTGTGTCAGTGGTGGTGATGGTGCTAGTGACGAGTTAGTGGTGGTGGGGGTGGTGATGGTAGTTCGGTGATTGTCGTGGTGGTGTTGGGCTGGTGAGGGTGCGAGTGTGTGTATGTGTGTGTTTGTGGGGGTAGATGTAGGTTTGTATGTGTGTGGGTGTGTGTGTGTATGTCTGTGAGGGTGGAGGTGGGGATAGGTGTGGGTGTGTGTGGGTTTGTGTGGGTGGGTATGTATGTATGTGTGTGTACGGGTGTGTATGTATGGGTGGGTATGTATATGTGTGCGAGGGTGGGTTTGTATGTGTGTGTGTGTGCGCTTGTGAGTGAGTGTGTGTGTGTGTGGGTAGGTATGTATGTGTATATGTGTGTATGTGTTTGTGGGTGGGTGTGTGTGTGGGTATGTATGTGGGTGTGTGTGTTTGTGGGTGTGTGTGTGTGTGTGTGTGTGGATGGGTATGTATGTGTGTCTGGGTGGGTTGGTGTGTGTGTGTGTGGATGGGTATGTATGTGTGTATGTTTGTGGGTGTGTGTGTGGGTGTGGGTGTATGTGTGTGTGTGAGTGGGTATGTATGTGTGTGTACGGGTGGGTGTGTGTGGGTGGGTATGTATGTGTGTGTGTGGGTGGGGGATGTTAAGGTGGTGGTAGGTAGAGGTGGATGGGGTGGAGTGGGTGTGTATTTATAGAAAAATTTTGGAATTAGAAATATATGGAAAACAATGGTTATCAGTTTTTCAAAATTTTCCAACTTCTTTGTAATTTTAGAAAACGGAAAATTTTTATTTTCCGTGAAAAATTTAGAAAAATAGACGAACTAAACGCGTTTTCAAAATTCTCATTTTTCTTGGAAACTTTTTCCGGAAAACGGTCCATTTTTCCGCAACTAAACGCACCCTATAGTTTTGTATTATTACAAATGTAGAAAAAAAATGAAAACATGTGCGGAAGCACTAGCAAGTTCGATTTTATCCCTATTGTTCTTGAGGATTAGCTTCGAGAGTTCTAAGAGCATAATTAGCCAAACCCCATCCCCATGCATATACTCCTTTATCAGACCCTAAACAATGATATTTGAACAAAAATCAGTTCTCAAGTTATATTATACATATACTACCATGATATCATCAAGTTTATGTATATCACACCCCTCAAGCCAATAAGATGATATCTCCCTGAATTTAATATCAATTTCATGGGAAAACATATAAAACTTACTCTATATTCCAATTTTGATGTGTGCAGGAAGCCGGTTTTGATTAATCAAAGCAACTAAGTACCCAAAAATAAAGCACTGGACAGATGGTAGCTTCTGATGGTTATAGTGGCAAGGGAGAGATGAAAAAGGTGAGACAATGAACCATGACTAAATTACAACAAAATCTTACTGAATCCAACTGAAGTGGTGGCGGATTCCTCTTCAAGAGTCGCCGATTCCGGACAAGTCGGCGTCAATCGTTGGTTCATCAGTGCCAATAAGCAGAGTGAGGATTAGGTTCAAAGGGTAGTCGGCAGAAGAATAGAATTAGAATAGAGGAATCAATCGATAATGGCAAAGGTCGAGATTCTAGAGAGCGAATCAATCGGTAATTAACCGTTAGCATCCCAATCAACCCCTTGATCTCAATTTAGATTGTGTAAGTTACGATGAGATCATTGATCGCCGGTAGAGAAAACGGACTTGATTACTTTTTCATTTGTTCCTTAGACTTTCCTTTCTTTACAGGAGTCAGGATTGAAATAAAACGCTTATCATTTGAATTCTTGAGAGAGTTTTTTATGTTTGTTCTAAAGCTAAATTGTGAAGTTTCACGGATGTATTCTGTCTCATTCAAATCCACCAAACAGTCTGCTCTTCACATACTGTTGCCCAAGTAGCTTTTGGCCATGCCCTTTATAGGAAAACCCACATATTCTGCCTGCGACAAAGGTAATTGTTTCTTCCTTATTTCATGTCTAATCTCTTTCTTATACGAATTCTAATAACCCGTTCCCGATTTTCATGTACTAGAGATTGTAGGTTTCATAAGACCATCTCCAATCCACCTTCATTTTTTCTCCCAAAAATAGAGTAAAAAATGGGGCAAATAGTGTTTCATATCAACCCTACTCCATTTTTTACCCCATTTTTATCTCCAAAAAGTATATTCCTAGTATATTCCATTATTCAAACTTACATAGAATGTCAAACACACCCCTCTACTAATTTAGTTTTAACAAATATACAATCTATATTTTTTTATTACATTAATATTAAATACAAACGATTATATTTATAATAAACTTATAACTAAATATTATATAAACATTTATAAAAATATTACACATACACACTTTTAAATAAATATTAAACAAATAAATAATAGTATTCTCACTTGTTGGTTTTTATTAGATTATATATGTTAACTACAAATTTAATATAATAAGTTTTGATGTTTGTAATATATATTTTAATTATAAGTTTTTATAAAATACGTTATCGTTTTTTAAAATTTCAATATGTATTTTATTTTTATATGAATTTGATGATCAAAAAACAAACTTTATATTTATAATTAATTAATATAATTTTATATATAACGAAATATTAAAAGTATTAAATATTATATTTAAATTATAATTAGTAAGTAAAAATAAACTAGAAATGTAAAAATATATAACAGATGGACTAAAACCGACAACACAAAGTCTACTCCCATTTTGGAAGAAATGAATAGTATAACATCATATTTGGTATAATACTATTCATATCCCCCAAAATTGAGGAATAAATGGGAGAGGGTTGGAGAAGAATAAGAGAAAAAATGGAGGCAAAAATGGAGAATGATGATGGATTGAAGATGCTCTTAGATAAAAGTTCACCCCTATTTTGGGAGAAATAAACTTTGTGTTGTCGGTTTTAGTCCCTTTGTTATATATTTTTACATTTCTAGTTCATTTTTACCTACTAATTATAATTTAAATATAATATTTAATACTTTTAATATTTTGTTATATATTAAATTATATTAATTAATTATAAATATAAAGTTTGTTTTTTGATCATCAAATTCATATAAAAATAAAAATACATATTGAAATTTTAAAAAACGATAACGCATTTTACAAAAACTTATAATTAAAATATATATTACAAACACGATAACTTATTCTATTAAATTTGTAGTTAACATATATGTTACAATAATAATCTAATAAAAACCAACAAGTGACAATACTATTATTTATTTATTTAATATTTATTTAAAAGTGTGTATGTGTAATATTTTTATAAATGTTTGTATAATATTTAGTTATAAGTTTATTATAAATATTATCGTTTGTATTTAATATTAATGTAATAAAAAAATATAGATTATATGTTTGTTAAAACTAAATTAGTAAAGGGGTGTGTTTGACAATCTATGTAAGTTGGAATAATGGAATATACTAGGAATATACTTTTTAGGGATAAAAATAGGGTAAAAATGGAGTAGGGTTGGAGACGAAACACTATTTACTCCATTTTTTACTCCATTTTTGGGGGAAAAAATGGAGGTGGGTTGGAGATGGTCTAAATCTAGGCATCTTCGACGACAATGGCATTTTGTAATTAAATCTTCAATTTCTGATTTCTCAATCAAACCTGATGATTTCTTTTTTATAGAATCCAATTTTTGACTCAACTTCTTGATTGTGCACAATCACTTTTTCTGCAGATGTGCAGAAAAAGTGAAGGTGACTCTTAGGCTAGATATGACTGATGTATTGGTGGAAGGCGGACGACCCACAGGTGTGACAACCCATTGGTCCTTAAATCGGGCTTCTGTGATTCAAGCCATGGAAAATGCTTCACCTAAGGTGGAAGGTTTGGAGACCAAAAGTTACCACTGAATAGCGGGTTTGAGCCCAGAAATGTAGAAGGAAATAAGTAGGGTTTTAGGAATATTTGTTACTCGGTTCATTAACTTATCGAAATCGCTTTGGTATTGAGCCATCGTGGTAAGTTGCAGCAATTTTGATAGAGTTCATTGGGGGTCCTCGAAGCGAGACGACCCGAATAGACTATGAAAGTTGGTGAGAAAACCCTCCCCGTGGTAATCATTTTATTCCGAAACATCCACTTGTACTGTCACACCCCAAAACCAAGAATAGCGGAAACGTTCTGGGGCAGAGGACGTCATGTAAAGTATCACAACACAGTAAATGTAAATAAGCAAACAACATCATCCATTGCATTAAATATAAAATTTTAATACAAGCGTATTCCATACAGTTTTAGACACCAAAAATATAATTTAAATCAAAATAGTATGATGAGTCTTGAATGCGCTCCATCTTCTCAAAAGCTAGCATCGGTACCTGACTACTGATGACCTGAGAATACAAGTTATTTTGAAAGAGTTTATCAGCATTAAGCTGGTGAATTCATAAATATTTTAGTGTCGAGGTTTGTTATCAAAACATTTGAACCTGTTGCAAATATGAGTTGTAAATGTATGTAAGTGTTTGTAAAAGTTTGAATCTCTCAGAAAAACCTATATTTTCTGTTAAAGTAGCCCTCTACCAAGGCTTAACTGTTTTGTATGCTCGTTTGATGTAAAAGTGTGTAATTTCCCAAGTGTAACTATCATTTAACAAAATATAGTTTGTACATTAAAGTTTAAGTGAGGTTATCACCAAAATGTAATGGGTAAATTATTGTAGTACGGTAGCTTTGTTTTATATGAACTACTGCTGTGCTAACTACCTTAAACCGGGTTTATACTAAGGTATCGTGTGATAAATTGCACCATACTATCGACTGGTAACATCGACAACGTATAGTCGAAAAATAAGGTATGACGTTTGGCACCCGCAGACCTATCGGTCCCACTGTAGCTAGCAGCGAGGTGTAGGATAGTCAATCCAGTATAGATCTATACGCAAACTCACGCTCTCCCTCCAAGAGACTCTGGCTACAACTCGGGTCATGTCAATTAAGACATGCTCCCATACAGTGGATCACAATTGTTAACGTATTCGTGTATATGCAATATAATGTTACTTGTTCTAGTATCGTTGTATATGTTCTCTTAGTAATAAGTATTGACTCCTGAATGAACTGACTCGTTGATCTAGAAATTGTAGTAGTATGATCCCGTGTTACCCCAATGGTAACTTACTAACGAGGTGCTGATAAGTATGACTATGGAAGTACTTTTATGTCAATACATGTACATATGATATATAACTAATATTGAAACGACCCTCGGATGGTCACCCGAAATTCCACCAGACCACATCCAAATCGAGGAAAAGGAAATAGGACAGGTGGCTTTCCTAAGCCCTTTAAACATTATTTATACAGCTATACATGTATGGGCATGCAAATTTATAGGTAGTAAAACAAAGTTTACAATAAAGCATTTGATAAGTAAAAGAGTTTGTAAAACATTTTGAAGTAAAACAGTTTGAACAGTGATAAAATCATTGGTTTCCTAGTTATTAATCACATGTGATTAATGCAATCACACGTGATCGAAGCAATAACTATAAGTGTTTAACTTGTATCCCCCCCCCCCATAAAGTATTTAAAACATTTAAAAGCATTTCAAAGGTTGAATAAAGGGGTATGAACTCACTTGGAAGTTTGAAGATAGCGAGATCGAAAACCGGGCAGAGTTACGTCTCGCGAAACGGATTTTTCTCGGGATTCTCGGGACTTGAGCAAAAAGACCAGAGCTTCGGGTTTGAATGGGCACGGAAATCGAGGCAAGATCGTGAGAGAAAAGAAGAAAATGAACAAATTTTTCGGAAAGGCTCGCATCCCTTTTATAGGGGTGCTGAACCGCCTCCGAACGCGGGGCGTACGGGCGTACGCAGCGCGTACCCGTACGTCATCGTTTATGTATTTCGGATGGAGCGGGTCGGATGGGACGGCGGGTCGGGTAGCTTCGCATAGGACGACGTGGATCCGAGGCCGTGCCCTCGAGTACGCGGGGCATACGAGGGTACGCGGCGTGTACCTCGGCCCTAGGCTGACTCCTCTTCGGATAATACCGAATTTTGAATAAAAATTATATATAAATTATTTATCAAACTTCAAAAATTCATATCTCCTTCATACGAACTCCGTTTTTTATATCCCCGCGAAGGTGAGACTACGATCTACAACTTTCGTTTAGATTCCGTTGGCAAATTCCGAGATTATTTTTATTATTTATTTATTAAAATGACGTGATTAAGGAATTTCTTTAAAAATTCATAACTTCTTTATCTGACGTCGGTTTTTGCCAGACTTTTTACCGTTGAAATACCATTGTCGAGACCTTCGATTCTCATTTAGGTCATTTCGGCCAAATGTCGCTCGATCTCCGTTTCGAGTTTTTAGCTGTCTGTTGCTAAGCTGAACTTGGAAAAATCATAACTTCAATATACGAAGTCGGATTTGGGCGTTCTTTTTACGTACGATCGTGGTTTAATGATATTTAAACATAGAAGAATTTAATTAGAAACTTTTTGGACATTTTATTATCAAAGTTAATTTTATTAACTCAAAAATGTTTACAATACTTGACCTATTAGGCCATTACAAAGAGTTGAAATATCGGGTTGTCACATGTACCATTCTGCAACGTCACCCTCAAGATTTGAACTCAATGATGCATAGTCTTTGATCTGGAGCAGTGGTGTGAAGTTCAAAATACTCATTGATAGCGAAGATCCAACACTCAAGGTCGTCACCGTTGAACTTTGGAACATCTAGGCACATAGAGCGGGGAATATTGGTGTCTTTTCACCACTGGATCCAGCATCCTTTAGAGATTTGTTGGAAACTAATGCCTTGGTAGCCTGGAGTTCGGTAGTGAGGGTTGCGATCTGGATGGTGTGTCTATCTGATTGCTCCTTCAATAACAGTCGGATCGCTGCTTCATCCATGGAGAAACTCAATGAAAGCACCAATTGTTTCGTGCTTAATGAACAAGATTGGCACTACTTCAAGAGAGTGCAGGCTCCCTAAGAAAACAAAAAGGAACGAGAGAAATATTTGGCTAAAACTTAATAAACTTCATTCATGCAATCGTTTAAATAGTCCAACAGGAAAACAACTCAAGTTTATCCAACCAAACAAAACGTAATACTTATCAATAGTTTAAACAACCAAACTTATCCCATTTTAAAATCCTTTTGCCACCCTGACGCCCTTCTGTTGCGTTTGGGTTGATCTCCGCCACTTGGTTTGTCGGGTGTAACATAAAGAGCACGCACTACATACCTTATAACCCAAATGGAGCTTAAAATCAACTCTATAGTATTCTATAAATCTCATTTACATCAATGATGGATAAAACTAACATTAACAAGGTATTATGCAAAAGAAAAACGATAATCGATAAAAATTCTATTAAAACCCCTAAAACTTAGGTGTTTTTGGTTGAATAGAATAAACTAACAACGAAATGAATGGAATCACAAGGTAACGAAATTGATCATTATTCATAATCATATTTGGTTACTCTATTATAATGGAATAACTCATTAATTTATATTGTTTGGACGGTAGAAAATTACTAGTGAATAAAATGTAATGTATTGACAACGACAAAAATACCATGTTACAAGAAGTGCATAATCTTGTGAATTCGACAGCGGACTTGTTCGACAAAATGAGTTGTTAGCGAGTCGCTTGTAGCGGGTAGTGGGTAACTTGTAGCTTGTAACGTTTTGTTAAACGCTACATGAAGTAGCATTTTGATTTGGAGCATTTTGTTTAACCTAAACGCTAGAAGCTTGTAATGTCAAACAATGTTTTCTGTTCAAAACAGAGTGTTTTATCAAACGTTGGAAGCTCTCAAACGCTTCGTACCGAACGCCTATCGTTATCTTCTAAAATTATATATATATATATATATATATATATATATATATATATATATATATATATATATATATATATATATATATATATATATATATTAAATGAAAGTTAAATACATGAAAAATCTATAATTATAAAATAATCAAAACCATTTCATTGTTAAATCTCAAAATATTCGATGATCATTACCTCCAGTCATGTCAAAAGTGATTACAAAAACCAAACAAACCATTTATCACATGTTTTTTAGAAAAAATATTACTTAGTTAAAAGCTACATCAAACAATTTTTTCACATATCTTCGTAGAACAAGCACATAGACATAAACTTTTAAGTTGAAACAACTTCTATAACTATATTAACAAACCTGAACAATTAAAATAATTTTACGCTTCCGCCCAACAATTTAAAATTAGATGAAACTATGCTCTAAACTTAGGGACTTCATCGGCTAAGATCCCCATTTGGATCTTCCTTGTAGCCTTCTTTGGAACATTATTGTGAATTAACACCTTCTTCCATAATCTCAACACCTCTTCCTCATGAAGGTACAATCCTTTCGGCATCACTGCCTGTTCAAAGAATTTTTTTTGTCAAATCCCATGAAAAAAAATTATAAAAATCGTAAATTTGTTGTGTCCTTTATAGGTGAAACAAGAGGACAAAATCCACTTCGAAGTCAATAGTCAAAGGTGATACCTTATCGCCTACAATGAAAAAGAAATGATAACAACTATGATCCTTTCCATCGAACTTAGTTATAATATTTTTGTATCTTAGATGAATTGACCTTTAACATAACATGATACTCTTAAAGTGATTAATTTCATAATAACATGTTGTATATGGATCTAGTAAGAAGAGGTGTGCCAAAAAGGAGCTCATTAGGTGCTGTTTGGTTCGCAGAATGTTGCTGAAGGAATTTGAATTGGAATTGGAAAAGTAATCTGTCAGGAATTTGAATCCAATTCCATATGTTGTTTGGTTGGCACGAAATGGAATTGGAATTAATTCCAGATTATGTTTGGTTCGCAGGAAATAGAATTAGAATTCATGTAAAATGATAGAATTACCCTTTTGTCTGTTATGTTTAAAATTTACTTTGTTTTTTAAGTTATATTAAGTTATATGTAAACATATATTATATAAATTATTGAAATAGTAAAATTTTAATTTATTGATTGAACATTCATACAAACATATTATGAAAATCATGTTAATAAACATCACAAGTTAAAGTCATTCCACTTCGCATCATAATAACGTTACCAAAAAACATATCAATATTTTGATACATCCCTATCCAAGATACCAAAAACTTACTAAATACTAATTTTCTATTAAAAAAACATGTACGATAACACAATACATAGGACAATTATTATATGTTTTATGATGTCCGTCACATAATTTAAACACCATGGTCATGTAAATTTAAATTTTAGTATATGAAAAATGTAGCTACACCAAAAGATAAGTTATGTGATAAATTTAAGGGTAAATAGTATAAAAGACATTCAGTTTATATTAAAATTCTAATTTGATACTGTGTTTTTTTTTGTCTCAAATTTGACATTGTATTTTCCAATTTGTTATAATTCTGACCGGTTGACCAGTCAACCATGTTACATGTTGACGTGGCATGATGACTTGTCAGTTTTGATGACGTATCATGAAATACTGACGTGTCAAAATTGATTTTTTTCCACAAAAAACACCAAGTTTTCACTTTTTTTTTACACTAAGTTTAATATTTTTTTTTCAATTTTAACACTATATTTTTTTGTTTCAAATCGAACATCATTTTTTACAATTTTGTTCAATGTTGATAATTTTCTATTTGAAACCCTATAAATATTTTTTTAATACATTTAAACCATAGTTTTTTTCAATTAAAAACCATAATTTTGTATAAATACAAGGTTTTTTTACATTTAAACCATAAATTTATGTATAAATATTTATTAGTTATATAAAAAAAATTGTATTTTATATTAAATACGCAACTTTAAAATGAGTTTTGAGATGTGGAGGCATGTAGTCGATCAAAACCCGGATATCAAGTTTGCAACCCCTGAAATTTTTACATCTTATTAGAAGCTTATGGTTAGTTTGATTCCCATGATATAACTAATGCATATTTATACATTATGTTTTGAATGTAAAAAAAATACCCTTGTACTTAAATAAAAATGTGGTTTTAAAATTTAAAAAAAATATATTTATACAGCTTAAAATGTAACAAAAAAATATATGTATACCGTTCAAATAGAAAATGGTAAAAATTGAACAAAATTTGATAAATGATGTTCGATTTGGAACAAAAAACATAGTTTCAAAATTGAAAGAAAATATTAAACTTAGTATAAAAAAAATGAAAAATTATATAGTTATAATTCAAAATTATTATATCGAAAAGCGCTTTCATGGATTTGATAACAACCCTGGTTATGGCCGATTTTGTGGAAACGAAGTACTTTGATCACTTGATGGGCATATTATTCAAAATGTAAAATAAATGACCCTAGACAACAAAATGTATAATCGAGGGACGAATTTGGTAAAAAATTCTTATTAGACCCAAAACGAATCCGTGTGCATCTAGAAGAGGCGAAATCAACGACTCGTATTGGACTAAAACTGCATGTTCATGTATAATTGAGGGGCTACTTTTGTAACTCCGTTTCTTATAAACATTCAATTCGATTTTCAGTTTTGTTATTCCATCCCTAGACGCTGCCAGAGCTGGAAGGGCTTTGGCGCCGGCGACCCTATTTGTGCGTTTGAAATTCTTGAAAGTCGCACTCTGAAAGCGTCAGAATCGAATGAAGGTAAACGTCGCACATCTTATTTGGAAATACCATGCATTTTGCGTTGGATGATACTCTTATTTCAATGTGGAAATGGAATCTATCAAGAATCACTGGTTCTATCACGCTTAATTATCAACGCATATTATAGGTTTTTGGATTTTGGGTCGCGAGTGAGGATAAAGAGAGCTGGTGGAAACTTTATCAATCGCCATTGTAGGTTTCATCGTTTTCGATAGGGAAAAAAAGCAAGGAACTCTCGATTATATATTTGGTCAGTACTTTCACATTACTTAAATCTTACTAAAATGATTTTGAAGCTATGAATCTTGACTGTTAGCATCACAGAAACATCTCTGATTGCAAAAACAAAACGTTTTTGCCTAAATTTTGTTCTACAAGGTCTCATGAAGCAATCAAAAGATCCATTTGAAGTAGCATTCGAGGAACTCGATGAATCCCTTCCTGATTCCCCCGACACTCATGATGAGATTATGGCTCAAACTCTATCATCAAAACCAAATATCAACTCCCAAAGAGATGATTTGGAAAACAGTATTCATCCTTTAAACCAACCAAAATCAAGAGCCAGATTGGCCTCAACTTCAGCAGCCATCACAACCAATCAGAAGAACAAAGAAGATGATGAGGAAGAAGAAGAGGAAAACATGGATGTTGAACTTGGAAAATTCCCATCTACAGGAGACCCAGACAAAATGGCCAAGATGCAGTAAGTTTACATATGCTCTTCAAAATCACTTTTAACATCAGAAATAATAATATAATTTTATCTACATGTTCTAGATCAATATTATCTCAGTTCACTGAGGAACAAATGAGTAGGTATGAATCTTTCAGAAGATCTGGATTTCAGAAATCAAACATGAAAAGGGTATTTCTCTTTTTCTCTCTAATTGAAAAAATGAGTATATGAACGAATGAAGCCTAATAATCCTTCTTTATGTAGTTATTAGCCAGCATTACTGGAAGTGCCAAGATTTCAATGCCAATGACTATTGTCGTATCCGGGATAGCAAAGATTTTTGTTGGTGAACTTGTTGAGACAGGTACACATTATACTGCGTTTGACATGCATTGGACAAGGACTAAGACTAAGACTGATGTCAATTTGACAAAAGTTACAATTTTTTGAGCAAATGACGTGATTGCCCTTGTCATCGTTAATTAAAAAATGAAGGAATTTTAAATTGTGATATTGCAGCGAGGGTAGTGATGACAGAGAGAAAGGAGACAGGACCAATAAGGCCGTGTCACATTCGGGAAGCGTACAGAAGGTTAAAACTCGAAGGAAAGATTCCAAAAAGATCGGTGCCAAGGCTTTTTCGGTAGTTATATATGTTTTAGGGTTTTTTTTTTTTTTTTTTTTTTTTTTTTTTTTTTTTTTGCATTTTAAATCTGCGTATGATGATGATTTTGATATGTTTTTCATCAAGGCAATTTTTGGGGGAGAGTATGGTTCAAATTTGTGTTGTTTGATGTTTTAATGTTTTTTTTTGATGGTTTTAGTTTGGGGGGTTTGTTTGTAGTTGAGGGTTAGCAATGTAGATATACAAGTGAGTCTTGTTATTTTGATTTTGAAATTATTTTATATAGGGGAGGGAATTATGTGTACATATTTTATAATGTTGTGACATTGTCTTTCAAAATTGTACTTGTGAAATTAAGGGCTTTTTAGAAGGGTATCAAAAGAATTGAAATTTGAGGGAATTGGAATCCAAATGAAATTGAATTTCTGATGTGATGGACCAAAATGCCCTTCAAATATTTAATTATGCTAAAGGACAAAAACACCCTTCAAATATTTAAGTAGTTTTCAAACCCTCCTATCTCCAACCAATCCTTATTTTCCATTTTCTCTCCCATTTATTCTCTAATTTTTCTCCAACTCATATCAATTTATTCTCCCATTTTGAATAGTATTACATCAAATATGGTGTTATACTATTCATTTCTTTCAAAATGGGGATGAACTTTGCGTTGTCGGTTTTAGTCCATCTGTTTATATATTTATACATTTCTAGTTCATTTTTGCCTACGAATTATAATTTAAATATAATATTTAATACTTATAATATTTTGTTATATATTAAATTATATTAATTAATTATAAATATAAAGTTTGTTTTTTGTTCATCAAATTCATATAAAAATTTAAATACATATTGAAATTTTAAAAAACGATAACTTATTTTACAAATTATAATTAAAAGTGAGTATGTCTCATATTTATATAAATATATGTATAATATTTATTTAAAAGTGTGTATGTATAATATTTTTGAATAAATGCATGCATAATATTTATTTATAAGTATTATAAATATAATCTTTTGTATTTAATATTAATGTAATGAAAAAAATATAAATTATATATTTGTTAAAACTAAATTAGTTGAGGGATATGTTTGATAATTTATGTAAATTGGAATAATAGAATATATTAAGAATATACTTTTTGGGGGCAAAAATGAGGTAAAACATAAAATAGGATTGCAGATGAAATACTATTTACCCTATTTTTTACTTCATTCTTGAGAAAAGAAATAAAGTTGGGTTGGAGATGGTTTTAATAAAATCTATACTTTACTTTTGAGTTAAAGTTTATGGTTTGAAGAATTGCAAACAAAAAAACACACGTAAACATTATGTTCTGACTACTGAGTAGACTATCTAGTATTTTTTATTAAAAAAAAATGAAAGGAAAAAAAGTAAATTTTTTTTCATAAATTGAATTAAAATAATCAATAAAAAAAAGCTATATCGCATTGTTTTGTCTTTTATAAATACAGGACATTCCTTTTTTAATAAAAGTAGCTTGAATTGTTTGGCCTACCAACATAAATGATAAAATCCGTTAAATATGGAATGTACATATGTAATCCCATTGTTATTGAAGGAATCCTCTCTTCAAATTCCTGCAAATTTAGAATCCGTAAAATAAGTGTCATAACATGACACTATTTACTCGATATTTAGTCTCATCAACTCCATAAAACCATTCACACAGTACAATATCAATGATCTTTCACAGTATGTATCTCACATTAGTTTTTGTAATTATCTTTATGATTTTATATCAATGTTGTAAACTAACAAGTAAAAGATATAAAACAGTTAGTATTTCATATTATTATTAAATAAAAAATACAAATACAATAGAAAGGAAAATATATAATTGATAGACTAGCTAGTGGGCCAATATAATACTCAATAGAAAATAAAACCCAAAATGTTACTATTAGGCTAACAAATATAATATAAAATCTCTTTCAAATGATTCTAAATGTACCAATTTTCATATGCCTCCTAGTTTCGACTTTGGTCCGCCAAATTTTAAATGCCATTGTATCTTAATCATACCTTTCGCTAAAAAATATTAAGGTTTCTTGATTTCTAGAGTTTTCAACTCGTCCGCATTTAGTGCAGGAGTAACCACGCAATAATAAAAACACCAAACAGACAAAGAGGAATAATCAATGGATGACACAAGATGACATATCGGTGTATATCTTATGGCTCAACATAAGCAAAGACACAACAATTGGTACTAATCAACATAGATCAAACTTTATATGAGACTATTATGATATATCGCAACACTACTCAAGAGATGGGGAGTATTCAAACACTTTAAAATCATTGGAATAAAATGAGTCATGTCATTTCTAAGTTTATTGGGTGTTATGAACAAATCCTAAAAGCAGGTTAAACGAAGAAGACAAAAAAATAAGAGCTTAGAGCCCGATTTTTTCGTTCACAGAAAGATATAAATCTACACTCTTACTTTTTTGTCTTCTCCATTCAGTCTACTTTCACATCTATGTTGAATTGGTTCATATATAACACATAACAAACTTAGAAACGACATGAAACATTGTGTTTGGATATTCCTCGTCGCTTTAGTATGTTGTGAGGATATATATAATAATAATATTCACCTAGACAATCATAAAATTTGACTTTTTATTGATCAGTGTTAGTTGTTTCATCTTTGTTGATGTTGAACCATGAGCTATACAAAAATATGTCATTTTGTGTTGTCGATTATTCATCAACGCCTGCCTAGTGTTTTTGCAAATGCGTGGTTTCTCCTACACTACAAGCGGTTGAGTTGAACACTCTGAAAATTGAGAAGCATTAATATTTCTTACCAGACAAATATGATTCGGTAAAATGACATTTGAAAATTTGGTGGACCGAAGCCAGAACTAAGTGGCTTTGAAATTGAGGTTCATCATGTGATTATTGTACACAATGCACTCGAATAAGAGGATTATATCTTGACTATCATCATTAGTGATATAAGATGAACTTTTGAAGAAAATATAGAACAAATTAAACTGAGGTTTTATAAATCATAATATAATTGAATGGGGGTGGATTTTTGATGAATAATGACTACGATACATAAAAATACGTGTCAAAATTCGATGATTTGATTTTGATATGTGTGCCATTCTTTAGAACTGTGTGGCGCCATTCTTTCATCCCTAACATTTAGTCAATTTTCATTTTATCCCCTCTAACTTGTGAGTGATTTATAAACTATTCTCGACCTTTTGTTTAAACTCTACTAATATATGTTCATAAAAAATTATACAACTTCAAAAATTCATACTTAACATTAAAAGCTACGTCGTTAAAGTTATCTCATGAATATGCTCGAAACGAAATCAATATTAAATATTATTGAAAATTATTTTATGTTTAAGAAATTAACTTTGGTCAATAATTCGTTAATAAAATCTATAACGTTAAACTTTTCCACAATCAAATAATAAAAGGGATGTAGAACTTCAATAAAAATATATTCCAATGTGGAATCAATAACGTTGATTCATCGTTTCTAAAATTAAAAAAAAAAACATCATTTCACTAAAATAGTAACAAATTTTCATATTTGTTCCACCTAATACACCATTCAAGGCCAAGCATACATTCTTTCAGCCTATGCCTCTGAAAATTCCCAAAGCACAATGTACAACTCAACGTTGGGATTGAGACTGAAGCCTGTGAAATTTGAACTTGGGTCAAATTCCATTGTAAAACACAATGTGCACCCCAACAAGGAATCATGGGTTTTGGTCCATTTCATATTTTCATTGTAGAAGTGAAGAATGGTTATGTCATCTTAGAAGAAGTCCACGTCATCATCTGATTCTGATTGTGGACCTTTTCGAAGCTTCTCTTGGAGCTCCAATTGCTTTGGCAAAACCAACTCTACCCTCTCCCCTGATTCCGAGAAATACCTCTCCAACACCATCTAACATAAATTCATATATTCAAAAAAAACATTTATATGTCAAAATGTTATTTTTTACTATATTATTTTTAAATTAAGGAAAATAGACACTTACCATGGCTGCATAAGCATCAAGACTTTGTTTGCGATCCGATTTGTTGAGGCCCCTAAGAGATAATTATAATTATAATTATAATTATTATCTTTGTGTAAAATTAAAAGCATAGAGTAGTGATTATGAATAATTAGGTGTTGGCATTTTCACATACAGGTTAATCATCCGGTTCATTGCATCTGTAGATGTGCCATGTTCGTCTTGTAAGTATACTCTCCAACCCCTACAGAAATGGTTTGTTACATAAAATGATGTAAATGTAGTGGTTTTTCTGAAAATTTCCCACAAAATAATATCCTAAAATGTAAATTTTGTTGTATTTTTTTATAAGGTACATAGATAAAAGGTTATACCTCTCTGCAGCCCAAATGGCTATCCTACCTGCAACGCTACGAACTTTATTAGATTGTGGCGTCTCTTTTCCATCTGATGAAACGGGCAACCCAATAATAAACTCATCTACCTCCTATTATAATTATATTCTTGTCAAAATCCAAGGTCAAAGAAGTCAAAATTTGACCGATTTAAGTCAAACATGAGCTTCAGGGAGATATTACAAGTACTACAAAATGAAGAATGTTGATGGCAAGAGGATATGTATATTACTACACTTATTTCAAAAATATGGAGATATTTTTCTAGTATGAACATGATGTGTGTTATCCTCTATTGAATATTTGACTTTTGAATGTCAAATTACAATGATGTTTAACTTGTTTTGGTTCAAACAGAAAAAACATATGGTCTATTCAAATCACACTAGTTTGAAGGTACAAAATTAAATATACATGGATCAGTTTTTGATTTTTAATTTTTAGAATCTAAAGGGTAGAATTTCAATAACCAAGAACATACCTGTTCTTGAGCAATTTCAAGCAGACCCTTCTCAAGCTTTTGGCCCCTTAATTCCAGAACCTAGAGTAGACACACACGTGATAAAATCCAAATCAAAAACCTAAGAACCCATTGAGATTTTGCGAATTGGTTATACAAATTGAAATTAGGTATTAAATGAAGATTGAAAAGACCATTAATGGAGATGGAGATGCGAGGAAGAAACCTTGAGGGGGCGAACTGAGAATCCTTTGCTTATGGCAAGACCGGTACGAGACAACCCAAGATCAATTCCTAGACTGAATCCACCCAACCACCTGGAATCAAGCTTCCTTCGCATGGCGTTTGGGGGAAAAGGAAATGGGTGTTCTTCGACTTCGAGTGAGATATCTGCCCTAATTTTTGAAGAACGCAATCGTAGAGAATTGAGATGTTTATTGGAAGGAATAGTGGGTGAAAGTGTAAATAATATTGGCAATCCATGCGTCAGCGCCATTTGCACACTCTGGTTCCTGAATCCACCGGATGTTCGACTCTAACCAGGAGGATAATAATATTATGACTGTTCGTAAAAATAACCCTGATCTTTAAAGTTTTAGCATAAACGCCCCTCAACGTTTCTAAGCCTTTTCTTTTATGGGTTATCAAGAAAAACTAAAAGCCACCTAATCTCGACAATAAACACTTCTAGGTGTAAACTGTAAAGCGCATTTTTTATATAAAAGGATTAATATATTATCACATGAAAATAGTAGGTTATTTTAACAAAATGTTTAGTTTTTATAATATATCTTTGTTGCAAATTGCAAATTGCTTTTTGAATACCTTCTAAAAAATCGAAGAGAAGCATATATCTTTCACAATTCATATGAACTAGTAAATTCATTAAAATATAAATTATTCAATAGGAATGATGATGTATGGTAGTAATTCGCAAAGATATTGCCATATTGGCATAAATTTAGTCATTTGTGTCTTTATGTATATAGTAGATACATAGCATTCATATTTCCCAAAAATAAATTCAAAAGAATAGGAAAGGACCCATTCATTGTTCAATAGAACCCGACAGAATTGCAACCCAAATTACCAAATTAGACCCTTCGAATTCAATTCCAAAGCGATCCTTACAATCGGACTCATGCCAAATTAGACCCTTCGATCCCCAATTATTTATTTATCTATGTTTTTCGTTTAATTTTTTGTACTTTTCTAGATGAAGACTATATACCATTTCGGTATTTTGTAACTATCTTTATAATAATATAACATTTAAATGACAATTGTTGAAGCTTACAAGTATAGTTTTCTTTTAAAAACAAGTTACTTATAATCCAAACATTCAACTTTAACACCCTTATTTCATAAAATAACTACTACACAATTCCTACTAAAATATCCATTACTAAGAAAAACAATGTCACAAGTCACCACAACAACACACCAATATTATAATTTAACAACCAACAACTAAACTAGAAAAATATTACATCAATTTAGTTTTTTTTTTTACATCAGATGTTACTTATCCCAGCAAAAATATAGATAAACAACCACCAACTAAATTAAAATGTTACATTACACACACACACAAACAAGATTTTATAAAATTAAATAACGACATCATTTAAAAAAAATCACAACACCTTATTTTCTCATGATGCCAATTGTGTATTTTCAGACCTTGTCTCATGTGACATCGCTCAACAATCTTAGTGAAATCCTCAAGGCTTAGCTGCCAAACATACGTATTTTCAAATTAGTAAAGTTTTTTAAATCTTCAAGAATTTAATAAAAAAATATTATGGTGAATAAAATAAATAAATTAAGACTACTTGCTAACCTTTCCATCTCCATTGCTATCAAAGAATTGAATCATATCCCCCATCTCTTCATCTGTCCATGTAAAATCATGTGAAGCTGCTACTCTTCTCAAATCCCTAACACCTATCCCCCCTTTGCCTACTTCTGCAAAAACCGAAAAAAAAAAAAGGGTAATTTTGTCATTTATCATCTACTCGCATTCCAAATCATCTTACAGACTTATAAACCAAAACCGAAATAGGCATAGGAATGGAATTGAATTTCATTCCATTTCAATTCCATTCCATTTTCTGCCAATTATACGTGTGATTTCAATTTATGTATATTCCAATTCCTTTAAAAATAAATGAAAACATAAAAGAAAAAAAAAATATAGCTTGTGAAATTACCATCAAACTGAAAGAAGTGTAGTATCAATTCATCCTCTGTCATTTGAACTCGACTTGCAAACTGCTTTCCATAATACCCACAAAAATCAAAATGCAGAAGTTAGGTTAAAATTACTTATATGCCCTTCACCATCAGTAAGAACAAATCAATGGTGTTGATTCCACTAGTGGTATTCCTCTATTGACATTCATTAAAGGGTATTTCAAGTAAGGTAAAATACATGTTAATGCAACAATGTTTTAACATTTTAAGACAAAAAGATGCAACATTTTATGGTTTAACCACTTGAAATGTGGTTTTCATGACCAGTGCTAGTTGTATAAAACTATAAATTGGTAAAAGAAAATGCAACATTATTGCATAAATTGGTAAATAAAAGAAAACATTGTTGCCTAAATAAGCATTTGATTGAGGTCACAGTGTTGCATATTTTAGTCAAACCTTTTACTTAAAGTACAAAAAAAAAAGTCAAACATACCCAGTTTTTCCTCTTCCGATTTCCAGAATCATCTTTACGTACAATCTGCTTTTTTTCAACATGTGATACCTTTGAATCAGATTTTTGAGGAGGCGTTTTGCTCGTTACATCCAAAAAACCTGGTGAATCTTGTAGAGAAAGAGCAATGGCCTGTATCCATAGTGTTAAAAATATGATTGAAATCTTTAGGTCAAATGAAAACCACAAATTCATGCAGTTAATTATAACTTACCTTCATCAAGGCGTCATCATCATCATCACCAACAAAATCCGAGTTTTCTGAAAGCTTTGAAATTTTCTTGCTAGGTGTTGAATTTTTCACCTTTGGCTGAAACAAGATAAACATATTGTATGTTTAAACTGATAGATAGTGTGAAAATTGTTTGTTGGAATGTAAGGGTACAATGTCGTAACACAGTTTGGCTTCTTTGGAGAAGTGAATTATCGAACACTTTTGATTTTCATCGAATTTAACACACGGTTTTATCTTATATCTATTTGGAATACTTCTAATGTCTTTTTAGAATCAAAACACTATATTTTGAACCCAAAAAAAAAAAAAAAAAAACCAAAGTTTCACTTTTGATGAGTCAAACTGTGCCCTTTGAAAACCAACTGAGTTTCATACTTGATTTATTCGCTTCTAATTCGTGTTCTTACCTTCGTTCGAGACATGTGCAATTCATCATCGTAATCGTCACCATCTGATTCACTTGCAGAGCTTAATTCGTCATCCTCAACAGGTGGCTTATACTCCTCGTCGTCCTCCAAACCCACCTTCTGTTTGCCCTTTTTGTTCGCGTTTCGAGAAACAGGAACCGAACCCATAAACGAAGACGCCATTTTGTCTAAACCCATTGCTCTCATTCTCGCCTTGTTCTCTTCAATTCTTTTCATTCTCTGTTTCTCGTACTCTGTCATATTCTCTGAACCGATATTCCCTTTTCTCCGTGGGATCATATCGGAGCCCGTAGCTTCGGTTTCTGAATCTGATTGATTGGCTTGCTGCATATTTGATTGAATTAAGGTATCGAATAGGCTTCTCGACTAAGGTTCGGAGGGATTCGATTGAATTGGGGGATTTTCAGTGTAGGGTTTTATGTTTGTTAGTTTACGAGAGGCGATGAACGCGGGAATGTTATTAGTTTTTTGGGCTATTTTTTTTTTTTTTTTTTTTTTTTTTTTTTTTCAGGATTATTCTGTGTAAATCCAAATTGAATTTTGTTTTCAAGATATAAAACTTAATTGTCCAAACTAAATTCAAATATGATCAGATCCAGTCAAATTATAATTCGGTTGGATTGTTTTTTATAATTCAGTTGTCAAAAAATATAAAATTTTATAATGATATATAATTAAAATATTATCCAATTTTTAAAAAGAAAAAAACAAATTATTTCGTTGTAATTTAAAATTAAAAAAAATACTAATAAGTTATATTATAATTTAATATTTAATAGGTACAACATTTTTAAAAGAAAATGCATATTAATTTTTTTATTAGGTAAAACCTTTTGAAAAAAAAAAAATTGTTTATAAAATTAATAAATAATTATAGATATACTATATATAAATAAATAATAAATTGTTATTCGGTTCTTATTTTATAAGCCAAAACCAGTCCGAAATTCAAGTTTTTTGGTGAAATTCAATCCAAAAATCTGAATATCCGAACCAAATAGTTCAACCTAATTGTCCATGTAACATCCCAAAATTTAAGGCCAAAAATTTCATTTTTAAATAAGTTATTATAAAACCATAAGTATAAAAACATACATAATAACATCTCATGTCAAAACCAAAGTGTCAATAATCAAACATGTTATCATAAAATAATATCAAAGTGTAATCCCAAATATCTCATGAGCGGAAAACACAATGTGATGCGCTGCGATCGAGCCGACTCCTTTTCTTTGAAAACGAAGTACCTAAAACCAAAACTGAAAATCGTAAGCACAAAACTTAGTGAGTTCCCCTATCATACCACATACCACATAACACATAACAAACATACTGTCGGGCAATTTTGGGGTGCCCGACCTACCCTGTCCAACCATTATGGGGTGCTGACCTACCCTGTCTGGCCATTTTGGGGCGCTGACCTACCCATGTCAAGCAGTTTTGGGGTGTTGACCTACCCATGTCAAGCAGTTCTGGGGTGCTGGCCTACCCTTCGGTCCTAACAACTGAACCCTGGGGACTATTTCACCCCCTACTACTACTACGACACATATCATAACATAATCATATTGTCAGACATATCTGAGGTGCCCTGTCTACCCTTCTGTCCTAACAACCAAACTTGTGGACTATTCCCTTCCTACTACCACTATCATATATAACATATCATGCTAGCACATAAACATTCAAGGTAGTAGCAAACCAAACAATTATCACAAAAATAATCATCTCAACTATAATCAACTACTAGTGGGCCGATATGTTGGGTTTTGAGCATTCTAACACTCCTATGGTGTACATGCAAACCCTAAATACCTTGGATCTATGTTTTCTCTATTATACATGCAAATATCAATTTTCCAATGTATTGTCGTAACTAGCATATTATGAAGCACAACTAATATAAAACTGGTAGAATTAGATACCTCTTTTTGTTGATGCTTGATTCCATGGAGCTCAAGAGCCTAGTGCCTCAAATATAATACCTCAAATGGTTCACACAACACCATGAACATTTGGAATAACCATGAGAGAAGATATGAGTTCATTTGGACCGGTGAGGTGAACGGTGGGAACCGAGAGTTTGGATGGAATTTGGAGCAGCAAAGATAAAAGGAATATGATGGACTGGCTAGGGAAGATGGAATTGAGCGGTGGTGGAAGGTTCGAGAAGTAGTGGAGTTGGTGTTTTGGAAAGATTCCATTGGACCATAAAAAATATGAATAGAATCAGTTGAAAAGTCTCATGTAACACAGCTGAAAAAATAAATAAATAAATAAATGTATACAAGCGGTGCACTGTAAAAACATATTTAATATATATTAAATAAATAAGTAATGTGGACCAAAACTTACAAATTAAAAATTAAAAAACAAACAACCAATGAAAGCACAGTACTGTTCACTAAAGGGGTTGTAAATTTATATATATATATATATATATATATATATATATATATATATATATATATATATATATATATATATATATATATAACTATTTTTTCACATCACTAATCTTTTTTTATTGTTATATCCATTAGATGTAAAATCCATGTATTACATGAGTTAACTAAAAAAATTAAATATAAATGTATAAATATTTAAGAACTTTAGATTTATAAAAAAATAAGAAAAATAATGAATTAATAAAATTGATTTTTTTGTATCTTTTAAATTTAATTAAATAAACAAAATTAACTAATTAACTTTAATTTGAGAATTTTGAAATAAGAAGACATATTTATTAATGAAATTGATATTTATTTATTACTACATTTATTGTAATTATTACATTAAACTATTATGTGTAATTTATTAAATTAGAAAAACTCATAAAATGACATGTGAAAAATAAATTAATTCAAAATAACCACAAAATAATATTTAGCAAATTAAATGAGAGTGTAAAATATAACAAAAAAAAACATTCATTTATTAGAATAGGTTTCCATTTTTTTATTGTTATATCTATTTCCATACATCATCAATGGTCAAAAAGGTAAACTTTGAGGGTTTTGGATCCTCATCCAAAAAGTTGTTGTAAGATTATGAAATATCCATGGACACCACCACAACCAATATTATCACCACCACTAAATTGAAATCCATACCCTAAAATAAATAAATAAAAACAATTGAAAATCTTAGTATAAACTTTAAATCAAATTTAACATAATGATAAATGGATTGGGGTATGGTAGCTATAGTTACATGTGTGTGTGAGAGAGAGATGATGGGTTCCATTTTGCTGTCACTGGTGTAGGAGGTGATACATGTGTTTATTTCTAGTGCGGCTAAAGGTAAGAAAAAGATAAACGTTGTCAGTTTATTTCTCGTGTTGTTAGCAATGGAGCTATAACGATTAGGTTTACACCATAGATGATATTAGACAAATGACGACATTGTAGACACAGGAAAAGATAAGTATTGCGGGTTTATATCTCCCATTGCTAAAATGCTAGATCGACGGACCACTTAGTTGTGTACAACCTTTTTAAACTACTACATAAATACTTCATCTGTCTCATATTAATATGTCATGTTTCCTTTTTGATTTGTTTTAAAATAATAGCATACTTTTAAAAATAAATATTAATTTTACCAAAATACCTCTCATTATTAATTAAAATATCATATAATAAAATGCAATAAAATGATGAAATTAAATTGAACAAAAGGGTACAATTGTCATTTCATTTAATAAAGTTAGTAGTAATTAATGTTTTCTTTATTTTGAGATGAGAAGAAGTATTAGTTACGGAGTTTATAGACATGTTAACATAATAGAAAAAACAAAATTAGGTGTTTACAAACATTTAACAAATGGGGATTGACGAAAATTGGCTAAAGAACCAACAACGATAGATATTCAACAACCAGTGACTAAGGAATCAATTTCTCAATACATGTACACAATTTGTAGATTGTTGTCGACCATAAAGACCAAATATGTGATTTATACTAAGTTATATTTAATGGATGTTTGTGATTGCTTATTTAAAGTATTTATTGATTTATTATAGTTTGTTATCGATAATAAACTAATTTTAAGTGATTGATAGAAAATATATTAAAAACACTTATCGAATTAAATAAAAAGTTTTTAATATGTTAACTTATCATTAATTGTCATCTTAAATAAATATTTTTAATAAATATTTTATATATTAGGTTTTAATATAGAACTAATCTAAATATCTTTTTTAAAAACTTAATTTTAGGAAATTGAGTAATTTAACAACTTTTTAATGTATATTTGAAAAAAAAATGACCATTTCTTTTTCTTTTTTTCATTTTTTTTTTCTAAAAATGACCATTTTATGTGGAATGGGGCATTGTAGACCAAGAAATAATATTTTTTTTACTAACTTCGGAATGACATTCCTAATTTCGGACTAAAATTTCGGAGTTCAGAAAAAAAAATCCGAACTTTCATGAACAAGTCTGAAATTCGTAAGAACAATTCAAGAATTTTGAGAAAAAAATTTGTTTTTGCTTCAATTTTATAAAAACTTAAACAAATATAGTAAATGTGAAATATATATATATATATATATATATATATATATATATATCATAAAATCATATATTTTATTGAAAAACGGTTATATAAATACTTAGAAATAAATATTTTTGACCTAAATGAAAATATTTAAAAAAAAAAAATAGTAAAAATAAAATTCCGGAACTTGAAGATCAAACAAAAAATGAAGCATTTTGGAGTTGAGCATTCTTAATTTTTTTTTTTTTTTTTGAAAAGTGGTTCGAAATGTGAACAGTAGTTCGGTATGAGGCGGTTAGGAGAAAATTGTCCTATTTCAAAAACGGGAAAATAGTTGTTATTTATGAAAAAAAAAATTCATTTATAAATATTAGTTATTCAATTTCCCTTTATTTTAATAATATATAGTTTAATAATATACTTAATGAATGAAAACATAATTTATTTTAAATAAGAATGTAATTAACTTTTAGGTTTGTTCATATTTGGACAACTATTTTTTTATATACATATAGGTAATAATTTTTTTGAAAGCATTCACAGATGACCATTATTATAACCGGCTGTAGTAGGTTACATCCGTTCATAATGATCATATGTAAACACTTGCAAAAAGTTCATTACTTAGATGTGTATAAAAAAGTTATTCAGATGTGAACATACTAAAAGGTAAGAGTAAATTACATGAATGATCCCTATGGTTTGAGGTAATTTGTGTGTTTGGTCCCTAACTTA
This sequence comes from Lactuca saligna, assembly GCF_052625555.1. Classification (NCBI taxonomy): domain Eukaryota; kingdom Viridiplantae; phylum Streptophyta; class Magnoliopsida; order Asterales; family Asteraceae; genus Lactuca; species Lactuca saligna. Next base: position 55,952,619 of record NC_136420.1, on the reverse strand, counting down.
TTCTTTTTAATTCGGATGGTCTTTATTGTTTATTTTTATTGCAAGTTTGGTCACTGTCTTACCTGTGCCCGTATTAATTTATTTTTTAATTAATTTTAAAATTTTAATAGACCATATATTTCTGTATCTTTTCATCCTAAATCTAAAACCACATTTGAAAATTTTAATCTGGGTCCCACCAATCACCATTTCATCTCTCATCATCCTCAATTTCAATCTCTTTTTCATCTTTACTAATATCAACGTCTTCATCATTCATTCTTTTTTCGATATTTTAACTTCAGCGAACCAATACCACAACCCGCTGTCTCTTCATCGAATTTTCCATCATCATAACCCAACACATCACAATCTTTGTATGAAAAGAAAATTGATATCAAAGAGAAAAAATTAGAGAACCAGATCAATTGAAAACCATAACATGAACTGCAAATCAAAATTTAAAACTCTATTAACAATATTCTAAGTTGTAACTCATCAAATAATTTTTAATTTTTTTTATATGTTATTGGTCTCCATTTCTGATACTTTAGTAAATTTAAATTTTTCATATTCAATATCTTAAACAATACAATTCTATAAAACGATGATATCTTTTCTTTCCATGTTAAATCCAGAGTTTTTTTTTTTTTAAACAAAATAGTGTATTTTAAAAAAATATTACCAAAATGATGTTGTTTTAAAAATATTTACTATTTAGGTTAAATTTTATACCAAATCAAAATTAAAAAGTAAAATAAAAAAGAAAAGATTGACTTATTAGTATGATTAATTTTTTTATTTGTTCATATTTGGGTTACTGTTGTTTTTTTTACACATTTAGGTAACGAATATTTTCGAATATTCAAATATTGGCATTATGATCAGATTTAACCATATGTGAACATTCAAAAAAATTCGTTACTCTATATAAACAAAATACTAATATAAACAAATAAAAAAATTAATTACATATTGTTTTATTTTTTTATATACAAATAACAAAAGTGAAACATATTGATTAGGTATCGGTATTTATAAATATTACAAAAGAAAAAGATATAAACCATAAATGAATACCAACAATTTAATGTGATCATAATCAATATCCAATAATGTCGGCGATGATCGATGAGAATATCCAAATTTGACGTGGGAGTTTATCCATCCATTTGGATTACATTATTAGTTTAAATTTACTTGGAGAATACCCAAAAAAAACCATATATAATAATAATAATAATTCCATTGATGCTATCTATTGAGTCACCCTCCCAAATTGATCGTCTATATTCTTCAATAATTCAACCCAAATACGCAACCACTCCCCCCCGTTCTTCGCTCAAATACTTCTGAATCCGGTACGATACTCCACGAATTCGAAGAACCAATTCAATAGTTTCTCTTTGGTTACCCACTTCAATCTGATCATCAGCTGTATGTATCCTAAACCCATATTTGTCTTGAATCATTTCGATTTTCCTTGATTACTTACATATATGCAATTGGGTTTTCTTTTCTTCTGTTTTTTTTATTGTTCATGGAACTAAGCTCGATTTTTTTATCGGTGTTTTCTACCTTTCGTCTTGAAATCTACGGAAATTAGGTTTTCTGGGGTTTTTTGTTTGATCATAGTAATTAGCTAGATTCTGTAGCTGTTGTTCCGATACATGTTTCTCTTGTTATTCCGATCGTTCAATTTGATTTTGATATGTGATTTGCTCTTTGTTTTTCATTCGTTTCTGTTATGGAATCAACGGCTTGTAGTTTGCTTGTAAGCTATATTAGCGAATACAAACAATAGATTTCAATTTTTTGATACGTTACATCAAAATTTTAAAGATATGATCATATATTTTTTTTCCCTTAATTTGAAGTGTCCATAGGCATGTTTTTGGATTGAATCATAACTTTTGATGTGCATAATAATTAATATTTCAAGGTCTATTGCAGTTCTTGAAACAAAAATGGCTAAAGGCAACTTCAAGCAAGAGCATGAATTCTGTAAGTTCATATGTCCACATTTTTTATATAATTTATTCAAATTTTATATACCCATAATGATCAAATAATATCTTTTATAATATTAAATGTGATCTTTAATTATTGCTTTCTTCAGCAAAGAGGCACGCCGAAGCTTCAAGAATTAGGGAGAAATACCCGGATAGAATTCCGGTATGAGCTAACCTTTTACTTTTATTTTTGTCCAATCTTTATTTTTCTTATTATATTGAAAATAAAAATATTCAATAACGTGAAAAAAAAATCTTAACTTAATATTATAATATTGAAAAATTTCAGCATCCCAAGAAAAAAAATTACTTAAAATGAGTCGATGACTATACATGCGACACAATCATATATTCACTTTTGTCATACCATATAAACAATAAACAAGACCCCAAAAAAAATCACATAAAACTATTAAAATTACAATATTTGATTTTTTTAAACCTTGCCTTATTTGTACTTTTGTGTTTTTACTCGAAGGTGATTGTGGAAAAGGCGGAGAAAAGCGACATTCCTAACATTGACAAAAAGAAGTATGTTTATATTTCTTGTGTATTATTATTACTCATGATTTTGATATGTTTAAGGTCCTTTTGTTATAGGACATAACAAACGACACAACCACTTTTGTGTTTTTTGCAAAAGACGTAAATACCCCTCAGATCATCATAACATATGTTTTTAAATTTATTTATATGATTATTACAGGTACCTTGTCCCTGCTGATCTTACTGTAGGGCAGTTTGTGTATGTGATTCGTAAAAGGATTAAACTAAGTGCGGAAAAAGCTATATTTATTTTCGTGGAGAATGTTCTTCCACCTACAGGTATTTTTGTCACACAATTTATATAAATGTTTTGAGTTTAGACATATTTATGGCATATTTGAATTAATGTGATTTTGATTGTTGATGTTTGTAGGGGCAATTATGTCAACGATATATGATGAAAAGAAGGATGAAGATGGATTTCTATACGTTACGTACAGTGGCGAGAACACATTTGGGTCCCAGCAGTATTAGTTGCTTTCAGCTTTCAAAATTTATTCGTTAAATAAAACTCTTCTCATTTGCTCATAATTCACATAATATGTTTAGTTGGTTATTGTTGTGTACATATTTCTTACAAAAAATGTTGAATTCTATCCCCGATTAATCTAATCACGTGTTGTCCTTCAAATCTGTTTGAGGAAAGTTTCCGGATAATGGTTCTATTGTTTGAAGTTGCACCGATAATATTGATGATGCTAAATGTTTGGAATATATTTGAAAAATGACCACTTGGTCTGGAATGCTGATTTTTTTTGGAAAGGGAACTTTTCTAACGAGGGTTTCCGGGCCAGCTTTCGCGCACCGATTAATCCCCCGCTGCAAACATAAAGCTTTGCCTTATGCCTTAGAGTCACTGCAGGCGAACCTCCATAGCCACAAGGGCTGAGTGGTGTCAGGATTTGAACATCGGTCAATAGGTTATCCACCATATCTTTCACATGTCTTACCAAGTCACCACAACCCAAGTGGTTTGGAATGCTGATTTAATATATGGTAAACGGGTATATAATTCTGATCCGGTAATCTGGTTCTCCTAAAAATACCCTTTAACCCATTTAAGGCTAGATTTTGTTGTTTCCTTGTTTTTGATTACCAATATAATTCCTTGTTTTTGATTACCAATGAAGAAATGCAGTTTTTATGTAAGTTTCAACTTTGTTTATGGTTATACACATTTATTTTATATTATACCTTAAACCATGTTTAGTTTATGCAATTATAAATGTATTATAAGATTTTCTATGAATTTTAATTGTGTTAATGCAATTACAAGATTACATGTACTTATACATTATACTATATCATAAATTGTTATCATTTCCTAATTTTCGGTATTCTCGAACGTGTTTGGAATCCGAAAATCATGTCTGAAATATGTAGAACTCTCCAGAATACAAGGAACCAATTCCGGAATTTTGGTCCGGACTACCATTCCGGATTTTTTTTGTCCGAAATCCCGTTCGAGAACGTACATACAAAAATCCGTAATTAATAATTATTTTGATTGTAGCACGATAGAACATACGAAACGGTTGTTACTACAACCTGCAAACCTAAATTTGGGCGCGGAATTATGGTGCGCTTACAAAACCGACCAGTTTGTGGGGTGATGTTTACGCAATCATATTTTGGTGATTACATGAACATGTCGATGGGTATCAAATGTCACCATTTACTATGTTACTATCTCATATGCAAGGAATTTACTACTTTTGATCCAGTTGACCTGCAAGGAATTTACAGAGTAGACTCATTTTCTAAGCTCTGAGAGTTTAAGGATCCAAATTTCGACTTACGATGTATAATTTTTCTAAAAACATGGAGAGAAAAGTCAAAAACTAGAAAATTGTCTATATCATACTAAATGTTTTATCCTTGTGTTTAGATGTAAGTTTATATGTTATAAGCTTTTAAAATATCTAGACATGATAACTTAAATGTGTTTATATATTTCATTATATAAATGTACTTGACAAAACATTCATAATAAACTATAATTGATATAGTTTATGGGTCACAAATACTACACTATCATTTCAGAAGAAACATATAATTATTTAAAGGTATAATTATTTCATTTACAAGAAAAGGGGTTCTCAGTTCATGTAAATCGGATGATACTAGTTGTGATACATTTGGCTTCACCGTACCTACCAGAGTACACACTAAAGTCCTGCATTATAACCAGAGTCTCTTATAGGGAGAGCGTGACACCTGTGTATAGATCTATACATGATTGACAACCCCGCACCTCAGTTGTTAGCTACAGTTAGACCGGCCAGTCTAGGGTGACAAATGTCATAACAATTATGACGCCTGAAGAACGTCGTTCAAGCCACTAGTCACATTAGTATGGTTATAATAACTCACACAGGGTATTAACAAACAATTGGTTTATGGGATAAACATACATTCAAGTAGTTTTATATAAATACAAAACTTCATAACACCATTTTTCAGTACAACATTACTTACATTTTTAGTATTGGGTTTTAAGACTTACAACTCATTTTTAAAGACAATATTGGATTTTCTGAAAATATACACTATCATTTTTCATGAAACGGTTACAAGTCATTCTCATACAAACACTTATGAACTCACCAACTTAACTGTTGACACTTTTCAAAATCACTTTTATTCTTAGGAAATCAGTAAATAGGTATTCAAAGAGGTTTAGAGGATGAGGCGTCGTCGCATCTCGTTACTTATTTTTGTCTTATACATTTGATGTCAAGTAGACAATGTTTTTTAGTACAATGTAAACTTATTAAATATTAAATACAATGGTTGTAATGATGTGATCACTACTATTCATTTGTTATGATACTGTACATGAAGTCATCCACCCCCAGACGTTTCCGCCATTCTGGTTTGGGGGTGTGATAAATTGGTATCAAAGAATTGTTTATAGTAAACTAAGTATATCAAACCATGTAAGACATACAACTATAAATACAATGAGGCTAAAAAAATCTGATTAAAAAAATATACTATTAAAATATAATAGTATTTATATAAAAAGTATACGTACATACCTACATACTAGAAGCAGTGTCATAATAAGAACCATATAAAAAGTATTTAGAGGAGTTAAACACTACGATTAAGCCTGGACAGTTATGTAATCATATCTGGGATAAATATAGTCTGATCAACTATATTTATATGAGATATGACCAACATATCTTTAGGAATGGTCATGGTGGGCAACGAATCTAAAACTTACCAACCCTATACACCAAGAAACTCTAGAATCAAACATAAAGATCAAAAATACAATAGGAGTAATTTAGAATACTATAGGATCACACACTTAAACCCTTCATGTATTTCTAATATCTCTATTCTCGCACAGATGTCATGGCAGGATTTCACATGCCCAGAGACCCCTATTTTTCTAACCAGGGAAATGGCGGATGGATCGAAGAGGATCTTGAGCAGATAGTGGAAGATCACACACTTAAACCCTTCATGTATTTCTCATATCTCTATTCTCGCACATATATCATGGTAGGATTTAACATGCCCAGAGACCCCTATTTCCCTAACCAGGGAAATGACAGATGGATCGAAGAGGATCCTGAGCAGATAGTGGAAGAAGAGCCCGAAGAGGATCCATAGGAGGAGGAAAAAGTAGACAAGGAAGAAGAAGAGGAGGACTCGGATGTAGAGTCCGAAGTCATTAATCCACCCAACGTCGCTCGTGTTCTCGCACATCGTCTGGGCTATCAGGGACCCACGGCCCGCTGGGCAGAGGAGCTGGAGAGATGGAGTAGGCAGCAACACCAGCGTTCACCCTACGACGTGCAACGACGTTTCTATAACCTTAGCCATGGGGGACTGACAGACAGGACCCTCCCTGTCATGGGTCAGCAAATCTTGCATCTCAGAGATCAGACCAGGGCGTCGGTGAATCGGATCATGGAGCTAGGGACCGCTGCCGAGGCCACTAACGCACACACTCGACTACTAGAGAGGGACTACCCCAGACATTCCATCTCATTGATCCCCTCCATGAGGACCTCACCACCGCACAAGCATAACAAGGGAGTACCGGGAGAGACACACGACTCTCAAGGAGAGAGTAATCGCAACTGAAGATAGGGCAGTCATAGCAAAGGACGCCACTCACAACATGTTTGAGGTGGCGGGGTACCTTGTGCGTTACCGTGGCATATGATAGACTAGTATAGCCTAGCGAGTTAGTGACTACGCTAATTCCACTATGTTTTGGACTTATTGCGTTTTATATCACAGCAGTGGTAGTAAATCAAGCGAGATACGCCCTCCAAAGCTAGTGTACCCCGAATCAACTTAATGTTTTAACATCTAGGTTATGTTTTGATAACTTAACGTTTGTATAATACCTACTACTACTTACTACCGTAAGTACATTATGATGTTGGTCGAAACATTTGGGAATCATACATCAAAACATGTAGTTCGTATGAATATAAATATAAATGTAGATAGGATACAACTAGCAGCGACCATAGTTACTTACAAACTCGTTTCATACCATACAACATAATCATGCTGCAACGCGGAAGTAGCTAGCATACCGGCGCAACACCAGTTCTACAAACGGACCATGATACATTTCAAGCTGCTGTAACAGCCGTTGTGCCAGCTGTCATGGTACAACTTAGCACTAGCAATGCAAACGAAATCAAGAACGGTGCCAACAGTTCCAATCATGGTGGCAACCAAGGACACTAACGGGTGTGTTCCTGCAAGGACACCCCAAATTACAAACCTAAGAACTCCCACGATAATAAAGGAGTACTACCCAAGAAACAAAAGTTCTGGAACAAAAAAAAGGGTCGCTCGACTCAGGAACCTGCCAAAAGACAACAAATTGTGTTAGCCCATACCACCACTACCCCTATTGCCTCAGTGCCGACGAAACCATATGCTGGAAACCTACCTGAATGCCACAAGTGCAACCTCCATCACAACGGATCCTGCCGAGAGATGCGTTGCAGGAATTGCAACAAAAAAATTGCATAACGTTCGCTTTTGTAGGATGCCAACTCAACAGACCACCCAATCCACTAATGTTAGACTGGGCCATGCTTGTTATAGATGCTGAGAAATGGGACATTTCTAGAGGAGTGCCCAAAATCCAATAACAACAACGTTGGAGACAGGGGAAGAGTTTCAACAACGGGACCTGAGGACGCGACGAGGGACCCCACTGTGGTTACTGGTACGTTTCTCCTCAAATAAATCACATGCATGCACACTTTACAATAGGGGTGTGGAGAGGAGACTCGTGAGTCACAAAGTATAAATACATACTCAAACAAAAATCCCAAGCATTCACGAAAATATTTTTGGTAGAGATGGCTCGGGGAAGAACCGAAACCACCCATAACACCTACCTAGGATGCACACTAACTCTAAGCAAACATTCCTTTTAAATCGACCTAATACCAGTGACAATAGGAAACTTCAACGCAACCATTTACCTGTTTTGGTTAAATCCTCACTATACCAATAATGTATGTTATGAAAAGGCCGTTCAACTTAACTTACCAAATAACAAAACCCTTGTTATCTATGATGACAAATCCGACACAAACCTACGAATTGTACCTTGCATCAAGGATCAGAAGTACCTAGGCATGAAGTACCACGCTCTTCCTTAGGTTACGATAGGAATGTTGGATATAGTGTCTAAGTCCATAACTATATTTAGTATGTACTTGACCCAAACAGCATGGTCCATTTGGGTTGCATGGCATCATGCACTTGGATAGACTAAATGAGAGAAATAAGACACTTATGGTTTATTAATATATTATAAGTTCTAATATATTAATAATAAAAAGAATAATATTTAGTTAGTATTGATCAATAATTAATTTAGAATTAATTATGTGATCAAAATAAGACTAATTAAATATATGGGTTGATTGTGTCAATCATCCATAACTTATATAGTGGGCCAAGGCTCCATGGATTATCAAGTTGGGTTAAACCCATAAGATGCTCCATGGGAGTTACATAACCCATGGGTCATGGAAATGAAAGGTCATGACAATTAGGGTTTACATGGTGTAACCCTAATTGTGACACACTATATAAAGGTTATTCTATTCACCAAAATCGGCCACTAGAAAGAAAGAGGAGGGAAAACTGATTTTGCAAGTGTTCTTATTCTCTTAGATTTTATTCCAAGTGTACTTGGTGTTGTGTGAGACATTTGAGGCATCACACTTGAGGTGCTAGGCTCACAAGGTTTCAAAGGAATCAAAGCTACAAAGAGGTATGTAATTCTTACTAATTATTAGAATAAAAGATCCCCATGTATGCTAGATAGGATTATGAACCTTGGAAAATCATTTTGCATGTATCTTAGTCAAACATGGATCCATGGTTTCTAGGGTTGCATGTACACCATAGGAGTGTTAGAATGCTCAAAACCCATTTGTGGTATCAGAGCCTAGGCTTGTTTGTTTGATACTCGATGCAAAATAGTTGAAAAACGATTTTTTTTGTTCACTACACGTATAAACTCGCCGAGTCTATGGGGGGACTCGACGAGTCAATGAAGAAATGCATGCTACTCGTCGATTCTGTTCATGCACTCTAAGCGTAGAGGCTGCAGTGTTCAGATTTTCGAGTTGTGCTGCTGGAAATGGACTAGAAACATTACCCTAAACTGTTTTGGTGTTTTAAAACTTGTTTTAGTTGGTGTAATGTGTATGCTAATCCATTTACAATGGCTATTATAAAAAATTACAAGTTTTATATAAGTTTGTTATGATTCTTGAAATTCTTGATAATCATGTTCTTGAACTTATGAATTTAAATGATCATAGGAATTATTTGTAACCTCCATGTTAGTTAATTCTTGATCATTATGTGTTTTAATGGAGTCCATAACTTGTCCTCAAGTTATGGAAAACCAAGAGTCACACTTGAATTAAAACCATTAAAAGAACACAAGAGTTATGAAAATGAAGAGTCTTCATTTTTAATACTCTAATAAAATCATAAGTTATTAGAAATGAAAAGTTTTGAAAGTTTACAAAACTTGCCCTCAAGTTTTGGAACAAATAAAGTCATAATTATAACTTTAGTTCCAACCCTTAGAATTTTAAATATTAAAATTCAACCCTTATACTTTATAATATTATAAGTGAATAATAATTATATATGTATAAGATAAAAGTCGTTTTACCATTAGTAGGCCTCATTCACGAAGCCGGTCTATAAAGGGGGGGGGGGGGGGATAAGGTTGTTGCCTATAAAATGACAACTTAATGGGTGTCTATTCTCACCCACCGCTTCCTTGATCGGTGGAGGGTCGTTAGCTGAAAAAGTAGAACAATGACTATAATTCTCATAATAAGTATTATGAATATACTAAAGTAACTAAACTTTTATTAATTCCTAATCTTAGTTACTTTAGGAAAATGTGAATAAGGTGCTAATCCATGAAATTACACTTTGCACTTTGATTAAGTCATTAGTGGAGCGTGTGTGGTTAATCGGCACACTAACTTGGACTTATCAAGGTAGGCAAAGGGCAACTTGATGTTTATCATAGTATCATTGGAGCGTGTGTGGTTAACCGGCACTTCAATTGAGGGGGGATACATTAAGAGTACCAAGTAATTTGCATGGTTACTTCACACCTTGTTTTGTGATCCTCGACATCCCAGTCATAAAACTTGAAGGGTACACTCGAGATTGAAACATGCCATTAAAAAGTTCAATGAATCTCAAAGAACCTAGGAATTTCTAAACCAATTAAAACCTAATAAGATTTATTTTGTTTCATGGTGGAAATTGGTGAATCGTCATTCACCTACCTTCCAATATTTTATAGCTTGGATTACGAGATCCCTTTCTAAGTTATAAAATATTGTGTTGGGTCCTAGCCTTAATATAGCAATTGGGTGCTTTATTAAGGACTATCCTAAAATCTAATCTAAACTTATTCTTTCATTTCAGATGTCTTCAAAAAACAATGTTTCTGGCTCAAACCCTAGTGGCTTATTCTCTCTCATGAACCTTTGTAGGAGAGTCATCTTTGATGGATCCCATTTTATGGATTGGATCAGAAACATCAGGATGGTCACTCACTATGAGGACAAATAATATGTCCTTGATAGGGAGCTGAAGGAGATTGGTGAGTCAACTACTACCCCAGAGGAGATTGCTGCATTTCAAGCACATGAAAGGGATGCTACCAAAGTAGCATGCATCATGACTGCTACAATGACAGCTGATCTCCAAAAGTCCTATGAGGAATATTACCCTTTTGAGATGCAAATGGACTTGATGAAGCGATACCATCAAAGTGCTCGTCAAGAGAGGTATGAAATAATCTCCTCCATGATAACCACCCAAATGAAGGACAATGAGTCCCTCACGACCCACATGCAGAAAATGCAAAGATTTGTGGATCGCTTGAAGAAACTAAATGTTGGCTTTCTTGAGGAGTTAGCAATAGATATCATTTTGCACTCCTTACCTTCATGTTATGATCAATTTAGAATGACATACCACATGAATAAGGAAGAAGTTACACTTAGTAAACTTCAAGGACTCTTAAAGACTACAGAAAGTAGTCTTAAGGGTAAGTCGGGTGTTACTACTCCTCCTACTCCTACTGCAGCCAATGTTTTGGCAATCGGGCATAACAAAGGTAAGAAGAGAAAGAACCCTTCTAAGGGTACCAACGGTAAGACCCTTGAAGGATCCTCTTCAAGCAAAACCAAGAAAGGTTTTGTCACTCCTTCTGCTAACCCTAATGAGGCTGAATGCTTCTATTGCCATGAAAAGTCGCACTGGAAGCGAAACTGCCCAAAGTACCAGCAAGATTTGAAGGATGGGAAAGTAAAACACAACCATGCTGGTATATACACTATATTGTCTAATAACTCACCTCATTCTAAGTCTTGGGTCCTGGATACAGGTTGTGGAATTCACATATGTTCTGATCTGCAGGGACTAAGAAGAAGTGAGGAATTGGAGCATGGAAAGATAAACCTAATCATGGCGAATAGGAAAGTTTCACCTGTCACCAAGATTGGAGTTTATTCCTTGTTACTAGATAGTGGGTTTACATTAGACTTGAATAAATGTTGTTATTCGCCAGAAATGGAAAGAAATGTTACTTCCTTTCATGCATTATATAAACAAGGGTTCACCTTTTATTTTGGTAATAAAAGTGGTGGTATTGATGCTTTCTATAATAGTGTTCTTTATTTTAAAGCATTACCTTGTGACGGAGTGTATGAAACTGTATCTGTTGTAGATAACTTAGAAAATAATGTATTGTGTATCGATTCTTCCACTAGATTAGATAAAGCATCTTTATAGCATTGTTGTATTGGACATGTAACCAAGAAACGCATAGGCCAACTCCAAAAGGATGGAGTCTTGGAATCATTCGACCTAAAGTCGGATGATAGTTATGAATCTTGTCTACTTGGAAAAATGACAAAGTCACCTTTTACTGGCATTTGTGCTAGGGGTGAAGGCTTGTTGGATCTCATACACACAGATGTGTGTGGACCCTTCAGAACCACCACTAGAGATGCTAATCGTTTCTATGTGACTTTTATTGATGATTTTAGTAGATATGGTTATGTCTACTTAATCAAACATAAGTCAGAAACCTTTGATGAAATCAAAGAGTTTAAGCAAGAAGTGGAGAATCAGTTAGGCAAGAACATTAAGATGCTTTGATCCGATCGAGGTGGTGAGTATCTTAGTACCGAGTTCCTTGACTATCTTAAGGAATATGGGATAGTCTCACAATTGACACCTCCCAGAACACCACAGTTGAATGGTGTAGCTGAGAGGCGCAACGAACCTTGTTGGACATGGTTTGTTCCATGATGATTCGATTTTCGCTACTAATCTCATTTTGGGGGTATGCCTTAGAGACTGCCGCCCATATCCTTAATCTAGTCCCTACAAAGAAGGTTGCCAAAACACCTCACGAGATGTGGACCAGAAAAAGTTCCAAATCTAGACCACATGAAGGTTTGGGGTTGTGAGGATTTCTTGAGACACGAGACTCACGAGAAGCTCGAACCTCGAAGTAAGAGGTGTATTTTCATCGGCTACCCACATAAATCTTTTGGTTATATCTTCTACAGACCTAGTGAAAATGTGGTATTTGTAGCAAGAAGATGAGTCATTCGAGAAAGAGAACTCATAAGCCAAGGAGACAGAGAATCTTGTTCTTATCAACATAACTAGTCTGATGATTAAAAATGTGGGTGTGATTAATGACTTCACATGTAAAAACTCTTTGGGAATATATCGACCACCTAAATCTGTCACAGTGGTTATAAAACAAAATAGAAACAGTAATTATATTTTAAAGATTTTAACCGTTAATTTTCGTTATTTACCCTGAAACAGAACATGGTTGTAAAAAAATTGTAAGTACAAGGTATGACACATGAATTTTAACTTGGAAGAACTACTTCACCAATTGCTTCATGGTCAACATAGTTGCAATAATAGTCAAATCCATTATAAAAGTAATCCATGAAAACTACAAACACAAACCAGTGGGAATAAATCAAATTTCTCCTGAAGCAAGATGGAGCAACCACCACTTTTCCTGAAAAAAGATTAACCAAAATTAGATGAAGAAAGTGAATATGATATCGGTTTTGAGAAATTAGAGCAGACAAAATGTGCATTACATGTGTCCTTCAATTTCATACTTTGTATTAGCAAATTAGACTTTTAAAAACCTACGCAATTATAACTATCGAAATTGGATTGTATTTTGCTGAAATTGCTACAATTTGAAAACTCGCACAAACAACTATTGTCATCTAGACCTTCTACCTTGCAGCTACTGACTTTGCTAATCTTTCTAACTTCATGGTTCCCTATATTTTTCGTAAAAATAGCAAATAATCCTTATTTCTCTTATTTTTTCAAAGAAATAAGATAAAATGAACGATGAGAATACGGTTGTATACCATCCGAACCTGTTAAACCTTTATATATTATTTGCCATAATAATTTGCCCATGCATTCCATTCAGTAGTTGGATATCATGTCTTCTCTGTTCAATACCAAAATTCTTTTTCTATTACTGAGCCATCAATCCATATGATTGTCCATGTAAGCTTAAGAGTATAAGGACTTAAATCAACATAAATGAAAGAATAAGGATATGAATTAACATAAAGAAGATTACATAGAGTGAGTTGTGAGCATTAGGATCCTACCATCTTGTACTTCAATTCCATCTCTCCTGTCTGGTTACCGAGGGTAAAGTTGTCCATTGTCCCTATACCACCCCTTCTGGACATGCGCTTGTGATCAAACCTCCCATAAGCATTCTAACTATATGGATAAAAAAGCAAGTAAAGCCAAACACTATAAAATTCTTTTTGTATATATTAACTATTTGTAATTTACTTACATCTAGAAACCAAAAAAAATAAGTAACACCCGACAAAACCTTTCATCTCAATGCACAACATAAAACATCATAAGTGGAATTCAAGCATGTCACATTAATATCACCATTCGATATGGATTTATCTTACCCGAAGTGGACTTGGGAGCCGGTGGTAGAAATGATGGAGCATTACCCCGAGCTGTTTCAGGATCGAGCAGCAGACTTCGAGGATGAAGTCTAAAATAAGTGGGGGAGATTTGTAGCACCTTGTTCCTGGTATGTATTCTTGATTATTAACTCTCCTTATGTAGTGCATTTTAATCTTGGACTCGGCGAGTTGAAGGACTAACTCGCCGAGTAGGAGCAGGACTAGACACGGGATCAACCCTATCTACTCGGCGAGTAGGCTCGTGGGACTCGGCGAGTAGACCCTGTCTGGACTGAAACCCTAACCCGTGTGTTTGCATCCTATTTAAACGATCTAACCCAGCCTCCATTTCCCCTAGCACCCCCAGAGATCTGTAGAACGAAACCCTAGCCCTTTGTGTCCTTGTGGGTGATTTTTTTAGCATTGTGAAGGTGGTTTGGAGCTTGGGAGAAGAAGGAGAAGCTTGAGGATTGCAAGAAGAGAAGAAGATCCGGAATCTACTCTGTGAGAGGCTTCTATTCAGGTAGAAAAGTTCCTACCTTGATCTTTAGCTCATTGAACCCCCCTTCTTATCCCTAAAAAGAGGTTTTAAGCCCTAAGAACCTAAATCTCTTTGTGTTTATGGTTAATGTTCTGCAAGGACTTCGGATTTGGACCTTTAGGACATCCTAGTAGCATAAAGTCTCTGTGGTTGAGGTGATTGAGGTCCCTATTGAGTGTAGGACCTCTTAAAGAGCTTGGAATTGCATGTTTGAGCTCATAGGGTCGTGCATGCACGTAAAGTTTGCAACTTTACATGGTAAACATGCCTTAGGACCATAGATCTATGGTTTTGAAGCATTGCATGTCTCAAATCTGGCCTACTCGGGAAATAGGTCGATGGACTCGGCGAGTCCCAAAGTGGAACTCGGCGAGTTCTATGAAGATGGTCTTAGACTCGGCGAGTTGGATAAACAACTCGGTGAATCCTATGAAGATTGCCTGGAGCTCGCCGAGTTGTTCTTCAAGCTCGGCAAGTCATATGAACTTTCGCAGAGCAAGAGGGGTTTAAGCGTTGAAGGGTCAACCCTTCGTAACCGCACGCGGAATTAACCGTTTAGCGAAGTCCCCACAACCCCCAAACCCTCGTATGGGGTGTTCTGGTGTGGATGGGAAGCGAGTAGGGGATCCGCTCGAGGAACTCGGCGAGTTGCTCGCGGACTCGGCGAGTCCAGTCAACTGGAAGTTGACTTTGACTTGGATTTCGACCTGGTCAAGGGTAAAAGGGTCATTTTACCCTAAGAACATCTAGCAGTGTTTAACTGATCGTTTTGTGGGATTTATAGCCGGAGGACGTCCGAAACAGCAGCAGTAGACAGTCAGTTCTCAATCAGATCAGCAGCTACGTTGAGGTGAGTTACCTTCCAGTAGCGGTGGGTCTACGACCACATTGCCGACCCACCAGTAGGAGTTGTATGATGGATGATTGTCTCTGTGATATTCATCTAAGGTTGCTACTACACGTGATATGTTTATGTGCTAGTATGATATGTTGCTATGTGCTAGTGACAGTAAGGGGAGATAGTCCCCAGATTACTGGTCGATAGGGCCGAAGGGGCGGTCATGCCCAACCATGCTAGATAGATTGCGAGATATATGTGTTATGTGGTAGTAGTAGTAGTAGTAGGGGGTGAAATAGTCCCCAGTATCCGGTCGAGAGGACCGAAGGGGGAGACCAGCACCTAGATATGCTAGTCAGTATCCGGTCGAAAGGATCGAAGGGGAGGCAAGCTCCCAGTTATGCTAGACAGTATCCGATCGAGAGAACCGAAGGGGTAGGTCGGGCACCTAGATATGCCTGACGATATATGCATGTTATGTGATTGTATGGTATGTGGTAGGTTGGGGGAACTCACTAAGCTTCGTGCTTACAGTTTTCAGTTTTGGTTTCAGGTACCTCTTCTTCGAAGGGAAAGGAGCTGGCGCGGTAGCGGCCCGTCACACACATGCTTCGTATTCCGCATCATGAGAACTTCCTGTGGAATTGTACTCTGACATTTTTATGTTTATTGAAATGTTTTCCAGACATGCAATATCTTATTGAAATACTTTGATCAGTAAATATTTTAATTCGAATGTTTTGTTAAAAATATGTTTTCAAAAATGAAATTTTTGGCTCGTTCTTTGGGGTGTTACATGGAGTGTAAAGGTTTGTTTTTGATTCCTTCAAAGTGTTTATTGACTTTTTAGAAAAGCCAAAAATTCAAGGACTTTTGGAAAAGTCATTTTTTTTTTATCTATAAAGCTAGTGTCTCTCAAACACCTTTTTAACTTATTAACTTTTTGAAAAGTTAATCTATCCTACAAAATAAAAGAATAATTTTATTTGTATACATATCATTCTATTACATCTCCATATTTAATGTTTGTCACGTGTCATTTTACTATATGCTCATTTAAAATAACAATCATTGATAAATGGAAAAATACATATTAGTTATAAATGGAAGAATCGCTTTAAATCAGACAAAATTTTCAGCACCTTTAAATTATATTATTATATATTAAAATTATCCATCCTTAGTTAAGTAAAGTTGCTAAGGATGGATAAAAATGATCCCGTGAGTTTATGTGAGTCTGTCAATTTCTCTTTGTTTTCTTTTTTGACTTTGCAATAGGTCAATTTGTTTCAATTTGATGACCACTTGTTTGTTTCACCGTTTTCTGATCCAATCAGATTCAGATTTGTGTATATGGTCGCAGCCACCCGTATACCACACACCCACCGTTTTCATCTCCAAACACCTACTCCTCCACCTTCTCTCTTCTGTTTCTTCTCCACCCATCACCACTCCCTCCACCGATCCTTTTCTTCCACTTTCGATTGTATTTTCATCGTGTTTCGCCTATACGCCATCTTCTCTTTAAATTGACACACAAATCGAGCTCACAGGAGTTATGAGTTCTCGATTCCTCTATGATTACACCGGAGACTTCAGTCGATCGATCACTCACTTTGCTTCTATCATACCGCCATGGCCGACGCGCTTTCGTTTTCCCTATGCCTAAACGTAGACATGCTTCCGTTCTGTCTTCATCGTCTGCATCGCCTGACGAGTTCACATATTCTTCCCGCCGTCGCCTCAAGTCACATCCATCTCCGATCACACGACGTCTGCTATAGCCTCGGTCGATGACTCTGCCTCCACCATAAAGGATGCGTCGATTCGATATACGCCACAGTAGACGCAAACGATTTCTTTCTAATCAAATTGGTTTTCCCGTAAGTAATTTCATTTGTTGTATACCTTCATTATATGCTTTAATTTTATAAACCCTAAGTAATTGGTTGTATGAAATCGAGTCAAATTTCTTTCATGCAGCTTGTAAAATGTTGAAATTCTTTCCAAAGTTGAGTTGTTTGCTTCTTCTATAATTATCCAAATTTGCGACTTCAGGTAAACAGAAGGGTAATTTTATCTTATAACCAACTTTGATTATTTTAATGATCATGGTTACTTTTCTTCTGCATAATTCAGAACATAGCTTCTTATACACAATCTTTTATGATGACTGCAAACTCACGTAAATGAGGGTTTTACCCATTGAATCATGATTTTATTTTATTTTATTTTATTTTATTTTATTTTTTTTTCTGATTTGGCTCTCTATTCTTTTTGCAGTTCCCATGGTTTTCCTTCTCTGGGTTGATTAAGAGGTAAATTTTACTTCCAATGGAATTACTCCAAAAAGAATTAAAAGTCTTTTATTAGGACATTAAATTCATCATGCTCACCAAGTGTTTGTTGTAAGTCCTCAACCAACCGTACATCTTTTGCGATCAATTTCTTAAAACTAAATTGATTGTTTCACACAAGCAATTCAATGGTATTGTTGGCTTAATTTGAGGATATGAGTGCATTGGTAAAATTCAAATGGGTGAATAAACACATTTCGTTAATATGAATATATTTGTTAAAGTAAAAAAGTTAGCATCAAGGTTTAGGTTTGAACTGTGCAGGTAAAATTAGTGCTTATATGTGAAAGTTTTTGCCTTTTGAATATTAAAAGTATTAGATAAATTAGAACCAAGTTTTTTGATAGTTATAAAAATGGGTGGGGGAATAATAAAATGTTAAAAACGAACAAACTAACAAATTAGATGTATTTACTTTTTTATTTAAGTTTGTGATTGATTAAATAAAAACAAACTAAATCTAATCTGTTCTTGACCATCATGTTGTCTTATTGTTAAAATATACTTTTGTAACAATTACATATATGAATAGTGAATTAGTTAAAATAATAACAAGGAATGCATATTAATATAAGAATGCATCCTCAGGTCAAGCAATAAAAAATCCAAAGCACACAGTTAATGCAAAACATAAGCCTTTTTTTTTTTCATTATGATGTGTCATTTTATATGACATGACATTTATAGTTTTATATGAGATGAGATCCAGTGAAAAGGGGATTGTTGCATGTTAAATTTTCATTTTTTTTAAAATTTCCATGATAGAGCATTACATACTCACTTTTTTATAATAGCCCAGATAAATCATTTCATTTTCTTACCGGAATATTGCATTCTACCTTCTTTTTTTTAAAATCTACCTAAATACATTATTGCATTTTCATTTTTTTAAAAAGCTACAAGGATAGCATTTCATTTCCATTTTTTTAAAATGCCTGGATATAACAACATATTTTCATTTTTTTTTGAAAATCTTACCAAATATACCCTTGTATTTTCGTTTTTTTTTTAACTACCTGAATATAGCATGCATTTTCATTTTTCTAAAAACTTCTTTAGACACATTATTCCATTTTCATATTTTTTGAAAAAATTTAACCAAATATAGTATTGCACTTTCATTTTTTTTTTTTTTACATTCCCTTGAGTTTTTGCTTGCTGGAAGCAAGTTAATTTTCTGATCCCTGCCTACACTTTTGAACTAAACATCAATTCCCCTTATCTAATACATCTTCATCATTTTAATTGTTAAATCAAATACAATTTTTTTTTTTTATTATGTGATAAAAAGTAAAATTAAAGATAATGGATTGGTTTTTGTTATAACAAAAAAAAAAGTTGAAACGGTTTACTCAACCTATATAGGAAATTTAATGCAGTAGTAGCACAAGGTAATTGGGTGGAATGGTTTTACTTGCAACAAAACTAGAGTTCCTGGTTTATGAGATCCTCCTCTCAAAGGGGAAACCGTATGTCACAAACTTGGATTCTCTTTTCTTTTTTTTAAATTACTGTTTTACCCTTTATGATTGCTAGCTTAACACTGCAGCTATAAAAACAATCGAGAAATCTTGGCTATGATAAACTTAATTGCAGCATATCAAGGTAATGAAATATTGGAATTTGAGAAAATTCTCAAGGTAAAAAGTAAAAGATTGAACATCATGCACCATGGGTTATACACATAAGTAAAAGAAATTTTGTATGATTTATGTGAGAGAGCAACAAAACAACAATCATGGATGATCCTTTTATCAGGAATTACATTGACATTAGAATCAAGTGTTACTCAACCTTATCAAGCCATACCCCAGGATAAGGAGCCCTTTCATATCGAAGGTATTTATTTATTTTTTTAATGATTATTATACGTACTTACATACATGGATGTTGTGTGTTGGAAAACGAGTGCATGTTTTGGGAATTTAATTTTTGGGTATTGTAGGGATGCAAACAGCGTATATAATACGGACATGGGTGATTGTATTTGTAGGCCAACTGAGAATCTGTTCATGTTTACTTGCAGAGGGATCCTAATTTATTCTACACAGTTTCCGTTACCGGAGGTACGACGTAGTTATGTTAATCTCCATTGAAATGAAACATTCACCTTGCACCTTACGTTCTCAATAACGATTATTTTGTTCATAAGGTACATGGTTATTAAACTTACTGCATGCCCCATATTTTTTGTTGTTTTCATTTGATATACTACAAATAGGATTCCTAAAACGAATGACATGTAATATTTTCTTGATTATAGCATCATATTTTCTGATTGCTATTACAAGATTGTGCTTTTGGGAGTTCTCTTTATTTTGGTTGCTTTTTCAAAGTACACTGCTACCATGTGAACATGCATAAGATTGATGTATAAGCTTGGGAATAATAATTCTTAATAAACTTCATAAAACATTTTTTCGGATATATGTATTTTTGATTAGGATAAATTGCAGGTGAAAAGGTTGTACTTTCAATTTTGATCAATTTGTATTTTAGGAATTTTATGTCGTATTGTTTCTAACCCCGCAACGCGGGGTTTCCTCTCTAGTTTTTAATTATACTTATAGCAATTCTAAATTTAAACACCTATTAGGTGTAATAATCACATAATCAAGGTAATCCCATAAATTTCAATGCTTTAAATAAGACAACCCGATCCGATATTACCTTTATATATTTCTATCATGTTTTAATTCAATATTTTACAAGCTATCTCTATTATCGATGACCGCTGAAAATCCGGTCATCATATGTACCTATAAACAAAATCATTACATATAGAGAAATTTACAAAAATAGCCATTTACACTAATGATATTACAAAAATAGCCAAAAAAAATCGAAATTACAAAAATAACCACCCATTTCGCAAATGAGAAGGTCCCATCTGCGAAATGGGCTTCTCATCTGTGAAAGTACAAGTGCCTAAAGCACAGTTGTGCTTTAGGCACTTGTACTTTCGCAGGTGGCCTTTTTTTTTTTTTTTTTTTTAAATTTTTTGCTGTACATATAGGGGTTATTTCGCAGATGGAATAGGTCCATCTGCTAAATCCTCTGATTGTATCTACGAAATCGTGTTTTTTTTTGAATTTTTTTTTTTTTTAGGTTGACTATGAAATGGTTTGTTTTGACTACGAAATCAGGTTGCTATATAAATAGTTTTGTAGAAAAAATATCATTTTGGTTGTTATTTGTTTAGGAACTCTCTCTACAATTTTCTCAAAAAATGATTGAATATATGGTTTGTCTTGTAACCGGTGAGAGATGGCAAGTTAATGGAACTAATCTGGAATACATATGTCCACAGGGAGGTATTTCTGAACTTGCTTTGATATTTTCTGAGTATATTAGTTATAGTGATTTTGTATCTTTGGTAAGAAGCAAAATTGGTTTGTTAGACAAATATAGAATTAGTCTTCGTTTCCACCATCCTGAATTAAATTATTATATAGCTATAGTTGAAGACATGGATATTAGAATGTTGATAAACGTAATAAAATGTAGTGGAGGAAGGGCTGTGAAAGTGTTTGTGGTGGTTGATGAAGTTGAGGAGGTTAATGGGGCTGGTGAAATTGGAAACCAAGTTGTTGGTAATTTATGCAGTTATAAAGGGAGCAACGATCCGATAGGTACTTACAATACTCCTAGTGTACCTTAGTTTCACAGTGTTGCTGAAAATGTTAATGTTAGTTATTCACCTATTCACTAGGTGGAACCTGAGAATTACAAGTCTGTTGGAGATGATGTTGATGCATATCTTAATCATGTGGGTGGTCGTTGTGATGATGTTGCCGAACAAGAAGTTAAACTTATGAATAGGCGTGTGGTAGATAAAACAAAAAAGAAAAAAAATTCAAGTAAAAAAAATGAAAAAAATCATGTTTACGGGCATTATGTTGATGTTGGTGATGTATGTTTAGATATAAGCGAGCTACAAAGCAATTCCAATAGAGATGAGATGGGTGATGAAGTTAAAGCTAAGTTTCCCGATAACCTTTTTCATGGTATGCCCCCTGTACCAGCATGGCTAGTTGATATTAATGAAGATATCCCAACACAGATGGTAGACATGAATCTTCAAAAGATTCAATGTGAGAGTATATTTAAGAACAAAGAACTTTTAAAGCGGTGTATTGGTAAAAAATGTCTTCGAGAAGGTTTCCAGACGAGGACAAGTAGATCCACCAAATCAAGGTATGAAGCTGTGTGTGTTTCGAAAAATTGTTCTTGGTTACTAAGAGCAAAAGCAATTAAAAATTCTGATGGTCTTTTCCAAGTGAATAAATTTGTTGATGTACACACATGTTCTTCAACATTGTTGCAACCTAATCATCGACAAGCAAACAAATATGTTTTGGGTGAATATGTTGCTGATGTTTTGGCTGAAGACTATAGTAGAGTGTATCGGGGAAAAGAAATTGTTAACGATATGAATGCTCAATTGAATATCAATATCTCATACCATCAGGCATGGCGTGCGAAGCAATATGCATTGTTGTCGTTAAGGGGTTCGAAAGAGGATTCTTTTACCAAACTTCCGGCGTATTGTCACAACTTGGCCAAACATAATCCGGGTACTGTCACACATATTAAAACAGATGTTGATGACCGCTTTGAGTTTCTGTACGTCGCACTCGGTTGCTCGGTTAGTATTATCATATTATATTAATTTTTAATTTATATTTTGGTGTATTTGAATAGATATACAATGTATGGTAGGTACGCGCTTTTGTCAATTTTTGTAAACCGACCCTAGTAGTAGATGGAGCTCACCTAAAGGGCGAGTTCAAAGGTACCATGTTACTTGCAGTTACTAAGGATGGACAAAACCAAATATTACCGGTTGCATATGGTATATGCAAAAATGAGTGTACCGATTCTTGGACATGGTTTTTTCAAAAACTACGTGATTGCATAGGAAATATGCAGGAGCTTACAATTATATCTGATAGGTCTCCATCTATAGCAACATCCGTTGCCAACATTTTTCCTCACGCTCATCATGGAATATGTGGTGTCCATTTGTATTTCAACATAGTCTCTAGATTCGGCAAGAGTAAGACGGTTAAAGGAATTTTTTGGGAGGCGTGTAGGGCGTACACAGTTGATGCTTTTGATGCCGCCATGGATGTTATGAAAAAGACAAAAGAACCAGTATGAGAGTATTTGAAAAGTATAAATCCAGAAACTTGGTCCAGAGCACATTTTAAAGGGAATCGATACAATCTTATGTCGTCCAACAGTGCGGAGTCTATAAATGCATTATCTAGACACGCGCGTAAGGTGCCAATACTTATGTTGATCGATTTTTTTCGTGCTACAATGCAACAATGGTGGTTTCAAAGACGTAACTTTGCAGGTATTAAGTAAATTTTTAATATTAATGTTTTATTAATTTTGATGTTATTGATCTTAACTTCTTCATTTTGGCTCTTTTTTTAGCGGAAGCAACAACAATTCTTACCCCTTGGGCGGATGAAATTGTAAAAGAAAACAAGAAAAGTTTTAGCAAATGGGATGTTCGCATGATCTCTAATACGAAATGCGAGGTAAAAAAGGGGGCACAAAATGTGATTGTTGATTTCAAACATATGACATGTACATGTAGGCATTGGCAACTTGATGGGATACCTTGTGGTCATGTCATAAGATGTTTAACAGTGAACAATTACGAAGACTGCTCGAGGTATGCATTAAATGCTTACTTTATCGAAACACTGAGGAAAACATATGAGGAATCAATAAACCCTCTGCCAAAGCCATCCGAATGGGAGATCCCCGATGATTTGATGATTGTTAAGCCACCAATAATGGATAAACGTCAGCCAGGCAGGCCAAGAAACACAGACCGCATTCCATCCCAAGGCGAGGGTCCAATTATAAAAGAGTGTTCTACATGTGGTCAAATTGGACACACGAGAAATAATTGTACTGGAAGGGCGTTTGGTAGCGGAGCACGTCACATTATTTCTACTGCAGAAATGGCATTTAATATTGGTGGTTCAGCGAGTTGCTCACAAACCTATAACGCTGATTTTGATATAAAACATCCTTGAAATGAAGAGTATTGACGAGTTGTTAACTTATTATGTATTGTAATATTTTTATTAAATCTTACAAGACGTTGCTATGCTTTCATATTTTTGTTTAGTTTGTTGATTGTATCAATTAGTGAAGACTTTATATTAAAAAATATAGTTTGCAGATTTTTTTAACAGTTACAACATGTTATTTAAAAAAACAACAAACGATCCTTTTGCAACCTAATCTGTAAGTAATTTTAAAACTCAGGAAACTGCAACGGGTACTTATCTTTCTCCATTGTTATATAGTCATCCCTAATTATCGTTTTGTCTTCGAAACGATCCTTTTTAACCATAATGTGTATCAATTGCTCATCCTTCTCAGCAAGCTGTTTTTCAGTGGTGTAAAAAAATGGTCTACCAAATCACAATAATAACAATCAACTTCGTTGCATGAGCAAATTTCGATTTTGTGAGAGGAAGTCATAATAAAGTCGATATTGTATTAAACTAGACAGTAATGACAAGTCCAACTTTGAAATGATTAGAGATAAATTACAGTTTGACATGACAAAACACTGTAGTAACCTGTATAGATAGATAGTAATGACAAGTCACTGTAGTAACCTGCACATAAAAGTGGGGCCCTTAAGGGACAAGAGATAAATTACAGTTTGACATGACAAAACACTGCATAAAGCTGAAAATCGTAGTCCAAATATAACCATTTCGTAGTCAAAGTATTAATTGATAGTCTATTTACTTATATAAATAGATGTTCACGATATAATAACCAAACACCCGAATCACCTAAACGAAACGAATTCCCATTATTAGAAATGTCGTCGAATGCAGCAAATTCTACGAATGAAGTACCTGGTTCCAATTCTGAAAGGCCATGGACGACAAACGAGGTGTTAGTTCTAACACAATGCTGGCTAAGTGTTAAGGAAGGTGTGTGTTTACTTGCTCCCCCGCATTGCCTAATTGGTGATGAATGGAGTCGCATCACATCTTTGTTTAACCATGAGATGGGAGAAGGGCAAAAAAGAGAAAAATCAGATGTTGTTACTAAGTGGACGGATGTAAAGGAACAAGTGACATGGTTCAATCGAGCATGTGGTTATGCGAAACGTAACAATGTTCGTTATCGTGACGAAGAAGAGTTCTTGGAAGTTGTTACCGAGTTTTATATCTGTCAGCATGACGGCAGAGACTTCGAATATGAGGAAGTTTGGAAGGTTGTTAGAGATAAACAATATTTCAAGTAGACGGCTGTATCTTGTGTTAATAATAACCAATGGACTTGTGTTTTACGTTAATGCTTTGTTCGTATTATGTCGTTGTTTTTCATGTAATTGTTGTGATGTTTTTAATGGTTCATGGAATCCTTGTTACTAATGTATTCTAATATATTGTGATAACTAATGCAATGACCATTTATTAACTCAAGTTAATCATACGAGTTGCTCACATAATAAACTAAAATAGATTCTAAACAAACGGGATATATTTCAAAATATTCCAAGGGGCTTCAAACTGGAATTCCAACCCGTTACTTAATGACTTGTATTCTTCCTTAGCAGCTTCCAAGATAACATCCTCAGTAGCATTTAAACGGGTGTCGTCAATTTTGGTATAAAGATCGTTGAATAATAGAACTTCGGTTTTCATTTCATACCATCTTGCTTGCTAATATGTCTAGTTCTTCACGATCGTTTGTTGTAGCCCTTTGGTTTTCAGCATTGAAAATTTTGGTTAAACGGGTCCAAAACATTGGATCGTTCAACTTGCTTGTCTCGTACACATGAATATAAGCATGTGTAAGAACCAAGAACTCTTCATTGCTCCATGATATAGAACTCATTTTGATTGAAACTAACAGAGTGGAATATAAAAAACAATTTTTGAACAGCAGTATTGGTTTATTTAATAAAGTATTTGTGTAACATAAGATCAATTTATAGTACTTTCTACACAAATCCGCAGTCCAATCTTCTAATATGTCTGCATTTCATAGTCAAAATTAACTGACGAACGCAGTGTACTATACTAATAACATAACAGAGCACTGTTTGAGTTGACAAGTCATCCCCGGATGAATGACAACACAATACATTGTTGCTTGAATTGACAAGCCATTGCAGCAACAAATGAAGGAGTCGTTATAAATAGATTTTAATATGCGTTGTACTTGTTTCGTATTACTTCCATCCCTGCAATTATGGACTCACCACATTCATGGAGGAACGCAGAGGAGGTCGCTTTGGTTCAAGCTTGGATTATAACTGTAGAGGAGGATTTTCCACCGGGTCCCCCACAAGTTCGTGCTGGATCATTTTGGTCTCGTGTCTGTCATTTGTTTCACCATTTAATGGGGCGTAGTCAATATCGAAGAAGAAAAGATGTCAAAGCCAAGTTTCACGCATAACTAATACATAACACGAAACTAATACATAATACTACATAACATATAAAGGTGCTACATGAATAACTACTGCATTGAGGGAGGTAACAGGACCACCGTTTCATTTGGTATTTCCCAATGCACATGCGATGGTATTGTATTCACCAACTCAGATCCATATGCAAGTCGATACACATAACTAGTGAACTTATAATCAACCAATCTGTTTATGGATTCAGATGTACGGGTTCTAAGACATGCTATAGCGTGGGCACATGGTATACCGCTTTTTTGCCATTTACCACAACTACATACCATTCGTTCAAGTTGTACGTTGGTGGTTGCAAAATTATCATCGACTTGATATTTATCCCCATACAAACGTCTAGCATTCCAATTGTAAGACTTGTTGACAGATTTTTGAACTTTACCCTCAACGTAAGGGGTCAACCCACCAGATAACCTCCCTGAAAATTATTATATTTTAATACAAATAATAACACATTAAAAAAAGTAAATAAAACAATCTCTCTTACCCGCCACGTCCGCCCGTTCAGCATACTTGGATTGTATCGACGTGGTGATTAACTCAATCATCGTTGTTATAGGAAACTCACGTCTGGATATAACTTGCAAAATTTCAGGGACGTCAATCGATTTAACATTGTAGCGTACTCTTGGGAAAAATGCTCGTGTCCATTTTGAAATCAGAATATCGTCTAGCCAGTAAATTGGACTCCTATGCAAGGAAAATAAAGGTGATTTCCTACATTCAGTTTGCAACCTTTCCAAACACAAGTAAAATTCATCAACGTTGTATGCATTGCATGACTTCCAAAACAACGATTCAGCTTCCGTAGTGTTACGTCCCACACAGTCACGTATCTTTCGAGCTATATCTTTAGGACAATATCCATGATAGGAATCCGGGTAGGCACTATAAACACCAAATTCTAGTTTATCACACATGTTGCTTATGAAACCAACCTCTATGTCGTGACCTAAACAATCTTTTAACCTCATCATGAACCATCTCCATGATTCTTCACACTCTAAGGTTCCCAAACCAATTTCTAAGAGAAGTGGTTCATGATTTCCATCTACAACCACTGCGAAGTACATGGTTGTCAGATAGCTCCCAATAAGGGGTAAATAACCCACATATATCAGGGGTATCAAGCACCTAACGAAGGTACGAATCTACATAAAAACGAACACATATTAGTGATGAGTAAAAACTAATCGAGATACATTACCATGAAATATTATGTAAGTCAATAAAATTAGTATGTCATACCATGCAACCAAAAGCCACAAAACAGAATTGGAAGCGGTTGGTATCGGTTTTCTTGATTGCTGTGTAGGTATTAGGATTTGTTCGTTGAAGGTTATGTAAGAAAATTGGTAGTTGAGAAAAGCTTCTTCCGATGTTAGTACTCATTTTCACAACCGATGAAAGTGCTCTACAATCATCACACAAATGAGATTATAAATAGAAAATATTGTATCTCTAATGTTCACAATTCATAGTTTAACCTTTTAAATTCGTAGTCAAAGCAGTTCATTTCATAGTCAAATTACACTGACCGACATGACAATACTACAGAAGGTACTTGTCTGGATTTCGTAGTTCAACTTTTTGAATTCATAGTCAAACCAGTTCATTTCATAGTCAAATTTCACTGACCGACAAGACAATACTACAGAAGGTACTTGTCTGGATTTCGTAGTTCAACTTTTTGAATTCATAGTCAAACCAGTTCATTTCATAGTCAAAAAGATTTGTCTGTAACATGATTTCTTCTATAAAAGGGTGTCACTCAGTATGAAAACTATATCAGTGAAAGCAACTCCTATTTATAAGAAAAACAAGGCTAATGGCATACTGCAATTGCGGAGGAGAACGTATCGTTAGGATTTCGGGAACATCTAAAAACCCAGGAAGATTGTTTTACGCTTGCCCATATTTGGTATCATGTTGTTAACGTCATTCAAATTTAAACCTTCGTGTTTACATCACAAAAATTTATTTTCTTACTGTAAATATTTAATTTAACAGGGACCAAAATGCGGGTTTATCAGTTGGGTTGATGAAGAGAAGGACCAATCTTCTATGGTAATAGCCAAAGTAGCTAACCCTAATAAGCTCTTTCAATCAGAAAATAAGAAGTTAAAGATAGCGTTGGTTTGTAGTTGGGTGTTGTTCTTGGCAGTTCTTGTTTACAAGTTGTAAGCTTTTCAATATTGTTTTTACGGTTTTGAAGTTGTTAGGTCAATAAATTGTTGTATTTGTAACGTTAAAAAAAATGTTGTAGTCGTTCTTATGTTCTATGTAATGTTAAGTAATTAGTAGGTCATTAATTTGTTGTAATTGTCGTAACGTTATATTTTTTTGCCGTCCGTTGAGTAAACTGTAAAAATAAAGTAATAATGAAATCCAACATTAATTTTTAAATACATTTATATAATCCAACTACATAGGACCAAGACAAGACCCCCATATAATTTTTGCCATCCGGAGACGGTACTCTAAAGCTGCGTTCTTTGGGTCAATAAGAACACGTATTGGTTGACCTGAAACCAATTGCTCCATAAACATACAAAGAAAAACACCGCAATCTCCCAAATGACTACTTTGTTGGGGAACGTTTTCTTCATAAATGAATTGCATATTCAATGGAATCCTTGGGATGTTCCTCCGGGCCCAATACTTAATCTTGTCCAAATAATTTGCCACCCGACGTTCAAATTTGGAAAAAATTCCTTCAGATTGGAATTTTTCATAAGCACCTCTACCAAGACTGTCATAAATATGCACTTCCATTGACGCTAATCGTAGTTCCCCAAATAGCCAATGATTAGGGGATGAATGAATCGGCAATAAGACCTGTATGAGAATCAGAAAATAAAATTATGTTTATTTACATCACAATACAAAGACATCACAATACAAAAACATAACAAAAAAACGATATTATTTTCAGTATAAACTATTAAGTTTACCGTATCAACATCCCACCAAGCAACCATGAAGTTGGGGTACGTAGCAATACCAGCCATAAACGCCCTCCAGTCCTGTCCTTCTTCCAAAGCATGAGAAACAAAAAAATTTGGAGGCATTATTGTATGTCGGTCGCTTTCAAACCGTCTCTCCATCAAAAGTCGGTACCAAATGGTTATATGCTGCACACATGATACTGTTGTTATTGACTAAAAAACAAATAACTTTTAAAAGAATAAATTAACAATTAATTTACCGCTGACTCCAACCAGCCGTCGTGTGTATGCCCAAACAATGAGCTCCAAAAATTTCTATCTAACACGAAATTAAACAAACGATGTTGGACATCATATGAATGTAATACATAATTTTGAATGACATCCTCACCGCCTGCTACGTAAGGTTGCAAGCACAACATGGAGAAGTCATGAGCGACACCAAAAACTGGAGTAGGAACGGGGGTTGTTGATTTCATATCAACCTTCTTTTTTGTTCTTCTTTTTTGCTTTGGTGTCGTGTGCAACTAAAAACAATATTGAAATGTTTAAATCTATATCTTTAATATAGTTCACAAAAACATATAATCATTGGTTTATAAATAAAACGAATACCTCGGTGTAAGGAGGGCACAAATATTGTGATGGTTTTCGATTCCTCGGTTTATCGGGTGTAACTTCTTTGTCATCATCATCGTCTTGAAAATAATCTACATTTCCCGTTATTATTAGTTCGTCTTCGTCCGGCACATCATCATCAAATTTGTTCCCCGCATTGTAATTCCTCTCCTCCCACTCCTACATTAAAACTAATACGTTATACTTAATAACGAAATACACATAATTTAATCAGCAATATTATCTAAATAAACAAAATATTTATATTAATGTAACTATAATAACCTCTTTAACTCCACTATAATCATTTACATCAAACACATCATCATCGAATTTGTTCCACACAAACTCATTCCTCTCCTCCAACACCTACATTAAAAATATAACTTTTTACTCAATAAAAAAGACACTTTATTAAAAAGTAATTATTATAATCGTAAATGTAACATCTATAACAACCTTCTCGTCTTGAGTATCACCAAAAACATTTTCAGTTGTATGGTTTTTATTCATTACTTCATCCTGTACAACCTATATTTTCAAATATAAAATATGAACACAGATATTCATATATGTTAATAAAATTAAATAAATAGTGTAGCGTGTAACTAACCTGTTCATCATTAAAAATATCGCTCCAAAATTGGTCATTATTCACTTGTTCAACAAAAACCTCTGTAGGTTGTCGGTTCATAAACACATGCTGCTCCAATGCATGTAGCCGTTTCAACACCTCGTCTAGCTTGTGTTTCCTACTGCTCCGACCTCTACCATGAGAGCGACCACTGGACGACATACTAGACGAAGATTCGTCTTGTCTCCTAAAATGGTCCCGTACTGGGGATGGAACTGCTTCCCCTTCACCATATACATACTCTTGAAATGACATATAATAAAA
Source organism: Lactuca saligna (assembly GCF_052625555.1). Taxonomy (NCBI): domain Eukaryota; kingdom Viridiplantae; phylum Streptophyta; class Magnoliopsida; order Asterales; family Asteraceae; genus Lactuca; species Lactuca saligna. Next base: position 55,921,851 of record NC_136420.1, on the reverse strand, counting down.
AGATGTCATCTCATCATCACCCGGTAGCATGTTTTGTCTTGGTGGTACCCCCACCTAAAAAATTAAACATATTAAAAATGCATATAAAAGTATAATAATCAACTTTATTAATATTAAACGAATTAATTTTAAACCTGCATCTTTGACCAAATCTTGTTCACGTCCACCCATTTCATTTTTTTTGTTCCGGTCCATTGTTTCATTCGAGGCAAGTCTTTATTTTTTCTCGATGCAAATCCACATGCACGAACAGCCGGAATCATCTCATATATCCATATCTACAATTTTTTACAACAATTACAGTAATAAAGGTTAAAATTAAAATATAAAAAAAACAATAAAACAATTTAAATATAAGAAAATTTTTATACCCTTATTGGAGCCGTAAATCCTGAGACCGAGTACTTTAAAATTTTACCACCCTCAGAAACTGATAAATTATTGTGTATCTTATTCCATGTATCTTCAAGGTCAACATAGGTAAAATCCCAGAGATAGCTACCCCAAGAGAAGCTAACAAAACAAAAAAAACAAAATTGATTATTATATAAATTATAACTTTAATAAAATAGAATTTTTAACGTAAACAAAATATACCTATTCCAGTGATCCAAATTCTCAGCCAAATAAAACCAATCTTCTGGCACCCGATCGTTAACTTCTTTACCCAAAAAACCTTCACACAAAATGTATATCAAACATACTCTAACTGCATCAACATCGTCAAGTGCTAGGAATGTTCGATTTAAAATTAATCTTTTCAGGTCGCCTATTTTCACCGAACTATTAGTATGGTCTGGAAATATCCGTTCACGAAGTAAACATCTTTTTTTACTGCTTATTAATTTTTCTGACCCTTTTCTCCCAATGTTTTTTGGATACTCCGCAAATTTGAAGCCGGTAATCAAACAAAACTCTTCCGGCCCATACACCATTTTCGTATTGCCTACTCGAAAATATAAACGTTTTATTCTATCTGGATATAAAACAGGGTCCGGCTGGATCTGATGAAGGAACATTTTATGAAACAATAATGCGTCCCCTTGTAAACGAGGGACATCAATAAAATAACCAAAGACAGTATCTCGGAAAATAGCACGTCGGGCATCATCTAAAACTTCAAATACTTCCCATATGTTACCGCCACAGCCTTTTAAGTTCGCAAAGGCTTTCGTATTCATTAAACTAAAATCATGCTGCAGAAAAAACACAAAAACAAATTAGATAACTAAAAAATATTTTTTTTTAAAAAATATATGATTACAAACTGCAAATAAAATTTCTTAGTTACTAATATATATATTTCCCATAAAAAAACAATAACATACACATATATAAACAATTTCCCAAGTTATACAACTAATATATTAACGATAGAAAACAATATTCAACTTAAAAAATATATGATTACAAACTACAAATACAATTTCTTAATTACTAATATATATATATATATATATATATATATATATATATATATATATATATATATATATATATATATATATATTTCCCATACAAAACAATAACATACACATATATAAACAATTTCCCAAGTTATACAACTAATATATTAACGATAGAAAACAATATTCTCAAGTTATACAATTAATATATAAACATTTTATACAAACAATTTCTAACAATATATATATATATATATATATATATATATATATATATATATATATATATATATATATATATATATATATATATAACACAAATTTTCAACTTATACAAATGTTTTACTTAAACGACAAACACAAACAATTTCTAACAATATATATAAAACAAATTTTCAACTAATACAAATGTTTTACTTATACGACAAACACAAACAATTTCTAACATTATATATACCACAAATTTTCAACTTATACAAACGTTATACCTATACGACAAATATATATACAAACGACTATTTTGCACTTTATATAAACAACTATACGATTAGAATATACAAGATTTCAGGTTATACAACAACTCAACAACTAAAAAAATATTAACCCTATCAAACACAACAAAATTAAACTTTTTTAACACATCCTTAATACAACAAATGATACAAAAAAAGAGATTGTTGACATTAAAAGAGTAAAAATCTAACCATATTTGCGGGATTGTTGACATAATCCTCCATTTTCTTCAAAAACTAGCAAAAAAATCCGAGCTAAGCCAAAGTTAGAGAGAGTTTTTGTGTAGAGAAGGGTGAAAAATGAAGGGAAAAAAAAACGTTTTTATAGTGAAATTAAGGGGATTTCGCAGATGAGAAGGTCCCATCTGCGAAATGGGCCTTCTCATCTGCGAATGTACAAGTGCCTAAAGCACAGTTGTGCTTTAGGCACTTGTACTTTTGCAGATGAGAAGGCCCATTTCGCAGATGGGACCTTCTCATCTGCGAAATGGGTGGTTATTTTTGTAATTTCGATTTTTTTTGGCTATTTTTGTAATATCATTAGTGTAAATGGCTATTTTTGTAAATTTCTCTTATATGTATATATATATATATATATATATATATATATATATATATATATATATATACCTTAAAAAGAATTTACAAGATTTTACTGAATTTTAAGAGGTACAGGTTAATCAACAGTATGTACAACCATTTAAAGTATTAAAAAGTATCTAATCTTATCTGGTCAAAGTCAAAGTCAAAAAGTCAATACATAATTCTAAAGTTTTGAAATTCAAATTCCTTCACAAAGTTTCTAGGCTTTTGACTCGGTGTGCATGCTTAAATTTGTGCAAGTATGTCTCATTTTTGGTTTATCTTTCCTTTAAACTTTACAAAGCACTAGGTGTGAAACCCATGTATTACATGAGTTTAAATAAAAAAAAAATAAGTATGAAATTTTAATAATTTGAATTTATAAGCAAAATAAGAATTTTTTTGAATTATTAAAATTAATGAGATTTTAATGTATTGAATGCATTACATATATAAATCACTTCTAATAAATCGTTTACATATATATTATCTTACACATTAAATGTGGAATATTTATTTAATAAAATGAAAAATACAATAAAATGATAAATGTAAATATAAAAAATTTAAAAATTTTAGAAAATGCCATGTATCCAAATAAACGAGAAGATGAGATGTGGAAAAAAAAAACATTTTCCTATCTCTCTCATCCTCTCTCAACCACCGTTTCCCCTGATTTGATTTCTCCACTGGTAAATCTTGATACATCGTAACCCTCATAGACCCATTTTCTCTATCTTCCACCACCATAGAAGTCTTCCAGTGATCAGTTGTAGGGAATTATAAAAACATCTCATCCCTCTCTCCTCTCAAACACTTATTTCACAACTAAATTTCTTTGTTTTGGTTATTCAACTTGAAATCGATTGTCTTTTGTTGTTTGCATCTCTACCATCCCGACAAAACACATACCAACAGAGCCCTTGAAATTTATTCTCCGCCAATCGATCAACAGGAGATACAATCTATAAGGCATTTCCTCTCTCTGTACCTGCTTCCCATGCTCTTCCTCCAAAATCCATTCATGGTAAACCCCTCCCCTTCTTCTCAAGATTCCGCCTATGCTAAATCGCACCACCACCATGAGAAATTCTTCCAACCATCCACCTTATCGCCTTTGCTAAACCGTACCACCACCCTAATCACCTCCTCCACCAATTGCCTCTTCCATACCGCCACAGTCGAACCACCACCACACCATCGCATCACGAACACATATTCGCACCGGTCACCACCTCCGAAAATAGTAGCCACACCATTAGGTATGTCATCTCTCAGCTCTATCTCTCTCGCTCACAAACCCTAACCGCACCACTTACTCTTCTTATATTTCTATGTACAACGTAAATTTCATCACCACAACTGCCATTTGTTACCATATCTCTAAAACCAACGTCTTTTTATGCTCTGATTTAGGTTCGATCTAATTGTAACATATGTTTAGTTTTCTTGGATTTGTTATCTCATGAAGTATTTCGTTAGTCGGATCCTAATGAACATTTGGTCTCCATTTATAAATCTGGACTTGGAACGTCAAAAGGAATAAAGAAAATCGATTTGTTAGGTGATCTTCACTACACCAGATCCATCTACATTTATTTTCCCTTCATTTATGGTTAGTAACTTTCAGGTTGCTGTTATGGTGATTTTCAAGCTGTTCATTCGGTCTTTTGTTCATTAAGGTAAGTTTTCTTTTCAAGAAATTATGCTTCAATTTCATATTTAACTGTATATGATTTTTCTTTTGAAACTACTAACTATATGGCTATCCAACATTTGAAGTTGAATCCCAGCATCGAGCCTGGAGTTGCTTCGTAGTAAAGCCATGGAAGTTATAAAAGTAAGTTTTCCTTATTTTCAATGGTTAATCTTAGTTTTGTTTCTATTTTTCATTAATTTAATCTAAATTTGTTTGTTATGGTTATGCTTTTTTAGGGTTTCTCAAGGTATTAGTTCCAGGGGTTTTGTTGGGTTTGTTGAGATTGTAAAAGAAGTAGGCTTAGAAGAAGGCTTGAAGAACATTGGTGATTTGCATATTACAAATTTATTAAAAATTTGATGTCTATCTTTTTAGAATGTGATTTGTTGACTTCGTATTTTCTATCTTGATTTTAAATTTCTCTTGTGTATATGAAGGTATTTGAGTAAAATTTGCCATTGGGAAAACAGAGAAACAAGCATCAAAACATTTATGTATCTAAAATGAAATTCTTTATCTTAGGGTGTTTCTTTTTAACCTTTATGAGAGATTGTGGTATGTGATTGATTTGAGATCAGATGTGTATAAATTTGAAAATCCTAATAATAATAGCAGCATTGCACTTCTTTTTGTTTCCACTTTAAGCATTGAGAAATGATTTGGATTTGGATATGATACTATAATTGGGTATATTTTACGAGGTATTGTTTTTGTTTAAAATAATTTAAAACGGTGAAATAATGTAGAGATCCGAATTTTTTAGGTGAATGAAATAATATTTGCCAAGTTTCTACATGTCATTACATCTTGCCTGACTTTTGAAGTCAAAAGTTTATGATGGTTCAATACCAAGGGTATAAAGGTCATTCTATGAATCTATTATTTAAATTAAATTAAGTGCTATTAGCAAATGAAATAGGTACCAAACAGAGAGAGATGTATCGCTTTATAATATTAAAGGTTAACAAAAAACTGATATAACTTATTTAAAAATAAATAATAAGTTACGTTTACTTCCATGTGACATACAAGACATTTATTCAAACATGAAGTTTTATTTATGTCAAAATTTATTTGTTAAGAACAAAAATTTCGAAAAACATATGCTTTAAATTGACGATTTGCTAAAGTTATTGTAATATAAGTATATTTATTTGAATTTGTACGTAATATATTCTTTATTGTTATGAATAGAAAAATAAGATATAATTATTAACTTACTAACAAAAATTGAAATAAATATGAAATATTTGTCTAATGGTTATATTGGATCTAAAAAACATCGGTCATTAAACACATCATGATCGAAAAAGATTGACCCAAGTTCGTTCGGGACCAGTCCCAAAAAGATAGGACCAAAACGAAAAACAATAAAATATTAAGTTTCTAGAGGACAAATTTTTTTTATACTACTATCTCCACCACACAATATTGTTTCCACCACACCACAATACACTACTATCTCCACCACCACCAAATCGTTGTTTTCTCCACCCATATTGGTGCTGTCATTTGTCAACATTTTTAGTTTTTCTTAAAACTCGCAAAAAGTTGGATAGAAAGAAGATTTAATGGTGGCTCATAATAGTGTTGGTCTTATTTTTTTCTTATGTGTTAAATTTTGAATGTAACATGGGAGGCATATGTAACACTTGTGAGGAAGAGGTTAATGAGGAACTTTAAGAGGTTATTGTGGTATCCTCTTGCTGGTATCAATGGTGCAAGGATAGATAATTTTGAAGATGTAATAAACTCTTTGCGCTAAAAAACTAATCGCCTCTGGAATCTATCTTTTGAAAGAAATTATTTGTACCCGTCGCTTGGTGCGGGTAAACGGCTAGTATATATATATATATATATATATATATATATATATATATATATATATATATATATATATATATATATATATATATATATATATATATATATATATATATATATAACAAAAACCACTAGAAACCTTAAAAATGCATAAAATCAATGCTTTGAGATTACAAATATATGTATTTTTTGACTTTAGATAACAAAAAATTGTAGTTTTTTTTTTAATAAAATTGATGATTTTTTAAAGAAAACTATATATATATATATATATATATATATATATATATATATATATATATATATATATATATATATATATATAACGAATTTTAGTAATTTAAAGTAAAAAAAATAACATATTTGTAATCTCAAAGTACTTTTTATGCATTTTTATGGTTTCTTGGGTTTTTATAAACCTTGGTATGTTTCATTATTGCCATTTTATTATGTAAAAGTTGCATTTTGGTCATTATGTTGTACGCGGGCATACCACATGGTACGCTTGGTGTACAAGCTGCGAAGTGAGTACGTGGGACGTACCACATGGTACGCTTAGCGTACTCATGCAAGGCTTGGACGAGTTCCAGAGGCCTATGCGAGGCGTACAAGCTTGTACGAGGGGCGTATGTAAGGAATCTTAAAACCCTAATTTTCAAGGTTGGACACTATATAATCACCCTTATGGCTTATGAAACCCTTATTTTTCAGCCTCCTATGACCCTTCAACCTCATGTTTGAAACCATATGCCTCTCCTTGTGTTTTGAGATCATTGTGTTGATTTTGGTGTGCTTTAGTCCATATTCAAGAAATAGAAGCTTGCAGCAAGGTGCTGGATCAAGGAAGAGCTTGTGGATCTTGATTATCTGCTTTATTTCTAGCTTGTTTGAGGTATAAAGCTATGAACTTGTTAATTAATGGCTTAGATCTATTATATATGAGTTTTGGCCCCTTTTGGCCCCAAGAATGAGATCTAGTGGTTTGATACCACTCTAAGAGCTATGAGGTGCCACTCTTGGTGTTTCTGAGGTTCTAGATTCATAAAGTTGTCACTTATAGGGTTTAGAATCCCATATACATGAGATTGTGTCCATTTGGTGAAAGTATAATGTTATATCTTGAAGTTGGGTTCTTTTTGGGAATACAAAGTCACCAAGTCAATGACTTTATGGTTCTAGACAATTATTAGGACTCATATCTGTGGTTTGGACTTCTGGACTTAAGCATTAAGAGCTTAATGAAGAATTTGGATTAATGGATGAGTACTCTAGACATATAAGTCTATATGCGCAACGTACAAGCCAAATAGCGTGTACGCTTAATGTAAAACTGACTACGCCATGCGTACTTAGTCAGGTGGGATTTTGCATATTGGGCTTCAAGTTTGGGCTTTGTTTTGGGCTTGGATGTTTGAGTTCTTGTTGGGCCATCTGATTGCAAGTGTTTTGGACTAGGAAAATGGTTGGGATTTAGGGTAAGGCCCATGTAAGGAGTTTGGACCCCATTTGGAAAATTGGTCCATAATTGGGCCTTAGTTATTTAATTGGCTTTTGGGCCTTTTTTGGTTGTGAGTTTGGGCCTTAGTCTTGGACCAAACTATGTTAGGGGTAAAATGGTCTTTTTACCCTAATTATGGACTTATGGTTATGGATTGGAACCCAAATGTTGATTGGGTGTTATTTTGGTATTGATCAGCTTGGGGATTCGTTGGACCAACAACCAGTTATTTTCAGTGAGATTCAACAGTCGAGGTGAGTTTCGTTACTGGGTTTAACGGGTCTAAGGGACAAATGCCCGCCCTTGTTGTTTATGTTAGGATTCTAGGAGTCTGTGTGACCCTCGCATGTGTTATGTGCTGCTTTGTATACCAGGCGAGACCCGATGATTGAATGGTATGCTAGTGTTTATGATCATTGTATGTGTTTTCATGCTTATGTGATATTGATATGTATTGTATATGTATAGTGGGCGGGCTCGATGTCAGGCGGGGCCTAAGAATAAAAGATCTGTATACCGAGCGGGGCTCGATGGAGGGCGGGGCCTGATGTAGGGTGGGGGCCTAATATGTGATTTATTATGTATGGTATGGGGTATTTTGGGGAACTCACTAAGCTTTTTGCTTACGGTTTTTATTTTATGTTTAAGGTACTTCTGGTTCCAAGGGAAGAGATTGGGTTGACTGCATCGCACACACCACATGGATTCCACTTTTGAGATATCACTGTGGTTGTTATATTGTTTGACATACTTATTTTCATTTGGATTGCATGGATAATGTTTTTGGAATACCATATTATTTAAATTAAAAATGAAAATTTTGAATCATATTTTTGGTACGTTACAAGTTGGTATCAAACCCTTGGTTAAAGGGATTTAAGCACACTCTCGGGTGTGCCTGAACTCAAACTGAGGATTTGGTAAAGTGTTTCAAAAAGAAATATATTTTTATGAAAATGATTTTTCTAAAAGACGAAAGGGTGTGGTGAATGCAATCAGCCAAGCTTAAGTAAGTTTTCCCAAATTACCCATACATGTTATCTGATATGATTTGAACTGTAAATTTGTGAATAGCATGCTAGTTAGGGCTAAGGATCTGCTCAATTTTTGCATGATAGAATTCTAGGAGAGATACCTTTGTATGCCTATTATATGAGCTTGTAGACTTGCATGCTAGTACTGATCAGTCGGTGATAGGATATCTTGATTCGGTTTTTCTTGGTTCTAGTTACTTAATGCTCGAATGCTGCTTGCTTTGTGCTTTTAGGAGTTCTAACTAGCTTTAGCTTACTAGTAAATGAATATGCTAAGTTACATATTATGGGATCTAAATATTTTTAGAAGGTTAGGTTTTTACTCTATTGCACAACTCTTGTTTGAGTCTAACTGTTGAAGTGTGAGACCTCTCATTCGAAGAATTATCTAGTTTTAGTGATATGTAATTGTATTCGTGAGCTAGTTAGAAGGAGTTAGTGGGAGTTCATTCTGTAGCTGATGGTAGAGAGTAGTATGGAGTTTTCCCTAGGAAAACCTAGGATGATATCTAGTGTTCGGATCGTTATCTGTGAGGGAAAGTTGTAGGGATATAAAGTAACTTGGTTGAGTCAAAGCAATTTTTGAGGAAAGTACGGATATATATGGAAGGTAGTGTAGGTCCGTACTACTGGAAGCAGATGATCTGTACTCGATTTAAGGAGAGCTGTGACAAGGTTAGGGAGCTTGAGGAGTTTGTGATTCCTCGATATATATTTCGATGTGTATTCTGATGGTTTATATAGTCTATTTTCGGTATGGTGGCATTGAGAGGTAGAACTATTGATAGTTTTGGTGTTGGTGAGGGTTCAAGCTCAGGATCTAGAGATGGGAAGATCTATGAGCAAACTAGGAAGTTCATCTCGTCTGAGATTACTTGTTGCATTCTTGATCAGACTCATGTGATTTTCGGCATAGTCAAGGAGGGTATTCTGGAGGTTTTGGATGATTAGTTGAGCTCGTTCGTTCTGAGATGATAGAACTAACAGGAGCACATTCTTTGACATTCATGGACTTATGGGCATGTAGATCTCCGCAGTGGTGGTTAGCAGATGTTGCTATTGCCTTTCACACAGTCGTTATCCCGAGAGGGACAAGGTCAGACAAGTTTCCCGCCTTTTGAAGGACAGGGCACAAGACTGGTGGGAGGAGGTAGGATGTGGAGTGGGTGATGATGTTGTTGATGTGATGTCATGGGATGATTTATCGACTAGGTTCCAAGCTGAGTTTTCACCGGTGATTGAGGTGCAACAGTTGGCGCGATAGTTTCAGGATCTCTGCCAGACTATGGAATGACTGAGATCATTGCAATATTTAGGGAGAGGGCGCTTCTTGTTTCACAGTATGTGGCGGATAAGGAAGGTAAGAAGGACTGATACCATGAGATGCTAAGGAGTGACATTCGAAAATTTGTGAGCCGATCCAGCTGCAAGACGCTAGAGGATATGATAGCTCGAGCTAGGGAGAGTGGCATTGAACTAGAGATGGAGATGAAGAGGAAGTCGTATGAGGTTCAGAGATCAAGGGGTTAGGCAAGAGGCCCAAGGCATCAAATTCCATATCTAGAGGCCATCAGGGTCGTGGCCATTGTGGTAATTGTGGCAAGGCGCACGAGGGACCGTGTAGGGGTTGTGGTTTTGGCTACTTCAAGTGCGGCCGGATGGGTCAATATAGCAAAGATTGTACATCTACCACCACCTAGGGATCAAGTATGATTTTCTTTCATTGCAATCAGAGGGGCCACAAGAAGGGCCATTATCCGAGTTTGGCTGCAGCAGGACTGGTGTTAGCACCCGCTCCTGCGACTCTCTGGATTACTGATGGCCGCCAGAGTCGGGCAGACGCGCCTGTGGTGAAGAGCAGAGCTACTTGACGGTCGAGGAGGCGCGTGTAGCTCTCGATATACTGATGGGTATGTATTTTCTCCTTATCTCTCTATTTATATTGAATTGCTTGCTTATGTTTATATGTTTTATTTTAGGATCATTCCTTGTGAACAGTATTTCTACATTAGTATTGTTTGATTCGGGGGCTAGCCGATCATTTGTATCGCTTGCGCTTCACAAGAGATTTGTTTGAGCTTTAGGGGAGTTGGATTGTCCTTTAGATGTCGAGATTGCTGATGATAGGTCTATTCGAGTTCATCAGGGTTGTACTCTCCATTTATTCAACGAGCAGTATCCAGTTGATTTGGTTCCCATTCCTCTGTGTGGGAACAAGGTTATCATGGGCATGGACTGGTTGAGCCCTAAAAAGGTAGTGATCGATTGTGAGCAACAACTAGTTTGGGTTCGGACCCCAAGTGGGGGAGAGTTGCTGATTCATGGGGAGAGACGACAACATGGGCTGTTTTTGTGTTCTGTAGCGAGAGCCAGACACTATTTTCACATGGGTTGCTCGGGTTTTGTCACCTATGTCGTGGATACTCGGGATAAGGGTAAGACAATAATGAATGATGTGCTAATTGTGCGGGATTGCCTAGATGTGTTCCCGGAGGATTTCCTTGGGACGCCTCCGAAGAGGTAGGTTAATTTCAAGATTAATCTGGTTCTTGGTGCGGCTCCGATAGCCTAAGCACCGTATCGGTTGGCTCCTCCCGAGATGTAGGAGTTAGTTACATAGCTAAAGGAGCTGTTAGATAAGGGATTATTCGACCGAGTAGTTCACCTTGGGGAGCACCGATTTCGTTTGTGAAGAATAAGGACGGGTCTCATCTTATGTGCATCGACTATCGGGAATTGAATAAGGTAACGGTGAATAACCGTTATCTACTTTCGAGGATTGATGATGAAATAGGTCGAGCTTCATTTACTAACCGAGCTTGGAGGTGCAGGAGGTGCACACTTGGTGTGATAATTATGAACTCAGGAATACGAGGGTCCGAGAGCAGCTCCCCTAGGTGTAGGGTTCCAAGGGGTCGCAACCCCTTGGCAAGTTCTATTGGCAGCGCCCCTAGCAGGGTCCAAGGTGTAGCGCCCTTGGCGGGGCTCAGCTACCCCCAAACATAAACAAATTTTACATCAGTTCCATGCAATTTCACGCCAAAACTTTCCTGGGACATCTTGATAATGTAAGCGTTAATTATGTCTAATAACTATGGGGTTTGGCGCGAAATATGGAGGTAACTACAATAACCTCTTTTCCATCTAGTATAAGAACCTTTCTCTGGTTCCAGAAAAAGGGTTGGAACTTATATACATGAAAAATATATTTTCTTCTCTCTATCTTTACTGAACATAAAACAATAAGGTTTTTTTTATGTGTTTTGATTTTGTAAGTGGCCTAATTTTCAAAATTGCATTTCTTGGATTATTGTTTTGATTTTGTAAGTGGCCTGATTTTCAGAATTGCATTTCTTGGATTATCACATATCAGATTTTGTGATACCCCATGCATAAGGATCGAAATCACAAATCTTGGAAAGTGATTGCAATCACGATCCTAGAAATCATCCAAGTTAATTAATATTCTAAGACCTTAAAAATCTTACCGTAAACAAGTGGAGGAAAATCAAATAGCGAATGATTTAGCAATTTTTCACACTAGCGAATAAAATATGAAACCGGACAAATGCAAGTGTTATGAAATATGAATGAGATGACTGAAAAGAAAGATTTAGATGACTAGTATATCGTTTTTATGTTTTTAGTACTATGGTTTTTTTTTTTTTTTTCATAATGTTATTTTTAGTTTTTAAATACTACAATTAATTTATGATTTAATTAAATTACATGTTTTATTTTATTTTTTAAATAATCTATCATGAATAAAAAACATATTGGAAAAATAAAACATATATAAATCGAAAATAAATAAATTGAAAAAAGAAAAAAATCGAAAAAAAAAAAACAAAATAATGACAAGGTAACATTTTGTCTATTTCTTAACTTTATTTTATAACATTATGATTAATATGCCGACAAATTTTCGATATATTAACACTTTTTAACTAGTTGTCTATGCCCATTAATCTAATTTTTAATCGTTTTACCTGGTCTGCTGATCACGTCCATGCTCGATTGGAGGGTGCCACACGTAATGTTCATACCTAATTCTTCACATGGTATTGTTTCGTTGTTTATGTGCAATGTTGACCAAGATTCTAAAAGTGCCTTGTCAATGCATCTACTTTTAGTTGTACGATTTGCCTGGAATTGGTGTGTACTTGTTTTTATATAATTTTAGGCACAAACATGCGTAACAATCAATAAAATATCTTATATAGAGTCTAGTTTTGTATACACCAACATTTGTTTTTTTTTTTTTTTTCCTTTTATGTTATTAAATTTTCAAAAACATTTTATTTTTAGGTATTTGGCTGGTATCAATCAATCGGTATTGATGACTCGGTGGTTGGCGTGCAAGATTTTCTTTAATTTGTATTTATCCCTAACATTTATGTTTATCTTTGCGTTTGGGAAAATGATTTAGGAGGGTAACTACCTGTTATCTGTGTTCACATATTGATAATTTCTTCTTTTTTGTACATAATAAAGCAACTAACTTATTTTAACTGTTTCAATTACACAAATATTATCGGCTAATACTTGTTTTAACCGGTAACTCAAAGGAAAAATAATTTAGGAGGGTAACTACTTTTTATCCGTATTCACATATTGACAACTTTTTATTTTTTGTACATAAAAAAACAACTAACTTGTTTTAACTGTGTAACATCCCAAAAATTATGACCAAAAATTTCGTTTTTAATTTAATACTAACACCATAATTATCAAACCATTAATTTAATACTCCGGCATCGGGCCTCGCCCGACATCAGGCCCCACCTGGCATCGAGCCTCGCTCGATATACATATTTGTCTCTTTGAGGTCCTGCCTGTCTCCGGGCCCCGCTCGCTAAACACATACAATCATATAACATGCTAACACATAAAGAAACATACTCTCTTGTATCCCTGTCCTAAGAAACATACTCTACTAATAATGAAATACGAAACTTCATTCGCACTCAGCTAGTTCCAGCCAGGGCTTCAACAGTGCAATGTGAGTCTCCTCACTATGTGAATGGGTCTAAGGCCACAATGCCAGCCCATATAGTCTATGAGTAGGAAGACCCGGGGGTTAGCCCTAGGCATTGTATGCTAGTATGTTATTCTATACCAAGGTCTGATATCAGGCGGGTGCCCGAGGAATGTTTGCATGTTAGATTATACTTTTTATGTAACATCCATAATCAGAAAGACCAAGAAAGAAAAGAAAACCCTAAGTTAAAGGGCCAACTCGTCGAGTCCAAGGAGGAATTCGGGGAGTCCGAGCGGGATCCGGGTCGAGGAGTAAGTGACCGACTCGGCGAGTTCGGTCTGAAGAGGGAAACCCTAAATCTGGGAGTTTGGGCACTATTTAAGCATCTTATTCTCTCCATTAGGGTTCCATATAGCCTCTCTCATCCAGAGACCGAAACCCTAAGCCCCCATTATTGCTCATTCAAGTTTCTTGCCATTTTTGGGTGATTTGAAGGAAGAAGGAAGGAAGGAACCATTGGGGATTCAAGGGTTTGCAGTAGATTCAGAGTTTGAGGGCCTTTCCAGAGCAATTCAAGGTAAGGAGTCGTTACCTTCCCTCTTTTACATGTAAATCAATCTTGATTGTGAGATTTGGGACTCTTATGCCATGTTCTTGAACCATTTCGAGTTAGAGCCCAAATCTGAAGTTGCTACTTCAGATCTAAGTGTATTCTGGCCTAGAGAGTCATAAAGTATCAGTCTTGGGGGTGTAGGTGAAGCATGGTTGTCTTAAAACCTAGCCCTAGAGTGTTTTGAGCCTAGATCTCCTTAGTTATACGTAAAGTTTGCAACTTTACGTGGGGAATGGACTTTGGAAGTATGGATCTATGAATTGGAACCCATGCATGGCTCGAAAAGCCATTGAATGTATTAAGAACTGAAGCGACTCAGCAAGTCACATGGGTGGACTCGACGAGTTGGATGAAGATGGGCAGGGACTCGACGAGTTGGAAGAACAACTCGGTGAGTCTGTTGAAGTTTGCCTTGGACTCGGTGAGTTTGTTCTTGGACTCGGCGTGTCAAGTTGCGAAACCCCGGACCCTTCGAGTTAAGACTCGAATTAGTGAGTCGAGTGGAGTCTCAGTGAGTTGGATAGGACATGACATGGAAATCGGTGGACTCGGCAAGTCATGGGTGGACTCGACGTGTCAAGTCGCGAATAGAAGGACTCTGAGCATTTAAACTCGACGAGTCAGTAGGTAGACTCGGTGAGTAGGGTTAACCTGGAAGGTTGACTTTGACCAGGACTTTGACTTTGACCAGAGTTGACTTAGTTGACTTTCGGAGGACAGTTAGATTAAGTGTTGCATTGGTATTGGTAGCTCGGGGAGCTAGTGGAGCAGGAGTTCAGAGAGTTGCCGGGCAGCAGCTAGAGGGGTTATCTGCAAGCTCATCAAGTGCAGGTGAGTTTTCCCTTTGTGTGAATGGGTCTAACGCCACAATGCCAGCCCATGTAGCGATGAATAAAAGACCCGGGGGTTAGCCTTAGGCACAGTATGCTAGTATGATAGTCAGGACGAGGTCCAATGATAGCGAGCGGGTGCCCAAGGAATGGTATATATGATAGTTTATACTTGTTGTCTTTGTGATACTTGTATGTGCCTGGTAGGGAGGTGAGTGTGGGCGAAGTCCCGTATCTCACCAATAACAAAGTGTGGATGGTGTTCCATATCTCATTAGCAGCAGAATAGGGGCGAGGCCCAAGTTAGGGAAGAGTGAGTGTGGGCTGGGCCCGTATCTCACTATCAGTAGAAGCGTGGACGGGGTTCCATGACTCATCAGTAGCAGGACAAGGGCGAGGCCCAGGATAGGCGAGGCCTTAGGACAAGATCCATTAGTATATGTTTAGCTTATGTGTTGTGATATGTTTATGTGCTATTATATGTTAGCGGGCGAGGCCCAGTGACAGGAGAGTCCTAAGTGAAACAGATCTGTATCCGAGCGGGGCTCGAAGCCAGGCGAGGCCTGGAGCGGCGGGGCCGTTGTAGCGGGCGAGGCCCAAAATAGCGGGCATGGCCCACTATGTGTAGTATGTGGTTATGCATGGTACGTGGTAGGTTGGGGAACTCACTAAGCTTTGTGCTCACGGTTTCAGTTTTGGTTTTAGGTACTTTCGGTAGCGGAGTGAAGAGCTCGTGGTAATCGCATGGCACACACCATAGATTAGACAGCCTGGGAATGTTTTACTCCGATAATGAACATATGTTTTGGAAATTAATACTCTGATTATGTTATGGATGGATAATTATGTTTTAAGTAATGTTTTATAAAGAAATTTTTAGTCTTGAATTTTGGGACGTTACATGTTGTCTGTGTGATACTTGTATGTGCCTCGTAAAGAGGTGAGTGTGGGCAAGGTCCCGTATCCCATCACTAGTTGAGTATGAACGATGTTCCGTATCTCATTATTAGCAGAGTATGTTTCTTAGGACAGCGATACATTAGAGTATGTTTCTTTATGTGTTAGCATGTAATATGATTGTATGTGTTTAGCGGGCAGGGCCCGGAGACAGGCGGGGCCTAAGAGAGATAGATCTATATACCGAGCGGGGCTCGATGCTAGGCGTGGCCTGATGCCGGGCGGGGCCGATGCCAGAGTATTAAATTAATGGTTTGATAATTATGGTTTTAGTATTAAAAATGAAATTTTTGGTCATGATTTTTGGGATGTTACACAGTTAAAACAAGTTAGTTGTTTTCTTATGTACAAAAAATAAGAAGTTGCCAATATGTGAACACGGATAAGACGTAGTTACCCTCCTAAGTCATGTTCCCTTTGAGTTACCGGTTAAAACAGGTATTAGCCGGTAATATTGGTATAATTTAAACACTTAAAACAAGTTAGTTGCTTTAGTATGTACAAAAAAGAAGAAGTTGCTAATATGTGAACACGGATAAGAGGTAGTTACGCTCTTAAGTTATTTTCCATTTGCGTTTAGCTCTTATACTTTTTGTTTTGCATCTACTAATATTTTTAGAAATATATGTATATTTTTTCATTTTAACCATTGACCGGCCATGCTAGACATTTTAAAACGTAATAACTTAAAAAAAAAATAATAAAATCCTCGCACATTTGCCTCACAATCAATTTAGTAATTATATCTTTTTTTATTCATTTCAAAAAACCAATGTTCGTATTTAGTTTAATATTTTTTACCTGGTCAATAGGTCATCTAATTTTTAAAAATCATATTTTAGGATTAAATTTCAAATTTTATTACAAATTTGGTTCAAAATTTTCACTTTTATCCCATATATTATATTTTATTACAAATTTGATTCACAATTTACCCTTTTGGCCTAAATTTAGAATTTTGTTATGAATTCATCCTAACTTTGGTTATTTTTTAAAACTTATTTTTTTATAATTTTGTTTCGAATATGTTTTTTTTCTTTATAAAACCATATTTATACAAAAGAGCATATTTTCACATAAAAATATTATATTTTCTATATAAAAACTTTTTTGTATATAAATACTTACTTATAAAAATAGGTATTTATTAAGTACACACACACACACACACACATATATATATATATATATATATATATATAAATCCGATTTTATATTAAAAAAATGTATATACACACGTATTTTATAAAAAAATGTATACAAGCACCTATTTTTTATAAATATATCATTACGCAACACATATTTACAAAAATATGTATACAAACATCTATCTCATATTAAACGTATACATTTCTTTTTGTAATATATATATATATATATATATATATATATACACACACACACATATGTTTACTATGAAATAGGTGTTTGTTCACATTTGTATAAATGTGTTTGTGTGTGTGTGTTTTTACATATATATATATATATATATATGTGTGTGTGTGTGTGTGTGTGTGTGTGTGTACGTATTATAAACACCTATTTTATAATAAATGCATTTGTATTCAAACACGTTTATATATAAAATGTATACTAAAACACATTAAATAAATAATTTCTCAAACATGTTTTTATAAAAAAGTGTACACAAACACAATTTTATAAAAAAAATCTAGATACATACCTATTTGTATGCTTTTATATATATATATATATATATATATATATATATATATATATATATATATATATATATATATATATATATATATATATATATATATATATATATATATATAGACACACACGTTGACTATGAAATATGTTTTCATATACAAAAAAATTATATAGAAAATATAAGATATTTTATGTGAAAATATGTTTTTTATAAATATGATTTTTTTAAAGAAAAAATATATTCGATACAAAATTTTGAGAAAAAAAATGTGTAAAAAAAACTAAAGTTAGGATGAGTAAATAACAAAATTCTAAAATTTGGGCCAAAATGGTAAACTTTGAACGAAATTTTCAATAAAAATTTAAAATTTCAGGAAAAAGTATAAATTTTAAACAAATTTTTTTATAAATTTTGAAATTAGGGCCAAAAGTCTTATTTTTGAAAGGTTGATGACCTGTTGACCAAGTAGAATGTTTAAATTAAATACGATTACCGGTTTTTGGGACTTAAATGAATAAAGAAATATAATTACTAAATAGATTATGAGGCAAATATGTAAAAAAATTATTATAGTTTTCCCTAGAAAAAAAACACAAAAAGCTCTCTTTGTTCTTGTATAAAAACCTATTATGTTGTGTTAAGCCAACATAATGTGGCTCAACAGGTTAGCTATTGTTATGATTAATATATTTATCAAAGTAAATGCCCTAATAGAAATTATTTTAAACTTATATGTTATAATAAGAAAATATAAAAGTATACAACTACAGTAAGGAAAAACAAAAAAGAACTTTCAATGCTTATTCTTGCATTTAACCCATAAAACTCTGGCATCTCATTCTTTTGATTTATTAAAAAATATGTCATTAAAAATAACCAATTGTTTCTGAGCTTAAAAAAATGAACAAACAATTTTATATGGCTCAAAGATTAGCATGACACATTATTTATTATATGTCTCTAATGCGAGACTTACATTATGTAGTTTTCATTTATTTTAAAATACATATATACATTAAAAATGAAAACCCTAGTAATATAAAAAATAGTCATAAGCTTACTAAGTTAACATTCTCTGTCCCTCAAGAAGAAGTTATAGTTCTGACACTTGCCTTCAATTCCTTTTATATATATATATATATATATATATATATATATATATATATATATATATATATATATATATATATATATATAATGTTTTAAAATAGATATTTGTGATTAGCCAATAACTAAAATGAAAAAATTATTAAAAAATAATGGCAAATGTGGAACAAAAAATATTGTCGCTAAACACAAACCCATACCGAAATGTTGGGGTTAAACAGAAAAAATTCATAGCAAACTGACATGCATCATAACTTGTTACTGACCAACCAATGATCCAAAAATGAAAAGTTTTCAAAAATATAATGACATATGAGGAACGAAAACAAATGTTAGGGCTAAAATAGAACAAGATTGTATATATAATGACTTTTGAAGCATAAACCCTTTTAAAAACAATACATAGCAAGTGTGTATATATATATATATATATATATATATATATATATATATATATATATATATATATATATATATAACACCCCCCCACACACACACCCAACATTGGCGGATTTAGGTGTAACGTTCCTCTTTCACAACAAAAAATTTCATTTTATTTGAGATACAACACCACTTTCTTAAAAACCCACTCCCCAGGGTGAAGAACTAGCTCTAATGGAACCTTTGTCCAACAAATTCTGAAGTTTCATAAGCTTCTTCATCTCTGTCAATGCTAATCGGTATGGTGTTTTTGCTATCGGTGTTTTTCAGAGAAACAAGTCTATTTGGAACTCTACTTGTCTATGAGGGGGAAATAATTCCATAAAATCACACACCACTGGTATTCTTTGCGTCCCATTTTTCTCTTCCTTGCATAGTTTACAAATGCTAGATATGATGTACATCCTTTTAGCCAAACATTTTCTGGATTTCCTCATTGAGATGATTCCAAAATTCAATCGAATTTTGTCCCTATACAACATAAATGGCTCTCTTCCAGGAGGGTTTACTCTCACCATCTTCATTCTACGTATTATCTCAACATCGTTCACATTAAGCCAATCCATTCCTAATACTTTTCTGAATCCTTTTAACTCAATAGGTAACAGTTCCGCATGGAACTTATTCCCATTCAAGTCAATGATGGTGTTCTTTATACATTTGCTAACATGTAAAAAATTCTCACTCGCTACCTCAACTATTAAGGTGTTATCTAGTCTATCTATAAGAAGTGATGGTCTTCTACCAAATTTACGTGATTCATCTGGAATGCTTTCGCCTTTGGTTTTGATGACACATTAGGTTTTGCATCCTCTTTCTTCTTTGGGTAGTCCTTATAAATATGCCCATCATCTCTATATCCTTAATACACTCTCTTATTAAATATGCATTCATTGGAGTAGTGATCAGTTCTTCCATATTTGTAACAGGTAACTTCCTCGTTACATTTCCCAAATTTTTTCTTCCTGCACTTCTTGCACCACTTTGTTTCTTTGCTACCCCCAAAATTCTTGTCGTTGGGGCCACGACTCAAAAATCTACTTTTCTTTTTGGATTTTAAATACCCTTCAAACTTCCTTTTATCTCCTACTCAGCTATTTTCAAGCCATTTTTTCTTATCTGGGTCTTAACATTCTTAGCTGCCTAGATGGATGCTTTCAGAGTGGTTACTAGCTTCATCGTTGGACAAAATATGTTGGTAGTCCACTAGCAAACTTGTTTATCTTGGAGAGTTTAGTAGGAACCAAATAAGGAACTAGCTTCATCTTCTCGGTAAAATTTGCAGCATACTCGCTGACGCTAATCTTTCCCTTTTTCAAAAATTGGAATTCATTGTTGATCTCCAGAAGATATTGCTCAAAATAGTACTCTCTTTTCAACTGCACAAGGAAGTCCTCCCATGGCATCTTAATGGATTCTCCCTTGGGCATGTGTCACACCCCCAAACCAGGATGGCAGAAATATTCACTTCACGTAGTATCATAACAGCTGAGTATTTGTAAAGAAAGTAAACACAACCATCACAAATATAAATTTAAAAGTTACATTGTTGACTGTAATACATGTTTCAAAGTAAATTACAATACGATGATTTAATAAGTTTTGAAACTGATGCCTTAGCGTCCTTTCCCCAAAATCCAATATTTTCCATAATTGAGTGGTGTGGTTTTAAAAGTTCCAAAAACCGGAATGCATAAGTATTTTCCATACCTAAAATATTATAAATGTGTGTATATATATATATATATATATATATATATATATATATATATATATATATATATATATATATATATAGTCACTAAGGCGTTTAACAGCCCTGTAAACCAAGATGTATTAATACTCCATGTGAGTTTTTATAACCATGCTATTGACCTAGACTGCCTGTAACCACGTTCTTCAGGCGTTGGAATGATATGATGTTTGTCACCCCAGACTTGCCGGTCTAACTGTAGCTAACAGTTTAGGTGTGGGATTGTCAATCTTGTATAGATCTATATACAAGAATCACACTCTCCCTACAAGAGATTATGGCTTATAAAACAAGACTTATTTGCGAACAGAAATGTTCGATGAAGTCAATTATATCTCACAAAATTTAGTATCAACAGGTTTACATATGAAAAATCCATTTTTCCTGTGAATATAAGTATTTCCTCTTTTGTTTATAATATATGAAACTATCATGAATAACTCGTAAACTATACCTATTATAGTTTTTCAAAAAGTGTGTTTCATTTGAATGATAAACCTTGGTGTATTACCAACTTTGCATGTAAAGTAGTCTACAACGTTAGTAGTAATGTTATTTTACGTATTTAACATTTATACATAAGATGGAGGTAAAACATTAGAACTTATATGCAACGATTTGTATTTTAATATAAGTTTTTCCTGCGTTTCACTTGTATCTCCCCCCCCCTTAAAACATAGAAAAGATGTAAAAATATAGGGGTATGAACTCACCTGATAACTGCTGATTTGGATAGCGTTTCATTTCTAGGAATGATCTTTCTCGACGTGTCCCCGAGTTTCTGGTGAAGAACTGGGCTTCGTGCGGGCAGTACTTCGAACGGAAAGAAGGTTTTCTCAGGAACTTCAGAGCTTCGGACCTTCGTTGGAGCTTGGATACGTAACTGGGGCTTTGAGGTAGCTTAGACGGGCTAAAGAGGTGTTTGATGGTGAAAGAGTTGAGAGAAAAACAACCATACTCGGGCAGCCTCACATCCTATTTATAGGAGGGGAGCTTGGCTTCGTACGCTGGGTGTACTCCGAAGTATGCAGGGCGTTCTTTGTACATTGGGCGTACTGGTGTATGCGATGCGTACGCCATGCATGATGCCTTCATCGATCTCCGGTCTTTGGATGGGACGGGGTAGAGGGGCATAGGGGAGATGTGGCCGATCCGAGGCCCGGTATGGCGTACGCTGGGCGTACTCCCTCGGTTTGAGTGCCCCGATCTTTTAAATTGCGTAACTTTCACATACGAGCTTCGTTTTTTGTGTTCT
Source organism: Lactuca saligna (assembly GCF_052625555.1). Taxonomy (NCBI): domain Eukaryota; kingdom Viridiplantae; phylum Streptophyta; class Magnoliopsida; order Asterales; family Asteraceae; genus Lactuca; species Lactuca saligna. Next base: position 55,899,681 of record NC_136420.1, on the reverse strand, counting down.
TTATATCCACGCGTTGGAGATATTATAATATATAACTTTCGTTTAGACTTCGTCGGCTATTTTTGAAGTTATTTTTAATGTTATATTTTTAACAGGCGGGGACTGGAAAAGTCTTTTAAATATCCATAACTTCGTCATCTGATGTCCATTTTCGTCTATCTTTTTACTGTTGTACTACTATTGTTAAGATCTCCAGTTCTCGTTTAGGTTGTGTCGGCTAAATATCGCTCGATCTCTATTTCGAGTTTTTAGCTGTCTACTGCTACTTTGAAATTTAGAAAAATCGTAACTTCCTCATATGAAGTCAGATTGGACGTTCTTTTTATGTACGTTCATGGTTTGATGATATCTACGCCATTCATTTAGGTACCTAAGGCTAAAATGTATTTCATTGAGATTTTGCGTTTTACGTTTAACAGTGTTTTATCGGTTTTGTTGCGGATTTTCGATTGGTAATAATTTCTTCGTTATAACTCAGATTTTTGTGTTCTTTACATTTCTTAAAACCTTGTCATGATATCTATTACTTTATGCAACCTAATTGAGAGATTTGAATATTTAATTTTTGACGCTGTTTTTATTAGATCAAAAGTAGATTACAAATCCTTGACTTTTAGGTCATTACATTGACTTGAAATATCGGGTTGTCACATCATCCCCCCGTTATAGAGAATTTTGTCCCGAAATTTATTCTAAGATAAGTATTTATGGACTAGGGAAAAGATGTGGGTATTTTTGTTTCATCTGATCTTCGTGCTCCCAGGTATATTTAGGTCCTCGCTTTGCATTCCAACGGACCTTCACAATGGATATGCGACTTTGTTTTGTTCTTTTAATTTCCCTATCCATGATTTCTATTGGTTTTTCTATAAAGCGGAGACTCTCTTTGATTTTGATTTCATCCAGAGGGACGACGAGGGGCTCATCGGATAAACACTTTGTCACACCCCCAAACCTGAACGGCGGAAACGTTCGGGGGTGGATGACTTCATGTGGTAGCGTAACAAATGAATACATAGTAAAGAAAGCAATACAACCATCATATATATAATTGAAAGTTTACATTTGCCAAAAGTTACATGTTCAAAACCAATTACAATATGATGTTCAAAAATATGAGATTAAACTGGCGCCGCAGCATCTCTTCTTCAAAAGCATACTAGTACCTGAAATTTACTGAATCCCTGGGACATACAAGTAATTTTGAAAGAGTTGATCAGCATTTAAGCTGGTGAATTTCATAAGTATTTAAATGACAATGTTTAAATGAAATGAAATGTTTTATCTTTTCGTGTGAGTGTTTAGAAAATCCTATATTTTCTACTAGCATAAAAGTAGCCTTCACTCGAGACCAATGTTTGTTTTCAAAATGTATGTAAAAGTAAAATAATAAATAAGTTTAGAAACCTTGTAAATTAATGCGTTTTTAATACCCCTTGTGAGTTTTATAACCATACTATTGACTCGAAATGCCTATACACAACGTTCTTCAGGCGTTGGAATGTTATGACGTTTTTCACCCCAAACGGTGGACTGTAGCTAACAGTCAGGGCGCGGGTTGTCAAGCCCGTATAGATCTATACACAAACACCATGCTCCCCCTCCAAGGGATTCTGGTATATAATACAGGACTTGAGATGTGTACTCGAACGTACATGAAGTTAGTGTCTCACAAACCCGTGGTATAAAAACAGATCAACTTGTTAAAATGTTACGTTTGTTCTTGTATACGAAGGTAAACCTCTTGAAATATATGTTTCTAGTACATAAGAGTTAGAAATCTATTCGTAAAACTATACCTATTATAGTTTCGAAAAGTGTGCTTTGTTTGTTTAGAAATACTTAGAAAAAGAATAATTTAAGAACAGTTTAGTTTTACACATGTATTACAACAACTTCATATTTTAAAAGATTCGAATACTATTGTAACATATGTGTTGTATTTATATATAAAAGTTCCTTTAAAAGTTTATAAACCGAATGTGATTTGAGTATTTAACAGTATATAAAAGAGTTTCTTTATGTAACACACGATAATACTCGTGTGTTTTACTTGTAATCCCCCCCTTTGAAAGCATATAAAAGTATTTAGAATAATTAAAACGGTTGATTAAGGGGTATGAAACTCACTTGAAAGTTTTGGAGATAGCGAGATGGAAGACCGGGCAGAGTTTCGTTTCGGGAAACGGATTTTCCTCGGGATTCTTGGAAATCTCGGGAGTAAAATCGACCTTCGGGACTTGAGCCAAAAAGACCAGAGCTTCGGGTTTGAAAGGGCACGGAAAACGAGGCAAAGTAGAGTGAGAGAGAAGAGAAATGAGCCCCTTCTTTGGAAACCCTCGCAGGCTATTTATAAGGAGGCTGGTCTGCCTCGGTACGCGGGGCGTACGCTAGTACGCAGCGCGTACGCGTGCGTCATGCGTGACCGAACCCGACCGCCTCTGCTTCGGATGGGACGGGTTCCTGGGTTCGCGGGTCGGATGGGACGGATCGCTGGCACGCGGGTCGGATGGGACGTCGGGTCGGGTCTTCGGATCGTGCGACGTGGACTGTTAGAGACCGAGCGTTCTCGGGTACGCGGGGCGTACAGCAGTACGCGGCGCGTAACGCGTATGCTGACTCCCCTTCGGATAATATCCAAATATTGCTTTAAATAAATAATTAATTTATTTAATAAACTTCAAAAATTCATATCTTCTTCATACGAACTCCGTTTTCGATGGTCTTTATATCCCCGCGTAGGTGAGACTACGCTCTTCAACTTTCGTTTAGATTCCGTCGGCAAATTCCAAAGTTATTTTTTTTATTAAATATAAAATCTATCGTGTTTAAGGAATTTCTTTGAAAATTCGTAACTTCTTTATCTGATGTCGGTTTTTGCCAGACTTTTTACCGCTAGAATACCATTGTTGAGATCTTCGATTCTCGTTTAGGTCATTCCGGTCAAAAGTCACTCGATTTCTGATTCGAGTTTTTAGCTGTCTGTTGCTGAGTCGAATTTGGAAAATTCATAATTTCGCTAAATGAAGTCGGATTTGGGCGTTCTTTTCACGTACGATCATGGTTCAAAGACATTTAATCATAGAAGGAAAATAAATAGAACTTATTTGTACATTTATTATGAAAGTAAATTTTATTACTCAGAATTGGTTACAATACTTGACCCACTTTGGTCGTTACAAAGAGTTGAAATATCGGGTTGTCACACACTTCTTTAAGTTTGTCACATGAAAGGTAGGGTGTACATTATTGAGTTACTGCGGTAATTGAAGCTTGTATGCTACCAGGCCGATCCTGACAAGGATCTCGAATGGTACGATGTACCTTGGATTTAGTTTCCCATGTTTTCCAAAATGTATTAACCCCTTCTAGGGTGACACCTTCAATAGAACCCGGTCCCCAACTTGAAATTCCATGGGATTCCATCTTTTGTCCGCATAACTCTTTTGTCTGTCTTTTGAAGCTTTTAGTCGTTCCCGGATTTGGACAATCTTCTCAGTCGTTTCTCTTATGATTTTCGGGCATGTGAGAGTGTTGTCAGGTATTTGTATCCTAGCTAGTTGTGTGTCACCCACTTCAGCCCAACACAAAGGTGATCTGCACTTGTAGCCATAGAGGGCTTCAAATGGAGCAACCTTGATGCTAGTGTAATAGCTATTATTGTATGAGAACTCGACTAGTAGTAAATGGATATCCCATGCTTTACCAAAATCAATCACATAAGGTCTTAGCATATCTTCCATGGTTTGATTCGTTCTCTCACTTTTTCTGTCCGTTTATGGATGGTAAGCTGTACTTATGTCCTAGCCTAGTTCCCCAAGATTTTTGTAAAGACTGGCAGAAACGAGGGGTGAATCTGCAATCTCGAACTGAGATAATAGATATTGGCACACCGTGCAGTCTAAAAATCTCTTTGAGGTAAGTTCTTGTTAGCTTCTCCATATTTTCAGTTTCTTTTGTTGGTAGAAAGTGTGGATTTGGTAAATCTATCGACAATCACCCCAAATGGTATCATAGCCACCCGTTGACTTGGGTAAATTAGTTATGAAATCCATTACATGGATTATGCTTGATTTATCTAATACAGTTCTGTGTATATGATTCGTATATATAGTTAATATTGAAATGACTGTCGAATAAATGATTCATCTCTAAGACCACATCCAGACAAGGAAATGGAGTCAAAGTGGAATCATCAATTCTAAGCCTGTAGAATCTTAGTTACGTACTACTCTTATGTATACATTTGATAGTATTAGATAAATCGCACAAATTTTCGGGGTCTTTGTCGGTGAACTTGACTTTCTATGTGAGTAGTATTCCTGGAATCTGTGTTAGTATTACTTGAGCAAAGTTATAGAAAATTTGGTGCTCCTTACATGAATACTTCATTGGAGGTTTTTGTTGGTTTCCTTAATTTTCATTACGGTTCGAAGTGTTGACCTCGCTTTCATTTTTTTTGTGGTTAGGGTTGAATTGCGCCATGACAGCTGCCACTGCAGTCGTTACAACGGCTTGGAACATAGTGAAGTCTATGTGTAGGATCAGGGTTTCGTCAATTGGTTGATCGAATCAGTCATCTATGCGAGGTGGTGGGTAACGATTCTTAATGGTAAGCTTGTTTAGTTCTCGATAGTCGATGAACATACGAAATGATCCGTCTTTCTTATTGGTGAACAAGACCGGTGCTCCTTATGGGGAGGAGCTTAATGTAACAAATCATTTATTGAGAGGTTCGTTAAGTTGATCGGAGCGTTCCTGCATCTCTGTTGGACCTGGACGATAAGGAAATTTAGCTACAGGGATAGTTCCTGGAATTAAGTCGATTTGAAAAACTCGACTTGACGTTGTGGTGGTAATCCTGATCGTTCTTCTGGAAAAATGTCGGGAAGGTCGCATACTTTTGGGATGTTATTTGGTGTTCTTTGTTTCAATCCTAAAAACTATTGGGTAGGTTAGAAGGGCATGATACCACTCACATGGGTACTTCTAAAGGGTTTTGCATTATGGGTCTGAAGAATTATATCTGACAGTTGTTTTAGGGAAGAGTTCTTTTCATCTAGCACATAAACTTTACATGGTAAGAACCAAGGCAAACCATGTCGGATGATGATGTCGTAACTTCTTGATGATTTTAATATCATGTTGTTTTGGAAGAAGAAATGATTACTAGGACGACGAACTAACCTTCGTATTAATACCACGAACCCTATTGTGTCACAAATTACAAGTACAAACTAAATGAGGGTTCTGATAATTTGAAATAATGAATTTCATGACGTAATTCCTACTAGGTTTTTCTATTATCGACCGGTGTGTGCAAGAAGGTATAATTATGACGTAACGTGTAAAATTCTGTAAAATCTCAGGGGTTTAATTATTGAGGTTTAGATACGAACCAAAATTTCCTGGTAGAGTTCCTTGATGCTTTTTCATGTTCTGTTGTTACACTCCCCCTGTTCCTTGTCATTCCTATCCATTGGCTAGTCCCTCTTGAAGTGTCCTATTTCACCACAAAGGTGGCATATTAGACTGGCTCCCACATTGGTGGTTGAAGCGATGAGCTCGACCGTGGTCCTGCAAAAACAGGTCGTATGCCCCTTCTTGTTGCATCTATCGCAATGCATCACTCGACAGACTCCATAATGATGGTAGTTGTACTTACTGCAGTGTGGGGGTTTCCTAGGTACGGTGTGGTTGGTGTTGGGATAGCAGGGCTGATGGGGATATTGACTGCCCCAACTTGATGCCTTTCTGAAGGTCCTTGAGTTAAACTGCTCCCTTTCTCATTCTCGAACTTTCGTTTCAGGATATTAGGTTTGAGGTATGGAGTGTCTTTACAAACAGAAACTCGTTGTTGTACTTGGGTATCACTGTGATTGGGGTTGTCGATCACATTTCCACTAACATTTGTGTTGTTAGAATTTAAGTGAGTCATGAGAGCTGCTACACCGGCTGTGACCACAGCTTGAAAAGTAGCCGAATCTATATGAAGTGTTGGTGCTTTGCCAGCGGTTTTGTTACGTTTCTTCGAAGTCATGCTTTTGTTATATAATAAGAAATGAGTTTGTGAGCGATTATGGTTGGCTCTAGATGTATTCTAATCATTTATGCGAATGTAAGTTTTTCGTTTTGTTATATTGTTCTCGATGATTCGACCTACATCCCTATGATGCAGTCCTGGTATAGAGTAGAAGTAGGTTTCTAAAATGGTTACGAGACGTGTTTATCCAAATAAATCATCTTTGGATGGAGGTATAATTCTTTCCACTTTTGAAAATATTTGAAAGTGATACATGATGAAGTTTACATAAGGTAGACTTATGATTTTGAGATTTATTTACTCTTGACTGGAATTCCGTGATCCGATATATTGCTATTAGCCATAACGGGAAGACGATAAGCTTAAACCCTAACACGATAAATGTAATCACTAAATCACTAGTTGGAATTAGTAGTCATTACTATGACGAAGGGGTATTCAAGCACTTCGCATGGAACACGCGTAGTTTTCCCTTGGTTCTATGATTTAATCCGAGCGGTAATGGTTCGTTCTCCCTTGATATCTACATGGTGTCCTTTTCCTCTATAGGTACATGGAATTTATGTGTCATCTTACTTCCGATTCTAACACTGATCCCCATTACTTCATTACGGAGAGTTCGAATCCCGTAAGTTCATGCGAAACTTTCCATGGTGTCTTTAACAAGGTAATGACATGTTGTGGTTTCTATAGTTTCCTCTTGGTTGCGAATACAAACACTGTTAATTTCAGAGGTAGAATTTATCAACTAAGTTTGCAAAGATGGAGATAATGATAAGAATTCAAGAGTAAGAATAATGAAAGTGATCCATGAACTCAATCACCATAGCTTGACCATTAAATGAGAGTGTGATTTTGGTAGAGTTCTAACACTAGAAGGATGAAATTATTTGGACAAAGATTTCCCTAGGAGATTAGGCATTTGTCGATGTCATTGGTAGCAAAGATGTGATAAGTTTACGAAAATTGACCTTGGAGTAGGTCTTAGATCACATCAGAATTGAGAAAATTTTAACAGTACAAAGACCTAACTGACTGAAAGTCCAAGGCCTTAACATAAGCATGAAATTAATAATAGAGTCTATACATAGACCTAATTTATATCCAAAAGAGAGAGTAGAGTAGACTCTACTTGCGACGAGAACCACTCGAACGAGTCCTTGATTTTGACAGACGACGCTCCATGTCCAACATGCGTCTTTCAAATGTTGCCTGACTACCGCAAAGTTCCCTGACTTCAACTTGGGTTGTAGTTAGTTCTCTCTGCAGGGTCACATTCAGGTTCATGGTTCTTCCATGAGCAGTCTCTAGATGGCGAATGTGAACTGTATTGACTCCCACATCGGCATCAACCTCCATGACCAGGTTGATGGTAGCCCTTCCCTATTCCTCATTACGAGCAACCCTGCAAACCAGAACAGGCAAGATTCTGTCTGCTAAGCCTCCCTTGCTCAGATTGTAAAAGCTTCGGTCTCCGTTGTATGGTAAGGGTTGACTAGGGATGTCAAAAACCCCCGTGGGATCCCGCTCCCATGGGACCCCGATCCCGTACGGGACTAAATTTTAAAAAAAACCGGGAGCGGGAACGGGGGCATTATTAAACCCCGCTTATTTTCGGGACCGGGATCGGGAGTTGGTATTTCCGTCCCGTACTCCCGTGGGGGCCCCGGTTGTACAATTTTGTAAAAAATATATATTTAATATAAAATACATATACAAAATAGATTTTCTAATTTTAGGTGTAGGTTAGGTTTCACTTTCCCGTTTCCAATTAATAGATATTGAAGAGGTAGTGAATTGATCATATTTTTTGGATATGTAAGTATTTTATATTTGTAATACTGGATTTGTCATATTTTATATTTTTAATATTGTTGAAATTATCGTTTTGTAATGTTGAATTCTTAATGTTGGATTTCTAATTTTTTAGTTTCTAAAAGATTATGTTTTAAACTTTTAAAGTTATTAAGAATAAGCTTTTTAGCATAAATCAAAGTAGTTGTTTAGCAAAAAGAAAAAATGAATTTTAAGCGTATAAACCGTGGGAACCGTGGGAACGGGGGCGGGACCGGGGGCGATGAAGGTAACCGGGGGCGGGATCGGGGGATATGTAAACAGGGGAGCCGGGGGCAGGACCGGGAGCGGGGGCAACAACTAATTTCGGGGGCGGGAGCGGGGCAGCTATTTCCGCTCCCGTTTGGTCCCGTTGACATCCCTAGGGTTGAACCTGGTCGTGACTCTATCTGTTCAAGTTTGCTGCCCACAGGGGTGTGGGGCCTTGAAATCCTATTCGAGGGTTAGGATTTGGGATGGGAGCCACCAGAGGTAGATTATTGACTTCTGGCTCGGAGTCAGAATCTTCTGGGAAATTTTCTGCAAAATCATCATCGAATGGAATTGCATGATTCTCTTTTGGCTCCGCATTGGTCCATCCGCCATTACCTTGGTTGGGAAAGTACGGGTCGCCGGGGAGATGCGATCCAACCATGAAATCTAAGCAAGGAAAGGAATTTAAGAAACATCTAATAGACGTACTACTTAGATAATCATAAGATGATCCTTACTAGTTACTTCAATACTTGCGTAGTGCGTACCAACCATATGTAACCAAGATAGAATAGACTTTCGAATAAGTGACCCTAACTCTAAGTCCACAATGAAACAAGGAACATGAAGTAAAGCAAAGATCACATATTCTGAGTCTATGACAGCCTAGTCACATATAACCTTAACGTATCCACTCAGCAATTTTTGACCTACTAATAAAGACCTTTTTTGTTCTTAAATAAGTAATTACAGCAACACAAAATACTCCTATAGTATTTTAAATTTGTAAGTTTGATTCTAGTGTTTTCTTTGGTAAGTTTTCAACTTGTTGGTCACTATGCCTATTCCCCGACATACATCGGTCGTATCTCGGATAAATATAGTTGATCATGCTATATTCATCGTAGATATGATTACATATTCCGAGGCCTAATCGTAGTGACCAACTTGTCATAATACTTTTGTATAGTTTTTGACTAGGATACTACAGCGTTGCATGCATGTACTTATACTTTTATAAAACTAACATTTTAATTTATTAAAAGTATAGTCTGTGAAAAACGTTTTGTCAGAGAGTTTTTAGTCCCTTTGCATTTATATTTTGTATATCTTATGCGGTTCGATATACTTAATTCAGTATAAACAATGCTCTATACCAATCTGTCACACCCCCAAAACAGGATGACAGAAACATTCGGGGTTGGATGAATACACGTAGTATCATAACAGTTGAATGTAATACATGTTTCAAAGTAAATTACAATATGATGGTTTAATAAGTTTTGAAACTAACGCCTTAGCATCCCTTCGTTAAAAGCTGGTGTTTACCTGTATTACTGAATCCCTGAGAAATAGAAGTAGTTTTGAAAATGTGTCAACAATTAAGTTGGTGAGTTCATAATCATTTTTGTATAGGAATAGTGTGCCCTTTTAGTATAAAGAAATCCGAGTTTGTTTCTAGAAAATCCAATATTTTCCATAATTTAGTGGTGGTTTTAAGAGTTCCAAAAACCGGAATGCATATGTAACGACCCAAAAATCAAGGTAAAAATTTCATTTTTAATATAGCTAAAACATTGATACCATTTATTCTAAACAATTCCAAATCATCATTAGGTAAAACATTTATCAGAGTTCATCCTAAAATCAATCATTGCAGAAATAATAGGTGTGTGCACTGTGATCGATCCGAGCCCTTCTTTTCCAAAAAGATGATACCTGAAACCATAAACAAAACCTGTAAGCACGAAGCTTAGTGAGTTTACCAGAGCATACCATACACACAAACCACATATCACATATCATGTTGCTATAAAAGCTACTTGTATTACAATTCCTGCTAGCTATAGAAGCTACATATAACACATAAGCCATGCATACAAAAACCTGTAAGGATGTCGTGGGCTCCCCCCAGGGTCTTACACCATTGTGCCATGGGCTACCCACATGGTCTTAACTTAGGAATGTCATGGACTACCCCACATGGTCTTATATCCAATGCCACGGGCTCCCCCCCCCCCCCCCCCTTGAGGTCTTGCATGTAAGTATCACAAAGACAACTAATATAACACATATCACATAAACATATCATATCTCACGGAAATATCTACGCATAACACAAATAACCTGTAAGGATGCCGTGGGGTCCCCCAGGGTCTTACACCATTGTGCCATGGTCTTTACCTAGAAATTCCATGGGCTACCCTCCATGGTCTTATATCTAATGCCAGGGGCTCCCCCCAAGGTCTTCCATGCAATAACACATAATCAAATAGCATATCAAATCATAGATGACTAACACATAAACCATAATCACATAATGGGTCGGTGTTGGTGCCTTAGACCCATTGGTATGGTTAGAAGACTCACCTTGAATGCAGAAGCTTCCTGAAGAAATCCTTAGCTGCTGCCCCACCAGCTTCCCGAGCTGTCACTACCAATCAATATACCCAACTTAGCAATTGGGCCCCATACCATATTCCTTGATACATGCATTGGCTAAAATCACCATTTTACCCCTGTCCCAATTCCAAAATAAAAGCCCAACACTAGGTAGGCTTTCTAAGCCCACTAGTGGCCCATTAATGGCCCAATTTGCCAAATTAGGCCCAAATCCTCCAATGGGCTTTACCCTAAGCCCGAACATCTCCTTGGCACAAATTACCTGACTTCTGATGAACCACTATAGAATAAAGGCCGAAAGTCCAAAGCATAACCCAAACCGAGGCCTATTAACGCAAAGCCAAAACTGCCAGAGTACGCGAGGGGTACGTCTACGTACGCTAAGCGTACAGGAAAGATGTGGAGTATGCTGGGCGTACCTGCAAGTACGCTCAGCATAAATCCCCTGTTAGGTCCTTTTTCCATTAAATGCTTATCACTCCACTCTAGAGGCTACAAACTCAGATCCAGGTCCTTTTTCGTGTCTTATCCATAAAGTCATTGGTTTGTGACTTTACTTGGCCCAAACAACCCAAACTCCAAAAATAATCTTCTACTTGCATAAAGAGGGCTAGATCTCATGCATGATTATGAATGGACCATCAAGTTTGAAACTTTATTGCTTATGAAGCACTTTCAGCCTTGAGGATGGAAACCCCAAGCTAAAAAACGAGATTTCATCATAAAGGTCCAATCTTGGGATCCAAAATGACTCCAAAACTTCACTACACTAGATCTATGCATCCTTAAGTAAAGTTATCAACTTTATACCTCCAAAAAGTCCCAAATGATGATGCTATTCCAAATCTATGAGCTCCAATTTCGAAAGTTCTGCCTTGTCAACTTCTTCTTTTCCTCTTCCAAGTTACACCACCAAAATGAGCTTTTTAAGGAGAAAATCACTCAAGAATGAAAGGGATGAGACGTTCTAGGGTTTTCTAAGGGTAAGGAAACAGATAAGGAGGCTAGGGCTTGAACCAATATGTTCTTTATCTAGTGGCATGCCCTAAAATTAGGGTTTCTGGACATTAAGTGTACGATGGGCGTATGCTAGAAGGCACCTGCGATCTTTTACCCTTATACGTTGGGTGTACCCCAGCCTTACGTTGGGGCGTACTCGCGCATTTGCCACCTTGCATGCATGGTTCTTCTTGTTATTTATTTCCATTGGGCGTCATTTCTGTCAATAACTCAAAGCGTTGTAACTCCTATGTTCCAAGTCCGTTTCCGACAAACTTTATATCCACGAAAAGGTGGCGAGAAGCCCTATGCTTCTAACGACACACCCTTGCCCAAAACCTCTCGAATAAAAACTCAAAACCCATAAAAGACCGAAACAGCCCTAGCCTTGGCCTTTGAAACCCATAAACGTAAATTTTCACATCTGCTTCATCCGAAATATGAAGTCTTGAGATGGTATGTCTCTCTGACAGACTGCCCACAACTAATCACCATCGAATTGATTTCCCAAGAAACCAGTCTAGATAGAATACTTTCCACTAGCCATACCTTGATGCTTCCTAAAGAACATCATCACCGATCAACTGTGACTATAGAATAACAAGCAATTCCACACAGAGACCCTAAATCACTGAAGTCACTCCTACTCCTCTTGCTGCCACTTGACTGCTTCCCAGGAGAACACCCGTGAACCTCCCTGGTCCCATCCTATCTGTCTATTGTATGGAACACCTCACACACACCCTATTACTGAGCCAAAAACACACTCAACAGTCCCCTGCGACCTTCAACGAAATATTTCATCTAACCATAACTGCCCTAGCTCCTCCAACATGTTGATCCATCCGATCGAGGTAGGCTGACAGCCTGTTGCCACTAAGCCCAACACAAATGGTGAATACCACCAGAATAGTTGCAGACTTACAACATAACCGGCCTCCGTCGACCCATCGTTTCCTGATTCCGACCTGTCGTGGTTCTATTACAGATAGGGCCACTTGAGACACATCATAATGGTTTAAACTACCATCAAATCAGCCCGTACATCACCCTGGAATTCTACCCTTGATGCCCTTGGCATATAAATGCCCCACACCCCATCTTACTGAAATAAAATCTTGCACGAATTCCGATTCAGATTCCAATCCAATCTGAATTGTAACCCTGCTCCTAACCAGAGATCCTCGAATCAGCACTTGCATAATGCACCATTACTCCCAGTCATCCTGTATTCGACCGATTAATACATACCCTTAGCGAATTCCCTGAGACCACCAGTCTCGCACCCGGTCCAACCACCAGGTTCTTCCAAGATCCAATATCAGGGCTACCCAGCCGTAACCCTACTGAGACATGCACTATCCATCCAAACGATCCTTTATCTCAAGTCATGTCCCTTGGCTCAACGGTCTCTACCGGTTCCAACTTGGATTCCCATAACCACCCGAGCTTGCCCCCGAATAACTGATCGGTTAATCACCTTTGGTCCTGATCCTCACCACAACCCTACGAACTAGCCTGCCCTAGTCCAAATCACTCAAGAGAACCCGTGAATGCTACAACACCCCCACAATCTTATAACACTCTCTCTACTGCTAGTGAATGCTATGTCTCCCCCGCAGTCTTACAACACTATTCCTTACTGACCATTAGCGAATGCTATGGTTCCCCCGTAGTCTTACACCGCTTTCACCCTTGCTTCTGACCTGGATACCTGTACGGTCCTCACCCAGTGATAATCAATCAAATAATTCCTCCGATCCTAATTCTACCTAAGTTGTGGCATTCCCACAACCTTGCGAACTGGTCTACCCTATACTCAATCCCTCGAAAGAATTCGTGAATGATACGACTACCATGTAATCTCACAACACTTCCCACACCATTTGTTCATTTGTGAATACTACGGCTCGCCCGTAGTCTTACAACACTTTTACCCTGACTGTCCTTACACATCTCAATGTTTAGCACCCATGCAGTCTATCCTTCCAAACTGAAATCAAATAATGACTGGAACACTATATGGTTCCCTACCCCAAAGCATGCAATATGATGTCATAAAGACAAGTTCCAAATGCTGGGGAGTTTCCCGAACTCCCATCTCACGATAGCCGATAGTCCGTTGGTCCCTAAGGCCACCTTTCCTCCCCAAAAGGGGAATGTGAGATGCATCCTCGTCTCACACACGCTTTTATCCTGGATATCTGAATGATTCTCCCCCACTTAGATTCGACTAAATTCACTTGGCACATGAAAATTGAAGGATTCCCAAATCCTCTTTCGTTCCAATGATCAATCTACTGATGGGCGGTGCCTAACAAAGCTAGAACACCAAAAATAACCTTGCTCAAACAACACACTACCTGAAATCCAGCTAACACTTCTTGTATCCCGACTACATCAATTACTCCAAATGCTTAAAAGAGATATCCCACTCAGATCTCGGAGTCCAACGAATGGGTAGTCTAACCAAAACTTCAGCGACAACTCTCTCTGCCCCCAACAATCTCGATGGCTCTTCCAAACATAAATACCAAGGCTACTGAAAACTAGTCACAACTCCCTCGTTCAAATCCTTGGACCAAACATGAAAATGACTGGAGCAGGTGCACTCGTTGCTCCTCCTTGATCGTCAGACAGTCGACCTCCTTGTCGTCCACTTGGACACAATGAAAATATAAAGGGCTTGATTCCTATGGCTAATCCCTGATGACGTGGCCAAACCTGCTACACATGTAGCAACCTAGATCACTAACAAATTTTGACAATGACTCGAAGCAATCACGGTATACGCGGAATCCGCTCCGCGAGGTACATCCCCCCGAAGATCCCCCAAAGATTCCTCGACATGCTAAAAGGCATTTGTCAATCCTTGCCATCCCATACAATAGCATAAATTTGACCCGAGATCCAACTCATCACAATTCCCCAAGCGATACAAATACTTGGTATCCACCGGAAATGGCCGAATATAGCATAACCACAACATCAGAAGGGTTCCTGACCTCCTCCTCCTGTGGTACCCGAACCACCCTAAGAACATAATGTAGCACCTTATTCTGATCCCAATGACAGTCCACACCCTTGGAACGAAACTTCATCGCGCAGTTTCTGCTAGCATCGGACTGGATCCAACCCTGGTGCCTCTCAAAAACTGATACAAACTCTTAGGTCTCTGCTCGAGACCTTCCAATCAATTCGCCTGACCTGAACCTCTCTCATGAGGTACTCCTAATCAGTCTTCCATCCTTGACTTTGAGATCCATATCATTCAGGGTTTCGCACCCTGATCCATTTACTAGCTCAATCGTCATGACTATACTGTAATAGCTGGAGCAATCTCCGCTCTAAACCGGGCTACAAACTATACATGAGACTCGGTCTCCAAACCTGAATGTGGAATAGATCGCATAATCAATACTTGCCGCCTGATACAAGAGATCCATGTCGAACTCAATCCTGGTAGTCCTTCCACAATCTGGCTCACTCCCGGAGCTGGTACCAACCCTAGTCCTTCCCCTTGTGTGCTCATCTGCATTCTGGATCACAACTATTCCCACATTCCAAACATAATCAAGGATTCCCCTTTCCAGGCTTCCTAGTTTCTCCTAGAATCTCACTAATTCGAGTATTGATCGTGTGCTTTCAGTAGTACGGGCCCATACTACCTTCCACACCTATCCATACTTTCCTCAGCAATCCTACCGAATCCTCTAAGTCACCTACCCCATTGATGCACTGAACATATGCTAAACAACAACACAATATCCACTGAAGTACCTCCTAGGCTACCCCTAGGCTCCCAACCTCACTGAACCGCCCCACTAACTCACTGGAGCACATCGTAGGCTTTCCTAGGTTCCCAACCTCACCCTGCCATCAGCTGCTGGAGAACTCCCCATGATGCTAGCGATCCACCTCCTGGATATCATCACATATACTTAGTAGCTGACTCCCATCACTTAAGAGTTCCATAAAGCATAAAGCAAGCAACATTCAGGTAATCGGTAAATCTAACCAACATCCAAACGTAAGAAGGTAAAACCTGTCACTAATCTCATCCTAGGCTCTCCCTAGGGTAGTCTCCAACCTGCGAATCTATCATCCACCACTCCTTCCATGTACCACAACCCATGTTGTCCACATCCATCCATCCTCGTTGTCGGCTACCTTTGTGCATGCAAATTGTACACAGAACAGGAAACGAGGATGGATGGATGTGGACAACATGGGTTGTGGTATCAACCACTCCTTCCACGTACCACAACCCATGTTGTCCACATCCATCCATCCTCATTGTCGGCTACCTTTGTGCATGCAAATTGTAGACAGAACAGGAAACGAGTCCTAACCATATACAATTTTTAAAAGATACACTTAACAGTTACAAATACCAATTATCATTCTAATTGTGGCGTGACCTCCAATATCCTCATGGCTACAAGCACCACATATAAGGCCAACCTATCGCTGACTACTCAGCACTAGCATGCAAGTCTACCGGCTCATACAACATATAAATGCATCTCCCCTAGCCCTAACTAGCATGATATTCACAGATTCATAAACCAAATCATAACAGACAACATATGTGAGTATTCTGTGGAAACTTACTTGAGCATGGTTGATTGCATGCACCACACCCTTTCTTGTCTTATAAATTCTTTACTTGAAAACATCTTTCTTTCGAAAACTTTACAGATCCTCAGTTTGAGTCCAGACTCACCCGAAAGTATGTCCGAATCCCTCAAACCAAGGCTCTGATACCAAATTGTAACGACCCAAAAATAAAGGTAAAAATTTCATTTTTAATATAGCTAAAACATTGATACCATTTATTCTAAACAATTACAAATCATCATTAGGTAAAACATTTATCAAAGTTCATCCCAAAATCAATCATTGCGGAAATCATAGGTGTGTGCACTGCGATCAAACCGAGCCCTTCCTTTCCAAAACGATGATACATGAAACTAAAAACAAAACCTGTAAACACGAAGCATAGTGAGTTTCCCAGAGCATACCATACACACAAACCACATATCACATATCATGTTGCTATAAAAGCTATCTGTATTACAATTCCTGCTAGCTATAGAAGCTACATATAACACATAAGCCATGCATACAAAAACCTATAAGGATGTCGTGGGATGCCCACAGGGTCTTACACCATTATGTCATGGGTTACCCCACATGGTCTTATATCCAATGCCACGGGCTTCCCCCGAGGTCTTCCATGCAAGTATCACAAAGACAACTAGCATAACACATATCACATAAATATATCATATATCACAGAAATATCTACACATAACACAAATAACATGTAAGGATGTCGTGGGCTCCCCTAGGGTTTTACACCATTGTGTCATGGGCTACCCTACATGGTCTTTACCTAGGAATGCCATGGGCTACCCCACATGGTCTTATATCCAATGCCACGGGCTCCCTCCGGGGTCGTCCATGCAATAACACATAATCAAATAGCATATAAAATCATAGATGACTAACACATAAACCATAATCACATAATGGGCCAGCGTTGGTGCCTTAGACCCATTGGTATGGTAAGAAGACTCACCTTGAATGCAGAAGCTTCCTGAAGAAATCCTTAGCTGCTGCCCCGCCAGCTTCCCGAGCTGCCACTACCAATCAATATACCTAAGTTAGCAATTGGACCCCATATCATAATCCTTGATCCACGCATGGGGGTAAAATGACCATTTTACCCCTAACCCAATTCCAAAACAAAAGCCTAACACTAGGTAGACTTTCCAAGCCCACTAATGGCCTAATTTGCCAAATTAGGCCCAAATCCTCCAATGGGATTTACCCAAAGCCCGAACATCTCCTTGGCACACATTAGCTACTTCTGATGACCTACTATAGAATAAAAGCCAAAAGTCCAAAGCACAGCCCAAACCGAGGCCTATTATCGCAAATCCCAAACTGCTAGAGTATGCGGGGCATATGTCTACGTACGCTAAGCATACAAGCAAGATGGTTAGTACGCTGGGTGTACCTACACGTACGCTCGGCGTAATTCCCTTGTTAGGTCGTTTTTCCATTAAGCGCTTATTACTCCACTCTAGAGGCTACAAACTCAGATCTAGGTCCTTTTCCATGTCTTATTCCATAAAGTCACTAATGTGGTGACTTTCCTTGGCCCAAACAACCCAAACTCCAAAAATAATCTTCTACTTCCATATAGAGGGCTTGATCTCATGCATGATTATGAATGGGCCATCAAGTTCGAAACTTTATTGCTTATGAAACACTTTCAGCCTTGAGGGTGGCAACCCCAACCTCAGAAACGAGATTTCATCATAAAGGTCCAATCTTGGGACCCAAAATGACTCCAAAACTTTACTACACTAGATTTATGCATCCTTAAGTAAAGTTATGAACTTTTTTCCTCCACAAAGTCCCAAATGATGATGCTATTCCAGATCTATGAGCTCTAACTTCGAAAGTTCTCCCTTGTCAACTTCTTCTTTTCCTCTTCCAAGTTACACCACCAAAATGAGCTTATTAAGGAGAAAATCACTCAAGAATGAAGGGGATGAGACAATCTAGGGTTTTCTGAGGGTAGGGGAACAGATAAGGAGGCTAGGGCTTGAACCAATATGTTCTTTATATAGTCGCATGCTCTAAAATTAGGGTTTCTCGACATTGGGCGTACGCCCAAAAGGCACCTGCGATCGTTTACCCTTGTATGTTGGGCGTACCCCAACCTTTTTGGGTGTACTCGCACGTTTTCCACCTTGCAAGCATGGTTCTTCGTGCCATTTATTTTCATTAGGGGCCATTTCTGTCAATAACTCAAAGCATCATAACTCGTTTGTTCCAACTCTGTTTCCGACGAACTTTATATCCACGAAAAGGTGGCGAGAATCCCTACGCTTATAACGACACATCATGGACCAAAACCTCTCAAATAAAAACTCGAAACCCATAAAAGACTGAAATGTCCCTAGTCTTGGCCTTTGAAACCCATAAACGTATATTTTCAGAACAGGGTGTTATAGCATAAGTATTTTCCATACCTAAAATAGTATAAGTATATATATATATATATATATATATATATATATATATATATATATATATATATAATCACTGAGGCATTTAACAACCCCGTAAACCAAGATGTATTAATACTCCATGTGAGTTTTTGTAACCGTGTTATTGACCCAGATTGTCTATAACAACGTTCTTCAGGAGTTGGAATGATATGACGTTTGTTACCCCAGTCCTGCGGGCCTAACTGTAGCTAACGGTTTAGATGTGGGATTATCAATCTCGTATAGGTATCTCCCTACAATAGATTATGACTTATAAAATAGGACTTAATCTGCAAACGAAAGGTTCGCTGAAGTCAGATATCTCACAAAATTTTGTATCAATAGGTTTACGTATGAAAAGTCCATTTTTCTTGTGAATATAAGTATTTCCTCTTTTGTTTATAATATGTGAAACTATCATGAATAACTCGTAAACTATACCTATTACAGTTTTTCAAAAAGTGTGTTTCATTTGAATGATAAACCTTGGTTTATTAGCAACTTTGCATGTAAAGTAGTCTATAACATTAGTAGTAATGTTATTTTATGGATTTAACTTTTATACATAAGATGTAGATAAAACATTAGAACTTATATGTAACGATTTGTATTTTAACATAAGTTTTTCCTACGTTTCACTTGTATTCCCCCTACCCCCCTAAAACATAGAAAAGACGTGAAAATATAGGGGGTATGAACTCACCTGATAACTGGTGATTTGGACAGTGTTTCGTTTCTAGGAATGATCTTTCTCGATGTGTCCCCAAGTTTCTGGTGAAGAACTGGGCTTCGTGCGGGCAATACTTTCGACCAGAAAGAAGGTTTTCTCGGGAACTTCGGAGCTTCATTGGAGCTTGAATACGTAACTGGGGCTTTGAGGTAGCTTAGAGGGGCTAAAGAGGTGTTTGATGGTGAAAGGGTTGAGAGAAAAGCAACCAAACTCGGGCAGCCTCGCATCATATTTATAGGAGGGGAGCTTGGCCTCGTACGTTGGGCGTACTCTGAAGTACGTGGGGCAAACTGGCGTATGCGGTGCGTACGTAATGCATGACGCCTTCATCGATCGCCGGTCTTCGGATGGGACATGTGCTGTAATATTCTGCGTGTGCTAGCTGTAACGTGTGTTCTATCTCTATCTAGCAAGTATTGACTCATGAACGAACTGACTCATTGTATGATATCGTGTTCTAATAATAGTTCTATTATCTTCCTAAACTACCGAAATGGTAGCTTACTAGTAATGTAACTTGTACGTATGAACATGGAAGTATACCCTTGCTACCCAAGGGTACTGAATGAAATGGAATAACCTTTATGACTATATGTGTACACATGATATATAACTAATATTTAAACGACCTTCGGACGGGTACCCGATATCCCACCTGACCACATGTCAAGCGCGAAAAGGAAATAGGGTGGATAGCCTTCCTAAGTCTTTTAAACATTTCTTATATAACTATACATATATAGGCATGCAATTGATAATATAAAAGCATAAAATAATTTTGGTAAAACCTTTGAACATAATTATTATCTAAGACACGATTAACTTGATGTCAATCTATAGAAAGCGTGGGTTTGATAAAACAGTTTAAGTATAAAGGAACATTTGTTTGAAACACAATTATAAATGACTTTGAAATGAAACATACAGAGTAAAATGTACAGTTTAATAAGGAGTTTTAAACATATAAAGTGTTTATGAAAAACATTTGAGGGAAACTGTTTGGTAAAACGGCTAATGAGTAGCCAATCATTTGAATGCTACTTACTAATCACATGTGATTGATATAGTAACTAACATGATTCTACTTGTATCCCCCCATAAAACATTTAAAAATAGTTAAAACATTGATTAAGGGGTATGAACTCACCTGTTGTGGGTGATACGGATGAACTGAAGAGGTAGGACTGTTAGGTGTCAAGTGAAGACTTTAGACACACACAATGGTCCTAATTACATATGAAGACATATGTATATAAACAATTAGTGATTATAAGACTAATTAAATATCTATAAACATCCTAATGCGAGGAAAACACTTTGGTCAAGTGCTAGGAGGCTAATGCGTTGCAACAAAGGAGTGTAAGACCTCATACGGAAGTTTATGGTCAAAAGACCATGTGCGTTGGAGTTTACGACCCAGGGGAGTAAACTCTTGGCTGTAAACTCTATATTGGGTCTCTATATGAAGCTAAAAGCTATTACAACTTAAGTGGTGAAGTGCTTCAAGGCTTACTAGGGTGTTAGGGCTTCCTTTTAACTCCTCTGAGGAGTTCATAGCCCATGGACCATATCCCTTGGAGATTACAACCGTAATCTCCCTTGGGAGGGTGCTTGTGGTGTTTTCAAGTCCCTAATTTAACTAAGAATAAATCAAGGCAATTGTCCAAGGGTTTAGAAGAGTTTATAGCACCATTTGGCACCATTGTTTGGAGTTCATGGCCCTGGAACTTCTTGGGCCGTGAACACCTTACTCTTGGTGTTCTAAGGGTGTTTGCTAATCCTAAACTCATTTAGGTACATGTCTAAACTAGTCTCTTGGCTTAAGTAAGGTTTTTAAGGCATTTTGACACCTTAAAATGGAGTTCACGACCCAAGAACTTCCTTGACCGTGAACTCACTTTCAACCCTTGATTCTTAATGTTTTGGATGTCTAAATTAGTTATGGGTAGTCTCAAGGTTCATTTCCAAGGTTTGGAGGGTCATTGGGCATACTTTGGCCTTTATAAAAGAGTTTACTCTCCAAGTGTTCTTGGGCGGTAAACTCTCAAATCTTGGGGTTTTGATCCGATTTTGATGTTATTAGGCACAATCTAAGCTATATATTACAACTAGATACAAAGATCCGTGAGAGAGAAAATGGCTTTTCTCTAGTTGGAAATGTGACTAATGAATAAATATGGCTCAGATTTCTATATATAGTCCTGGGATTTTTGGTAGAAAATATTTTATTCCTGTAATGAACTCTAATATCACAGAGTTTTGGAATAACCGTGTTGCACAAAACCCTAGTGCATCCACTCTCCTGATATCTCCTTAAGTGTAAATCCTGAAAAACTGTTAAACTTATACCCAAGAGTTTGGAACTTAACTGTAACTATTCTATCTTCTATTGACTTGATATGGTTTGTATAGAATGGAAATTTCAAGTTGTCACAGGGTAGAGGGGCATAGGGGAGATGTGGCCGATCTGAGGCCCTGTATGGTGTACTCCCTCGGTTTGAGTACCTCGATCTTCTAAATTGTGTAAATTTTGCATAATAGCTCCGCTTTTGTTGTTCTTTATATCTACGCGTAGGTGGGATTATACTCTACAACTTTTTTTTAGACTTCGTCGGCTAATTTTGACTTTATTTTTAATGTTATATTTTTAATATGCTGGGACTGGAAAAGTCTGTTAAAAATCCATAACTTCTTCATCCAATGTCTGTTTTCGTCTGTCTGTTGACTGTTGTACTACTATTGTTGAGATCTTCAGTTCTCGTTTAGGTTGTGTCGGCTAAATATCGCTCGATCTCTATTTCGAGTTTTTAGCTGTCTACCGCTACTCTGAAATTTAGAAAAATCGTAACTTCCTCATATGAAGTCATATTTGGACGTTCTTTTTATGCACGTTCATGGTTTGATGATATCTACCCCATTCATTTAGGTACCTAAGGCTAAAATGTATTTTATTGAGATTTTGCATTTTACGCTTAACAGTGTTTTATTGGTTTTGTTGCGGATTTTCAATTGGTAATAACTTATTCGTTAAAACTCAGATTTTTGTGTTCTTTACATTTCTGAAAACCTTGTCACGATATCTATTACTTTATGCAATCTAATTGAGACCTTTGAACATTTAATTTTTGACGCTATTTTTATTATATCAAAAGTAGATTACAAATCCTTGACTTTTAGGTCATTACATTGACTTGAAATATCGGGTTGTCACATCATGGTATTAGTCAACAATTTCCTCCTGCTTAGCACTCCATTCTTTAATTGTTTGAGTGTAAGGACAGGCTTTTGTCTATTGCTACAGTCGCAACTTTCAAATACCATATCCATCTTGGAGATCTGGTACCTAACTTCTATTGGTGTTGGGTTCTAGAAGGACTTGGTGGTTTGGATGCCATGAAATCCTTGTACCTGCATCTAATTCTATCATTTCCTCCTTGTTGGTTTCTTCGAACCACTTAAGGCTCAGCTTGACTAACAATATATCCGTAGTTTCCTTCCTCTGACTATCCCTCATTCACCTCAGGTTACACAACAGGTGTAGTGGGTTTGCCCCTATTGTCCCATAATAGTTGTCTCATCTCTTCCCTTTGTTCAACTAACACGGTCCGAATCATTGCTTGGACTCTTGCCATCGTGATTGGTTCCTGCGTAAGCATTTCTCCTTATTGGTACTTGTACAAGCATTTCCCATGGTTCTAATACATTAATTATACACTTAGAATCCTGAACACATAAAATTTCTAAATCAATGTTAGAAATAGTCCTTAAATCTAATCAAGTAATAACAATTTAGGTAGGCATCCAAAGTAATAACATTTAGCATATTACATCAAAATAGGCATCTTATCCTAAAGTAAGCTAGTGCTTCTGTCAATTCAGGTGTACTACCTAATATAATAGACACACATCTCACGATCATCACTTAGCATTCTAATTTTAAGTCTATAAATCCTTATAATTCTGAGTTTACTTAAACTAATGCTTTGATGCCAA
Organism: Lactuca saligna; assembly: GCF_052625555.1. Taxonomy (NCBI): domain Eukaryota; kingdom Viridiplantae; phylum Streptophyta; class Magnoliopsida; order Asterales; family Asteraceae; genus Lactuca; species Lactuca saligna. Next base: position 55,876,400 of record NC_136420.1, on the reverse strand, counting down.
ATGTGACATCCCCATTTTCATGACCAATTTAAACTTTTTTATATATACTTATTTAATTTAGAATATTCTTTTAATGCAAAATTTCTTCCCAAAATATTTAAATAAAGTATTTTCGTAACAGTTTTCATTGATATATAAAAACCTTGGGAGTGTCATCATAGATACATACAACATAAGCATAAACAATTAACTACATGCCATATCACATTTATTCATACTAATGGACTAAATACTCCTCAAATCCCTCATCAGATTTAAACTCATCATCCCTACGCTTTTATACTGCTACCTGTGATATAAAGAAACTGATTGGGTCAGGCTGGGGACCTATCCTAAGGATCATCATACACGATGGGTAGATAATAATGCTTGGGGGATTCCTTAAGCAATATAAGTAAATAAGTAACCATGGGGGCATAGAGCGAATCAAGTTATTAGATAGTTTATTAACACCTATAAATTGTGAGTCTGCCAGCGTTCTACTCGACTATCTAGAATATTCTATGGTCATCATCTTTACGTTACTAGATGACTAGTACATCAGTACCCTAAGATTATAATAGTCATGGCCTCTCATAATCATTTCATCTTTCATTACCCATTACTACCCAATATTATATATATATACACACACACACACACACACACGAAAATACATATTCGATTAAATAATGTAAATATCATTTATTTTATATAACTCAGATATCAATAAATGCAGATAATAGGCTGATATAGAATTTAATCATCTAAATAGTTTATGTCTACGTGTAAGATGAAGGTAACTATGGAGTTACTTGTTAAATGTAGATGACTCGAAATTCGGGTAGCGCTTCACCTAGCACTTTAGCTTTTCCATTGATGTAACCTAGGTACATATTACTAAGTCTTAGTCTAATATTCCTAGTGACTAATGATAATCTAGATTTCTCAACAATCCCAATGTCTACATCAATATCTAACAAATAATGAGAAACTAGGTAAGATTATATTGGAGATAGGGTTTGTTTGGTATACAAAGTGTAATGTTTGGAAATCCCACTTTAAACACCTTACTAAATATGGCCTATACATCGCCCCCGTAAGTAGATCAATTAGTATTATGACATGGAATTATTGGTAAATATTATTTATAAATTCATAACAATGACTATGAATATAAATATAAGTTACACTTGAATTAAGATAAGTGCAACTTAACTTACAGAGATTTTATAGAAGTCGGAAATTACACTCGCATAACTACGACTCTAGAGCTTCTAACTGTCAGGCTCTCAAAGACCTTTGAGCTTACCATAATATGCTAAATACTAGAAAAATTTCTTAACGAAGGAGTTGAAATTCGAGAGAGAGAGAGAGAGAGAGAGAGAGAGAGAGAGAGAGAGAGGTGAGGAGAAGAATGAGGATGGAAATCGATTTATAGGGAAAATTCCAAGGGAAGCACACTACTTCTTGGGTAGGTGGGGGTTCCTCCACCCAGAACATAACATGTGACATTCATCTGGTAGGGCTGCGTGTAGAAGGGCTAGGTATGGATGAAACTTCAAAAATTTGTATCTCGCTCCTAGGAGCTTCATTTTATACGTTCTTTATATCCATGCATATGTCATTCTCATTAATACAACTTTTATTTAGACTGCATTGGCTAAATCTTGCACCCTTTTAGATTTAATAGTCTACGAAGGTTACATTACAACCGATCGTGTAAAATTCGTAACTACTTCATACGGACTCCATTCTCAATTGTCTTTATATCAACAAGTTCCTAATCACAAAATCTTGAACTCTCCTTTAGATTATTTCGGCTAACAATCAACAAATTTATATTTCAATTTTTGTGCTAACGATGAAACCTCAAAAAATCATAACTTCCACATATGAAGTGTAACATAGGTAGGAGATTTAAAACTGGAAATCTGTACCGAAACAAGAACCGATAGAATCGGAACATGGAAAACCGGTCTGGGTCTCGGGTTTAAATAATGGATCTATCCGGGTTCCGAGTAATCCGGGTTTTGGGTCCTTCGGGTCCGGGTAAACCGGGTTTAAGAACCGGAACCATGTTAGGAATTAGAACTGGTTTAAAGGTCGTAATCGGTTTATGTAAAAAGTTTAAAATATGTATATCTCATTCGTTTGAAGTCAAATTGGCATGATGTTTTTACATAGTGTAGTTTATAGTTTGTACATGATTTTAGACTATAATTTTTTCATTTTTGGGTTTATATTCATTGACTTGCAGTTTCTCAAACTCGGGATATCAAAGCTAGAAATTTTATGTTGTTCAGCTTTTTTGTATTGTGTGATAGTTTTAAAATATACATATCTAATTCATTTGAAGTCAGAATAGCATGCGGTTTTTCCCAAAGTGTATTATAGAGCTTTTACATGGTTTTAGACATTAATTTTGTCTTTTTTTGGTTTCATATGCATTGATTTATAGTCTCCCAAAGTCGGTATATCAAAGCCGTGAATTTTCTGTTTTTCAACTTTATTTTTGTATTTTGTGAAATTTTAAAACATGCATATCTAATTCGTTTAAATTTGAATTATCATGATGCTTTTGGCAACGTGTATTTTAGAGTTTATACATGATTTTAGACTGTACGTTTGTTATTTTTGGCTTAATATTCAATGACTTATAGTTCCCCAAAGTTGGGATATCAAAATTGAAATTTTTCAAAGTTCAACCACTAAGTAATTACCAAAAAATTATGGGTTTTCCAGGTTTTACAATTCTAGACCCACTTAATTCGGTTCCATCCGACCCACTTTGATGTTTCTGGATTTTTCAGTTCTAGACCCACTTTACTCGATACCTTACCTGGAACCGAACTGGAACCGTTTCTTATACATCGGTCTGGTTTTCGGTCCTACAAAATCTCATTAACCAGTTGCTGGGTTTTTCGGGTCCGCATCTATCGGTCCGGTTTTGGACACACTCTCATCCCTAGTCTAACACATGTGTTCCAAATTTGTTTAGCTTAATATTCATCAGGGACCAAAGATGGAGTTTGGGGGTTTTATGTTCCATAACGTACTAGAAGGATGACCACGACATGGCATGGAATTAATGGAAAATGTGTTTTAACGAGCACCACCGCGTAGCAATAGGTTGGCCACAACGTGGCAGCTGTTCTGGCCCAAGCTTATAATTTTAGGGTTTCCTCCCATATTTAAGCAATATTTCAAGAGGATTAGGGTATCCTCTTTAGCCTCCAACCCTCTACCTCAAAACCCTAGACTCATTTAAAGAGTTGAGGTTCATTTTGGTATTCTTAGTGTCTAGGATAAAAAGAAGAAGAGGATTGTTTTGGTGTATTGATCGAGCAAGCAAGCTTCACCAGCATCACATTGAGTATATTTTGGACCATTGTGAGTGTTCAAGTTCCAAGCTTTCTAGTTTGTGCTTATAAATCTAGAGTTCTTATCCTTTTTTCTACACTTTATGAGAGTTTGAAGGAACATATTCCATAAAGTTGGCAACTTTATGGATCCTAAAGGTCCACTTGAAGTTATATGCTATAGATCTAGTGTTCCTTGGTGTATTAAGTCTCATGCTAAAGTTTGAGCCCTTTCTCTTCCTTGATTTGGACATACTTTGGGCGAGACATGTATTGGACACTCATATCCATAAAACACATATTTTTATGGTGTATGTTTTGGTATGAAAGTCTTCTAGAAAGTTTTGTTGGGTAACTTAGTTGATTAAGAGCTTAATGGGTTAACTCTTGTCTTAGGATTTCATTAAGGGCTTAGGGTTAAAAGTTGTAACATTCGATTTATTTAATAAATAAATAGATAAAATTTGATGAACGAATAGTCGAAATAAATTCATATTATTTAGTGTGGTGTTGGCTTTGGGAAGCCAAATGTTATAAATTAGATTATTTAAGGGTTAAAAAGTATCTTTGGGATTTATTTTGAAAAGATTTTGGAGGCTAATGGGCTATTTGGTAAGTATTAGACTTGATTTGTAAAGGAGTTAAGGAGGCTGGGTTAAAAAGGTAAAATTCGGACATAAAATTAAAAGAATTGGAGGAGCATGGGTATAAAGAGTAAATTTTGGAGTTGGTTTGCAAAGATATTGATGGGGGATGGACCAATCCTGCCATTATGGAAACATGTTTACAGGATCAGGGTATATAAACCTGTAATCACTGATCAAACCCTAACCCTAGCAAACCTTTTACAGTCGTCACCCTCCTTATACCTCCCTTTTCATTTCCAGTAGCAGCCACCACCATTGGAGGCTCCTCAGCCGCCGATCATTAGGGCCGACAACCACCGTCCCGCTTGTTGCCTGGTCGATGAAACGCCACCGCTATTGCTTTATTGTTGGAGGCGCTGTGTACACCGGAAACCCCGAACGTCGACATGTGGTCCACGAATGGCTAGGTCCCTCCATTGTTGCATTAAAGCGTTCATAGCGTCGCCACTGTTGCATCCGCTGCCAGCGAAGAGCGTAAAGTGACGGAAGGAACACTGAGGATGTCTAGAGAAGTTGGAGCATGGTTGTGACGTCACGAAACCTTCCTCTTCTCCGGTTTTTTACTACAACGCAACCATTATTTCCTTAAGCCACTACTTTGGCTGTTGCTGCTGTCACCGCGCACCACCAGGTGGGTGGTTGCGTCCAGTATTCTGAGCACAGGTGTATCGTGGTGTTTCTATTTCTGATGCGCATGTATGTTGGGGGTGTGTATGTCTAGTCGGAAAACTGAGGATAGCCACTACCACCACCGTGAGGTGGTGGCTGCCACCATGTGTCATCATGTATGTGTATTTTAGTGCGTGTGTGAGTGTGTGAATTTGGTATTTTTCATTGTAACTTTGTAACCGGTTGATTAGAATAATGAAAAGAAGCCCTAAAACCACCACCGTAGGGTGGTGGCTACCGCCACCAGCTGTCGTGCCGGGTACCGATGTGCTTACCTCGTTGAGTTTGATTCGTTTGGGGTGCTTCAAACCCTAATGGGTCTTGTAAGCCCTAATGGGCCTCATAAAGCCTAATGGGCTTAGTGAAAACCCTAATGGGTCCAATGAACCCTAATTGACCTAATAAAACCCTAATGGGCACAATAAGGTCCAGTGTGACCTAAAAGTCCAACCGATGGACTAATGAACTGGTATTGGGTTGGAAAACCTTAATTAGGGTTTGGAAAACCCAAAGGGCATAAAACCCTAACTTGTGGAAATTGATTGGGTCACGCACACAGGAATTATTTAATAAACTTGAAATATTAAATAATTATCATTGGCAAACTAACTTAAGGCAATAATGGACTTAATGGATTCAATCCTTAATGGATTAAGTTATTAATGGGTTAATGAAGGGTCTAATTAATGGTTTGGTCTAGGATTTTGTTGTAATAGGCTCTTTTGTGTCAATATGCATTTTTGGTAGTTTGTATGGATGTTTACGGCCAGGTTGTGAGTTTATGGCCATAAGCTTGTTTACAACCGTAAACCGAAGGCCAGCCCAAGTCCAATATAAATAGATGCTAGCTAGGTTGTTTATTTGTTGTTGATGCCTCAGAGTTCATGACTGCTATTCTACAAGTTGTACCTGACGTTATCATTAATAGAAGCGTGTGCAAGCTTGTTCTGATTTCTGTTTATACTTTGTTCTTGTTATTATTGATTGTTTTGATTGTTTAATCACTGGTAAGATCCGTTTCAGGACTTTACAATTGGTATCAGAGCAAAACCATAGTCAAAGCATCCTACAATCGATTTTTTGACCATATTCTTCATTGCTTACGACTGAAGTTGGTGTCTGCTGCGAAAGGGTTTCAAGCTTAATCGAAAAATCGTGTTTTCTTGAATTTCTGGGAGATTACAGCCAAAGATTATGACCATAAACACAGCTTACGACCGCAAACTCGATTTATTTCTTGAACCGTAAACTTTGTTCTTAGACTGTGAATAAATCATCTTCAACAACCGGGAAATTAGACTCACAGACCGTATACAGAAACCGCAAACCCTTTATGCCCGTAAACAGAGTTTACGGCCGTAAACACTCCTTTGACCGTGAACATTTGTTTTGACCGGAAACTCACATTTTTAAAGAAAATAAATTAAATTTTTATTCAAATTAATAACTTAATTTTTATTTAAATTTAAATGGATTCACAAAGTCAAACACATCACCATGAGCTGGACTCTGTAATGGGCACAACCACTCGAATTCCAAGACTGCTATCTGCTGAAGGTTTTCCTGAATGGAAGTACAGGATTGAGAAGTATATCAAAATGAAGGACTTCAAAATTTGGAGAAGCATCCTCAAAAATCCTGTCAGAATAACCATCACTGTTGCAGGGCAAGTGGTTGACAAAGCGGTTGATAATTACACTGATGAAGACTTTGAAATGGTTGAGGAGCAGGAATGAGCTTTGCCCACTTTGACCATGGCCCTGTCTCCGGATATAGCTCAAGGTTTTAGGGAGTATACTTCTACAAAGGCTTTGTGGGAAGTGCTAATCGAGGTATATGAAAGGAATGAAGACATGAAGGAGAACCGCTAGGATATGCTGCGGCAACGGTTTAACATGTTCAACTACATGCCTGGAGAAACCCTCGAGGCACAGCTGCAACAATTCACAACTCTTACCACTGAGATGACTGTAGTTGGGATCTTTTTCACAAAGTCTGAGATAAATAAAAAGCTATTGAATGCTCTCCCAAAGTCATGGGACATGAATGTGGCTGTTATTAAGAAAACCAAGGATCTAAGTCGGCTCACTCTTGCTGAAATGATGGCGGTCATCAAAGCCTGTGATATTAATGACAAGCAGTGGGAGATAAATCATGTGAATTCATACTCAGCTGCAAACCTTGGGATCTCATCTAACAATGTTCTTTCATCTCTCACCTTTTCCTCTACAGGTCAGCCCTTTGCTTCTCAGCAAGCTCAGATTCAGTCCTTCTCCACTCCATCAGCTACTTGACTTCCTGCTGCATCTACCATTTCATTCTCTCAGAACCAATCATTCAATGCTACTCAACCTGCTTCTCCTTCTAATGTGGCTTCTTCCTCAAACGGAAAGGAGTGTGATGACAATCTTACTCTCGCTACAGGACTTGTTAACTGCTACAATGCTCTTGTAGCTGGAGATCTCCCGCCACAATTGTCATTTGCTGATCTTGACCAGATTCATCTTGAAGACGTAGAAGAAATGGATATTACATGGCAAATTGCCATGGCAGTCTTCAGGGCAAAGCAGTTTGCAAAGAAGACCAGGAAGAACAACTGGGGAATGAGTGCTGATAAAAAGGTAGGGTTCAACAAAGGAAAGCTGTGTTGTTTCAACTGCCACGAGCCAGGTCATTTTGCTCGTGAGTGCCCGAAGCCGAACATGAGATTAAACAACGACCGAACAATGGTTGCAGTAGGAAACAATCGGAGCGGTGTTCAAGTCAAAAATGAGAAGGATATGGTTGCGCAATCATTTGACTGGGAGGATCAGATGCAGACCCTGAATATATCAAGACTTGAAAATGCTCATTTGGCTCAGGTTGGTGGTGAAGCTTCCGCAGAGAGTGTTGTAGCTGAAGATCAAATTATGGAGCTGCAGTTTGCACTGATGGTCTCTTCTACTTTTGAACCAAAGAAAAATGAGGTAAGTTTGCCTTCTTGCTCTCAAGCTTGTATTGATTATGTTAAAATTCTTCATGAGGAAATTGAAGCACTACGTAGAGAAGTAGAGGACCTTAGATATGAGGGTTATCAACTTAGAAAAGGACAAAAACCTCTTAAAGCCCAGTTAGAAACTAAAATGAAGGACTTTAGAAGACTTTAGGAAGACTACAGTAATAAATGTGAAACTTATGACTACATAAAGAGACAGAACACTGAGTTAGTTACTAAACTTGAAACATTAAAGGGAAAAATTGAAACTCCTGATTTTGATTTTAGAAAATTTGATGTATCAAGTGAGGTAGTTGCTAACATGATAGACCACTGCATGCAATTTAAACATAATCAGTCAAAGGGTCTAGGGTATAATAAAGTGCCTCCTCCTTTTAATCATTCATACCAGTTTCAACTTTTGTCCAAGGAGGAGATTGCCAATGAACCATCCATGGTTTATGGCAAGCCATCTGGTTTTGTTTCGGGAGGATTTATTCATGTTGAAAGTACTAACATTTCTACTTCTCCTGCAGATCAATCCTTGAATCAGTCAAAGCACGAAGTTGAAGGATCTGTTTCTGAAAATAGAACTGAGTCTGAACCTGAAGTTTTAGTTTTAAATAAAGACTTTAATTTTTCTGATGTTGCAAGCGACAATGTTTTTTGTGACGTTTCTGCACCTTCTGATATTGATTTGAATGTTTCTAAAGTGTTTGATGAGATGGTTGATAATTCTGATGTTTGTGATGATACTAATGAAAAACCACCAGTTTCATAAGTTTCTCCATCTGATACACCCTCACTTGTTTCACAACCTAATTCTTATTCATGTTCATGTGAGAAAAGCAAGGGTGTTGGTATGGAAAAGAAATCTGAAAATTGCAGCACAAGTTTAAACAATAACAAATAGATTTGTTTCAATTGTGGTATTGGTGGTCATATAGCTAGGAATTGTCCTAATAGAATGTTTATATATTTTGAGTCACCAAGAGGAGAGAACGAATTTAGACGAAGGTCTTTAACTAGAAAGTCCTCTAGAATTCGTTCTCGGAATGATGATTGGAAGGACGATTGTAGTAGAAAATAGGAAATTTTTCAAAAGCATAAAAAGGTGTTTCATAACAAAGTCCCAAACAGTTTGCTAAAACCGAACATGTCTAAGCCAAGGTCGGTTTCGTCAAGAAGCTACAATGGGTCTTCAACCAATTCTGGTAGAAAACCTAAGTGCTCAAGGCAAACTGATAATAATCCTATTTCAAAACCATTCGGGACTATTAGAAAACCTAATTATCAATGGTTGCCTAAAATAACCTCCAATCCATCATCTGTATCCTCTGAAAAGTTAGTAAATAATGATAATTCTGAAAAGGCAACGGGACAACCCAGGAAAGTAATGAAAAGTGTGTGTCATGTGCTCAAGGAAAACATCATAGAAAACCACACCTGCCAAAACAGGTTAACTTAATCAGTCAGGTGCTTCAATTGCTACATATGGATCTGTATGGACCAGTCAACATTCTCAGTAGTAACAGGAATTCATATTTCTGGTTGTGATTGATGATTTCTCTCATTTTACGTGGGTTTTCTTTCTATCCAACAAAGCTGGAGTTGCTTATATAATTAAGAAATTCATTGTGTTGATTGAGAGCCAAACTAACAACTGGGTGAAGGCGCTTCGTACCAACAACAGAACAGAGTTCAGGAATTCTATTCTAGATCATTTTTGCACAGAAAAGTGTATTATGTGTCAATACAACTCCGCTCACACCCCTCAACAAAATGGTGTTGCTGAGAGGAGAAATAGAACTTTAAAAGACGCTACAAGGACAATGTTGTGTGACTCCAAGCTACCGGTTTTCTTTTGGGCCAAGGCGATTAACACTGCTTGGTGCGTTCATAATCGTGTGTTGATCAACAAAACTCAGATGAAGACCCCGTATGAGATTCTATATGGTCACAAGCCCTCAGTCAGTCATTTTTGTGTATTTGGCTGCCCTTGCACCCTTCTTCACTTGGAGACCAACCCAAAGTTTAATGCCAAATCCGATGATTGTTACTTCGTAGGGTATGCTGCACGCATTGCATATAGGTTCTACAATAAGAAGACAAAGCAGGTTGTGGAATCTTATGATGTGCGCTGGTTGGAGGAAACTTAGACGAATGCTCGAGTGGGTCCGGATTGGTTGTTTGATTACACATTGCTTTTCAAGTCCATAAATGTGTCTTTAGATAGCTCATCTAGATCCGTCTCTGGTTCGAAGAATGTTTCTGAAGACAAAGATGAAGAAGTTGTCTACAAACCCTCAACAATATCCTCTTCACCAGCTAAAGTGGAGTCCTCTGGTTCGCCTGAGGGGGAGTCATTTGTACAACCTGATAGTCCAAAATCTCTAGTTCATAATGATACTCCTGATGCTGAAACTACACCACTTACTCCTGTAGAAAGAGAGTTCATGTCTAAAGATGCTTCCGCTATCACTTCAACCTTTATGGAAGTAATCTTTCTTGAAAACATTTCTAATGAGTTTGTAGCAAAGTTGTCTGGTGTGGCTCAATCAACAAATGAAGGGGGTGTAAATATTCACAATCTTTCTATCTTGCTTAATGAAATCAGCCAGGAGATACCCTCAAGGATTCAACGCGATCATCTGATCGAGAACATCGATCATTGGTTAGCGGGGCGAAGGTGTTAAGACCAGAAGTCAGAGTGGAGATGTTAATACCTATCTTTACTCTTGCTTTATCTCTCAAATAGAGCCCAAGAATGTTAAACTGGCTCTAAATGAGCCCAGCTGGGTAGATGCTATGCATGAAGAGTTACATCAATTTGAAAAACTCAGGGTTTGGAAGTTGTTCGAGTTTCCAAAGGGCAAAATGTCTCTTGACACACGCTGGGTCTATCGAAACAAGCAGGATGATTCATGGGTTATAGTGTGAAATAAAGCTAGATTGGTGGTCTGCAGGTTTCGACAAGTCGAGGGTCTCAATTACACTGAAGTTTATGCTTGAGTCGCTCTCTTGGAGGCTATTCGTATCTTCCTGGCATATGCCTATTACATGAACATCCTGTATGGCAAGGTGAAGGAAGAAATCTACGTTGATCAGCCCCCTGGGTTCATTGACTCTAAGTTTCCTAATCATGTCTACAAGTTGGACAAGGCATTATATAGATTGCATCAAGCTCCTCGCGCATGGTATGCGACTCTTACAAAGCACTTGCTCGAGTAGGGATACTCTTGTGGCACTATTGATCAAACTTTGTTTATCAAGCATGTCGGTAATGATCAGATTCTGGTTCAAATCTACGTTGATGATATTATTTGCGGGTCGACTAGTCCACAGCTTTGCAAGGAATTCGAAGGTGTTATGAAAAAGCGGTTCGAGATGAGTTTGTTGGGGGAGATGACCATGTTTCTAGGGCTTCAGGTCAAAAAAAATTCAACCGGAATCCTGCTACATCAAGCCAAGTATGTGGAGGATATTCTTGAGAAGTTCGGGTTTTAAGACGCTATACCTGCATCGACGCCAATGGCTGAAAGACCTCTTCTAACTCCCGATACTAATGGAGATTCCATAGATCGGACACTCTACAGATCAATGATTGGATCGTTGATGTATCTTATTGCAAGCCGTCCATACATCATGTTTGTAGTTTGTCAATGCGCACGTTATCAGGCTAATCCTAAACTTTTACATCTGATTGCCGTTAAAAGAATTTTTTGGTATATCAAAGGCATCCCAAATTTGGGTCTTTGTTATTCGAAGAATTCTGAATTTGATTTATATGCTTTTGCTGACAGTAATTATGGAGGCTGTCAGCTTGACAGGAAATCTACTTCAGTAGGGTGTCAATATCTTGGTGACAGGCTAGTGTCGTGGCAGTGCAAGAAACAACATACTGTGTCAACCTCAACAGTGGAGGCGGAATATGTTATTGCATCTGCTTGTTTCACTCAAGTTATCTGGATCCAACATCAGCTGTTGGACTACAGTTTGAATTACTTAGAAACCCCCATTTACTGTGATAATGAGGCCACAATTCAAATTGCCAAAAATCTTGTCCGACATTCTAAAACCAAGCGCATCGATATTAAAATTCATTTCATCGGAGATTGTTATGAACGTTCACTCATCCGGATGGAACAGGTTCCCACTGCTAATAATGTGACGGATCTATTCACTAAGCCTTTTAACAAAGCTCGATTCGATGTGTTTGTGAGATTTTTGAAAATGATTCGTTTTGAGGATTAAGTTTTTCTGTTTATTTTATTTTTTGTTTTTGTAGATAGGTTAGTTTAAATTTGCGCATCTTATTTCATTTTTATTTTCATTCTCACCCATTCACAAATTTAAGGGGCGAAATAATCCAAAAATCCAAAAACAATGAAAAATCCAAAATTCCAAAAACAATAAAAAATCCAAAAATCCAAAAACAATCAAAAAAATTCAAAAATCTAAAAACAATAAAAAAAATCCAGAAAGTAAAAAATGCTGCTAACAGTCCTGTTTGTAGGTGTTGTGACGGGAAATGATATTATCAAGTGATAATGGGTAATCTGAATCTGCGTAATGTACCAAAATTGAATTGTCTACGCTCTGTGCTCGATGCGTTGGTAGGCACGAAAGATTTTAAATGGACTTGATTATGAAGAGTTGAACTTAAGGAATTTAAGGACTTGACAAACATTGAACTAGTTAGATCCGTTTAGCCTGACAATACGATGATCGGATAGGTTGAGCAGGGAGATATATATGAGAATCAACGGTCACATTAAAAGAACCCGTATCTAGAACTGCGGATTAACTTTTCCTCGATGTACGGATTCTATCCTTAATTCCGATTTTGATGGGGTGACCGGGGAATTCCGATAAATTAGGTCTGTAGAAGGTTATTTTCTTGCTTTCTGTCTGTTAGTCATATGTTGCCTCCTCTGCGTGATCGAGAGATCCAACCTGGATTGTAACATATCTAATTCTATCTTTCTACATCTTCTCTCTATGTAATTCTTTCCATTTGTTAGCCATATACTGTCTCCTCTGCGTGACTCATAATCCGACCCGATGCATAGTATATGCATCATTCTCTTCTCAATCCCTCTAAAAACTTCAGTTAGTCATTTGTTTCATCCTCTGTGTGATTGGAAGAGATCCGACCTGGATGTATGGCGTATGCATTCTATATCTATCTTCTCTCTTAATAATTGTCTGCTCACCCGGTGTAAGGAGTATTCTGAAAGTACTTGATTGATGGGGCATGTGAGGAAGCAGGAAACACGTTCTAGTACAATTAAAAATTGAACACATACAGATTGTCTATAGATCTCGCTGCTAAATTTAGGTGGACAACAATATCCCTGGTTATAGTCAGCTAAATGGTCCCACGGAAATTTATTTAAGAATAAGGGCTAAAAATGTCGTGTCATTCATAAATTGTCCAAATTCTGTCACAAATGTTTCGTGCTTAAGTGGACCACAATACTAGCGATCGATCAGACGAAGACATGAAAATAATGGTATTGAAAAGTGGAATAGGGTTGTCCAACAACTTTGATCCCAGTGTTACAAAATTATTCTCAGTAATTAAAATTTTTAGGTTGTATATTTTAATTTATTTTATTTTTAGTTAATTTATTTAATTGTTAAATTTTAATTGTTAATTTTTAAATTTTGCAAATTAATTTTATTTTATTTTATTTTTAATTTTTAGTTTTAATTTTAATACTCAAAATGTTTTGTTTTTGAAATTTTTTGAAAATATTAGACTGTGCTTTACACTGTGTGGTCAACAGGTAAAATAATTAAGGGTATAAGTAGAGTTTACAGCCAGAAACCCTTCACTATTCTGATTCCTGCCACAATCTCTCTCTCTCTCTCTCTCTCTCTCTCTCTCTCTCTCTCTCTCTCTCTCCTTGAAAAAAATTCTTTTTTTTGTTAAATTGTTCCGATCACTTCGAAGGTATCATGTTTCCGACCATGAATATGTGTTTATTGCTGGGATTTGACGTGTTTTGAGCCTAAAATCGACGGAAAATGAATCGTCGGAGTTTACGGCCCAAGCTTACGGCCGTGAAGAGATTACGACCGTAAACTCCATTTGCGGCCATAGGCTTACGGTTACGAGTTTACGGCCGTAAACCCCCGTTGACCGTAAACTCCCATTTGATTTAAAATTTATTTTTAAAAATTAATAATTCACTTTTGTCTCAAAGTTAAATCATTTAAAATATTATTTGCTCAAATTTCATTCTTGTCTTACTTGGTATGTTTTAGTGCAGATCAAATGACATCCTTAAAGTTCGGAGACATGCACAATCTGACAATGGTGTTGGCTGATCCTCCAGTGGCTCAAGTGGATTTCAAATCAATGATTCATGGACTACGAGAATGTTGTTTAGCCTCCACCATTACCATGAACACCGTTGTCTATCAGAAAATCATAAGAGAGTTCTAGCAGACTGCCAAAATGACAAGAGATGATCATGGAGCTGTGACTGTGCGCGCAATCGTTCAAGGATGCAAAATTGTGATCAATGAGCAGTTCATTAGAGAAACATTGTTGATCAATGACCTACCAAGATTTCTCACCGAAATCGGTATTGAAGATGCTCGGAAGATTTTGAGGAAGATGGGGTATGAGGGTGATTTGCTTCCTACAATGAAAAAGCTTCTGCCACCCTACTGGAGATTTCTAGCCCATGTGTTTGTGAGCTGCATCTCCGGCAGGAGGTTTGGTGCAAATGAAATATCATTGAGAAACAGTGGAGCTATAGTTTCTCTCGTTGCAGGAATTGGTTTCAATTTTTCAAGGTTTATTCTGGATGAATTTGTGGTCAACATCAATGCCATCACACAGGATACCTTCTTGATGTATCCTAGGTTCATTCAGCTTTTCATCAACAAACAATTTCTTGACATGGTGAAAGAGGGTGATACTCTTGATATGAAGTCCTTGGGCCCTCACACTATTGGGCTAATTAAACAAAATCGCAAAGGAAAGGTTACTCTTCAAGGACTTTATCCATTGATCAAATTCGTACAATTTGCAGAGCCGAGTGAGGTGTCCGAGTCCCATAGATCCTATGATAAGATATCTTCAGAACACACGTCATTAGAAAGGGTGATCTCGGAAGGAGACGTGATCACCGTATCGGATCAGGAAGGGGAGGAGACAACTGCTCCTAAATAGGCTGTAGCTGAGGAGCATGACCTGAGATCAGTTCAAATCGAAAGCGATTACAATGAAGGGTCTTCCATGAACGCGAGTGAGACTGATCAGTATGAAGACCTTGACCAATAGGTTTTGATCGGGATGAAATTCCTACCAATTTTAGAAGCAATGATGACTTCCTGTCGAATGTCAACCTCAACACTTTGCTTGATAATATAGTGATGTTTCTCTCCCAGCAACGGAGATAAGGGATACTGAAGACGTTCTTGATTCAACACCCATTTCTAAAGAGGAAGTGGTTGGTTCTACAACTCCGATGGTGATAGTGTCAGGGATTCCTCCCCTTGATGGTGCCTCGCCTACATCTGAACCACTTCAGGGTGATCGCACAATAGAGCAAACCTTTTAGCCTCCGTCCAAAAGAAGAAGACGTGATCCCAGGTTTGGGCCTCTGGATTCTAGCTTGACTCACGGCTTGCCGATTACGCCAATGACTACTCCTGCTATTGTATCTATAGAACATTTACGTGGAGGTCTTAGCACCATTTTTGAAGCCGGTGGCTACTCTACTCCACCAGGATTTTCTACTCCAAGAGCAGATCTTGATGAGGCCTCTGTGCGTTTGGATTTGCATCTTGCCCAAGAACAAACTGTTGCACCTTCTTCTAAAGCCAAAGGAATTGCTTTTAGAGAAGGTAATTAAGGAGAAGATGACTTTGTGGTTGATGAGCTTCAAAGGAGAGTGAATGTGCTTGACCAGAAGAATATCAAGCTCAGTATTTGAGTCGAAGATCTTTTGAGTGAGAATACAAATTTGAAGATTCAACTTTTTGATCCTCAAGAAGATAGGGCAACAAAGACCAAGCAAATCTCTGAGCTCCAAGCTCATTTTAATCTTCTGACCTCCAGTTATTTCGATTTAAAGAAGAAGCTTGAAGAAGATCTTGGTGCAAAATATAAAACATCTACATATGAGTACATAATCAATCTTCATTCTCAGGTTCATCCTATTGCCTTACCAACTGCTCAAACTTCACGGGTCGTAGACCATTGTGAAGAAGAACCCGATCATGCTCCACATGTTGCAGAAATTATTCATGACAGACAAGCTAAATCTGCTCAAAAAGGACAACTCTTGTTCAAGAGGAGTTCCGACAAAAACGCACCAGGAAATCAATCCACAATCACTGTTACGGATCTTGAGGCTGTACGGTTTAGAGACACGTATGATGATCGATCAGGAATCATTTCTTGGGGTTTTCATGACACCCTAAATATGTGGATCGTACGAAGGAAGAGAGGTAACACGAAGCTCTGTAAAGATTGTCATGATTTTAATTCTTCGACCTGGGTGGAAGTGACATCCTCATTTTCACAGCTAGAAAAGATCGATTTTGTTTATGCTTTATAAAAATCCGAGTACCTCTTTTAAAAAAAATGTTGCGGAATTTGTTCCCAGTAAAACATGATAAATACGTTATCAAAGCATTTCCCAAGAAAAATATTTTTAATTCGTTTTAAAACATTTGGGATGTCATCATCAATACAGAAACATAAGCATAAACAGAACTTACATTTATTTACACTAGTGATCTACATCTCTTTAATCTCTCAGTGTAATGTGACTTCATCTCAACACCTGTAATATAAATAAACTGATTGGGTCACGTTGGGAAACCTGGTGAATACATAGGGTTTTCAACCCATAATAATATAATTATTATGTTTAAACAATCAAACAATCGAACCAATTACCCATCCCCATTATCTTCTTTACTCTTAAGGATCTATCTTAAGAGTCATCTATCCCGCATTCGTTCATTCTGAGGTCCTTTTCTTCCAGAGTTATAGGACTGGCGCTAAATCCATAGCTGCCAATGCTTGTTCGTAAAGCACTAATTCTATAGTTGCTGGGTACTAAATCCATAGCTACCGGTGTTTATCTAATAGGTACCAAGTCCATAGCTACCAATTCCTAACAGGTACTAAGTCCACAGCTACCAGTGTTTGTCCAATAGGCACTAAGTCCATAGCTGCCGATGTTATTTGTTAGGCACTAAGTCTATAGCCGCCAATGTTTACTCACATCATCTTTTATCTCTCATCATTCATCTACCCATCTCATACCAACATACTTGTATATTTAAAATACGTATACAGTTCAAATCATTTAAAACATGTATAAAAAAACGTTCATCCAACATAGACAACAAGTATTCAGATAATATGCACACATAGCACATGGTTTATATAAAATACTTCATATCTAAGTGTAAGATGAAAGTAACTATGCAGTCACATGAGATAGAGGTGACTCGGTACTCGGACAACGTTTCGTTTACTTTAAAATAATTTCCTTCGACGAAACCTAGTATTATTACCACTAGATTTTAGTCTAATATTTACCGTGACTTATTATTATTATTATTATTATTATTATTATTATTATTATTATTATTATTATTATTATTATTATTATTATTATTATTATTATTATTATATAAGCGTTTAAACAATACTTTCCAACCACTATGTACAGACAGGGGCCAGACATAAAACACCGGAGGTCAGGACCATTTTGGCGTATATCACTTCTGAAATCCAACAACCATATGCGGCCCTTTAAACCAGATTCCGCATACCGCGAGTAGTTAAAAAGATATTATAATGACACTTATATAAGTCATAAAATTTATTATAAATTTATAATAACAATACTAATTTTAAATATAAACTATATTTAAAATAGGCTAAGCATAACTTACTTACAAGGGGATTTTAGCTAGGAGTCGGGCTCTGCAGGGGCAGAACTTCGTCACTGAATCTTTCTAAGAAAGATTTGTGCAGCGCTTCAACGCTCACCTTACTATACTAAAACTACAGAAAGAGAAGTCGAATCACGAGGGACCGAAATGCTCGGGGAATAAGGAGAGAAAGACTCTTGGATCAAGATAATGGTGCAAGAAATATGAGAGCCCAAACCTCTTATTTATAGTAATTGAATTTACAAAAACTACCCTCCCTAATTAATTAATGACCTTATAGTTTTATAAACAACTAAACACTCCTTTATAATACTATATTAAATAGATTTAATGATATTTGTACTAAACTAATGTCGAAAGAACTCAATATTAGTCTTATAATGACCGTATTGTCGATACCTTTCTAATGATATATTCATATGTATATATATGTGTACGTATATATGATTTATACTTTATTTTAATACGTAAATATGCTATTATAATCTGTAACTCGTTCATACGAACTCCGTTTTTGACGTTATTTATATCCACGCGTAGGTGGAGATGTACTCTACAACTTTCGTTAAGACTCTGTCGGCTAATTTTTACTTTATTTTTAAAGTTATATTTTTAATAGGTCGGGACAAGATTGGTCCGTTAAAATCTCATAACTTCTTCATCCGATGTCAATTTGCGTCTGTATTTTTATCGTTACGTTACCAATAATGAGATCTTCGATTCTCGTTTAGGTTCTGTCAGCTAAAAACTGCTCGATCTAATACTCGAACTTCGGGCTGTACACCACTAAACCAAAACTTCGAAAAATCATAACTTCCTCATACAAAGTCAGATTTGGCTGTTATTTTTATGGACGTTCTCAGGTTAACATATTCTACGACTTTCATTTGGATCACTAAGGCTAAAAGTCGCTCTATCATAAATTCAATATTTACGTCTTCGCGGTGCCGTGTCGGTTTCATCGTTAAACTTCGATGGGTCATAACTTCTTCGTTATAACTTGGATTTGGGCGCTCTTTATATGTACGGAACCCTTGAGACATATTCTACAACTTGGTTAAGATTATTTATTCTAAATAATATTTTGTCAAAAAGTCGTTTTCGACCCCTATTATCTCTAAATTGACTAGCCCGGATCTACGGGCGTTACAGTGGATCTTTTAGAGCTGTCCAAATCTGATTTTTTTAAATCATTCATATAATCAATAGGCAACTCAGTTCAAACACTTTCTTGAAGATTAGGTGAAGAAGGGCTTTCCTTTCATGAAGACTACTGAATCTGTTATAAAGCATTATCCTGATGTCATAGATCCCAAAACTGGTCATCCACTTCGGGTTGTGATGTGGCCTGCAACAAATCAGGTCAAACAAATCCCCATGCTTCAAAGTTACCCAGATAGATCCCTAAGCTCCATGGTCTATTGGGTATTCGATGAAACTACAACGTCTGTTGTTATTAAACTAAAGGAGGGATGCATCCGTCTGTTTGATCGAATGGATTTGTTCTAGTTTAGGAAATGGGACATTCATCATCTAAGACTTCATTAGATTAAAGTTGCTGAGGAGATATTTGAGTCAGCCATGAAGGTATACACATCCATGGTTGCTGAGATCATAATAAGCTCATGTGGAATGGGGCAATGGGGCACGAACATGTGATGATAATTGAAAAAGATTAACTTCAAGCTAGCACCAAACCAAGGGGGAGATTAAAGGGTCTAATTAATGGTTTCGTCTAGGCTTTCATTGTAATAGGCTCTGTTGTGTCAATATGCAGTTGTGTTAGTTTGTATGGTTGTTTACGGCCAGGTTGTAAGTTTACGGCTGTAAGCTTGTTTACGGCCGTAAACCCAAGGCCGACCCAAGTCCACTATAAATAGATGCTAGGTAGGTCGTTTATTTGTTGTTGATTCCTCAGAGTTCACGGCTTCTATTCTACAAGTTGTACCTAACGTTTTCATTAATAGAAGTTTGTGCAAGCTTGTTCTGGTTTATGTTTCTACTTCGTTCTTCTTATTATTGATTGTTTTGATTGTTTGATCACTGGTAAGATCCATTTCAGGACCTTACAGTTAAGTAATAAAAACTTAACACTAATCATCATTTCATGTGAAGACCCTAATTTTAGGATTATGGGCTTGGACCTATCAGGACTCACATTTGGGCCATTGGAATGGAATTGTGTATTAAGCCCAATCACACCATATAACGTATTTAGTAAAGTGAGGGACTTAATGGATTTAGTCCTTAATGGGTTAAGTGAGAAACACTTAAACCTAATTGTCATTTATGTGAAACCCTAATTTCCCTTGGGCTTTGTGTTAGGCCATTCCATTGGGCTTTGGTAATTGGATTATTAATGGGCCATCCAAGAATGATCTGATGGACTAGAATATGTTGATGGGCTTAGGGTAAGACCCATATGAGGGTTTAGGCCCAATTTGGAAAATTTGGCCATGGATGGGCCATAGTTTGGGCCTTTGTGATTATGAAATATTGGGCCATTAAAAATACCAAATGATTGACTGAAATTTCTGGATGGGCCTTAGAATACGACCATGCAAAGGTTTGGGCCCAATTTGGAAAATTGGGCCATATTTTGGGCATTGATTCATAGTTGGCTTTGGGCCTATGGATTGGGCCTTGGGCTTGAATAAAGCCAACCTGGGGGTGATGTAGTACTTATCCAAGTATGTATTTATGGTTATGTGTTGGGACCCAATTATTAATTTGGGTATTGTTTGATGTTGGCAATTCAGGAATCTGTCAACCGGCAGTTGGAAGTTCATCCGTGGGACTTCAGCAGTGTGAGGTGAGTCTTCTCACCATACCCATGGGTCTAAGGCACCAAGGCTGGCCCATTATGTGTTTATGGTATATGTGTTAGCCATTATATGATTTTATATGATGTGTGATCTTATGTTTGCATGATGACCTTGAGGGGAGCCTGTGGCATTGGATGCAAGACCATGTGGGGCAGCCCATGGCAGTCCTAGGTAAAGACCATGTGGGGTAGCCCATGGAAGTCGTAGGTAAAGACCGTGTGGAGTGGCCGATGGCATTGGATGTAAGACTATGTGGGGTATCCCATGGAAGTCCTAGGTGAAGACCATGTGGGTAGCCCATGGCATCCTTACAGGTTTGTAAATGCATGGCTTATATGTTATATGTAGGTTTTATAGCTAACAGGATATATTATACATGTAGATTTTATAGCTAACAAGATATGTGATATGTGGATTGTGTTTATGGTATGCTCTGGGAAACTCACTAAGCTACGTGCTTACAGGTTTTGTTTATGGTTTCAGGTACTTCATTTTCAAAGGAAAGGAGCCGCCTCGATTGCAGCGCATCACACTATGTTTTCTGCACATGAGATCTTTGGGATTACACTCTGATATTATTTTATGAT
Source organism: Lactuca saligna (assembly GCF_052625555.1). Lineage (NCBI taxonomy): Eukaryota > Viridiplantae > Streptophyta > Magnoliopsida > Asterales > Asteraceae > Lactuca > Lactuca saligna. The sequence continues at coordinate 55,855,421 of NC_136420.1, read as the reverse complement.
AACATGCTTGATTTTTGACACACTGGTTTGACATGAGATATTATTATGACTGTTTTATACTGACAGTTTTATGTAATAACTTAAATAAAACGAAATTTTTGATCTTGAATTTTGGGTCATTACAGAAGTTTTATCTTATTAGAAAGACTTAAGGGATAAAGTTGGAAAATTTATCCATTAAGACCTTGGGTGTAACATACACGTTTTAAAATCGTGTTTTGTAATGAATAAAATTGTGAAATATTATGTAAAATTGAGTGTTGAGTTCTAACATATGGTTTTTACTAGAAATGAAGTAAAACTATGTTTAGAATCACTCAGAAAATATTGGAAGTCTTATGAGTTTCCAATTAAAAGCCAAATAGTGAAATTTAGCGAAAATATGAAATTTTAAATAAGTAAAATTTTATTATTTGATGTTGAAGAGAATCTCGTTAGAAAATGGTAGGAGAAAACCTCATCAAAATCCGAGTTATAACGAAGAAATTATGACCAACCAAAGATCCGCGACAAAACCGGCACGGCACCGGATGCTGTAAAAAGTGAGTTTTTGATAAACTACTTTTTAGCCTTAGTAACCTAAATGAAATTCGTAGTTTTCGTTAAACCGAGAAATTCGATAAAAAGAACGCCAAAATCTGACTTCGTATGAGGAAGTTATGATTTTTCGAAGTTTCAACTTAGCAGTAGACAGCTAAAAACTCGAATTTTAGATCGAGCGATATTTTACCAATACATCCTAAACGAGAATTGAAGGTCTCGTCATATGTAGTACAATGGTAAAAAGTCTGACGAAAACGGATGTCGGATGAAGAAGTTATGAATTTTTAACGGATTTTCCTGTCCCGGTCTGTTAAAAATAATAGTATTAAAATTAAAGTCAAAATTAGCCGACGAAGTCTAAACGAAAGTTGTAGAGCATGATTTTAGCTACGCGTGCATATAAAGAACGTCAAAAGCGGAGCTCGTATGCTAAAGTTATGGATTTTAGAAGTTCGGGGCACGAAAATCGGAAATTTTCGCATGAATAGTAACCGGCCATGTCACCTCGCACAAAGCAGGTGCGTCACCGGAGACGTGGCCCGGACCGAACTACTTCGTTGCCTGCTTCAGAAAGTCCGACGCGTGCCGCTCAGCCATTCGACCGAAGTGCGAGCCAATAGGCTTCCGACGCGCCTCGCCCTCGTGTCTGAGTCTCGCACCTCCACGTCGCACCTACCAGCTTCGCAGCCGAGCCTCGCATCCGAGCGTCCTTCTCGCACCACCTGCTTCGCTCTGCTGCTGTCACCGAGCTTCGCTTCTTAAGCCAACATCCGAACTTCGGCCCTATATAAAGGCGCCTGCGAACCTTTCCGACTAACTTTGAAAATTTGACACTTTTAGCCCCTCTTTCCATATTTTCTTCATATTAACTTTCCCCAAAGCCCCGAAATCAATTTTAGCACGCGAAACACGTCTCGAGACCCCCGAGAAGCCCGAAAATTTTTATCTTTTCAGTTTTGAAGCCCTACCTTCGCAGAGCCCGGTTTTCAAACAAACTCCCGATTTTCAACATAGAAAGGCATATTTAAAGCCGAAGTGTTGTCCAAATTACTATTTTAACCCCCGGTTAACTTAAGGTGAGTTCAATATATAGGAACAATTGTATGTTATGTGTTATATGTTCTATGTGCTTTTCAGTATTATCATTCTGAGTTATTTTCTCGTGTTATTCGCTATGTTTATAGCAATTGTAATACCTTTGACCATGTGATCAGTGAAAGGACTTAGATTCACATTGGTACTGGTACGTAGCCTCTGGCCATGTAGAGCATGTCTCCGTAAGAGAATGACTTCTATTCTATGGCATTGGCAAATGGTTAGACAAGACTATAAGCCTGAAATCTAACAAGATGTTAATCAGAAATTACATGTCTTCTATGCCAATTGGGCCAAAGCTTTATTGATGTATATCAAGAATCGAAAAGAATATCTTTGAATAATGTCTTTGATTGATATGAACGCTTGTCACATGATCTCACATACTTCTTGTTGTTCCTCTTTGCTTTTTCCACATTGAAGTACATATATATGGCATAACATTATATTGTATCTATTTTTAACTCACTAAGCGTCACCGCTTACCCTATCAATGTTTAACAATTGCAGGTGATAAATAAATAGTATGTTTACATGCTATTGAAAGGTGTAGAATAGTTTGTAATAGTACTTTTTTACTACTTTTTATGTTTGTATAAATTACAATATCATGGGTAGTTATGTAATATATATAACACTTTGTAATAGAAGGTTTGTATCCAATAGTTTGTAAATCCTTTATATCAATGTAAAATATTGCTTTTATGAATTTGCAAATAGCATGTTTTGGAGTAATGATAATGTGAAATATGAAAGTTTGGGTCTTTCAAAAATACGAAAGTTGGGGTCTTTCATTGGGATGTACTAGACCCGAGCTTTGGAGCTCTTGGACTTGCTGGAAAAACAACTTAATACGATAAGATGTTCAGATCAGTTCCCACGACATCGCCTCAGGTTGCCACGGTGTGCGACTGGCTAACAACTTAACTGTTTTCTCTTCATACTGCTACAACGTGGTTAATGAAGGACACAACATGGCGATATACTGAGGTGATTTTTTGGGCTGTTAAATTGGAGAGTTGACCTTGGACCGTTGACTTATTGACGTAGGTTGACTTTAGGTCAAGATTGTTGGATCTAGTGTGTAGACTAAGACTGGACCTTGTATTTTTTATAGGAGTGTTGTAGGATCTATTGCAGGTCATTTGAGCTGTCGTTTAACTGATCTCATGAGTCAGGTGAGTCTTCTCGTTATACTATGTAGGATGCTAGTTGTCTTTGTGATACTTACATAGTAGAACTCGGGGGTAGCCTGTGGCATTTATATGAAAGACTTTGCATTTGAATAAAATACCATATGAGTAGCCCATGTTATTTGCATGAAAGACCATGGGGGTAGCCCAAGGTACTTGGATGTTAGACCATGGGGGCAACCAATGACATTTAAAGGAAATACCATGGGGGTAACCCATGGCCCCTGGATGTTAGACCATGGGGGAAGCCCATGGCATTTCATGATTTGGAATGTTTTCATGCTAGGATAAGGCTAAGGATACCTTCAGGAATAGCATGATAGAATTCCCTAATTTGTGATGCCGTGTAGCCTAAGAGGAATTGAATGTTATACATTATTTGGAATCTATGTTGGTGGAATTATTTGCTAAATGTATGTTTAAAACTTGTATATGGTTATAATCATTATTCGACAACCTATTTGATCATGTATCGTGTATAATTTGCATGCATAAGGCAACCGACAGTTTTAGTGGAAATTCATAGCATCATCGTACCAAGTGATTTTTGGAGGACCTTTGTTTGTTTTATGGATTTCGAGTGTTACTTCGCAAATGCTGGTTCTTTTGTGCTTTGTAGAACTCTTCTTAATATAAGTTAACTATTAAGTGTTACAGCATTTTGGATGCGACTCTTGTGGTGTTTGATACCATCAAGGAGGGGATCATGGAGCTGCTGGATAAGCGGCATGTGGCTTTACGTGTAGAGATCGTTGCTGGTTAGATTAGATTGCAGGCCCTCTCTTTTCAAGAGTTCAAAGCTAGCAGAGTCCTAAAGTTCTTCGGGAAGAAGGACCCTAATGCTAGTAAGCGGTAGATTGATGACATGGTGATTAGTCAGTGGGCTAGTTTTTTCCCTGAGGGGTTAACGGTGGAATTTGCATCTTGACTTTTAAAAGATGGAGCCCGAGAGCTGGAGGGTGAGCTGGAGCTTCGGGCGAAGTGTAAACCGGAGCAGGTACAGTTAGTGGTGGTTCAAGCGATGAGACTCAATACTTTTGATTCGAGATCGAAGGCCCATAAGGTTCAGGGACGTTATGCCAAGTGCGGTTGGACTCATGAGGGGAGCTATCATGAGAAAGGAATGGGATGTTTCAATTGCGGTCAGGCTGGTCATTTTAGTAGGGATTGTCCTTGGAGTTCGAGTCCAATGTGTTTTCACTACAATTAGGTGGGCCACCAAAAGGCTGACCGTCCTAGGTTGATGAGCAGAGTGATAAGAGCACCTACTCTAGCTACATTGAGGATTACTGATAGCCACAAGGGAGGGATGGAGGCTCCAATAGTGAGGAAACAAGCATTTCAGTTGCAGATCAAAGAGACTTGATTTTTATCAGATGCTTTTGCAGTTAAGTTTTCATCTAAGGATTGTAGTTTCATTATGATAGCCTAGTTATTAATATCGGTGGGTTTGTCAGTATTTCATTTGCATACCGAGGATCATGATAGAAGGTTATCTGGTCGAGCTGGATGTAGGAATCAGTTCAAGAAGCGACGATAAGTGATAACATGAACCCTAGATGGCAGTAGATAAGTGTTCCATTTGAAGGATCGATAGCCAATTAGCCGAATTGATTTTAATGGTTTCAGTACAATGGGTCGAAGGGAGATGCAATGTAAGTTCATTGGACTTTTAGAATTCGATTTGGTTGATATCTTTCGTGATTTGAAGGTATAAGAGATTGGTCAGAACGCAAATGCAAGGTGATTTGCTATCATGTACATGCTTTCAGGGATATGTGTGTGGTCCTCGCATCGGAAACATATAGGAAAGCATCTTGTGTAGCTCGTTGTCCCTTCTAGGACAAAAAGATAGAGTTTAGAGGTGCTTGTGCCACTCAGTTTGGATGTCAGTTTTAAGGTTGGTTATCTTATTGGATCAATTGATATCGCTAGTAATATAAGAGCTGTTATGATCTATCAACCTTCATGCATGGTTGATGCACATCCGCAAGAGTTTTTCTTAGCAGAAATTGGATTATAGGATTGCTTATTTATCTATTCCAATATTCGATTGTTCGTTCTTTGCTGTTCGTTGAGGTTGTAAAAGGACTTGGAATAATACTAGGGAAATTGCTTTGAATGCAACAATCTTTTGTCAAGAATAGCAAAGGATTCAACTTGGTTTTTAAGTGTGTGTACCCTAGTTTGTTTGATTATGGGATCTTTGTTATTGTAAACTCAAGATAATAATGGTGGACTAGTAAGGTTATAAGGTGGTTTGGGTCCAGTGATTATGAGGTTGGCAGAGTGCAGCTTAATCCAAGTGTGGGAGAATTGTTTGGCCTATTGGGAATATTTCAAATTGTGAAGCAAGGAGAAGTTTTATATTCCAAGAGAAGTAAAGATCCAGTTATGGTTTTGTTATAAATAAAAGTTTATGTACATAATAATTTTCATTATTCGATTGTAATTGGGGAATAAAATGTTGAGGATGGATGTTATCTCGTGTGAAGTCGTAAGGCATCAGTAGTATCATTTTATGGGTTTGTGGCTAGATTCAAGTTTAGGCTTGTGTTAGGACCTCTCTCTCTTGTAACATCCCGAAATTCAAGTTCAACCCTTTAACCCTTCTTATTTTCCAAGTTGTCATGTTAGGTCCCTTGTGAGAATGTTAAGCTTGTGAGTAGGTTGGGCGTACTAAGGAGTAAGTTGCGCGTACTCGCACGCTTAATTTGTACGCGGATTCATCCGGGTACGATGGGCGTACCCAAGGTTACGTCGGGCGTAACCGGCCCAGATGCAAAACCCTAATATGACTTGAGGGCTATAAAAGGAATGAGATGGTCTTGTCTTTTAGCCACCATCTCACAGAAAGAAACCCTAAGAGAGTTCTCCCTTCATCCTTAGCTTGTGTGTGAGTGTTCTAACCTTCGAAGTGTCATTTCAAGATGGTGAAAAAGAAGAGGAGGCCATTGAAGGAGCTAGAAGTTGGTGGACAAGAGTAGATCTGAGGTTTTCAGAGGTTGGAGCTTCTTCCTGAGGTATAAAGTTCAGAACTTGCCTTGTTGTTTGTGGTGTGTGCTTCTTGGACCAAATTCTATGGTTTAAGGTACCAAGATGGAGACTTTATGAGCAAATAGTCCCCATCGGCCTAGGTCTATCATATTCCAGGACTATATGAGTTGTATGTTCAAAAAAATGCAATCTTGGGCGTAAATGTTGGGCCATGCATGAGATCTAGACCTTTGGAGGAGAAAGGAAAGGTGATAGAAGGTGTGGGAACCTTTATAGCCATGCAAAGGCTCTAAGGTTTCGACTTTATGGATTAAGAGGTATTAGAATAGCCAGATCCGAAATATGAGATTATGTCTTAACTGTTTAAGACCTAAAATGAAGAAAGTAAGAAACTGGGATTTACGCTGGGAGTAATCCCAGTACGCGTTGCGTAGGGGCTCGCGTTCCCCGATTCTCGAGTGCAAGGGTACGCCCCGCGTACAGGAGTTGGTACGCCCTGCGTACTGCTTGCTGTTGACATTTAGGGTTTTGGTCCACATGTGGACTTTTGAGTCAGGGAGGGGTAAAATGGTCTTTTACCCTTCTGTGGAATTGTAGAAAGGAATGTAGTATAGCCTTGAGAGCCGTTAATGATTTAGAATGATTATTTTATGTGATTAGGCAAGGCTAGGTCGTGGTTTCGAGATTCAGAGATATCGAGCACGTAAGCCATTAGACATCATACGAGGTGAGTCTTCTCACTATACTGTACCTGGAAGGTTACCTATGTGTGACCGGAAGATTTGGTATGCTATAAGATATATGCATTGTATGCGATTAGTTGCCTGTTTTGTATGCGATATGTATGTTATGCTTGATATGGGCCGAAAGGCATTATGTTATGGCCCGGAAGGCATTGTGATGTAGACCGGAAGGTCAGGGAGTTTTGGACCGGAAGGTCGATACGGGTAGGACCGGAAGGTTACCGGGTTGGGACGGAAGTCCCCTGAGATACGTGACCAGAAGGTCGTGTGGAGTATGGGCTGGAAAGGCGAATGTGTGTAAGTGGTATATTGGGGAACTCACTAAGCATTTATGCTTACAGATGTTGTGTTATGTGTTTCAGGTACTAGCGAGGACCTTGGGAAGGCGCCGGCATGACTCGTACACACACACAGGCGGATTTGGATATATTTGATCGTGGGATTTGACATGTTTTGTATTATGACTATGTTACATTGGATTTTATGGTTTGTCTTGAATGAAATTATGTTTTAAAGAAATGAAAAATTGTTTTGAAAATTTACGTTGTTACAAGTTGGTATCAGAGCCTTGGTTTGAGGGACTCAGATGCACCTTTGGGCGTATCTGAACTCAAACTGAGGATTTGAGAAATTTTCAATAGTAAAAACTAAATTTTCTAAGAAGAGCAAGGAGTCTTGAAACAAACAGAGCAGAGCAGTGTGCACGCTCAACCAGGGCCCGAACGGTGAATCCTTAAAATACCCTTACATTATGTGCTATGTGATGTTATGCATGCTAGAGTAGGCCAGGTATTCATATTAGGACTAGCGTGCCTGATTTGTGATTACTTAGCCTAGGATATTTCTGCTGCTATGAGATGCCTTGAGAGCGAGTAGGTAGCAGTTAGGAGCTCATGAGAGGTCTATCGGAGGGTAGCCAATGCATAGCGAGACTAGAGTACTTGCGATCCGGGATCCAAGGAGGAGGACTTGGGGTGAATGTTGATGGGGTGTGGTCAGTAGTATAGGGCTCGTACTACTGAAGACACCGGATCAGTGAGCAGCCCAAGTAAGAATCCTTGGGTATTGGAGGACGAGTAGGGTTGCGTTATCGAGTGCGAGTATGCTTGATCGAGTCTCTAATATTTTTATGTTGTATTTCAGAGGCATCATGGTTGGGACACGATACACACCCGAGAGTAGTGGGTTCAGTGATGAGGAGATCCATTGATTGATTCATGAGGAGGTGGCTGCTGCCATCCAGGCTGAGATTCTAGAGATGTTCGGGGACATCAATACCACACTGATTGAGACCTTTGATGAGCGGTATGCAGTGGTGACTGAGGCTACAGCTGCTGCAGCTACTGCTACTGTTGCTGCTGCCAGACCTCAGGGAGGTGAGTCGTTGTTGTTTTGGGAGTTCAGCAACACGAAGCCACCAGAGGTTGATGGGACTCAAGACCTGATAGTTGCGATGAGATGGATCTCTGACATTGAGGGATGTTTCTGATAGGTTTTATACAAACAATCCTATGTGTGCATACAACCCTAGAGTTGGACCTATGTTTTCACTATTAGTTATACAACTTTATGAACACAAAAAGACATCTGGGATGCTACTATAATTTTCAAAATTCATATATAAAATTAGAATACATACCTTTTGTTGTTATATAGCAATAACAACTAGTTCCTTGAATTTCCTTAGCTCTTGAAAGCAAGGACCACAAGTGTAGTACCTCTAATGGCTCACAAACACACTAGGTGAAAGGATGAATATGGGAGAGAGAAAAGAAGGGTATCTTACCCTAGATTTCTTCCCTTTTAGGGTTCCCTAAGGGTTGGACGAAATCTTAGTGCCTTAGGGTGCTATTTATACTTAAGGCTAACTAGGGTTTCATGGTGTAAACCCTAATCCCTTAGCTTAGGGCCTAAGCAAGTCCATGGACTCCTTTCCTTAAGCCCTTGGACGAAAACTCCTAGATCCTTCTAGGATTTTCGTTCAAGCCTTAATAAAGGTGATCCAATAGCCCAAAGTCTCAACTATCAAATAATTACAAAACAACCCATGTACTTTTAATTAATTCCTTTAATCCCGAAATTAATTTCTAATTAATTTCTGATTAAATACTAATTAATAATATGATTCCAAATTAATATATTATTCATATAATATATTAACAAATCATATTTACACCCTTATTTATTATTCTTAACAATAAACCAACATCTCTCCTCAACAATCATCTTGTCTAGTCACCAGTGTGAAGGCAACCCAAAAGGACCATGCGCAATTGGGTCAAGTACATACCAAAATAGTTATGGACTTAGACAGTAATCCAACAGTCTCCCACTTGGATAAGTCTAATAACTATTCTGCGTATAACCTCAGATCCTGATTAGCAATCGTAACTTTCAAAAGCCTCTGTCAACTTTGATCTTATTAGATACGCGTCCTTCAGATAAGGGATCATATATTCCTCCATTTTAGATATCGTATAGACTGAGACATGGATTTAAATCATTCTCTTTGTCTATGTGTTGTTTCGTGAATTCCGATTTATGACGACTAACAACAGACTACAATTGAACACATCAAATTAGTCCCAGCTTGGCCAAGCGAGCTGTCATCACTAAATCATCGAGGGGCCCACATGATATCGCTTTCATCCCACTTTGGATAAAAGGAACGGATAAACATTGATTCAATGCTTGGTTGCACTTGCTTACCGAATCACACACAACAATATGTTTTATGACACCAAGTTACTGGTGCGTTTACATATTACCAATGTGTAACCGACTCGCAAGATACAACTCACACATCTTGGTTTCAAGAATATAAGATATTATCGTCTCACCAATCACTCGTGATAAAATCCATGAAGTTATCCAAGTGAGCGTGGGTTTAATCCAATGCTCAAATCATATTCATAAGCACTCATGAACGTTGTAGTAAACATTTTCTTATGTCTAATACACTTTAGACAATCCACACACCAATTCATGACAGTCTTCATTCATAACTACTTCCAACATATGAACGACTGTGGTCCGTTCGAATAATTCGATTATTCTGAAATAATTAATTATTCAGGAAGTCAAAACATGCAAAGTGAAACACAAGAATAATACTAATCCTATATGATCTCAAACCCTTGAGTATAAATAAAACACCTTTTATTTATCACCATATCGATTACTCATTATTTGTTGTTTCGGGTAATCAACTTCTTACTTGAATTTTTACTACACTTGTCCCATGCTCTTAGCGTGCACAAAATGTTTACCTATGGTCCTTACTTTGTGAAATAGATCAAATGAACACATTTCCAATCATGCTCATTTCACAACTCCCAATCCCTATCACAAGTGTAAGAATATCAAATTCTTGTTACTTATGCTAGATTCTAACATTTTATGCAATGATTCTTTCGTAAAGTCATAGCTCAAAATCATCAAGACTTGGCCAATCTCTATAAGAAACAATTCTATAGATTGGATGTCTCTCACTCAAAGTACATTCCTTTGAACATCCTTTCTTGCATAAAAGTTTCTAATCTAGATACAGATTCTCAATATCTAACTCCCAATATGGAAACATTTCCATATTTTCCATATGACAACTCATTCTTAATAGAATCTTATCTATTCATAATAATGTTGATATGTTCCATCCAATACCATACTTCCAACTACTCACAAGCAACCAATCCTCAGCGAGATTTGGATCGTCCTTTGATAGTTGTTTAATTATCTTAGTCAAAACCGATTCTTGTCCTTTTTCCCTCTAAATGCGCTAGACATTCGGAAGATTTTAGAATGGTCAAATATTATAGCACTTGCAATCGATCCTATACCCGAAGCGTATGGGACACGATGCATAATGTCTTACATAAAGATACGATACTTTATCAATCTTTTGCCATAATATTTAATGTGTCACGTTCTCACAATTCGAACTATGAACAGGGACGCCATAATCATAATCAAAATTTTGAGAAAGCACTATGTATCCTTGACTAAATTTATTAACATTCCACAACCTAAGCCTTTAGATTTGAAATGAAGCATAATATTCTCTCCCTTAATTATCGCAAAACAACCTTTCAACCCTTGCGACTTTGCAAAGTATAACTCTTGTTTTCTATAATTAATATTTCTAACTTGCAATACTTGCCATAATAATCATACAAGCACAACTTTTATGCTCCCACTATTATGATGATTATTATCACATAAGCATAACTCTTATGCTCCCACTAGCTTTGACATGTATTCAGAAAACAACTTAACTTCCATAAAAACAATACCTATTGAATTTCTTAAGTTCATATTTCTAATACCTAACGCTTTGACAATCCTTTATATAAGCTTATACACCTTTGCCTTAGATAGCTTATATGTGTGTCTAAACAATTTAGACTAATTGCCAAATCTCACAATTCGAATCATGGAAAGGGATACCGTAACCATAATCGAATTTAAGAATGCAATTTTCACAATCACTATCTTCTTAAAAACTCTCTTAGTGAAAGCATTTCCTCACAGTCATTTTCATGAAGGAGAGAATCTTATGACACTTAGATTTTAATGGTGTATGTGTTCCTATCCATATGAATTTGTTAAAACCAAAGTTTGCGACAAATCCAAACTCATATGGACCGAACTCTTAATCTTGATTTCTTCCCTTATGGTAACACGAGTGCCCACCATGTCTTCCAAGAAGTTAAGCAGCTCACCCTTTCCTATCAATGTACTTTTCATTGACCAAGGTCCTTACCTTTTATGCGTTCATATGAGAACTCATAGAAGTCACATGCATTATTAACTCAATTGGAATGGCACAGAAACAAAATAACGTCAACACAATAGGTTATAAACCTCAAGTCGTGTGCTAGTGATGATCGATAAGGTTTATTATTGATTTTTTCTTGAAACCTTTCAAGACCATTAAGACTCCCACTGACTCCTTTTCATATAAGATTCTCTTGTCAATAAACATTTCTCGACAAACAAATATTCAAGAGTTAGTGTAGCTTTTATCAAGACAAAACACTTCACAAAATTGGTCCTAGTTGGTCTTTGTCTTATCCAAGACATCACAACTTTCCACATTTGGTGAATGTTATAAACCTTCTTAAGACTTGTCACTCAATGCCACAATCTTAGCTCTAAGACTTTTTTTGGAATGAAGTATGATTGACTTCTTGATTTAACCATTTCTTCAATTCTTGATTCTCTTATCAGACATACAATTGTACTAAGACTCACTTAGAGGATCAATTGAGATATGGTTCTAAATCATTAAAACCTATCATAAAACATAATAAAAGGTGCTCTCCCTTCTTCTTAGAATAGAGAAACTTTTATCTTTCTGCCTACTTGATTCTTATTATTCGTTCTGCTATTGATTTAAACTCTTTCAATCAATTCAAAATTACACTTAATCTTATAATTATAACCATATTTACTAAACCTTTAGTAAATCATGATGAATATCTTTGTTACTCTTGTGGTGGACTTGATCAACACACAACTTTGTGTACTCGATCTCCTAGTCCTTCACCTGACACTTTGTCAACGAATTAGTCGAATTTCCAAATATGGAATTTCTCATTCATCATGCAACCAAGTTGCATGATTCCAAGTTTCTATCCAATTGAAACTTGGGTGATGAGAAAGTCTCCCTATTTGGTAAATTCTCGACATTTCCACATAATTAAGAATCAAATCCATTATTGCTAATAATAGAAACATTCAAAACATCAATTTTTCATACATGCCATCGCAAGGATAAATAAATAATATAAAATCAAAAATTTATTTTATTGCGGAAAAATTTGTCCTTACAATGCAATTCATTGAAAAACTATGCTAATACATATTTCTTAGCACTCTTATTCTAACTCTAAGTAGTAGCTCAAGAATCTAATCTTCAAGTAATGCGATCAAAATCCATTTCTTCATGATTAGATTCCGCTCACTTCTTCCCTTAAGCTTCCTCTCTTTTCTTTGATTCTACAAAACATCAAATGTAATCTTATCACCTCATGTATTAAGAATCTAGCATAGGAACTTAAAAGAGTCAGTTAATGGATTTTACCTAAATTAGAGCCATACGTTTTGACTCTCCCATCTCTTAGATCTCTTAGGTAAATAGGGCAGCTTCGTCTCCAATGTCCCTTCTCTTGGCAATAAAAGGAAATGGATTCCTTTGGAATGGCACATGGAACTATCTCAGAATCTACCTTTTCTGGATCTCCAATGTCACAATTTTTAATATCCATTGAAGTTTGGGAGTTTGATTTACCAGAAAAATTTGCTTGACCAGCTCGCCAAATCATTTCTGATTCAGCAACTATAAGCAAATAGGTCAAATCAATGAGGGTCACGTCATGATCCATCATATACTACTCTCTTGTGAACTCACTATATGATCCAGGAAGCGACTGAAGAACCCAGTCAACAGCCAACTTACCTGAAATCTCGACACCCAACATCCTTAACCTTTCAATGTGTGACTTCATCTCTAAGACGTGTACACACATAGGTTTCCCATGTTTACTTGCCAAAAGGGCTTGAGTGAGCTTGAACTTTTCAAGCCTTCGAAGTTGTGGGTTAGGGAGAATAATTGGAGGAGGCGGAGGAAGTGAAGCATGATCTCTTGTTCCTCGATCGAATCGTGGAATATCATCTTCATGTGGAAAGCTTGTTCCACGAGATTTGGGAATACCATAGTTGTCGTACTTTGACATCTACAAAACGGGAACTAAATTCAAGTTAGTTGATTGATTGAGTCCTTAATAAATCACCCAAATGAGATATTAAGGCTAGCACCCAATACAATATGCTACAACTTAGAAAAGAGATGTCGTAATCTAGTTGCAGAATATTTGAAGGTAGGTAAATAATGATTTACCAATTTCCACCATGAAAATCGAAAAAGAAATTTAAGTTTTAAATCCATGAAAACTCCTAGATCCTTTGAGATTCATTGAACTTTTTCAATCGCATGTTTAAATCTCGATATGCCCCTCTAGTTTGTGACTGGGATACCGAGGATCACAAAGCGAGTGTGAATAACCATGCAAACTTACATGGTACCCCCACATGTTACAGTCGCCTATTCGATGTGCCGGTTAACCACACACGCTCCACCGAACTATGAAAAACATCGAGTCACCCTTTGCTACCTTTGCTTAGAACCATTTAGTGTGCCAGTTAACCACACACGATCCACTAACGTCTTCGTAAGGGAACAAAGTGTAATTTCATGGAATTGCATCAATTCACTTTTTCCTAAAGTAACTAAGATTGGGAATTTTGTAAAACTTTTAGTTACTTTAGACTTCATTATACTTTTAATGGAAAGCGTTTGCCTTATCCTACCCGTTCGGCTAACGACCCTCCACCAATCAAGGAAGCGGTGGGTAAGAGTGGATACCCATTAAACGGCCATTTTATAGGTCATAACCTTATACCCCCCTTATAGATCGGCTTCGTGAATGAGGCTTACTAACGGTAAGACTAGCATTTTAGTTATACATATATAATATTAAACTTTTATTGTTATACATAGTATAAGGGTGTATTTTACACTTTTAAAATACTAGGTGGTTTAAATTATACTTTTAATTGACCAAAATCATTATGGATTTATTAACTTTCTTTTAATTATACACTTAATTAATTTAATAAAACCATAAGGGAGTAATTTGAACCTTTGAAAATTAGGATTTTGGAATTTAGACTTTCAAAATTAACTTTTAATCAACAATTTAAATTCCAAAACTTGAGGGCAAGTTTTGAAACTCTTCAAAACAATTAGGTTTTAATCTCACTTAAAATTTTTGAATTTAAGACATTTAAATTAAAATTTGAAGTATTAAAACTCTTGATTTAATAATTACCATAAATTAAACAATTAATTTAAATTATTAAATCACAAGGGATTATCTAGATCATGAGTATAATTACCATTTATACATTTAAGATATCCTAATCCCTTGAATCCCTCTCTAAATCTCGAAAATAAGGGATGGGATAATTCAAGATCATTAATTACCATATTTAACAATTAAAAGATAATTACAAGATATGAGATTATCCAAATCCCTAAAATTTAGGATCTAACGTTGCGGAAGGAGGTAATTCCGAAATCCAAGGGTTGGATAACCCTAGATTTCAAAATCTTGGAGGCTAAGGAAAGGATTTGGGAAACCCTAGCAAAAATCGCCAACTAGGGTTTTGCAACCCTAATTGCGAAAATTACCTAGCCTTCATGGTTTATTAGCCATAAACCCTAATATGTCAAGTTCATAGATTTGAATAAAAGCTAATTGAAAACAAAAACCATTGGCTCTGATACCACTGATGGGTTTTATACAAACAATCCTATGTGTGCATACAACCCTAGAGTTGGACCTATGTTTTCACTATTAGTTATACAACTTTATGAACACAAAAAGACATCTGGGATGCTACTATAATTTTCGAAATTCATATATAAAATTAGAATACATACCTTTTGTTGTTATATAGCAATAACAACTAGTTCCTTGAATTTCCTTAGCTCTTGAAAGCAAGTACCACAAGTGTAGTACCTCTAATGGCTCACAAACACACTAGGTGAAAGGATGAATATGGGAGAGAGGAGAGAAGGGTATCTTACCCTAGATTTCTTCCTTTTTAGGGTTCCCCAAGGATTGGACGAAATCTTAGTGCCTTAGGGTGCTATTTATACTTAAGGCTAACTAGGGTTTCAAGGTGTGAACCCTAATCCCTTAGCTTAGGGCATAAGCAAGTCCATGGACTCCTTTCCTTAAGCCCTTGGACGAAAACTCCTAGATCCTTCCAGGATTTTCGTTCAAGCCTTAATAAAGGTGATCCAATAGCCCAAACTCTCAACTATCAAATAATTACAAAACAACCCTTGTACTTTTAATTAATTCCTTTAATCCCGAAATTAATTTCTAATTAATTTCTAATTAAATACTAATTAATAATATGATTCCAAATTAATATATTATTCATATAATATATTAACAAATCATATTTACACCCTTATTTATTATTCTTAACAATAAACCAACATCTCTCCTCAACAATCATCTTGTCTAGTCACCAGTGTGAAGGCAACCCAAAAGGACCATGCACAATTGGGTCAAATACATACCAAAATAGTTATGGACTTAGACACTAATCCAACAGTTTCTATACGGGTACTTGTCCAGAACACTTGAGGGTACGGTTCGCTCTAAACCAGCTCCGCCGAGGAGTGAAGGATTGGTGGAAGTTCGTGATGACGAGCTTCACTCTGTCAGAGATTTCCGAGGTGACCTGGGAGAGGTTCACCACTATGTTCAGGGACGAGTATGTTCCCCCGGTGTAGAGGAAACACTTGATTTAGGAGTTCTTGAACCTCAAGCAGGGTAATGATTCTATTACAGTTGTTACTAGGAAGTTTCATGAGAGGGCGATGTTCTGCCCTGAGCAAGAACAGATGAGCCAGTATTTGGGCATTTTGAGGAGGGACATCCGAGCGTTCATATCGAACTCGATGTACCGTATATTTGCTGAGCTTCGGGCAAATGGTCGGAAGTGGGACATCGAGTTGGAGACTCAGGCCAGGGAGGAGGCCGAGTCTCAGAGGATGGATCGGTGGCCAGCTCAGTCTCAGCCGGCAGCCAAGCAGACCAAGTCCACTGATTTGAGGACTGGAGGCCAGAAGGGCCGCACTTACGGGACGTGCAGTAAGGGTGATGAGGGGGCCTCTTGATCCGGTGCTTGCTACAAATGTGGCAAGGAGGGGCATATCGCCAAGTATTGCTCCAAGGGATTTATGGTTTGTTTCATTGCAACCAGACTGGCCATCGAAAGACCGAGTGTCAACAGTTGTATTAGGGGTCAGCGCAGGGATCTGCACCTACTGCTAGGGTTACCGAGGTTCGATCAGTGAAGGCCGAGGCTCCGAAGGCTCGTGGGAGAGCTTTCTAGTTGACAGCGTAGGAGGTATGTGTAGCACCCAACGTTGTGGCTGGTATGTATTCTTCTCTCTATTTATTTAAGTCTGAGATATTATGCTTATATTATGTTATGTGTAGGTACTTTTCGTGTGAATTCTGTACCTGCCTTAGTGCTATTTGACTCGGGAGCGAGTCGATCTTTTGTGTCGTTAGCTTTCAGTCATCATATCAGTATTTGTCAAGAGGCCTTGAGTCGACCTCTGCGAGTTTCTATAGCTAATGAGCGAGCAGTGTACACCACGGATGTGATTCGAGGATGTATCATTCAGATCTTCGGTGTGGAGTTCCCCATAGATCTGGTTCTGATTGCGATGGGGGACGTGTGTGTTATAGTGGGCATGGATTGGTTGAGCCGATTTGGAGCTGTTATAGACTGCGAGCGTTAGTTGGTGACGATACATTACCCTAGTGGGGGACTACTTACAGTGTACGGTGAGGGTACCCGTCATGAGTCAGCATTTTGTTCGGCTGTTAGGGCGAGACAGAGTTTACAGCAAGGCTGTAGAGGAATTGTGGCCTACGTGATGGACACACGAGTGGCCGCTGGGAGGCCAAGTTTGATTAATGAGGTCCCAATTATGCGGGATTTCCCTGACGTTTTCCCCGAGGAGTTTCCGGGTGTGCCTCCCGAGAGGCAGGTGGAGTTTCGTATCGATTTGGTGCCAGGGGCGACACCTATTGCCAATGCACCCTATCGCCTTGCGCCATCCGAGATGCAGGAGTTATCCTCGCAGTTTCAGGAGCTGTTGCGAAAGGGGTTTATTAGACCGAGTAGCTCACCTTGGGGAGCGCCGATCCTTTTTGTTAAGAAGAAGGATGGTTCACACCGGATGTGTATTGATTACCAGGAGTTGAACAAGCTGACGGTCAAGAACCGTTATCCGTTACCAAGGATAGATGATTTGTTTGATTAGTTGTAGGGAGCGTATTGGTTCTCCAAGATAGACTTGAGGCCGGGTTATCATCAGATGAGGGTTCGGGATGAAGATATCCATAAGACAGCGTTTAGAACTCGTTATGGGCATTACGAGTTCGTGGTGATGCATTTTGGGCTCACCAATGCACCAGCCGCGTTCATGGATCTCATGAACAGGGTGTGCAGACTGATGTTGGATCGATCAGTGATTGTTTTCATCGATGATATCTTAGTATATTCGAAATCCATAGAGCAGCATGAGGAGCATTTGAGGGAAATCCTCAGAGTTCTGAGATCGGAAAGGCTTTACGCCAAATTCTCCAAGTGTGATTTTTTGTTATGGGAGGTCCAGTTCCTAGGGCATCTCGTTAACTAGAAGGGGATATTGGTTGATCCGACCAAGATTGAGGCTGTGATGAGTTGGGAGGTGTCGAGGTCACCTACTGAGATCAGGAATTTCTTAGGATTGGCAGACTATTATCAGAGATTTATCAAGGATTTCTCCAAGATCGTCGTACCACTTACCAAGTTGACCCGGAAGGGTGTTGCATTTTCTTGGGGTCCGGAGCAGCAGACCTCGTTCGAGACACTTCGCCAGAGATTATGCGAAGCCCTAGTGTTGGCCCTTCTGGAAGGGATGGAGGATATTGTGATGCATCGATATCAGGGTTGGGAGCGGTGCTTATGCAGAGGGGGCATGTGATAGCATATGCATCGAGACAGCTAAAGCCTCATGAGTCGAGGTATCCCACTCATGATCTGGAATTGGGGGCTATAGTGTTTGCCCCCAAGATCTGGTGTCACTATTTGTATGGGGTTCGGTGTACGATTTACACTGACCATAAGAGCTTGAAGTATTTGATGGATCAGCCCAATCTGAACATGCACCAGAGGAGATGGTTGGACGTAGTGAAGGATTACGATTGTGAGATCCTGTACCACCCGGGTAAGGCTAATGTTGTAGCCGATGCCCTGAGTCGTAGGGCGAAGGGGTGCCCCAATACGAGATATTTGCATGAGATTAACAGTGATGACTCCGGTATGGGATACCATTCTAGGGGCCCAAGCGGAGGCCGTGAGACCGGAGAACCGCAAGAGAGAGCGAGTGATCGGGCAGGTATTAGAGTTTGTTACCGATAGTCGAGGACTTATGACCTTCCAGGGTCGGGTTTGGGTACCGTTTGTGGGTGGAACGCATACTTTCTTAATGGAGGAGGCACATAGATCGAAGTTCTCGATCCACCCCAGGGCCACTAAGATGTATTTGGACCTGAAGAAGGAGTATTGGTGGCCCTGTATGAAGAGGGATGTTGCATGGTTCGTAGAGAGGTGCTTGACCTGTCGCAAGGTTAAGGCCGAGCACCAGCGTCCGCATGGTAAGTTGTAGCCGTTAGAGATTCCTGAGTGGAAGTGGGAACAAATCACCATGGATTTTATCACCAAATTACCGAGGAATGCCAGGGGTGTCGATGCGATTTGCGTGATTGTGGACCGGTTGACGAAGAGCGCTCACTTTCTTGTTATTAGTGAGAGCTCTTCTGTTGAGAGGCTGGCAGAGTTGTACGTCAAGGAGGTGGTATCGCAGCATGGAGTTCCGATCTCGATTGTTTCAAACCAATATGTGCGTTTTACTTCCAGATTTTGGAAGAAGTTTCACGAGGAGTTGGGTACGAGGCTGCATTTCAGTACCGCATACCACCCACAGCCGGATGGACAGAGTGAGCAGATGATTCAGACGCTCGAGGACATGCTTCGGGCATGTGTATTGGATTTCAGAGGAAGTTGGGACATATATTTGACCTTGGCTGAGTTTTCCTATAACAACAACCATCACTCGAGCATTGGTATGCCACCCTTTGAGCTGTTGTATGGGTGGAGGTGTCAGGCCCCCATTTGCTAGGGTGAGGTAGGGCAACGGGTAATGGGTAGTACGGAGATAGTACTTTGGACAACAGAGCTGATACAGAAAATCAGTCAGAGGTTGTTGACAGCTCAGAGTCACCGGAAAAGTTATGCAGATAGGCGATGATCTGAGCTCGAGTTTCAGGTTGGGGATTTTGTGCTCCTGAAGGTGTCTCCTTGGAAAGGAGTGATTCGATTTAGAAAGAGGGGCAAGCTGGGGCACCGGTATATTCGGTCGTTTAGGTTAATTGCGAGGGTAGGCAGGGTAGCATATCATTTGGAGCTACCTGCAGAGTTGAGCCCGATTCATGATACCTTCCACGTGTCTCAGTTGAGGAAGTGTATAGCCGTAGAGTCGACGGTAGTGCCGCTGGAGGATATTCTGGTGGATGCGGGCCTGAATTATGTTGAGAAACCAATTGCGATTCAGGATTGGGAGATCAAGGTTATCAGGAACAAGGAGATACCGTTGGTGCGGGTTTAGTGGCAGCATCGGAAGGGGTCTAAGTTGACGTGGGAGTCAGAGTCAGAGATGCAGGAGCAGCATCCATAGTTGTTTTCGGTATAAGACTTTGAGGGCGAAGTCTGGTTCTAGTGGGGGAGAATTGTAACATCCCGAAATCCAGGTTCAACCCTTTAACCCTTCTTATTTTCCAAGTTGTCATGTTAGGTCCCTTGTGAGAATGTTAAGCTTGTGAGTAGGCTGGGCGTACTAAGGAGTAAGTTGCGCGTACTCTCGCGCTTAATTTGTACGCGGATTCATCCAGGTACGCTGGGCGTACCCAAGGTTACGTCGGGCGTAACCGGCCCAGATGCAAAACCCTAATATGATTTGAGGGCTATAAAAGGAATGAGATGGTCTTGTCTTTTAGCCACCATCTCACAGGAAGAAACCCTAAGAGAGTTCTCCCTTCGTCCTTAGCTTGTGTGTGAGTGTTCTAAGCTTCAAAGTGCCATTTCAAGGTGGTGAAAAAGAGGAGGAGGCCATTGAAGGAGCTAGAAGTTGGTGGACAAGAGTAGATCTGAGGTTTTCAAAGGTTGGAGCTTCTTCCTGAGGTATAAAGTTCAGAACTTGCCTTGTTATTTGTATTGTGTGCTTCTTGGACCAAATTCTACGGTTTAAGGTCCCAAGATGGAGACTTTATGAGCAAATAGCCCCCATCGGCCTAGATCTATCATATTCCAGGACTATATGAGTTGTATGTTCATAAAAATGCAATCTTGGACATAAATGTTGGACCATGCATGAGATCTAGACCTTTGGAGGAGAAAGGAAAGGTGTTAGAAGGTGTGGGAACCTTTATAGCCATGTAAAGGCTTAAAGGTTTTGACTTTATGGATTAAGAGGTATTAGAATGGACAGATCCGGAATATAAGATTATGTCTTAACTATTTAAGACCTAAAATGAAGAAAGTGAGAAACTAGGATTTACGTTGGGTGTAATCCCAGTACGCGTTGCGTAGGGGGTCGCATTCCCCGATTTTGGAGTACAAGGGTACGCCCCGTGTACAGGAGTTGGTACGCCCTGCGTACTGCTTGCTGTTGACTTTTGTTGACTATTAGGCTTTTAGTCAACATGTGGACTTTTGAGTTAGGGAGGGGTAAAATGGTCTTTTACCCTTCTCTGGAATTGTAGAAATGAATGTAGTATAGCCTTGAGAGCCGTTAATGATTTAGAATGATTACTTGATGTGATTAGGCGAGGCTAGGTCGTGGTTTCGAGATTCAGAGATATGGAGCACGTGAGACATTAGACATCATACGAGGTGAGTCTTCTTACTATACTGTAGCTGGAAGGGTACCTATGTGTGACTGGAAGGTTTGGTATGCTATAAGATATATGCATTGTATGCGATTAGTTGCCTGTTTTGTATGCGATATGTATGCTATGCTTGATATGGGCCGAAAGGCATTATGTTATGGGCCGGAAGGCAATGTGATGTAGACCGGAAGGTCAAGGAGTTATGGACCGGAAGGTCGATACGGGTAGGACCGGAAGGTTACCGGGTTGGGACGGAAGTCCCCTGAGACACGTGGACCAGAAGGTCGTGTGGAGTATGGCCTGGAAAGGCGTATGTGTGTAAGTGGTATATTGGGGAACTCACTAACCATTTATGCTTACAGATGTTGTGTTATGTGTTTCAGCTACTAGCGAGGACCATGGGAAGGCGCCGACATGACTCGTACACACACACACACAGGCAGATTTGAATATATTTGATCTTGGGATTTGACATGTTTTATATTATGACTATGTTACATTGTATTTTATGGTTTATCTTGAATTAAATTATGTTTTAAAGAAATGAAAAACTGTTTTGAAAATTTACGTTGTTACATTTCTTTTCGTATCTAATAAAGGATTTTTGGTTCAACGCACGAGCTGAATGCTTGATAAGGTCCAACAGGATGGGGGTTTAGCTCATATCACTTCATGGGTTTATGGCATGTTATTGTCTGATAACGTAGTGTAAGTGTTGTAAGATTGTGGGGTAGCCGTAGCATTCACTAGGTTGGTAGGCGGTTGTGGAAGTTTTGTAAGTCTACGACTTGGCTCGTAGAATTCTTGAGGATGAGTTAGACCATCATTGGAATGTTTGTAAGACTATGAGTGGAGTATAACCTCCATTTATGTTGAGTCGATCTCGTTGTTGTAATTTATCCGCTCGATCTTCAGGAAGGAGGGTCGTTAGAATTGTATTGGTGGTTAGACTAGTATGGATCCCAGTTGAGGTTGAAACATGCTTGGTTATGTTATATTGGGTGAGTGGAATATTCATACATTTGAGGTTATGATCGATACATGAAGTGTTGGTTGGAAGTCCACGATCTAGTGATGGAATGATATCAAGATCATTGTGTTCTATGATCATAACAATCAAGTGGACTAAATGATGTTGGTGTATCACGAATTAGTAAGTGTATGACTCATAAGGGTGGGACCCTATTGGGATTGGCATGTTTGGAGTATTAAAGCAACTTTGGATTAGAGAAGCTCAGTGATCAGTGGGTTGGTTATGTGTGACAGATAGGCTAGGGTAGCCTTTATCAATTAGAATCATGGACGGAGTCTCGTTGTGCGTCCATGTGTGGAATTTTCAATCTCAACTAATGGGTAAGGATTTTGCATCTCATTTTATTAGAAGGTCAGCAAAGAATCATGAGATCTTAAATAGATCACATATGTGAATTATTGGTTATCAGGATGTGATTTGTATAATGGTTTGGCACAAATAGTTGAGATTTATGGTGGGAGTCGCCTTTATTTTAAGGCTCACGGATACCAGTGAATAGTCAGGGATTCTGTTTTCCAATTATCATCATGATAATTCAGGGTTGTAGGGATTAATTCGGTTCAGGAGTGGAGTGATGTTATTATGGATGTGATATTGGATGGTCTTGTCTACCTGGAAGTTAAGGTTTTCAATTCTCAGGTAGATCAATTAGATCTTGTTTCCTTAGTTGAGGGCATATTCTTAAGGTTTGTTTTTCATCAGGATTTGTAATATATTCTAAGTTTTGTTCTTTGATTGCAGTGTTAAAAGGTGGTGATATGTACGAGTGGACTTCTTAGTCATAATAGGAATTTAGGAAGTTTGGGCAGAGTCGACTGGTATGGCAGTGGAAGCAGTAAGGAATGATTTCAAGAACCAAATCTAATTTTAGTGGGGGAGAGTTGTAACACCTGTGTTCCTGTACGAGAGGACTTCTTAGTCCAAATAGGAATTTAGGAAGTTTGGGTAGAGTTGACTGGTATGGCAGTGGAAGCAGTAAGGAATGATTTCGAGGACCAAATCTAATTTAAGTGGAAGAGAGTTCTAACACCCGTGTTCCAGATTGGTTTGGCTTAATATTTATAAGGACCAAAGATGGAATTTTGGGAAAATCTATGTGCCATGACGTGGTGTAAGGATGCCCACGATGTGGCATGGAATGAATAGAATGCGTGTTTTAATGAATATCATGGTGTGAAAGTAGGTTGGCCTCAGCATGGCAGCTGGTCTGGCCCAAGCCCATAATTTTAGGTTTCCTCCCATATTTAAGCAATCTCTACTAAGTTTTGGTCTTTGATTGCAGTGTTGGAAGGCGGTCATCTGTAGGAGAGGGCTTCTTAGTCCTAATTGGAATTTAGGAAGTTTGGGCAGACTCGACTGGTGTGGCAGTAGAAGCAGTAAAGAATGATTTTGAGGACCAAATCTAATTTAAGTGGGGGAGAGTTGTAACACCTGTGTTCCAGATTGGTTTGGCTTAATATTTATAAGGACCGAATATTGAGTTTTGGGAAAAACTATGTTCCACGACGTGGCATGGAAATACTGGAATGCGTGTTTTAATGAATATCATGGTGTGACAATAGGTTGGCCTCGCCATGGCAGCTGGTCTGGCCCAAGCCCATAATTTTAGTTTTCCTCCCATATTTAAGCAGCATTTCTACAGGATTAGGGCATCATCTTTAGCCTTTGACCCTCTACCTCAAAACCCTAGCCCCCTTAGAGGTTTTTCGTCCATTTTGGTATTCTTGGTGCCTGAAAGATAAAAGAAGAGGGTGTTTTGGTGCATTGATCTAGCAAGCAAACTTAGCCATCACCACCTTGAGCATATTTTGGACCCTTGTTAGCATTCAAGTTCCAAGATTTGTATTTTGTGCTTCTAAATCTAGGGTTCTTTTCCTTTTCTTCATTTTGTGAGAGTTTGAAGGAATGGATTCCCTTAAGTTTTCAACTTTGTGGATCCTAGAGGTCCATTTGAAGTTATATGTTCCATATCTAATGTTCCTTGGTGTATTTGGCCTCATGCTCGAGTTTTAGCCCATTCTCTTCCTTGTTTTGGACCTATTTTGGTTGAGACATGCATTAGGCATGCATGTCCATAAAGCACATATTTTTATGGTGCATTTTTGTGTATGAAAGTTTTTTGGAAATTTTGGTTGGTGACTTGGTTGACTAAGAGCTGAATGGGTTAACTCTTGTCTTAAGATGTCATTAAGGACTTAGGATTAGAAGTTTTGGCTTATTATGGTGACTTAAGGGATAAAGTTGGAAACTTTTTCCATTAAGACCTTGGGATGTACCAGACCCAAGCTTTGGAACTCTTAGAGTTGTTGGAAAAACAGATTAATATGTTAGGTTGTTCAGACTTGTCCACACGGCGTGGCCTTAGGTTTCCATGACATGGTGATTAGGTAAGGAATCAACTATTTTGTATTCACACTTCCATGATGTGGCCAAATGGAAGGCCATGATGTGGCGATTCACTAGGGTGATTCTTTGGGCTATTGACTTTGAGCGTTGACCTTGGACTATTGACTTGTTGACATAGCTTTGACTTTAGTTCAAGATTGATGGATCTAGTGTGTATACTAAGGTTAGACCTTGTATGTTTTGATAGGAGTTTTGTAGCATATATTGCGAGGAATTTGAGTAGTGGTTTAGCTAATATCATGAGTCGGGTGAGTCTTCTCTGTATACTATGTAGGGTGCTAGTTGTCATTGTGATACTTTCATGGAAGACTACGAGGCTAGGCCGTGGCATTTGTATGAAAGAACATGAGGATATCCCATGGCATTTCACAGAAAAACCATGGGGCTAGCCCATGGCATTTCAGGGATAACACTATGGGGTATCCCATTATAATTATATTTATGGTATGTAGTATTTTTGGGAACTCACTAAGCTTTGTGTTTACGGTTCATGGCTTAAGCATTTTTCACGTACTTTTAGTTTTAAAGGCAAGGGCCCGACTTGACTGCACAACATCCCTCGATGGATTTTTTTTCGTATTGATTGCTTTTGATATACTCTGATTTTTGAAAATACATATCATACTGATTGGATTTGTAACCAAAGTTTGTATGGCTCGATGTTTTAAAATGAAAATTTGTATTGACATTTTTGGGACGTTACATGATTTTAGATTTGGACGTTCTCTATATGCACGAGTTTGATTTTACAATTACTACGACTTTTGTTTAGCTTACTTTGGGTAATAGGTACCCTATCTCCAACTCACTATTTATGAAAGTCAATGTCGTATATGGTTGAACGCGAGACTTCGACGAATCATAATTTCTTCATACAAAGTCAGATTTAGGCATTCCTTATATCCATGAAACCCACTTTCCGACTACTTCAAGTTCCATAGAGGATGTTTTTCCTAATTAATATTTTATTTTTGATGTTTATTTTATCCCTATTTATTTAAAAAAATATTCACTTAATATTATATACATAAATTCTCATAAATTCAGATAATTGATTTCATTTATTCACAAAAGGATTTCAATTCTTAACCGACCTTGATTTCATATTTCATCAATACCTAGCGAGAAACACGTTTGTTAGATGTAACTTGGAAAAGTTCCAAGAAGAAGATGGTGGCTGATTCTACTTGTGAGTCAAAGTGAACCGCACCAAGCACAACGACAAATAAAGCAATTTAGTTGAAAATTTTCATTGGAGATCTTGGTGTTGTTCCATCAATCCAAGAATCCATTGAAATTTTCTACAAAAATTAAGGTGTGGTTGATTTAACAAAATAAACAAAGGATCATGGGAGGTCAAGGCATATTCTAATAAAATACCATGACATTCGACATAGAGTTGAATATGGTGACCTCATGGTGAATCAGGTATCATCAGAGGATAATCTTGCAGGTCCTTTTATAAAGGGGTTAAGCAAGAGCAAACACTTTAAGCATACTAGGAGCATTGGGCTAGGAGATGATATTAGTTTGGTGGTGAGTTAATAGTTTTTAAAGTAAATTAAGCATGATATTGATTAAAATCAGACATAGCTCAATACATAGCTATGGAAGGCAAGTGGGCAACAAGCTGCGTCGCTAACCCTTTCTGGATGGAAAAACTAATTCTTTTGAAAACAACATATGTGGATCTAGGAGATATAACATTAGGATGCATGACTCGTTGGACTCTGTTAACGAGCTCCACTGCCTCTGGTGCGAGAAAACCAAATGTATCAAATGCAAAAGGTACAAACACATGTTGATTTTCTATGCATGCATTCTTGTTCTTTGCCACTTTGCATGTAGCATCTTTCAAAACCGCATGCCATGTTGTGAAACCCCACTCCTCAAACCGACGAGAGGAGAGACCCCAGTAAGATCCACACCAGCGTGCTTCCCTCCTATCCATTCGAAGACCAAAATGACAGTCAGCCTAAGTGTGGATCTTCCATCCTGTGGGTCCGTCAAAAAGTTCATTGGCGCTTCTTTCTTCACAGAAATACCAGCACGCCGACAAGCATCAAAGAGAATATCCCTAACCACAACATGTCGGTACTTGGAACTAGGGAGCTCTTTACAATGAACTACATCATATCTAGTCAGTTGATAGTTTGAAACAATTTAACAAAATGGATTATAACTATTTTTTGTGAATAAATAATAGAGATTTATTTATGAGTTTGTGTATTACCATCTTCAATTATTTATTTATCTTTTTGTTTTGATTTGCATGCTTACTCCATGAGTATTAAATTATTCAAAGTGTCATAGTCACTCATACTTTTGGGAAGTAAGTAATGATTTAAGATTGTCATAGAGTTTTAGTAGATTGTTCATAGTGATTGGATATATCATGGAGACTGTTGCTATAGTCATGAGTGATTAAATTGGGATTTTAAGTATTAGTTAAATGCACGCTTATATATTACTTCATGGATTCAATCACGAGTAATTCTAGGATGATGATATCTTCTGTTCTTCAAACAGAGATGTATAAGTTATAGTTTGCAACTATATTGTGCATTGGTATTGCATTAACGCACCTATAACTGGATGTTATAAATATAGTTCCATGTATAGCATGATGAGTAACAGTTATAATTACATAGTCAAAGTTTATTCGTTCCTTTTTTTTATTAGTGATTTGATGTTGACATTATAGTGTTGGGCCCAGCCTAAGCTAAATTGATGTGTTTAATTTTTAGTCTAATAAGGTCATCATAAATCGGGAATCAACAAAATCTTGGACTATGAGATTGATTTTTATCCATGTCTCATATCCATACGATAACTTGTAGATTGTAGGAATAGTTGGTCACTTATCTTAGGGCCATTGTCTGACTTAATTCAGGGTTTAACAATGGCTTTGGAAATCACATTTTGTAGGTAATTCAATGTCTATATTTGCAATTGTAGTTGATGACTTATACAAGTGGGATACTGTTGGATTAAGGTATCCAATGTGACAAAGAAATTAATATAACCTTATGGAATAAAAGCAAAGTTCTATTGGGTTGCCCTCAAGAACTAGAAATAGCTAGAAATAATTTTAGGAGAGTGAGGAAATAAATTTATTATTTGGTTAATAAATTAATCGGAAATGATTTAGAATTAACTCATAGTTAATAACAATTAATTGGAAATTAATTTTTGAGTAATTAGAATTAAATGGGGGTGCAAGGGTTGAATTGTAATTGTTTAATATTTTAGAAATAAAGGCAATTCTAGAACCCTCCTATATTGGATGGTTTCTATGAGTTTTTAGAAGGGTTCCGGAAGCCTCCCAGAGCTGATAAGGATAACCAGTTTAAATAAAATAAAATTGGAATAGAGACCCTAAGCATCATATTTTCAGCCTAACCTACCGATTAGAAGAATCAGAAAACTCTCTTCCTCTCTCTTCTTTCATTTTTATTTCTAACATTCTTGGGTTTGGGGTGTGAGCCATTAGAGCATGTACACTATTGGTGCTAGCTTTCCAAGCAAGACTTGAGGATATATATATATATATATATATATATATATATATATATATATATATATATATATATATATATATATATATATATATATATATATATATATATAACACAAGGTATGTATTTCAATCCATGTGATCTTCAATTATATCTAGATAGTTCATAGTTTTCGTAGTATGACGCTATTATGAGAAGAGCCATAGATATATATGTAACATATGCCCATAAAATGGTTTTATGATTTCGCTACGTATTTTACTTGTTTCGTAACCTAGAAAATCCATCACTTCACATATCACACCTTATGATACAATGTAACATCCCAAAAATAAAACTCCAAAAATTTTAAAATTTTAAATTAATAAAACAGTAATCCAAAACATCGTCATAAAACCAAGATGGATCCAAGTGTATCAATACATCATAAAATATTAGAGTAGATCACAAAATACAGAATAAGGTGGTGTGTGCTCTACAATTATCCCGGTCTCTTCCCTTTCGAACCCGAAGTACCTAAGACATAAACTAAAAACCGTAAGCAAAGAGCTTATTGAGTTTCCCAAAATACCACATACAATAAAAATAATCATATACTAGGGCCCCACCCTTCATCGGGCCTTGTCCGGCATCGGGTCCCGCCCGGCCTTCGACCTCGCCCAACATCGAGCCCTACTATGTATCCAGATATGTCATCCATCAGGCCCTGCCTGGCATCCAGGCCCGCCCAGTACACATATAAACATATAAACATATAATCATATGAACACATGCGATAATCACAAACACAATAGCATACAATATATTCATCAAACCTCGCCCGACATTGGACCTTGCCCGGTAAGCATACCATCACATAACACATGCAAAAGTCACACAAACAACTAGCATCCTAACATATTAAACCATGGGCCAGCATTGGTGCCTTCTACCAGCTAAACACAGTGAAGAAACTCACCTCAAGCTACTAAAACACTCTGATAAATCTCTGTCTACTGGTCCGAGAAATCCCACGCTATCAATACCAATAACATTCAATTAATAATTAGATCCTAATCCATAACCATCACTCTAATCAATTAGGCCCATCCCTAGGGAAAAAGACCCTTTTACCCTTTATCTAACTTGGCCCAAGGTCAAGGCCCAACTCTGCTACTACGAAGGCCTAGTTTCTACTTGGTAAACTAACGCCCAAATACGATCCAAGTTTCCAAACTCGGCCCAATCCTATCATGGGCCTAAAATCCAAAGAACCCAAAACACTAGCCAAAAGTCCAAATCAAAAGTGTAATGGCCCAACAAGGCCCAAATGAAGAAAACCCAACCCATGTCCCAAATCGAGAATGCAAGCCCAAAAAGCCTGTTTGCTGAGTATGCAGGGCATACTTAGCGTACACCTTCTGGGGCTAGTACGTGCAGCTTACCAGGTAGGTACGCCCAGTGTACTCCCCAGTTGGCCACCCCACTCCATTAAGCACTTAATCCATTAAGACTTCAAGCCAAACTCTCAGATCTGATTCTATAAGACTATTTATCACGTAAAGTTTGCAACTTTACACACATGTATGGCCTAATGGGGCTCAAGAGCTCAAAAAGAGCTTAATAATGGTCTTAACACGTGTATAGGTCATAATGCACCATAAAATTGACATTTTTATGAACTTGAGGACTGAAAGGAGCTAAGATCTAGCATCCATAGCCTTTGGAGTATATCAAAAGCCCTCCTTTAAGACAAATGACCCAAAAGATGCACAAATGTACGAAAAACTAGATTTAGAATAGAAGAGCACAAAGGTGTGAGCTTTTTACCTCAAAAGCCTGCAAATATGGAAGAGATCCTGGATTTACAAGCTTAATCCACTTCTCCAAGGGCTTCTCTTCTTCTTCTTCACCTTAAGACACCAAATATCTCTTATCAAGCTCACAAACTCACTAACACACTTAGGTTTTTGTTCTTTGGGACACAAAGGATGGACGCTTGCTAACCATGTACAAATGAGGCTATCATAATGTTTAAATATAATGCAAACCCTAAAACTTAGGGTTTAGCTCAGTCTCACGTACGCCATGCATACTCCACGTATGCCATGTGTACCTAGTTAAGTCTTGCGATCAAGACATCGGGCTAGTACGCCAAGCGTACCACTATTACGCCTCACGTACTAGCTAAAGGACCAAATTGCAATGTTTTTCGATAAGGAGGTTAAATGTGAAACTTAATAAATTTGAGTGTTACAGTGAATCAAACTTCGTCCTTGAAATTCGCCGTTCCAAATAACTCCAGATAGTGCTCCCTTATCTCATTCTCTAGCTCCCACGTCCATTCAGAACCATTGCGATGCTAACACTAGACTTTTGCCAACTCAACAACCTTGTTCCTCAAGGTTTTCCTCTTCTAGTCAAGAATCGTCACTGCTCTCTCAATATAATTCAAATGATCATCCACCTGAATATCATCCAATGGTACCATCGTAAAATCATCCACTAGATACTTCCATAACTGAGACACATGGAACGTGCTATGGATCTGACTGAGCTCCTCAGAAAGATCCAAGCGATAAGCAACTGGCCCACCCGAGCCAAAACCCTGAAAGGTCCTATGTGTTAGGGGCCCAACTTGCCCATCATCCGATTAATAATTGGATCATAATCTATAACCATTTGCCTAATAAATTGGGCCCATCATCAGGGCAAAAGACCCTTTTACCCTTTATTTATCTTGGCCCAGGGCTAAGGCCCTATTTAGCTACTATAAAGGCCCAAATTCAACTTGGTAACCCAAGGCCCAAATTCTACTTTGTAACCCAAGGCCCAAATATGGCCTAGTCTTCTAAATTGGGCCTAATCCCATCATAGGCCTAAAATCCAAAGAACCTAAAACACTAACCAAAAGTCCAAATCAGAAGTCTAATGGACCAACAAGGCCTAAATGAAGAAAACCCAACCCATGACCCAAACTGAGAATGTAAGCCCATTTGCTGAGTACACGGGGTGTACTCAGCTTGTATGCTTGGCGTACACCTTCTGGGGCTAGTACGCGCAACATACCATCTGGGTACGCCTAGCTTACTCCCTAGTTGGCCACCTTACTCCATTAAGCACTTAATCCATTGAGACTTCAAGCCAAACTCTCAGATCTTATTTTATAAGACTATTTATCACGTAAAATTGGCAACTTTACACACATGCATGGCTTAATGGGGCTCAAGAGCTCAAAAGGAGCTTAATAAAGGTCGTAACACATGCATGGGTCCAAATGTACCATAAATTTGTCATTTTTATGAACTTGGGGTCTGGAAGGAGCTAAGATCTAGCATCTATAGCCTGTGGAGTAGATTAAAAGCTCTCCTTTAAGACAAAGGACCCAAAAGATGCACAAATGTTCCAAAAACTAGATCCGACATAGAAGAGCACAAAGGTGTAAGCTTTTTACCTCAAAAAGATTGCAAATGTGGAAGTGATTCTAGATCTACGAGCTCAATCCACTTGTCCAAGGGATTCTAATCTTCTTCTTCACCTTAAGACACCAAAAATCTATTATCAAGCTCACAAACTCACTACCACACTTAGGGTTTCATTCTCTAGGACAAGGACGATGGAAGCTGGCTAATCATGTCCAAATGACGCTATTATAAGGTTTAAATAGGGTGCAAACCTTAAACATTAGGGTTTAGCTCAGACTCACGTATGTCATGGGTACTCCACGTACGTGGTTAAGTCCTGCGACTAATACATCAGGCTAGTATGCCAAACGTACCACTAATAGGCCCCGCGTACAAGCTAAATGACAATTTTAATGTTTTTCAATAAGGAGGGTTAAATGCAAAACTTACCAAACTTGAGTGTTACATATAAACCATGATGCTTTCATAGAAACAATAATATTTTCTCAAAAAAAAAAAAAACTTCCAATTAATTGCAGGAATTATAAATATTTATTAAGATCAAATGTTTATAAATATGCAATTGACATTTACTTATTATTGATATGACTTTATAGGATCATATGTTATTAGCAAATATCATCCTAACATGATTCTTGAGCATATAGATCTAACATATATCGTGTAATATTCATATATGAATATACTTAATTTTATATTAATATATTAATATTACCTCCATGTATCCTATTAGAATCTTATCCTCATGCTAAAAGCATTATCTCACATCAAGTCTGGTGCATAACAAAGTATATATATGATGGATTTATTTCTCGAGGCAAATGGAAGATCATTCATCGTATCTAGCTCTCTATTGTGCTAGGCTTTTTGAGACGAGCTTAAAAATGGTACCTTGTGACACTAGCAAGAATCCTCTCTATGATTCATCCATCTTGATATTTTTTTAAAACTTAGTCATAATATACTTTAAGAGTTAACCTTAACTTTCACCTTGATCCTATCTCTATCAATGTTGTAAAACTTGATCAAATCGGTTGAGTACTCGAACTCGACCTCTTACTGAGGTAAGTTAAGCCAACTCGGCTAAATAATTGGAATCTGGTTAAACTCGAACAAATTTGGTCAAACTCGACCAACTTGGTCAAACTTGGCCAACTCAATCTCGGTCAAATGGATAAAATTGACTTAAAAAGAGAAAAAAAAAATCAACAATCAATATTAATATGTATAGTTTATAATTTATCTAACATACTAACCCTAAAACTAAAGTAAGATACCAAATAATTGAATGGTAGATATTTTATTCTCTCATTCTCATCTTCAAGATTTTCATGATTAAAATCTTTACTTTTTTGAACTAATTTAACATTCAAACATGTTTCTTTTTATTAACATTTCACGTATTTTTATATAAGTTTTAATTAACTTTTGATTTTTCACATATATGATATCCTCAAACTTAATTTCTTTATAAAATATCATCTTCGAGTACTTCCCGAGTACTCACTGCCTAGCCCGAGTAATCACTACTCTCTAGTTGGTCAAACGAATATTAAATAGCGAGTTCTACAATATTTATTTCTATAGATCATTATTCCAAGAATATAAATGTCCTTTCCTAAATCGTTCATTTAGAAATAGTTACCGAGTTCAGACAGAAATGTCTTGCATAATCGAAATGTCATTTCTCGCAATTAAGTATGTTACATACATACAAGATTATGAATATCATCGTGCACCCACTAGTTTTCTTATAAACAAAAAGTCATCTTTATTTTTCATGAAATCAAACCTTGTGATTTTCTCGTGAAAAACAAATACTTGTATTTCGAGATGTTTGTTTTAAATCTATAAATAGATCTTTAAAGCTCATCCATAAACCGGATGCTCGTTTCGGGTTTGATTTGAACGGAGATGATGAGCTCGAACTCAAAGAAATAGTCCGCACAATGGGCCGAGATATAGTGAAAAATAAAGGGTCTTCATCTAATGCATTAGAGCCAAAGAAGAAGATAACGTGACAAGGTGAAAAATAGTTTGAAATATATAATTTGAATTTCAAAACTCATTTGCACTTCGATAAAAAGAAATTGGACAATAAATAAAAAGTGTGAGAATAAAAGCAAAAAGTACCAGACGAAAAAAACAAAAGGTTCGTAAAATTGATTTTTTAATGCGAAATGTCGATCATTTTTTGTAGAGGAGCTCGCGATGTTTTTGAGTGCGAAATACCAAATTACGAAAAACATTTTAATTAAGCTTATATTTTTTATTTAATTGTCATTTTTAAATATCTATTCATTTAATTAAATTAATGAAATGTCTCTTTTATTGTTTTCAATAATTATTTTAAATATTTTTATAGTCATTAAATTGCATTTGAACATATTTAAATAAAAATAGAAAAAAGTGAGAAACAGTAAAGATGACTATTTCTTATATGTCAGACCGATTGGAGTGATATCAAACCCCACACGAGTGTTGATGACGTTTCACTCCGGTAGTGTAGTAAACACGACACCGACCAATTATGCGGTGGTCCGATAAGTCCCCACATATTGTGTTGATACGTTGCTTTCTTTGTGACTGTTACAACGAGATTTATTAAATTTTTAAATTTTTTTTATCTATTATAAATATATATTAAAACTTCTATTTCAAACCAATAAGCATATATCAAACATTTATATTTTTTATATTTTTTTATTTCAATATATCTTTTATCATAATAATAATTTAATAATGTGTGGTCGTATACCACAGCTATCGGTATTAAGAAAATAAGAAAAAAAAATGAGAAAAAATAATATGACACTAGTGTGGCACGCCCGAAATACAAGAGAAAATATAAAAAGAAAAGAATGCCGAGACATAGTTTGATACGCTCTAATTCGTTATCAACGTCAATTCATTCTTAGAATTGAGCACTTTTTCTTGTTCTGTCGACTTATTTAATCCATTATGAGAATATTAATCTTGTTTTTATCCTAAATAATTCCACAGAAACTAAATTATTTTCTGTTAATTTCACATCCAGATTTCATTTTTGTTTTTTATTTGCCCCACATATATTTCAATAATACAACTGAATATTATTTTCATATTTTATATTAAAATAATCCATATTTAAAACGCTTATCACTGATATTTCAACAAACTTAATGAAAAATAAAGATTCTTTCAATCAAAATTTTCTTTTATTTTTAATATCGTTCAACCAAGTTCATTGTTGAGGTTCCATTTTGTAAATTTATAATCACACAACAAACTTAATTATCAATATATAATCATTAACAAGTAACCATTGTTGATTTATTGCGTTGTAAAAACATATTTACCGCAATGGAAAATCCGGTTCCGTTTTCTCCTCATTTTTTTCCCCTTAAGAACTCAAACAACCTGTCACAATATCAAAATAGATTTGTTTTATTTGTTTTATTTTGTTTTATTTTATTTATTTGTTTGTTTTTAAATGCTAACTTTAATGATTATTAAAGAAAAAATGACATAAATATTCTACGATTTTTTAGGGTTTACCCGTTGAGTCATTAAAGTTTTTTTGGGCTTTATGAGTCCCTAAACTAGGATATGACCTGTTCTTTTAGTTTCCGTCAACCTGTAATAGCCGGTTCAATAACCTTTTAGACCAAAAAAACTCACAGTCCCTATAAAACCAAAAATATAAGTTTGAGGATCAAATTGTACAAAAAAAAAACTTTAATTTTCTTCTAAAGCCGGTTCACTCTCAATTCGTATTGATCCCCGAACTTTTTTTTTGTTTTATAGGGGCACAATGTAATTTTTTGGTCTAAAAGTTCACTGAACCGGCTATTACAGGTTGACAGAGACTAAAATAGCAGGTCATATCCTAGCTTAGGGACCCATTAAGCCTGACAAAAACTTTAGTGACTCAACGAGTAAACCCTAGAAAGCTCGTAAGACATTTGTGTCATTTTCCCATTATTAAATGACATGTCTTTATTATGTTGCCAAGTTAGTTTCAAGAATCAAAGATACTGACATCTTGTTCTCAAAGTCTATTTAGGGTACTCGTTACCATAGTGCCACATCATCATCAAGCTTTTAATATCGTTGTGGGATGGTGTTTGTCCATGAAAATGCAGTTGTGAGGCCAAGAAAAAAGAAAAGAAAAGATGAAAAAGAGAGAAACGGGCATTGATGGGCGTTGGAGTAGCAATGTGAAGAAATGTGCATTAAAGGGGGCGATGTTCTTTTCTCCTTAATGACTTTAACAGAAGGCCACGTAGGATGAAAGAAGATGAAATGTAGGGTAAAGGAAATAACTATATTTTTAGAAAAGTTAAACATCCTTATATTTTTTCTTCCTAGGCATCTTCCTTTCACTTTTGGATGATGACAACTGTAATAAAAATTTATTACTTTTATTAAATATGACAAATGTTACAAGCTTAAATGTATAGAAAGATGGTAGAAAAAATATAGGAGAATATTAGAATTCTTATATTTTTATCCGTCTAAAAGTGGGTATGTTATGTGTGTGAGAGAGAGTGTGTGTGTATGTGTGTGTGTGTGTGAGAGAGAGAGAGAGATGAAGCATAAATAGACCAAATTGCCCTTCACATTTTCAATAGTTCAACGTGTATTTCTCCAATACTACTATAGGGGTATAATTGTCAAATTATTTTTCCTTCCATACCATTACACTTAACACAAGAACAAAAATTATTACATCTTGTTTTCTTCCATTTCATTTCATTATCTTCCCTTAAAATAAAATCTTAAGAATAAGACATAAGGGTAGAGGGTATCCAACCCACTCTACCACTAGCCACTTGTCACGTCAACCACTAGCCACTTTTCACATCAGTTTCACATCAAATTTGCTATTTATTTGGTTTCGGATCTCACACACCCATAATAACACAATTCATGATTTAACTTTGTTTTTTCTCCTTTGCTTTGTTGGGATTTTATTCAAAAATTTTCAAAAACGTAAATACTGCAACGAAAGACTTAAGATTTGACCAAAAATAAAACTAGTTTTATTCCCACTAAGGATTATTTTGCAAGAGTTCGAAATATTAAAACAACCATAAAAGAAAAAATCATAACAACCTTTGAAGACTTTGATCCTCATAGAACGTTGGAAGTTGATGAAGATGACATTAAGCTCTAAATTAAGAGCTCTCTAAAAGTAACGACCAAGCAAGACTAGACCCATCAACACATGTTGTATACACTTGTATTAGATGTTCATAAGCCTTAGAAATATATACCACATATATGTTCTAAGGTGAAGCAACTAAGGGACTTTCTCTAACATCAAAATGCAAGAGAATAGAGGTGATGGGAGGACATTTAACATCAAATTTTGGCAGCCACATAGAGAGCCAAGTGCTCTCGGTTTTAAGCTTCAAAAATGACCAAAAATATACACCAAATGAAGTGGTAACAAAACTCTCTTATCTCTCTCATTTATGTCTTAACCCATAAAGACAAAAGGTGAGAAGAGACATAAAGTAAAAGCATGGACAATGCTTCTTACAAGCATAGTAGAAACTAATAAACAATTCAAATAACAACCATGCTTGGTCTCTTTCTTAAATCTTGAAATTATGAGATCAAAAGTGGACAAAAAGGTGTGTCCCATACTTTTAAATCATGGCTAGTTATTATATATATATATATATATATATATATATATATATATTTATATATATCATCTTTATATAAGATGCTATCTTTTATATAAAGCAATTCCAATGTGTGTGCATGTGTATATATATATATATATATATATATATATATATATATATATATATGAAGCTACCTTTTATATAAATAAACTCTAACTATTTTATTAAGATAAAGATATAACTTATAAATAATCATGTTTTATGATATATTTCATAGGTTGTTATTTCTTTAATAGATATTATTTCAATAAATAATAAATTCATAATTAAAATATTATTTCCTTACAATAATAAATTTTGAATTAAATACAAGTCTTGATATATTTATTAATAATCAAATTATACTAAAAAATAATCAATTCATGTTAACTTGCTATAAAGTGTGACCCTATATGATCATATGCTATTAGCAATATCATTCTATAATGACTCTTGGGCATATTAGATCTTTCAATCTCCCACTTCAGCAAGACTCATCATAGATTGATATAGATAGTGGTGAACGTCTAACATCATTTCACTACCCCCAACAACACATGTCAAAGAATGCAATTTATTAACATCTAATTTCCAAAAGCTCAAAGCCTCAATTGATGTCCAAATGTAAGTTTATCAATTATCCCTTTGTTACAGACATCCTATTGAACATGAGACTTGGATCGCAATCAATCTCATTTGTAATTCAACTTTGGATAATGCAGGTTAGATGTCTAACTCTCAACATATAAGAGGAACAAATCTCATCTTGACTAAATAAGCCTATTGCATAGTTCACATCATACCTGAAAATGGCTTTTATAATTACCCAGTTAAGGATCAGCGTTTTACCATATCAAACCATAGTACTCTCTATAACTAGGTCCCAATATGTATCTCAAGTGTTAAGGATACAAAGATAGTACATTTTGATCATGTATCACTCATGACTATGATCTATATGTTGATCTTGATACGCATGCGTTCAGTTATAGTTCTTTGACAAGTACCTATGAAACTTGGTTACAACCACTTGCGTACTTTCATCTAATGAGAGTCAACAAATACAATTTACATCAATGTTACTTCATAATTTCTTCCATAATTACAACCAACTATGAACTTTTAGAATAATAAGATTAGTTATGGGTTAAACATGTTAATATAGAACACAAAAAGTATTAATGTGATGATCATATCCCAATATATCAAAACAATATGTAATAGTTGTTGTTACAATGTTCCAATATCCAAATACTAAATCCAAATCAAAATCTCATTTCTAGAATAATAAAGTCTTATAACTAAGGTGTAACCACTCATACTTAGCTTAAAAGAAGGAATTTTTTGTTAATCAGTTCGACTAAACTTAATTTGTGTGAATTCTGCGAATACTATCATCTCCATATTTGATTTTACACTAGGTATAGTTAAATATCTTAGAGTATCTGATTGGTATTCTTTCGTGACATAGAGTCTCTTAGCTTGATTAAGTATAATCTCGAAGTCACAAAGATTTCTATATGATCCTTGAATGGTAGAATTTCAACATAGTTTTTTAATGAACTCCTTTATCCAATCATATTTGACTTCAACTACAAATGTAGTGCATTCTTATTTTGTAGTAGAATGAGTCATTATGTTTTGTTTTGACATCATTCCAACTAAACTTACTTTTCATTCTACAATAAATCCATAAACCATTTATAATTCATAATTATCTATATTTATTTAGAAATTAGAATCATATGTAGCTCTTTACATAAAGATCCTTTTCTAAACTAATTGTCTCATATATATTCTCTTAGTTCTTCTTAAGTACTATTAGAATGTTCTCATAGTCATCCAGTGACTTAACCACGTATGATATGATATATATGATGGATTTATTTTTCAAGAAAATAGAATGTAAATCATTTCATTTAGCTCAAACCAATTGCTAGGTCCTTCTTGAGACAGATTCAGAAAAATGTCATGTGACAATGCCAAGAATTCACCAAAGGAATCTTGTATCCTGACCTCTTTCAATATATTGTTAATTCATGTAAAAGAGTTTAAAAAAAATTTTAACATTCATTATTAAATCATTATTAAAATCATAAATATCATCAACATACAAACATCATAAACCATGTATCTCAAAAATACCATAACAATTGTCAAAGTATCAAAATATCCTATCAAATATCAGAATAAAATATCCCAGGCTAGAAAACTATGGTGTGTACCATGCGATCATCCCGAGCCCTTCCATTTGCTAGCATAAGTACCTGGAACTAAAACTGAAAACCGTAAGCACGAAGTTTAGTGAGCTCCCTCAAACTACCTCATACCATACAATAAACACATAAAAGCATATAATGAGCCTTGCCCACTACATTGAGCCCCGTCTAACATCGGATGAATCCGGCATCGAGCCCGCTCGGCATCGGACCAAAGTCTGGTATACATATATCATAGTAACAAACACGTAACACATAAACATATAACATATAAACATATAAAGCTTCCCCGGGCTTGCCCTGGCATCCGATCAAAGTCCGGAACACATAACACCTGGCATATAAGCTAGATCTTCATCGGGCTTGCCCCGACATCGGACCGAAGCCCGAAACACATAAAAAATAACATGCAAGAATCACAAAGACATCAATCATACATAAACGCTTCTCGGGACCACCCCGACATCGGGCCGATGTCCGGAACACATAATCTGCATCAGGGTAACCTCGACATCGGATCGAAGTCCGATATACGCTTACATAAACAAACCAACATTGGTGCCTTTGACTTGTTCCTATTGGATGAAAACACACCTCTCAAAGAAGATGTTGAACTTGTACGTGAGGAATCCCTGTTGGATGCTCCCATGACTCTCTGGCTATCAATTTCACAATAACACTTAATCAAAATCTGCTAACTTTTCTTAGGGTATAATGACCATTTTACCCCGGGTCAAAGTCAACGTGTTGGTCAAATTCATATTCAACTCCCAATCGACCCAATTTGTCGAGTTACCTCTTAACTTGGCGAGTTCGTATACTACTCAGACTCATGGTCAGCCGAGTCAACTGGTCGAGTCCCTTCATAGACTCGTCGAGTTCTACCTGACATACTATCAAGACAATCCGACATCAACTCGTCGAGTCCCTTACTGGACTCGCTGAGTTCCCTTGTTTATTTGGCTAACATAATGGATTAAGCCCCTACACTTCATATCCAAGCTTCATACTTCACTTCAACCTTGAAATTGTCATTTTTAAGGGTAAATTTTCTGACTTTACCCATTAATACCACTTCTTAGAGAGTTTAGCTCAAATCTTAATTCCTTAGTAACTAGAACTTGCTCCTTAATCCCACCATACACCAAAATCTAGCTTACAATCTCAGATCTAAGCCCGCAATACCATTTGGACACGTAAAGTTCCCAACCTTTCCCACATGCATGGCCTTTTAGGGCTAAAAAGGCCAATATGACTCTCTAAGGCTTGCATGGGGGATCCAATGGCAAAACGTTTTCACCTTTATGTCATCACATCCCCTCTAGGTACTAGATCTGGAAGAATACCCACTTGGTTCGTGCATTTCCCAAAAGCTATCAATATTGGACAAAAACCCACATAAAGAGGACATAAAGAGATCTAATGAATCAATAGTCAAGGTAGAAGCTTGATTACCAGAAAATGAAGTAAATGGAATGTAGTTTCTGGATCTACTCTTTCCTTCTGAACCCTCTATCTTCTTCTTCTTCCATAAGCTTCAAAAGCACACAAAGGTCACTCAAACGGCTCACACTCTCAAAGAAAGCTCTAGGAATTCTTGGATTAGGGTTTAGGACAAGGAGGCTTGAGATGACGCCAAGAGGTGGGGCTTAAGGAGCTTTAATAGGGTGCAAAACCCCAAAATTAGGGTTTCACTCTGGCTGAGCTACTCGTCGAGTCGAGGGCTCTTGACTCATCGATCATATAGCTCAAACTCTGCGTGTAACCTGCCCTCTTACTCGACGAGTTAGGGCCACCAACTCGTCGAGTCCCTCTTTCAAAATAAATAAATAAAAGACCTAAATGTGTACCATGAACCAGGCGTTACATTAGATTCCAAGAATGTATCTTGTCATTCCTAGGTCTTTCATTTTAAAATTACTTTCCAAGATCAGGTCAAACAACCTTGCATAGTCGGAATGTGGTTTCAAATGATTAAGTATGTCTTGTTCATACTAGATTAGAAAAATCATTGTCCTCCTACTAGTTCTTAGTAAACACACACGTTCGTTTTCATTTTGATATAAAAGCATACCTTGTATATTTATGTTAAAAATGACTATTTCAATTTTGAGATTTTTTGTTTATATCCACAAGTGGATCTTATACATTACACATTTGGTTAGGATAACATGGATTAAGAAAACCTCCAGGATAACCTATATATATATATATATATATATATATATATATATATATATATATATATATATATGTTCTAGTAGATATCTATTAATAAAAGTGGTATTTCTTTAAATCTATTTGCTATATATCATATTAAGAACATGAAGTTATAGTAAATAATATCCTTGTTGATCTGATCATAGCTACTTGTGAAAAGGTTCGATCATAGTTAATGTCATGATTATGACAAATCATTTTATGACAAGCCTTTCTAAATGTGTGTAATATCCATGCATACATTCATTCTAAAATAATATCTTACTCATTATAGCCTTGCTATAGAGAGGAAGATTAATCAATCCTATACTTGATTATTACATATGGATTACATTTCAATGTTCATAACTCTAAGTCATTTATCAAATTCAAGATTTGATCTAATATTTTTGTGGTTGATGGATTTGCTAGAAAAACATCATGAAGAACTCATCAATGAGAGATTCCACATTACTCAAGTCACATATGATTTCTATCGTTAATGCGAACTGTTTGTATTATAACTATTATTCAAGTTCAACAAGTCCTTGTTGAAACTAGTGCAAAAAATTGTTACATTAGGATATAGTTCTTGGGACAATTCAAGTTCAATATGAATCCCACTTGCTTTGTCATTAGAAGCTTGCTTTATATTGACTCAACATTCAGAAGAATAAGAGAAATTATTCTTTGTGGGTTTGTATTAATAATCTAAATGCCCTTTTAGAATATTATACAAATATGTAATTTGTTGGTGTTTGTATTCAAGATACAATTAATAATGATTAAGGTATAATCCTAGGAGCATAAAGGAAGATAATTTCTACTGATTAGAAAGTAAACTTTATCCAGTAAGGTCTAATTCATTCTTTTATGATCACTTAAAGCTTTAGATGCTGTTGTTGGATTTATTTGTATCTATTCCTTAATCTTAGACATTCATTAGAAATGAAGTCATACAACACAGTGTATAGTTCCTTAATACTTATTTTCTCTACAGATTAGTGAAAATATGATTAAGAGTCCTTTATATATAAATAAGATTCACATACGTAAAATAAACTATATTATTTTCCTTCAAATATCCTTTTCTTGAAGTTGGAATATGTGGATTTCATTTATTCAATAAAGATAACAATGTCATAGATAAGTTTGATTTAAAGCATGTTTAAGTCAAAGTTGCTTGCATGTAGAAATTAATTTTATTTATTAAAAAAATTGATATTTACTTTATAACTATATTAAGATATCTTGTCTCATAAATAGAAGTTAATAATTTCAGAATATGAGTATTATCGTTATGAAAAACGATCAAGTAAATAATTAAACATTTAATAAAAATAACCGAGACATAAATATTTAGACATGCTAAATTTAAAACATACATTATTATAAAACAAACATTATTTTATATACAAGTAATCTATGTTCTAAGCATAAATAATGAACTAAAGTCTGAGAGTGTAGTTCCGACTTGATTGTGCTCAACTGGTTACTTTACTGTAAATATCTGCAAACAAATTACAAATATTAGCTTAAAATTTAAGTATAAAGTATGTGAGTGTTATATGAAAAGTATAATTTCTATCTAGTAGCTACCTGATGTATTAGTCTCATCCAAAATTTCCTTTTTAGATAAGAGAAGTAGTTTCTCTTTTAGTATCCAATTTCTCCATCAAAGAGACATGATCCATCTATGTAGGCCTTCTTGGATTTCTTGGGCTTCAAGATGTTATATACATAAAACATAGGCTTCATAGAACACACAAGGTGACTGCTTTTAGACTTGCATCATTGCATTTTTTTAAGCAAGCTTGAAATAAATATCATTGTATTTATCAGAATATTGATTAACCTGTTTTATCATCAGATATACATGTATTTAAATTATTGAAGAATTCCTATAAGTCAGGAATAACCATTCCTAGTGTTATGTTAGAAGCGTCTTGAGCGTCACAGTGATGCCTTTACTATCTCACAATCGTAGTCCTTCACCACATCTAACCACCGATGCTGCCTCATGTTCAAATTTGGTTGATCCATGAGGTACCTTAGACTCTTGTGGTCCGTGTAAATGTTACAACGGACCCCGTAGAGGTAATGCCACAAAATCTTGAGGGCGAACACCACAGGCCCCAACTCTAAATCATGTGTCGGATAGTTAGGCTCGTGAGGCTTCAAATGCCTCGAAGCATAAGCTATCACGTGACCTCGCTGCATCAAAACTACACCCATGCCCGTGATAGAAGCATCACAGTAAACCATGAAGTCATCGACTCCCTCTGGAAAAGTCAGGATTGGTGCCTCGGATAATCGTTGTCTGAGTTTCTCGAAGGCTTCCTACTACTCAGCCCCCTAACAAAAAGTCACTGACTTATTGGTCAGTCGAGTCAAAGGAACTACAATATTAAATAAGTCCTTAATAAATCTCCACTAATAACCCAATAAACCCAGGAAACTCCGAATCTCAGTTGGAGACCTCGGAATCTCCCACTACATCACGACCTATATCTTCACCGGATCGACGAGAATGCCCTTCTGGTTGATAAGGTTCCCTAGAAACGACACCTCGTGCAACCAGAACTCACACTTGGAGAACTTTGAAAAAAGTCCCTCCTCCTCAACATCTCCAGTACCTCCCTCAAATGCTCCTTATGCTGCTCTTGAGTCTTGGAGTACACCAAGATATCACCAATGAAGACTATTACAGACCGATCCAACATCGGTCTGCACATGAAGTTCATTAGGTCCATGAACGTGGGTGGAGCATTGGTGAGCCCAAATGGCATTACCA
Organism: Lactuca saligna; assembly: GCF_052625555.1. NCBI lineage: Eukaryota > Viridiplantae > Streptophyta > Magnoliopsida > Asterales > Asteraceae > Lactuca > Lactuca saligna. The sequence continues at coordinate 55,811,032 of NC_136420.1, read as the reverse complement.
CAAACTCATAATGACCAAAACGAGTCCTAAAAATATTTCTTCTGCGCGTCCCTATCCCTGACTCGCATCTGGTGATAACTTGATCGCAGATCAATCTTGGAGAACGAAGATGCGCCCTGTAGTTAGTCAAACAAATCATCGATCCTCGAAAGGGGATAACAGTTCTTCACTGTTACCTTATTCAACTCCTGGTAGTCTATACACATGCGATATGACTCGTCCTTCTTCTTCACAAACAGGGTCGGGGCTCCCTATGGAGAACTGCTCGTCCTGATAAATCCCTTGTCTAGTAGCTCTTGCAACTACGTAGACAACTCCTGCATCTCGGGAGGAGCCAACCGATATGGTGCCTTGGCTATTGGAGCCATACCACGGACTAGGTTAATCCTAAACTTAACTAATCTCTCCAGAGGTGCCCCAGGTAAATCCTCCGGTAATAGGTCCATGTACTCTTTCACTACTAGTACATCATCAACTGTCCCCTTACCCTTATCCTGGGTATCCATGACATAAGCGATGTAACCCACGCAACCCCACTGATAGCTCCTCACCCTTGCTGTTGAACATAGGGTCAATCCAACCTGCGGCCACTCGCCATGAATCACTAACCCTCCCCCAATAGGAGTACAAACCCTCACCAGTTGCTGCTCGCAGTCAATCACTACCCCATTAGGGCTTAACCATTCCATACCGACAATGACCTTGTTCCCTTTTTGGGGAATAGGAACCAAATTTACTGAGAACTGCTTATCGAATAACTGTAGTGTACATCCTCGGTGAACCCTAGAAACCCTGATGGTCCTATCATTTGCTATCTCTACATTGAGGGGGAAATCTAGCTCCCTATGAGCCCCTGAGAATCGCTTACTGAGTGCGAGCAACATGAAAGATCGGGTGGCACCCGAGTCGAACAGTACCAAAGTTGATATATCGTTCACTAAGAATGATCTTATAACAAAACACATAAACATAAGGAATAATCAAAATAAAAAAACAGATAAAGGAAATATACATACCTGTCACCACATCGGAAGCTGCTCGTGCCTCCTTAGTATTCAACTGAAAATCCCTGCTTTTCACCACAGGAGCCTCACCCCGGCCTTGATGGCCATCTGTAATCCTTAATGTAGCAGGGATGGGTGCTGACACCTGCCATGCTGTTGCTAAACTCGGGCACTGGGACCGCTTGTGTCCCTTCTAATTGCCCTGAAAGCAAATCAGATTTGATACTGTCGTGGTGGTAGTATCTATACAATCCTTGCTTACATGTCCAGTTCGGTCGCACTTGAAGTAACCTGAAATCTCTACCTTGCACATCCCCTCGTGCAACTTGCCGCATTTACTACAACGACTGCGGTTCTGCTGGCTCCTAGGTCCGTGGTCTGATGTCTTGAACTTCTTGCCCGAACTCTGTGACTAAACCCCCTCAGTTTTCCTCATCCTCTTCATCTCTAAATCCAACTCTCTCTCTCTCTCTCTCTCACACACACACACACACACACTCTCTCTCTATCACCCTAGCAATCATGTCCTCCAGCATCTTGCAGTTGGAGTGGCTCACAAACTGGCGGATATCACTCCGCAACATCTCATGGTATCAAGCCTTTTCCATCTCCTCGTCCACCACATACTGCGAAATGAGAAGGGTCCTCTCCCTGAACATCGCGGTGATCTCAGTCACCGTCTCGGCCGTATGCTGGAGATCCTGGAACTCCCTAGCAAGTTGTTGCACCTCTATCACGGGTGCAAATAGGGGTGCAAACGAGTCGAGCCGAGCCCGAGCCTGATTCTGGTTAGGCTCGGCTTGGGCTCGTTTAAGTTATACCAGGCTCGGGCTCGAGCTCGGCTCAATTCGAGCTTTCTTTTACTAAGCTCGGCTCGGGCTCATAAAGAATTATACAAGCTCGGCTAGGGATCGGGCTCGGCTCTTTTGTCGTTTGATGTGCCTAAATAAGCTTATGCTCTACACAAGCTTGTTAAGAAGCTCGTTTACTAATACCCGAAATCCATAATTTCCCAAATATGTTTTTATTTTAATATATAAAAATAATAACAAATTATATTATATAAAGGCTCGTTTAGGCTCACGAGCCTAATCGAGCTTAGTGACATAGGCTCGAGCTCGTTTAAAACTAGTTTCGAGTCGAGCTTTTAACGAGCTGATCCCGAGTAGCTTGCGAGTAGCTTGGCTCGTTTGCATCCCTAGGTGCAAATTCGGTCATGAACCTGGCCGAAAAGTCACTCCAAGTAATCACATCAAGAGTTGCATCATCACCAATGGGATGTCCGACCTCCTCCCACCAGTCATGTACCCTATCTCAGAAGACAGGATGCAAGTGGAACCTTGTTCCTCTCGGGACATCTGCTAGTGCAGAATGCCTTGGCGACATCTGCCAACCATCTGGTGCTCGCAATGGGTCCCGAGCCCAATGGTAGTCAGGAGCTCCACAAGCTCTGAACTCCCTAAGTGTTAGTGTGTGCGACCCCATCATGGCAGCCACCTCGGTGCAAAAATCACTCAACCTCCCACCTAAAAGCTCCAAAATACACTCCTTGATCGTACGGAAGATCACAGGAGTTTGATCTAGGATACTACCATGATCTCAGAAGAGATGAACTCCCTAGTCTGGTCGTCTAGCTACCCGACTCCCGAGTCTGAACCTGATCCATCACTGATGCCTGAACTGCCGATTAGTCTCATGCGTAAAACCACCATTATGAAAGACACATCATAACTAACATCAAAATACTAATCAATTCTCGAGGGATCATATATACTGCAAGTTCCTTGGATTCATCTGAGCCTTCCTTGACTTGAGAATAGATCATCTAGTTTCAGTGGTATGGGCCCATACTACCTTCCACATCTATTCGTACTTTCCTCAAGAACTGCCTTGACTTCAGCAAGTCTCTTCTACTGCTAATGCTTCATGTACTACTCTCGTACTAGGCTTGTCCTAGGATAATCACCATCCCATTCTCCGCCATCAGCTACATAAGAAGTCCCTGCTATCTCCCCCTAACTAGCTTGTGAATACTATTACATATCACTAAGACTAGATAATTCTTCGAATGAGAGATCCTACCCCACAACGGTAGGACTCAAACAAGAGCTGCAAAATAGAGCTAGACCTAACCTTCTGAAGTTATTTAGTCCTCGCAATATGTAACTTAACATATTCATTTACTAGTTATTAAAAGATAACTAGAACTCCTAAAAGCACAAAGCAAGAAAAATTCGAGCATCGAGTAACAAAATCAAGCATATACTAATCAGGCCATCGTACTGACTAATCTGTACTAGCATGCAGTTCATAAAGATGATACACATATAACAGGCACATAAGGCATCCTCCCTAGATCCCTAGCCCTAATCTAGCATTTAGTTCTCATAAACATATTATAACATAAACTTGTATGGGTAATTTGGGAGTACTTACTTGAGCTCGGCTGATTGCATGCACCACACCCTTCTCTCTTTTCAAAGTTCTTTTCTCTTTTCAAAATTCTTTTTTCTTTTCAAAGTTTCTCTTTATAAAAATAATTCTTTTTGAAAATTTCCCTACCAAGTCCTTAGTTTGAGTTCAGATACACCCAAGATTGTGCCTGAATCCCTCAAACCAAGTCTATGATGCCAACTTGAAACATCCTAAAAATATGGTCCAAAAATTTCGTTTTTAAATCATTATTAAAACCATAAATATCATCATCATATAAACATCATAAACCATTTATCTCAAAAATAACATAACAACTGTCAAATTATCAAAATATCATATCAAATTTCAAAGTGAAATATCCTAGACTAGAAAACTATGGTGTGTGCCATGAAATCATCCCGAGCCCTTCCCATTGCTAGCAGAAGTACCTGAAACCAAAACTGAAAACGTAAGCACGAAGCTTAGTGAGCTCCCCAAACTACCACATACCATACAATAAACACATAATAGCATATACTAGGCATGTCCCGCCCGGCATCGGACGCATCCAGCATCGGACCATGCCCGACATTGGACCAATATGCGGCATCGGGCCCCACCCAGCATCGACCTGAAGTTCGGTATACATATATCATAGCATCAAAAACATAACACATAAAAATATAACATATAAACATATAAAGCTTCCTCGAGCTTGGCCCGCCATCAGACCGAAGTCCGAAACACATAACACATGGCATATAAGCTAGATCTTCATCAGGCTTGCCCCAACGTTGGACCGAAGCTCATAATACATAACACATAACAAGCAGGAATCACAAAGACATCAAGCATACATAAATGCTTCTCGGGACCTCCCCAGCATTGGACCGAAGTCCGGAACACATAATCTGCATCGGGCTAACCCCGACATCGGACCGAAGTCTGGTATATGCTAACATATATATAAATGGACCGACATTGGTTCCTTCGACACGTTCCTACTGGAGGAAAACTCACCACTCAAACTAGATGCTAAACTCGTGCGTGAGGAATATCTGTTGGATGCTCCCACGACTCCCCGACTATCAATTTCAAAATAACACTTAATCAAAATCTGCTAACTCTTCTTACGGTAAAATAACCATTTTACCCCTAGTCAAAGTTAACGTCCTAGTCAAAGTCAAAGTCAACTCCCAGTCGACCCAACTCGTCGAGTTACCTCCTAACTCAGCAAGTTCCTATACTACTCAGACTTATGGTCAGCCGAGTTAGCTCACCGAGTCCCTTCACAGACTCGTCGAGTTCTACCTTGTGACATCCCCATTTTCATGGCTAGAAAAGACCGTTTTTGTTTATGCTTTATAAAAATCTGAGTATCTCTTTTAATAAAATGCTACGGAATTTGTTCCCTGTAAAACATGATAAATATGTTATCAAAGCATTTCCGAAGAAAAGTATTTTTATTCATTTTAAAACATTTGGGATGTCATCGTCAATATAAAAACATAACCATAAATAGAACTTACATTTATTATCACTAGTGATTTATATCTCCTTAATCTCTCAGTATAATGTGACTTCATATCAACACCTGTGATATAAAAAAACTGGGTGGGTTAGGTTAGGAAACAAGGTGAATACATAGGGTTTTCAACCCACAATAATATAATTATTATGTTTAATAATCAAACAGTTAACCCAATTACCCATCCCTATTATTTTGTTTACTCATAAGGATCTACCCTAACAATCAACTATTTCTCATTCATTCATTCCTAAGGATTATCCTAAGGAATAGGTACGAAGTCCATCGTTGTCAATGACACAACTGTCAAGCACAGCTGCTAGTTCTATCACTTTAGGCGTAGATGTCAAAATTATGACATTCAATATGAGGTGCAGCTGCCAGTATTGTCCTTCGAGCACAACTGCTAGGGTTATCTCGTTTATTGACAATATCATTTTCGGGAGCCTAGTCGCAATACATATCAATGGGTTTTTAGAGTACACCGGTGACCACATCGTTCATAACACCTACAGGTTACGAGCCTGCTAGTGTTCCACTGGATTGTCTAGAGTAGTCTGTGGTTGTCATCCATACTCTGCTAGATGACGGGGCCATCATTTGGGAATAAGGCTTCTCACATCGTCCACCTCTCACCCTTACCTCATGGTCTATATCACCTCTCAACTTAGCATCCAACTCATATTTCATCTACCCATGTTTTACCTAACATATTATGTAGATATAAATACATATATAGTTTAACTCATATAAAACGTGTATAAAATCGTTCATCCAGCATAGATAGCAAGTATACAAATAATATGCACACATAGCACGTAGTTTATATAAAATACTTCATATCTATGTGTAAGATGAAAGGGACCATGCACTCACTTGAAAAGGTGGTGACTCGGCACTCGGACATCACTTCGTTACTCTTAACACAATTTTCCTTTAACAAAACCTAGTATCATTACCACTAGAGTTTAGTCTAATATTCATCGAGACTAATTAATAATCTAGTTATTATTACTATTATATAAGCGTTAAACAATACATATATAACTCATATTAATAGCACAAGTACTTATTATAATGTCCTAATAACATTACTATATTAAAACATAAGATATACTAACGATAGGGTAGGTGTAGTTCACTTACAGCGGGTTTTTCGCAAAACCGGGCTTCGCTGGTGCAACGTTCCCGAGCCGAAAAGCTCTTCTTCTCGGAGCCTTCTGGCGCTATGGGATTTTCCTCTAGCACTTGGAAGTTTTTAGGGATTGGGGAGGAGAGGTTTGGAGTATTGAGAGAGAGAGAGAGAGAGAGAGAGAGAGAGAGAGAGAGAGAGAGAAGGGTGAAGGTGTGAGTTTTGGGAGTGATTTACGCCTCTATTTATAGGCTGAGTTTGGTGCGAACGCAGTGCATTCCCAAAACGAACGCAGCGCATTTGCGAATGCAGTGTGTTCCCTAGATGAACACAGCACGTTCGTTGCCACATGTCACCATCTCATTCCAAGCCGTGGGGAAGAAGGTGTGGCCCAGATTGTGCCATGTGTCACTCACAGATTACCCAAAAAACTAATTATCTTCTAAAATCCGCAACTTTCACATACAAGCTCCATTTTTGACGTTCCTTATATCCACGTGTAGCTAAAAACAAGATCTACAACTTTTTTTTAGATTTTGTCGGCTAATTCTAGACTGATCTTAAATTTAACAGTAGAAGGAGATTATACTGTTAAATGTCCGTGTAAAATTCATAACTTCTACATACATACTCCGTTTCGTCTGTCTTTTTATCATTGAGTTCCTATTAATGAGATCTTCAACTCTCATTTAGGTCGTGTAGGCCAAAAACCGCTCGAACTAAAATTTGAGTTTCGGGTCGTGCACTGATATGCAAAATCTTAGAAAATTCATAACTTCCTCATACGAAGTCAGATTTAGGCGTTCTTTTTTTTTTGTATGTTCTTGGTTTAACGTATACTAAATTTTTTTTAGATCATTAAGTCTGAAAACTCATCTTTCGTAAATTCAGTATATACGTCTCTAGGTGTCGTGTCGGTTTTGCCGTAAAACTTCGACATGTCATAACTTCTTCGTTATAACTCGGATTTCGGCTTCTTTATATGTATGGAACCCTTGTGACATATACTATATCTTGGTTAAGATTATTTATTCTAAATAGTCTTTTATTAAAAAGTCATTTTTGATGCTTATCGTTTCTAAATTAACTAGCCCGAAGTTGCGGACGTTACATACCTGGCATACTATCGGGACAATCCGGCATCAACTCATCGAGTCCCTTACTGGACTCACTGAGTTCCCTTATTTCCTTGGCTAACTTAATGGATTAATCCCCTACACTTCATATCCAAGCTTCATACTTCACTTCAACCTTGAAAATGTCATTTTTAAGGGTAAATTTTCTGACTTTACCCATTAATACCACTTCTTAGAGAGTTTAGCTCAAATCTTAATTCCTTAGTAACTAGAACTTGCTCCTTAATCCCTCCATACACCAAATTCTAGCTTACAATCTCAGATCTAAGCCCGCAATACCATTTGGACACGTAAAGTTCCCAACCTTTCCCACATGCATGGCCTTTTAGGGCTAAAAAGGCCAATATGACTCTCTAAGGCTTGCATGGGGGATCCAATGGCAAAACGTTTTCACCTTTATGTCATCACATCCCCTCTAGGTACTAGATCTGGAAGAATACCCACTTGGGTCGTTCATTTCCCAAAAACTATCAATCTTTGACCAAAACCCACATAAATAGACATAAAGAGATCTAATGAATCAAAAGTCAAAGTAGAAGCTTGATTACCAGAAAATGTAGCAAATAGAGTGTAGTTTCTAGATCTAGTCTTTCCTTCTGAGCCCTCTATCTTCTTCCACAAGCTTCAAAATCACACATAGGTCACTCAAACGGCTTACACTCTCAAAGTAAGCTCTAGGATTTTGTGGATTAGGGTTTAGGATAACAAGGCTGGAAATGAGGCCAAGGGGTGGGGGTTAAGGAGCTTAAGTAGGGTGCAAAACCACGAAATTAGGGTTTCACTCTTGCTGAGCTACTCATCGAGTCAAGGGCTCTTGACTCATCGAGTAAATAGCTCAAACCCCGCACATAACCTACCCTCTTACTCGACGAGTTAGGGCCACCAACTTGTGACAACCGTGAATTTATGGTCAATTCAAAGTCAAATAAAGTTAACGGGTCAAACCGGTCAACTCATCTAACCCTTGTATATTAGGGTTTTCCTTATGCTTAAAGTTGTTCAACTTTCTATTTTAATAAGAAGCTATCACTTGGAAAGTTTGTATGTTCGGAAATTCTAAACCCTAATCAAGGCAAGTGATGGATCTATTCGATAAAACCTTATTCCTTAACCCTCAGGGGCATATACCAATCATAACGAGACTTAACAAGATGTACAAACCTTGCGCTATGAAGCCAAACACTTAAAAAGGTCGCACACAAAGTCTTTCTCGATCTCTTTCACTCAAATCTCTCTCTGAATGAGAAATCTCTCCGAGCATGTGAAATCTCTCCCAAATCTCTCTATGAATGAGAAATCTCTCCCAAATCTCTCTTTGGATGAGAAATCTCTCCAAGCATGTGAAATCTTCCCAAATCTCTCTGAATGAGAAATCTCTCCAAGTATGTGAAATCTCTCCCAAATCTCTCTCTGTATGAGAAATCTCTCAAAGTATATGAAATCTCTCCTAAATCTCTCTCAACTTCTTATAATCACTCGGGGCATCTCGACCTGTAATTTAGTCCAAAACCGCTCGAAAATGGAAGTCTACGCGAAAAATAGCCTTAAGGAGCCGAACCCTTTTAAGGAGCCGAACCCTCTTAAGGAGCCGAACCCTCTTAAGGAGCCGAGCCTCCCTTAAGATACCGAAAACTCCTGAGAACCGAAACCACCTCCTGAGAACCGAACCTCGCCTAGGACCGAGCCTTGCCTTCGGCCCTTCCCCTCGTACCTTCAGTTCCCTCCTCTCCCTTTCAGTTCTTTCCTTCCCTTTTCTCGGTTCTCACTCTCTTAGAGCCGAACCTCGCAGGTTTGGTCCAGATTTCTGGTTTTTGACCCAAACTTCGTTTTAAGCTCGTTTTTCGTGATTTTAACGTGGGATTTTCACCCAAACTCGTATTTTAACACAATAAACCCAAAATATTCATATTTTAATTATATTTTAGGGGAAATCCTTGCCTAAGAATAAAATTTATTAAGTTAGATTTTGGGGTAGAGTGTTGACTTTATCTAGAGTATGACACAAGCAACCTCCCCCATACCTTCATAGTACAACCCTCAGTCATTATTCCACCATACCTAGTCATTTTATTTTCCTTTTCCCACCATTTTCCATCAACAATCTTAGTCAAAGGCTAGAGAAACTCTTATCTCTCCTCCTATTTCTCTCATTTCTCTCATCCCCCCCCCCAAAAGACAAACACCTTTCTCTCTCACTTTCTCTCTCTAAAATTTCGAGATTCAAGGATATTATCCAAGATTTTCTTCTACTTTTGGTAAGTATTAACGTCCTCCTTATGATTATTTAACTTCCTCCTACCCAAAATCATAGAATACTTACACAAATTCCATCACATTTGTGTTAGATCTTCGAACCTTCAAGGCATCTTCCAAGTGTTCTTGAGTTGAACACTTCTTTTCTTCAACATCCATCTTCTGAAATCACTCAAGGTGAGTTCATACCCCTATATTTTCATGTTTTCTCAAGTTTTAAGGGGGGGGGGGGGGGATACAAGTTAAAACACCAAGAACATAACTAAACTCATCTAACAACTTTCATCAGAAAAGTTTAACTCCATTCATGTACTGTTTTGTTCAACTTAAACATTTTAGTTTTCAAAACTGTATTAGATGAAAATAGTTTGGGTTTATACCTTTAAAATGACTACTTGAACATATCCATACGAGTTTTCTACAATTTATGACGATTTTTACAAAACTGCCTATCACTGTAGCTAGGAATTCAGACCAGTCTGTGAATATGGACATTTTCACACAAGTTAGAGACATCTAAAAATGAAGATAAATCTATAAACAAACTAGACAAATTTTTTAAACTCCCAGAGTTTACGGATTTAGTTTTCGACTTCGTATGAGTTTTCTGTGATTTTTCCAAGACAATGAAGAAATGTTAAAAACAAGTTAGCAGCTTACAACTTTCATCACACTCTGTAACATGTTGAGCAAAGTGTTAATCTTGATGATTTCATATTTTACCTATGTTTTCCATTGTGGTATAATTATATAATAGTAAATTACCCACTGATTTGTAAGAGTCTTTTATCATTACAAATAATACAAGAGAAGGGATGATAAACATGGTTATGTTTTTGCTATACACTTGACTCACATAAAATAGGGATCATTTGCATTACAAACGTTTTGGATAAACTATAATAGGTATAGTTTATGTTTCATATACATTACAAACAGTTATGTTAAACTATAATAGGTATAGTTTATATTTCATATACATTACAAACAGTTATGTTAAACTATAATATGTATAGTTTATGTTTCATATACATTACAAACAGTTATGTTAAACTATAATAGGTATAGTATATGTTTCAATTACATTTCAAACTCATTACCAAAGGTTTTCAGTTCATATAAACAGGGTACGAACACAAAGTACTGGGTTTATACAGAAAAGGGGTTTTCAGTTGAGTTCACGTAAATCTGTTATAATGAATAATTTTTGATATATTCGCTTCATGTTACCTCCAAAGTAACAAAGTCAAAAGTCGTGTAAATTGTAACCAGAGTCTCTTGTAAGGAGCACATGATAGTGGTGTATAGATCTATATTGGGTCTAACAAACCCGCACTTGAGCTACATGCAACAGCTAGACCGGCAGGTCTGTGGTGACAAGTGTCATTTAACTGGCAACGCCTGAAGAACGTCATATTACGAGGCTGATTGGGTCATAGTATAGTTATAATAACTCACATGGGGTATTAACAAAACATAAGATTTATGGGTTTTTACATTTAACCTTGTATAAAATTTCTTCAAGCATGGAAAAACACTTGTACATTTCGGTCTTGAATTTTAAGACTACAATGCATTTTATAAAGGAAATATTGGATTTTTCTTGAACAAACATCACTTTTACAAAGAAAAGGATTTTAGCATCACATTCAAAAGCTTATGAACTCACCAACTTAATTGTTGACAATTTTTCAAAAATACTTGTATTCTAAGGAAATCAACGAAATCAAGTAACCACAAGCTTTTGAGGATGGAACACTACGACGTTGAACAACCATGTTATTATCATGTTGTAATCAGTCATTGAAATATGTAACACTTGAAACATGTAATTCTTTTTCGATTATATTTACGATTGGTTGTATTGCTTTGATCACTACTATACATGTTATGATACTATACATGAAGTCCGCCACCCCCGGACGTTTCCGACATCCTTGGTTTGGGGTGTGACACAACTCGTCGAGTCCCTCTTTGAAAATAAGTAAATAAAGGACCTAATGGGTACCAGGAACCAGGCGTTGCATTATATTCCTAGAATGTATCTTGTCATTCCTAGGTCTTTCATTTTAGAATTACTTTCCAAGATCAGGTCAAACAACCTTGCATAGTCGGAATGTGGTTTCAAATGATTAAGTATGTATTATTCATACTAGGTTTGAAAAATCATTATCCTCCCACTAGATCTTAGTAAACACACGTTCGTTTTCATTTTGATATAAAAGCGTACCTTGTATATTTATATTAAAAATGACTATTTCAATTTTGAGATTTTTGCTTTATATCCACAAGTGGATCTTAAGCATTACACATTTGGTTAGCATAACATGGATTAAAAAAACCTAAAGGATAACATATATATATATATATATATATATATATATATATATATATATATATATATATATATATATATATATATATATATATATATATATATATCTTCTAGTAGATATCTATTAATAAAAGTGGCATTTCTTTAAATCTATTTGCTATATATCATATTAAGAATATGAAGTTATAGTAAATAATATCCTTGTTGATCTGATCATAGCTACTTGTGAAAAGGTTCGATCATAGTTAATGTCATGATTATGACAAATCATTTTATGACAAGCCTTTCTAAATGTGTGTAATATCCATGCATACATTCATTCTAAAATAATATCTTACTCATTATAGCCTTGATATAGAGAGGAAGATTAATCAATCCTATACTTGATTATTACATATGGATTACATTTCAATGTTCATAACTCTAAGTCATTTATAAAATTCAAGATTTGATCTAGTATTTTTTTGGTTGATGGATTTGCTAGAAAAACATCAAGAAGAACTCATCAATGAGAGATTCCACATTACTCAAGTCACAGATGATTTCTACCATTAATGCGAACTGTTTGTATTATAACTATTATTCAAGTTCAACAAGCCCTTGTTGAAACTAGTGCAAAAAATTGTTACATTAGGATATAGTTCTTGGGACAATTCAAGTTCAATATGAATCCCACTTGCTTTGTCATTAGAAGCTTGCTTTATATTGACTCAACATTCAGAAGAATAAGAGAAATTATTCTTTGTGGGTTTGTATTAATAATCTAAATGCCCTTTTAGAATATTATACAAATATGTAATTTGTTTGTGTTTGTATTCAAGATACAATTAATAATGATTAAGGTATAATCCTAGGATCATAAAGGAAGATAATTTCTACTGATTAGAAAGTAAACTTTATCCAGTAAGGTCTAATTCATTCTTTTATGATCACTTAAAGCTTTAGATGTTGTTGTTGGATTTATTTGTATCTATTCCTTAATCTTAGACATTCATTAGAAATGAAGTCATACAACACAGTGTATAGTTCCTTAATACTTATTTTCTCTACAGATTAGTGAAAATATGATTAAGAGTCCTTTATATATAAATAAGATTCACATACGTAAAATAAACTATATTATTTTCCTTCAAATATCCTTTTCTTGAAGTTGGAATATGTGGATTTCATTTATTCAATAAAGATAACAATGTCATATATAATTTTGATTTAAAGCATGTTTAAGTCAAAGTTGCTTGCATATAGAAATTAATTTTAGTTATTAAAAAAATTGATATTTACTTTATAACTATATTAAGATATGTTGTCTCATAAATAGAAGTTAATAATTTCAGAATATGAGTATTATCGTTATGAAAAACGATCAAGTAAATAATCAAACATTTAATAAAAATAATCGAGACATAAATATTTAGACATGCTAAATTTAAAACATACATTATTCCAAAACAAACATTGTTTTATAGAAAAGTAATCTATGTTGTAAGCATAAATAATGAACTAAAGTCCGAGAGTGTAGTTCCGACTTGATTATGCTCAGCTGGTTACTTTTCTGTAAATATCTGCAAACAAGTTACAGATATTAGCTTAAACATTGAGTACAAAGTACATGAGTATTATATGAAAAGTATAAGTTCTATCTAGTAGATACCTGATGTATTAGTCTCTTTCAGACTTTCCCTTTCAGATAAGAGAAGCAATTTCTCTTTTAGTATCCAATTTCTCCATCAAAGAGACATGATCCATCTATGTAGGCCTTCTCTGATTTCTTGAGCTTAAAGATGTTCTATACATAAAACATAGGCTTCATAGAACACACAAGGTGACTACTTTTAGACTTGCATCGTTGCATTGTTTAAGCAAGCTTGAAACAAATATCATGGTATTTATCGGAATATTGCTTAACCTGTTTTATCATCAGATATACATGTATTTAAATTATTCAAGAATTCCTAGAAGTCAGGAATAACCATTCCTAGTGTGATGTTAGAAGCGTCTTGAGCATCACAGTGATGCTTTTACTATGTATCATGTTGACGTCTATTGCTCGAAACAAATTGTTTAAGACTAGGACCTTCAAGAGTATACAATTTCACATCTCTCACGAGATTGTGTCTCAAGATATGAACCTATTCATTGAAGTTGATTTATTGAATGTTATTTTTTCATTAAAGAAAATAACAATTCATGGTAATGAGAGTGAATTATTTATCTACAAAATTTTAATAAGATTCATTTACTATTTTTAATATTTAATCTTTAATAATTAATACCTTTTTTAGTTCCAAAAACACTAATAATCAAAGTCTAGGATCCAAGTTGCAAAACAAACAAAAGATTAAGTATACTTTATCCCATCCATTTTAATTCAAACTAGTAGATATCAATCATTAATTATATCTTACTATATAATTCCTGGATTTATGGGATAACTAATAACAAATTTGATTAGACATGTTTGATCCCATCTATGCCTGGGAACTCTCTTGCTTACGTATCCTTTATCACAAAAGATTTCCGATCAAATCATCTAATTTGAAAAACTTGTGTAATCGTCCTATAACTTGGTTATAGAAATCGCGAAAACAACCCATCCATCAAAAGATAATACTAAACGGTTAGGTGATCTTTATTCCACTAGCGTATACGAGAGATGTGCGAGTGTTCTTCAAAATAGATTGCATAGATTCGAGGTTTGTAAGGGTCTTTGATGTTTTTCTAATCCTAGTTTAAAAAATATATTGCATGCATTCAATAAACCATGGTATACTTTAAAAAAACTTAATTTTATGAAAATATCACATTTTAACAGTGTTCTTTTATACAACCTAGTTTTATAAAATCGATGAAATCAAATTTTAATAGCTAGTATTAAATTGATGTTTGAGCGCTTTAGAACATTTAAAAACCTCTTAATACAACTTCCTTCTATAATTTAAGGTTTAGAGCTTGATAAGTTTGCAAATCTCTATTTTAAACTTATTTTTAATCCTGAAATTTTACCGGTTACTAGTTTTAACGATAAAACTTATTTTATTTTTAAAACTATTTTTACCATCTTATATTAAAAGGTAAATTTCGTTAAAACCAAACTCCTTTGTAATGTTTATTTATATTCAAATATTGTTTTGCATTTAAAAAACTAGTTTAACAACCATAACATAATAATAATAACATAAACATAAAACAACACTAGCATGCATAACAATTATAACATATGTAAATCAATCAAGCCATAAACTAATAATATTTTTGTGAGCCTTGAAAAAAAATATTAAGTCTATTCCTAAAGGGACATAAGGGACCTTCATCTCATGTAATTTTCATGTGCTCCCACTTGCTTCAACACTTTGTAGCAAATTTATAAAAACTAATTTTATAAAGTTTGAGAAACTTTAATAAAATCAAGTTTATAAACTTTTGATCTTCAAAATGGTCACCATCTTCATTCTTGTTACGTTTTTATAAAAATCAACTATTATTAAAACTAATCTATTACTTACAAAAATTAACAAATGAAAACTATCTATTTAATTTTTACATACCATATGTATAAATAAACAATTACAACCATTTTAAATAGATCA
Organism: Lactuca saligna; assembly: GCF_052625555.1. NCBI lineage: Eukaryota > Viridiplantae > Streptophyta > Magnoliopsida > Asterales > Asteraceae > Lactuca > Lactuca saligna. The sequence continues at coordinate 55,795,642 of NC_136420.1, read as the reverse complement.
ACACATTCAACAACACAAATATCCATGGCTAGTTTATGCACATCGTTCACATTTATATACTCAATATTATATAAAACAACTCTTTGTTTTTCTAAGACAACTTTTAAGACTAAAAAAGATGCATGTAAACTTTTAGTCAAAAAGAAAATAACAATTATAAACATGTTAAAGTTGTCATATAAAATATGTATGAATTTTTCTTGCAAACAGAAAACCATCAATGTTTTCCAAAAACAAAGACATCATCAACTTAACAAAAAATCTAAGTTATCTTGCAAAAATGGCTCTAATACCAATTGTTGGGTTTTTATTCAAAAATTGTTTCAAAAACATAAATAATGCAACAGAAGATTTAAGATTTAAACAAAAATAAAACTACTTTTATTCCCACTAAGGATCATTTTGCAAGAGATAGACAGGTTAAAACAACCATAGAAGAGAAAGCATAACAACCTTTGAAGACTTTAATCCTCATGGGAGGTTAGAAGTTGATGAAGATGGCATTGAGCTCTAAATTAAGAGCTCTCTAGAAATATCCACCAAGCAAGAGTATAACCATCAAAACATGCTAGTATACACTTGTATTAGTTTTTCAAAAGCCTTATAAATATATACCAAATATATGTTCTAAGGTGAAGTAACTAAGGGACTTTATCTAATATCAAAATGGAAGAGAATGAAGGATAATAGAGGAGATTTACATCAAAATTAGGCAGCGACATAGATAGCCAAGTGCTCACGGCTTTAAGCTCTAAAAATGACTAAAAAGATGCACCAAATGAAGTGGTAACAAAGCTCTATTATCTCTCTTATTTATTCCTTAACCCATAAATACAAAAGGTGAGAGGAGACATAAAGTAAAAGTATTCACAAGCTTCTTACAAGCATGGTAGAAATTAATAAACAATTCAAAAGATAACCATGGTTGGTCTCTTTCTTAAATCTTGAAATTATGAGATCAAACGAAGACAAAAGTTGTGTCCCATACTTTTAAATCATGGCTAGTATATATATATATATATATATATATATATATATATATATATATATATATATATATATATATATATATATATATACACTTTAATATAAAACTACATTTTATATAAATAAATTTTAACTAGTTTATTAAGATATAAATATAACTTATAAATAATCATGCTTTATGATATATTTCATAAGTTGTTATTTCTCCATTAAATATTATTTCCATAAATAATAAATTCATAATTAGTAAAATATTATTTCCATGAAATAATAATTTTCCAATTAAACACGAGTGTTGATATATTAATTAATAATCAAATTATAATAATAAATAATCATTTAATGATAACATGCTATAGGAGTATATGTTATTAGCAATACCATTCGATAATAAATCTTAAGCAAACTAGATTTTTCATGAGGCATAATTTTGACTTGGTCAACTTTGATATATTTTTAAGTACACCTCTTAACATACATATTTTGTTGCTATTATGAAATCAATTATAAACGAATAATCGCTATTTTCATTCGTTCTTTCGTTTAAAATTTATAATTTTGATTAAAAATGCATTTTTCGTTGTATTTTCCTTATATTTAATACATAAGATAAATATCCATGTGTTTATCATCTTTCTAAATCCCAAAAATATCTTTGAAGAGTTATATTTTTCTTATGTTTCTTCCTTTCTATATAAACAAAAAAAATTAAATGTTATAGTTATATATTTCCTCCAAAGAATGTTGTTCAGGAATCACAAAATTAAGAATGCACCCATCATCAATGATCAAACTTTTTACATCTTTCTTAAAGTAGCATTCTACTTTGTGATTTCCAATGAGTTCTTAATGTCTAAACATATTTACATGAATGTTCCAACTTTCTTGTACCCTTTTATTTGGCTCGAAATAAACAATTCGATAGTTTTCCAAAATAGTAATCTATTTTTTTTATTTACTTCCATCATTGACCACTTATTTCCTTAACCAAAACAAATTTCTTTATTTCTTGGCTATTTCGTTTGCTCACTATATGTATTTTCATCCTCTTGGAACTAATACACATTTTGACCATGTTTGTAGCATCCCGGTGATGATCTAATTATAATTTTGACCCTATAATTTACTTATATTACAATATGGACCCTAAGTATAAGAAAGCATGCAATAAGGGCCCTAGTGGTATTTTTGTAATTTTAGGTTCTGAAGGAGTATGCCATGCATACGTGTGTGCACTAAGCATACTAGGGCAAGCCCTAGTACGATGGGAGTACAACTATATGTAGGGCGTACATGACAGTCATGAAAACCCTAATGTTTAGGGTTTGGCTCATATTTAAACTCTATTATAGCCTTATTTCCCCTCACCTCATCAACCTCCATCCTCTTGGAACGTTCTTGCACCCTAATCCATCTTGTGAATCATATCTAAACCAGGTGAAGTTTCATTTAGATCTTGTGTTGGGTTGATTTTTGGTCCTTGTTCAAAATACGGAGATTCATGAAGATAGCATGTTCTTTGTTGGGGTGCAAAGTTGTTCATTCATGACTTTGTAAATGTTTGACTTTTGTAAAACCCACTTGCATGTGGTGCTTTAGCCTTTAGACCCATTTGTTAGTTAGAGTGAGAGAGAGACATGTAAACACCTCTATAAATAGTGTGTTCATACCACTTGTAGAGGTGTGCTTGAGAGATGTAAAAGTGAGTGTGTAAGTGTGTGTTATTTATGTAGTCTAGATCTAGATCCTTTTTGTAGCACCATATACATTCAATATATCTCTTAAACACCCAAATCACCATGTTCAATTGTGCAAGCTTTAATTTCGCATGCCAAACCATGTTCTTTGTCACTACAATTGGTATTAGAGCTTGGTTTTCACGATCAACGTGACTTTTGAAGAACGATTCTCAGTTTGGCAATCTTTGTCACAATTTGATCAATTTTGGTGAGTCTCTCTCTATGATCTCTCGTAATTTTTGATTCGTGCTTTGCGTTCTTGATTTTTGATCGTTTTGATTCATTGGATCTAATTCATTTCAAACCTCATTGTTGATCCAATCAATTTTTGTTTAGATCAAATTCAAACCAAAACAAAATAAAATTTACTGTTCATGATTTGTTGAAGCCCAATCAAAATCAATCTATGTTTCATAAAAATTCGTTCACTATTCATAGTCTCGATTTGATGCCCAAAATCAATATTCTTACTGTTCATATCATATCATGAGCCCAAAAGTATGTGATCCGATGTCTTAAAATCAAAAGTCCATTATTTGATCCTTGTTTAAACCCAAAAGCTAAGAAATCTCTTTGACTTCAATTTCCAGTTCGTCATTCATTTTACTTCATTGATACACTTTACAGTTTGTATCATCAATTGTTCTTGTCTCCAATATTAATCCTTTTATCTTGAATCATCTTTACGATTTGAATTTACTGATCAATCGGTTTGAAGTAATTCATAAATATATCTAGTGAATCGATATTAGTTTACCGATGATGATCTAGATCTTGAGAAATCATCAATTAATTCGGTGGTTTCGATGACCATTCAAGAATACTGTTCGAACATATGTTGAATCGATTTAAATGGATTGCAAATTGAGTTCACTTTTGGAAAATGATTTTGAAATCAAACTTTGAATCTTTGATTTGAATTCGATGATGAAATCTTAAAGTGAAATTCAAGAACAGATGAAAATTTCGTTGATGTTGTTCAAATCAAATGGCTAGAAGAATTGTTGAATGTTCTTGGAATCGATGTTGGATTGAAGAAAGTCAAACCTAAAAATCAACATCTATGATTTTTGATGTTGAACATTCAATGCTTCAATCGATTGATGAACATATGAGTTTTGATTTTTGATTCGCAATTGGGTTGATGATTGAGGGACGATTCGTGAATGAAGAATGCGAAGTCAAGAACGAACTGCAAAATCGATGGTTTCATGTTTATGAAACATAGGAAATCAAAGTTTGCATGTATGGATTGGGTGTTTAATGATTGTTCGAATGGTCTTGACAGATGGGATCGATATTTTGGGAATCGATTTCAGTTTGATTTCATTTGGTGATTTTGTGTCAAATAGTAATGGTTGATACTTGCCAGATGAGCTGTGAAAGATCGACTTAGAAGGAATTATTTTTGATGTGTCGGTGTCTAAATTGGAGTTCATTGTGGGATTTATGGAGTCGACTTTCGCGTATGAAATCAATTTGGTTCACAAATGGATGAATTAAAACATGAGTTCGCATCTATGGATTGATTCTGTTGTTCACTGGGATTCACATATAAAATCAATTTGTGTTCGGCATCTGGTTTCAAAACTAATGTTCGCATTTGGTAAAAGAGATAAGGATTCGCATTTGTGTGACTGTAGTTTGCATTTAGTGTTTAATTCACACTTGGAATCAAAATGCGAAGACATATCATGATTCACATCTAGTATATCATTAATTGAGTGGAACATGCGAAGGGATGCGAAGGGTGTAAGAATGAATATGCGAAGTATGCAAAGAATTTTACAGTAGAATGCGAATTGGGGAAGAAGGCTAACAGTTTCGCATTTGGTCCCTGCTCTTTTCAAGAAATAACACAAGTAGCCCAACTTCGCAAGTTTAAAGAACATACAGAAATTGTAAAAACGAATACATGTAGTTTCGCATTTTTGACAGTTTATACCCAACTTCGCAAATGGGGTCATAAAATGCTGAAATTGCAGAATTTTCAAATCTGGTCCCTGCAGTTTGTGCGAATTTACACATTTTACCCAGTTTCGCAAATGGGAGTGTGTTTCGCATATTTGGCTGTTTTTGACGCACCGGGTCACTGTAGAATTTTGAAATTGACAATTTCTACCCATTTTTGAGAAATTTTGTCAAAGGCGATCCGTGAACGAAGCTAAAAATTCAATATTTTTTGGATTTTCCGGATTGAAGCACAAAGTATATGCCACATGTTAAGGGGGAGTTTTGACACAAAAAATTCCGAATAGAGCACGTTCTTTTTCCATGGAGTTTTATAATCAAATTTCGATTATAAAAAGGGGGAGAAGTTTTATATGGAAATTCGAACTTGAATTTTTCATATTACGCGGATTTGAAGACCGAAGTGATCTTGGAGTTTTGAAGTCTACGAGATGATGCAATTGGAAGTTCGGAAGTGATGTGTTCGAAATGGGTTTGGAATTATTGAAGATTTGTGGGGTGTGTTTTTATGCGCAACTATTGGGTGATTATTTGGAGTTTGGAATACTCTTAATCATTCGTTGCTGCTCGGATTGTATGGTCTCACATCCTAGAGCCCAAATTGAAGAGTCATGGAAGAATTGAAGATTGAAGTTCGTTTCGACATGTGTCACCTTTGAGGATCGAATCGCGTAGTGCTTGATTTTGGAAGATTTGAAGTGTGTCATTCATTCCTAACTTTGAGGGGGAGAATGTTGGGGTGCAAAGTTATTCATTCATGACTTTGTAAATGTTTGACTTTTGTAAAACCACTTGCATGTGGTGCTTTAGCCTTTAGACCCATTTGTTAGTTAGAGTGAGAGAGAGACATGTAAACACCTCTATAAATAGTGGGTTCATACCACTTGTAGAGGTGTGCTTGAGAGATGTAAAAGTGAGTGTGTAAGTGTGTGTTATTTATGTAGTCTAGATCTAGATCCTTTTTGTAACACCATATACATTCAATATATCTCTTAAACACCCAAATCACCATGTTCAATTGTGCAAGCTTTAATTCCGCATGCCAAACCATGTTCTTTGTCACTACAATAATGTTGATGTAAATTGTAAAAAGTCGAATATAGTGTTTTGTGTTGTTTCGCATTTTATGTTATTTTACTAAGTCATTTTTTGTGCGAAGTGAAAATGTATAGACTTAGTATATTTTTTGTTTGTTCCCTATAAATAGGGACTTAGGCTAGAAGTAGAGATGAATACAAAAACTCTCTTCTGCTTATTCTATAATCAGTCTTAATCAATATGAGATATGATTAATATTTACTCTTTGTGTTCTTCATCTTTAATCATTCAAATCTATCTTTTCTTTTCTAAATTCTCGATAACAATTCTCATCAATTGGTATCAGAGCAAGATTCAAACTGCTTAGATCTGATTTTCGTATAAGAATCATTTGCTTTTTGAGTTACAAATTTACTCAAAATTTTCCGCGCATTTTTGGTTTTGAAAATCACTATTGATCTTCAGATTTGAATTGATTATGTATTTGAATTGTTAAGTCGAGTAATCGATTAGTGATTTGTGATCAATTCATTTGATAAAATTCTGAAATTCATCAAGTTTTCAAGTTTTCGGATATTTTCTGTGTTCATCAATGGCGAACTTCAATATAAATAAAATGACTTCTTTCTTTCACTTGCTTGGTTCCTCAACCAAAATTCCGATGTTAATTCCAAAATACTATGATCAGTGGGCTGATAGAATGGAAGATTACTTAAATGGAATTGATGAAGATCTTTGGAAAAGTATCGATGGAACAGTACAAGCTCCTGCTAATGTTCAACCAATTGGATCATCTACTGCATCTACTGATGTTGAAGAACAATGAAATTGACTGAAGAATAATGAAAAGAGATGCATGAGAGAACTAAGAGGTGCTCTACCTCCTGTGGTTTACAATTACATTCGTAGTTGTAAAACAGCCAAAGATATTTGGAATACTCTAAAAGAAAAGTATCAAGGTGGCGAAAAGATGAAGATCAACTCTGTGAAGCAATGTCTAGTTGAACTGAAGGAATTCAGACAAAAGGATATAGAAACTCTCGAAAATTACTATGATCGTCTAAATGAGCTTATGTTTCGCTGCAATAGGTATGGTATCACTAGATCTATCATGGACTTCAATTTAACATTCATTATGGGTCTTCGCAAGGAATGGCGAACTGTGAGTATGATGATTAAGAATCAACAAAGTTTTGATACAACTACATTGAATGATCTTTACAATCAACTGAAAACACATGAATCTGAGGTCACAGAAATGTATGAAGAATCAAAACAAATATTGGTGGTCCTTTGGCTCTTGTTTCAAAGGTATCAAAAACTGATGAAAAAGATGGTTCAGATGAACAAGGATTTTTGATGAACTCCGATGATGAAGCTGTAGCATTCTATTCAAACAACAGAGTTAAAAAGTTTTTCAAAAAGCCTTTTAATCCAAAAGGAAAGAATAGTGATGGGAAAAATGATGTCACAAGAACTAGAGGGGAGGAGAGGAAGAAAATGGAGAAAATAGATGAAAAACAGAAAAATGCGAATGAAGAGAAAAAGTTGAAGGGTGATTCAGGAATTTACTGTCACTATTGCAATGGTGCGAATCATTTCGCAGCTGATTGCATGTTGCGAAAGAAAGAAGAAAAGAAAGAAAAAGTTAAAAATAAAGCATACTACTCCAAAAAGATTGAAGAATTACGTGCTAATACCAAAGGAGTGTCCTTAGTTGCTAAGGGAGAATCTGATGAAGAAGAAAGTGGAACTTATCAGATCTGGTCTTTAGGATCTGATGACGAAGAAATGAGGCATCCCACACATGGAGCAATGTTCGCAAGTTTTGAGGATTGCGAAGAGAACATTTCAGGGCGATGTTTTGTGTCTAAATCCACTGACAAATCACCCATGACAACCAAGGTACGTGCAATTTTTGAATCTTTTAATATTCCATTATCTGCTTATGATGCTGAAATTGTTTCATTTGATGATACTGTGGCTTATTTTGATTCTGTTATTGTGTCTGCTAGTAATGAAGCTAAGAAATTAAATGTGCAACTTAGTGAGACACGAAGAGATTTAGAAATAAAGAAGATCAGAGTTGAAAAATTGGAAATGCAAGTCAAAAATATAGATTGTGATAGGAATAATCTTACTAATGATGTTAGGTTGTTGCTAGCACAAAGAAACATATATTGTAATTCTGCAAAACGATTTTATGCAAAATTAACAACTTTACATCATTCTTCTGATATTAGCAAAGAACAACGTAGGAAACTTTTACCTTTTCTTGAGTATGAACGTGAAAAAGTTGATGTTGTTTCTTATGATTGCGAAAGCACAATTGCTCAGTTTGACAAAATACCTGATGATAGATATTCATATGGTATTGTCAAAATTGATGAATTTCTGAATGCTGATGAGTTGGTTAACATTGTAAATGAAAGTTTAACAAAAAGTGAACAAGTGAAAATCATAAAGAAAACCGAAAATTCAACTCTTACTTCACAATTCAATTATGCTGATATTGATGAAAATTCTGATAATGTGAGTGAAATCAGTGAGATAGAAGAAGAAGAAGAGATTGATTGTTCTCATTTGTCAATCATTAATGTCACATCCAAGATCAAAGGTAAAGAAAAAATAGTTGATTCAATAGTAGAGGATGAAATTGATAAATATTCAACTTCACAACATTGTAAGTTTGATAATGTGGAAGTTGAAAGCTAGAAATCTGATGACACTGAGGAAAACAAAGAAGAAAAGAAAAATTCAACCGAAACACCTCCAAGGGTTGTGGTTGATCAAGTGTTTGAAAATACAAAAGAATTTGACAAAATTTTAAATGACAAAGGCGCACATTATTTGGAAACCAACACAGTGGTATATCCAAATTTTGTATGTACTGATAAAACTATTTTTCCAAATCAAGTTTTTGTCACAACTGGAAATGCTGAGAATGTTCATCCTGAGTTCAATAAAATAATTAAAAAAGATAATCAAAAGTCCACGACTGAAGGTTTTTTCGCAAATCAACACACAGGAGAAATCAATTTAACCCAAAATCCTTATGTATTTCAAAAACAAAAATCAATACAAAAATGGGTGGTTAAAGGTGAAAAATCAAACAAAATTTTTGAAAAAGCTGAAAACTCAAAGGTTGAAGTGAAATTAAATTCTCAAGAATTCAAATTGATGGTTGGAAATTATTCAACAGAAAATAATGTTTCAAAAAGACAAGCAAGAAAAGAAATATTCTGGCAAGTTGTGACTAATGAAAAATCAAGAGATGAAAAAGAACAAATTTCAAAAACATCATCAAAATTTCAAAACAAAAACACAAAACACTATATTCGACTTTTTACAATTTACATCAACATTCTCCCCCTTTGTAAACAGTCGATGCAATTCAACTCAAAAGCTTTTGAATTGCAGAGTGAATTGTCTTTTGCACTTCTCCATACCAGGAGATCACCTTCTTCAGATCTTTCTTGTCTCCTTCGTTATTCTTCTTGCAATTATTCATACGTACTATGAAGTGAGTATATTGCGAAGAATTATATCTTTCAATCTCTGAGACTTTGAACAAAAACTTCTTCGGATTTCCTTTTGTATCCCTTCCAGAAAACACCATGCCAAATGGTTTCAGGCATATTTCACCAACAACATACTTTGACAAAGCAGATTGAGTCAAAGTCTCCTCCCATGGAACTTTTACTTCCCTTCCCAGCACATTTGCTAATTCATCATCTGTAAGAGCTAAACAATCGAAATAGTTATCGATGAATGTCTTCACATGTGCGAAACCAACCTTGAATACTTCTGTATCAGAGCCTTTAAGATTGTTTTCTTCCATATGCTTCAGGATCAGTGCTACTTGAATTAAATCATTGCAATTCATCAGTGGAAAGTCAGCTACTGTGAAGTCATATTGTTTGTTGTCTGCTCTGATAACAAAATATCGAAAATTTTGAAGCATCTCTTCAAACAAAATATCCTTCTTTATTGTCACCACCTTTTTGATTTTCATCAAAGACCAAACATCATCTGGATTCTTCCCCAAGACTGCATGAAATCTGATTTTCATTTGAGTATAATCATTTGGATTATCAAATTTCTCACTTATCTTGTATTGAGCATTGATGAACAACATTTCATTTATCGGGAAATCCAATTGACAATGATCTGAGTTCGCAATATCATAACTTCTTTTTGGCTTCTTCTCGAACTCATACATCTCCCTACACACAACTTTCGACTCTATTGTTTCATAAGAGTAAAGTTTTGCAGGATCTCCTTTGTTCATGGAGGGAGGATCACTTGCCCTTTGTCTCATTATACTTTGAACTTGTCTCATCCTCTCCATTTCAGCCTCTGCCTCAGCTTTCAACTCCTCCTTTGATTTTTCATATAATATTCCTTTTCCTCTTCCTACAACATCTTTCTGAGGTTTTTAGCTTGAACCTCCTTCGTTTCCTCCAATAACAATACCTTTGGTAATTGTTTTTGTGGTAATTGTAGTTGAAGAAATCGGTTTCATAGGAATTGGAAGAGTAGCTACAAGTTGAGTTGATATCACTTTTCCAACTGTTTTCGCATCCTCTTCTTTACTTCGACTTTCCTCTCCCCCTTGCACCCCTGTGGAAACAGGCGGAGCATTCTTCGGTAGTAAAGAAGTGAAATTTGTAAGTGGAGCAAGAGATTTTTGAATAGCTTGTTCTAAAGTATTAATCTTTAGAGACAAGAATTAAGGAGTAAGGATTTGAGTGGATGAAGAATGCGAAACTGCTGTTTTAAGCTCAGTGACTAACTGTATTAGCTGATCAAACTTCTTCATTGTTTCGGCTTTATAAGCTTCAAGAACAGGAATATCATTGAGCTTTTGAAGTTGAGAAGAAATGTCCATAATTTGCTTTTGAACTTCTGCTTGTTTCATATGAACATCCTGAAGATCCTTCGCAAGGTCAGACTTCAACTCCTGAATTTTGAAGTTGACATCCTCACGAACTTTCTTGACATCTTGTACAAAAAGAATATGACATTGTTTTGTAGCAGCTTTAAGATCTTGAACAACAGAAGTAAAATTACTCCCTTGTGATGTAATTCTGAGCTCATTATTTTTATCTGATTGAGCAATATTTTCCATGATCCTTTTCTCAGCTCCTTTGATCATAATATCAACCTCCATGGCAGATATTGAAGACATTCTACCAGAATCAACTTGTGTTTGAATAATGGTCTTTAACTTTTGATTTAGAATTTTAAACTATTTTCCTGTCATCAGCATATGATCAGGAATATCTTCTTCATCTGAATCAAAAGGAATATCATCAAGTATCCCACCAAAGGCACCTCCTTCGACTTCAGTATCAGATAATAGTTGCGAAGGTTTAGGATTTTCGGGTGATTGAGATGGAAAAAGTGTTGTGAATGGGTTTTGAAGGGCATGATCAAATATGGATGAAGTGGTGGATAATGGTGCAACACTCAGGATAGGTGCCCCCGTATCAGATACGTTGACAACCGTATCGGAAATAGGTACCTCCTCAGAAACTGATTTGGTGAGAACTATTTCGAGTGGTTTGGTTTGTGGAATAGTGGTAGAAATTGGCGAAGTGTGTATTATGGGTAAAGAAACAGTTACCATAGATGTGATGGGTGGAGTTTCTGGAACTATTTCTTCATCAGATGATTCATTGCGAATCACCATTTTCCATCTTTTGACCATCGTACGTTGCATATTTTTCGCAACGTCTTCAGCTCGTTGTCTTTTCTTGCTTGGAAATACTAGCGCAGGAATATTGCGAATAGTAACACCTTTACTACTCACTTCAGCTTTGCGAATTTGCTTCAGTACCCCAGACTTAGAAAGTAAGAGTTCCTTCTTCGATTTTGATGAAGTTTCTTCGGTTGGAATAGCTTCATCTGGTACTGTTAGTGAGGATGAACCCTTCGCACTTTTCTTGTTAACCTTCTTTGTCTTAGATGGAGTAGCAACATCTGGTAAGACTCCAGTCTGATCAGCTGTATTAATAGTTCGCAAATATCTCACCAAAACTTTGTGAGTTGGAGAAACTTTGCGAAGCATCACATCTGGAATACGAGCCACATGAGTAAATATTGCTTCATCATCTTCTACAGTTTTTGGAAATTGATAGAAAGAAAATTCAGCAACTTCAACATTTGTCATTATTGGAATTTCTTCTTTCTCATAAACTTTTTCCAGCATTAAGCTCCAGTATCTTGCACAAGAAATCCCCTTCTCCGAATTTGTATTTTCCAGGCTTTTAACAAATTCCTTCCACAACCGGGTTGCATAATCAACATTAATATCATAGTATATGCCCATTACCATAGCATATACTTCCACTCTGCCTCTAGACTTTCGGAAGTCACTTATTTTCGTCAACTCTGGTTGATGCTCCATCTCATTGAACATATGAATGATTTACGAGTTGACTGGTTTGACAAACAAAGGTTTGTTTGGAATCTGCAAAATTTCCACAAACAAGTTCTTGGACAGTTTAACCCGTTTGTTGTTTGTTAAGTTGAAAGTAATCACATCCGCCGTGTGATTGTATGATGCCGTTGAAGCTGCACGAGATAGCCATACCATCGGAACCGAGAATGAACTGAACATGGCAGTTGATAAAGGTGATCGTTTCAGAGCAACAATAAGCATCTTCAATTCTTCTGGATAAGCAGAAACTTTTGGATCAACTTGGTAATTGGTGCTTTGAATCTTCATCAGTGATTGAGAAAGAACCTCATCAGTGTTGGAAGTAGTGGCTGCCATTGTTAGGGTTTTGAAAAAGAAAGTTGAAGTTTGAATCAAGGTGTAATCTTTGAAGTTTTGTGAGAGTTCTTGTTTGCGTAACCGTACATAGTGTTCTTGAACCTCCTTTTATAGGTTGCTCAAAATTGATTTGAAATTAAAGCGGGATACATTTAATGTTATCCGATGTGGCACCTTGAAACTCGGATCATGACTGCAAAAGGTAACAACATTCCAAAAAATAATTGTCACATCTCCTCGAAAACCGGATAGAATACCAACGATTTTGAGTATACAACCTGTCAAGTATCCGTTATAGAATTCGAACCGATAAAACCCTTCGCATGGAAGCAAGGCTCATTCACTTTTGGGATTTAAAGTGAAGTCATATGCCAGACTTGCGAAATCATCAGTCTGAGTTGGTTTTACTCAGAACCTCAAGGATTTCGTGTGTGCATTGTGTCAACGAAATAAGATAAGAAACAAAAATATTTATAATGTTGTGATGTCAAAAATTCAATTTGACATGAATGCAGTAAAACCCCAGGCAAAGGTTGCTTCGTTAATCATCAAGAGAGATAATCAACTGCTTGTGTAGTTTCCCGTGAATTACAATCGAATACTTGTAGAGAAGTATCAAAGGGCTTCTTTTAAAAGGCATTTTGGATTGGTTTGAAATTTCATTACATATCAGCCTTAACATAAGGTGAGAAATTGTAAATGAAATTACTTGTTTGACCCGTTAAGCGGTCCTTTCAGACCTTAGGAAGGGTCTTAAGACATAAAAATGGAGTGTTAATGGTTAGTTTTGTCCCATGCATGTTATTAAAGGACTTAATGCATTCAAATGTGGACTTTTGCTGTTGTAAGAACTTATTGAGCATCCAAGGTCATAAAGTTGGAAACTTTATAAATCTTAGTGATATTTTAGCCATGGATCTGTAATTGGATGCATTAAGCCGATGTATTAAGAAGTTAATGTGAAAAGAGGAAAATCTTGGAGTACGTCGTGCATACCTATGTGTATGCCCAGTGTACTCAGTCAGCCACGTGATCCTGTCAACGAATGAGTACACCTCGTATATGTGTAATGTGTCATCTCGGTTGAGTTGACTCGGACGGGTTGACGTGGCTGGGTTGTCTAAGTTATCTTATGGATTTTTGATCATTTTGACCTCGGACCTCGACTTTTGTTGACTATATTAACTTTTAACCAAGGTTCAGTTTTGGTCAAACTCGAGGGTTTGGATGGGTGATTAAGATAGTATATGGTTCTGATGTTAGTGGATCTGCGGGAGCAAGCAGTGTAGTAGGGAACGGATCATGGTATTCTCGAATTTCTTTTTTTAGGTGAGTTTCGCCTCATTGTACTTTGGGTCGTAGGCACCAATGTCATCCAACTAGTTTTGATTATCTATTAGTAGAGGGATGCCTTATGGACTGCATATAGTCACGTAGGATAGACTGAGGACTCTTGATCTAGGCCCTCTTACATGTTCCTTGTTTGGTTGTGGTTCTAGGGTAGGATTATCTTTCCAGGTAGCTATCTCACCTCTTATTATATACAATTAAGCAGTTCTTAGATTGTTGCTACTTAGTATTTCATTGTGCTGTAGTGATCTATTAGATCTATATTCTGGTATCGAGTATGTTGATAGGCTGTGGTGATCCATTAGATCTGTATTCAGGTGTTGAGTATGCTACTATGATGTAGTGATCTGCTAGATCTGTATTCTGGTATTAAGCATATTGTTATGCTGTAGTGATTTGTTAGATCAATATTATGGTATGTTGGATGTTTCTATGCTATAGTGCACTGTTGGATGTATATGTTATCTGTACTTATCGGTTATCATCTAATGGAGTGCCGTACAGACTATCTGTGGTTATGTAGGATAACCTGAGAACTCTTGGTCTAGGATTTCTTGCATGTACCTTGTTTAGTTGTGGCTCTAGAGTAGGATCATCTGTTCGGGTGGCTATTTCACATCTGTCTACTTATGGCAACGCATTTCATGGATGTTAGCTGGTAGTGGGATTGTGTGCTCTGAGAGGACTACTAAACGGGAGTGAGCTGTGTGATTGTTGTTTTCCTGTTCTATGTGCATGCTTGATCCTTGTTTGTTTATACATCGATATATATGGTGGTTGTGGGTTGAGGAGGTCCTACTTTGTGCTATAGGCCAAGATACCCTGTGCAGGCCAGCTATAAGCTAAAGGCATGGAGGGTCGAGAGGAGTGGTTGGGTTGAGGAGGTAGGCCAACAAACCCTGGTATTCCGGACCGGATAGATAGAAGGCTTGTAAGGTGGTTCATTCAGGCAGAAGGCTGAAGAGCGGAAGTTATGCATGCTTGTATGTTTATCGTATGCTGTATTTTGGGGGAAACTCACTAAGATTCATGCTTACCCACTTGTTTATGGTTTCAGGTATCATCGATGATTACAAGAAGGCGAAGGCGGGATTGTACACACTCATCAGCTACATTGAAGATTCCGTGTTTTCTATGATACTATGATTTTTAATAAATCTAAATTGGAATAAATGGTTTTCTTAAATAATGGATTAATAAATTAGAAAGTTTTACCTTAATAAAAATGAAAAAAATTTGGTTGTGAAAAGGGGACGTTACAAGTTGGTATCAGATCCTTGGTTTGAGTGAATTGGAGGACTCGTGTAAATCCAGTCTCAAACTAGGATCCATGAATTTTTGTAATATGTTTATGAAAGAAATGATTGTAATAAAGGGTTAGGCTAAAGACATGGGCTCAGTCTCCTGTCATGTTCTTGTTTGATTGTTGGCATGAGATCGGGAATGTGGGTCTTGGATTAATTTTGACTTTTCCAGGAGGATGCGGTGTGTACAGTGAGCCAGAGCCCGAGCAGGAGAGTGGTTCCCAAAATACCAATACTAGTTATGTTTGATGAGTTTTGATTTTGTTGATATATGAATTGTGAGAAAAGCATGCCAGTCGATAAGGTTCTTTTAGAAATGTTTCTATCGAAATGCATGATTTTTGTGATGCGTTATGATATAGTTAGGTACTTTTTTGATGTATAAGTTGATTTGTGATTGTTGTATGTATGTTGATTAGTTGTATATGGCCGGTTTGAATAGCCTTAGAATGATCGACTTGGCCTTTCTT
Organism: Lactuca saligna; assembly: GCF_052625555.1. NCBI lineage: Eukaryota > Viridiplantae > Streptophyta > Magnoliopsida > Asterales > Asteraceae > Lactuca > Lactuca saligna. The sequence continues at coordinate 55,780,002 of NC_136420.1, read as the reverse complement.
CTTGTTCCTTGTTTAGTTGTGGACTTAGTGTAGAGTCGATTATTCGACAATCTATCTGATCTCATGTTGTGTACAACAAGCATGCACAAAAGCAATTAGTGGTGAGAGAGAGTGGGTAATACTAGGAAGAATAACTAGGAATTTAGTTGCAAATCTTAGCGGAAATGGTATTAGCATACCTAGGAGTGGTCTAGTGTAGTGACTAATGACCTTGGGAGGAATTCTGAATCGACTACGGATACGTGTGGAAGGTTGTATGGGCCTGTACTTCTAAAAGCATAGGATCTGCATGAGATTCAGGAGGAATTTTGAGGATGCTAAGCGACTAATATGAGTAGGGCCTGGTGTGCTGATCTCTGTATTGTGATGTCTAATATTTTCTTGGTATATTTCAGTATGATAGCTTTTGGTGGTTCCGGATTAGGAGCCGGAGAAGGTGGCCAGGATTCACTGAGGACCAGGTTAGGGAGATCATTCGTGAGGAGGTTGTTTCTATTATCCGAGAGAAGATATCGGAGTTGTTTGGGTCTGTCAAGACAGCTATAATGGAGTACTTCGATGACCGATATGCTACACTTTCTGAGGTTGTTGTTGTTGTTGCAGCTACCGCGATTATTGCTGCCTTTGGGTTCCGAGGAGAAAGAGCTTTCCGATATTGGGACTATTGGATAAGTTGTCTAAGTCCATAACTATTTCTGGTATGTACTTGACCCGACCCGACATGGTCCATTTGGGTTGCATGGCACCATGCAATTGGATAGACTAAATGAGAGAATTAACGTTTGGAGATTATTAATATATTATAAGTTCTAATATATTAATAATATTATTTGATTACTTTGATCAAGAATTAATTTAGAATTAATTAAGTGATCAAAAGATAACTAATTAAATATATCGGTTGATTATGTAAATCATCCATATCTTGTATAGTGGGCTAAGAGGCTCCATGGATTATCAAGTTGGGTTCCACCCATAGGATGCTCCATGGGAGTTGCAAACCCATGGGTCATGGAAATGAAGAGTCATGACACATTAGGGTTTACATGGTGTAACCCTAGATGTGTCAACACTATATAAGAATCCTATACTCCACCAAAATCGGTTACACATATGAAACAAGAGGGCTAGGCCGATTTCAAGAAGTATGCATTCTCTCAAAAGTCTTTCCAAGAGCATTTGGTGTTGTGTGAAGCATTTGAGGCATCACACTTGGGGTGTTAGGCTCATAAGGTTTCAAGGAACATAAGCAACAACAAGGTAAGTTATTCTATCTTTCATTCAAGTTAAAAATTGTTCGCCATGTATGCTAGATAGGAATATAGCCTTGGAATTCAACTTTGCATGATAATTAGACAAACATAGATCCAAGGTTATTAGGGTTGCATGTACACTTAGGAAGTGTTAGAATGCTCAAAACCCATCAGTGGTATCAGAGCCTAGGCTTGTTTATTTGTTATTTGTGCTAAAAAGTTGAAAAAAAGTCGAAAAACTTGCTGTCTGACTACTGGACTCGCCGAGTCCATGGGGGGACTCGTCGAGTTCACTTGTATCTTCAACCTACTTGTTGATTAGGTTCATGCACTCGGCGAGTAGGGTCGACAGAGTGCAAATTTTCGACTTTAGTTGCTGGAAATGGATTAGAAACATTACCCTAAACTGTTTTGGTACTTGAAAACTTGTTTTATATGGTGTAATGTCTTTGCTACTTCATTTACAACAACTAGTTATCAAAATTACAAAGTTTTAAGTGTAAATTTTGATTTATGAAAGTGGTCATATTCATGTTCTTGTTCTTATGATGTTTAGATGATCATAGAAATTATTTGTAACCTATGTGGTAGATTAATTCTTGATCATAATGTGTTTTAATGGAGTCCATAACTCGTCCTCTATGGAAAACCAAGAGTCACAATTGAATTAAAACCATTAAAAGAACACAAGAGTTAGAAAAAATGAAGTGTCTTCATTTTTTATTACTCTATTCAACTCATAAGTTACAAGAAATGAAAAGTTTTGAAAGTTTACAAAACTTGCCCTCAAGTTTTGGAAGAAGTAAAGTCTTGTTAAAACTTTAGTTCCAACCCCTAAAATTTTAAAAGTTAAAATTCAACCCTTATACTTATATTATTATAATTTAACAATTATATATATATATATATATATATATATATATATATATATATATATATATATATATATATATATATGTATGTATGTATGTATAAGAACAAACTCGTCTTACCGCTAGTACGCCTCATTCACGAAGCCGGTCTATAAGGTGGGTATAAGGTTGTTGCCTATAAAATGGCAACTTAATGGGTGTCCACTCTCACCCACCGCTCTCTTGACTAGTGGAGAGTCGTTAGCCGAACGGGTAAGAAAAGGACTTAAAAATTCTCATTAAAAGTATGAAGAATATTATAAAGTAACTAAATGTTTTATTAAATTCCCAATCTTAGTTACTTTAGGAAAAATGTGAATAAGGTGCTAATCCATGAAATTACACTTTACACTTTGTTTAAGTCGTTGGTGGAGCGTGTGTGGTTAACCGGCACACTAACTTGGACTTAACAAGGTAGGTAAAGGGTGACTTAAGGTTTATTATAGTATTGGTGGAGCGTGTGTGGTTTACTGGCACATCGATTGAGTGATAAACTTTAAGGGTACCAAGTGATTTGCATGGTTACTTCACACCTCATTTTGTGATCATCGGTACCTCAGTCACAAAACTTGGAGGGCACACTTGAGATTGAAACATGCCTTTGAAAAGTTCATTGAATTTCAAAGAATCTAGGAATTTCTAAGAACCAATCAAAAACCTAATATTTAATATTTCGGTTTTCGTGGTGGAAATTGGTGAATCGTTATTCACCTACCTTTCAAATATGTTATAGCTTGGATTACGGCATACCTCTTCTAAGTTATAAGATATTGTGATTGGATCCTAGCCTTAATATTACATTTGGGTGTTTTATTAACGACTCTCCATATCTAAACTAATCTTGTCCTCTTCCTTCAGATGTCTTCAAACAATGCTGCTTCTGGCTCTAATCCTAATGGCTCCTTTACCCTTATGAACTTGTGTGGGAAAGTCACTTTTGATGGATCCAACTTCAATGAGTGGATCAGAAACATCAGGATGATTACCCGCTATGAGGATAAAGAATATGTCCTTGACCAGGAGCTTAAGGATATTGATGAGACCACTGCAACTCCTCAAGAGATCGCTGACTTTCAGGCACATGAAAGGGATGCTACGAAAGTGGCATGCATCATGATGGCCACGATGACAATGGAACTCCAAAAAGTCCTATAAGGATTTCTACCCGTATGAAATGCACCAAGATTTGATGGAAAGATACCATCAAAGTGCACGACAAGAGAGGTATGAAATCATCTGCTCCATGATAACAACCATGATGAAGGACAGGGATTCCGTCATGAGCCACATGCAGAAAATGCAAAGGTATGTGGATCGATTGCTGAAGCTTAATGTGAACTTCCTTGAGGAGCTTGCAATAGATATAATTTTGCGCTCCTTACCATCGTGCTATGATCAATTCCGCATGACATATCACATGAATAAGGAAGAGGTCACACTCAGCAAACTTCAGGGACTTATCAAGAGCGCTGAATCAGGTCTTAAGGGGAATTCAGTTGTTAACACTCCTACTCCAAACTCCACTCCGCTTCTGGCAATCGGGAAAAGTCGAGGGAAGAAGAGAAAGAGTTCTTCGAAGGGTACCAAGGTTAGGACCCTTGATGGCTCTTCTTCAAGTGGAACCAAGAAAGGTTTCGTCACTCGTTCTTCTGACCCAAAAGAGGCTAAATGCTTCTATTGCCATGAAAAATCACATTGGAAGCAGAACTGCCCAAAATACCAGCAAGATGTGAAGGATGGGAAAGTTAAACCCAACCATGCAGGTATTTACACTATCATTTCTAATAACTTACCCCATTCTAAATCTTGGGTCCTTGATACCGGTTGTGGTATTCACATTTGTTGTGACTTGCAGGGACTAAGAAGAAGTGAGAATGTGGAGCAAGGAAGAATAAACTTAATCATGGGGAATAGGAAAGTTACACCTGTCACCAAGATTGGAGTTTATACTTTGTCGCTAAGTAGTGGGTTAAATTTAGATTTGAATAAATGTTATTATTCACCAGAAATGGCAAGAAATATTATTTCCTTTCATGCATTGTATAAACAAGGTTTCACCTTTTCATTTGATAATGAAGTTGGTTCAATTAATGCTTTCTTTAATAATGTTCTTTATTTTAAAGCATTACCTTGTGATGGTGTGTATGAAGCTGTATCTATTGTAGATAACTTAGGAAATAATGTTTTGTGTATTGATTCTCTTAATAATAATAACTTGGATAAAGCATCATTATGGCATTGTCGTCTTGGACATATAAGCAAGAAACGCATAGGCCAACTCCAAAAGGATGGAGTCTTGGAGTCGTTTGACCTAAAGTCAAATGATAATTGCGAATCATGCTTACTTGGAAAAATGACAAAGTCACCCTTCACAGGCTCGTGTGAGAGGGGTGAAGGTTTGTGTTGGGCTAGAGATTATTTTTGAAGATTGCGTCTTTTGGGCTCGATAGCTTAAGTTGCTTTGTATTCCGATTTGGGCCTGTCCAGCCGTGAACCTTTTATGTTTTGTATATAAGTTTGCGCTTGCATGCATATTAGGTCAAGGTTTTTTGAGATCTGTGAAATAGCGATTCATCAAGACGATAACAGGTTTCTTTAATCGTTCTTGTAACCTTCCAATCCTCTACAGTTGATGTTCTTAATAGAGCTCTTCTGAGGATTTTGTTTAATCATTCGACACGTTTGATTCCATCTTGACTTATTCATATTATTGCGTTCATATTGTTTATGTTTATATACTTGTTCAAGATCTAATCGATCTTTATAGATTAAAGGTTAGTTTAATCTCATCAAGTGGTATCAGAGCAGGAGGCTGTGTAATCAATACACATCTTTTCTGTGAAAAAGATTTCCATTAGGGTTTTTCCGCAATTATCAATATTTATTGAGCCGTCATCTCTTTATTGACGTATCTTGATATTTATTGTTTTGCCCTAATCTGCTTTATTACAAGTCTGATCTGTGAACAGGTTTTTACGATCATAATGGACGCGACGCAATCAAACCTTATTAACATTTCCAACAGCATCGGTTCAACGACAAAGATTCCAATCTTATACACCCATGACTATGAAGTATGGGCGCATCACTTTGAAGACTACGTGATTGGATCGGAGGATAATGGGTACCTCATATGGGAAGCCATCACCAATGGACCGTTTTCTCATTCTGCATCGTCCAGAATCATCAAGACACAAAAGGAGTACAATGATCTGCTAAAGGACGTGAAGGATATTGCACAAGATGAAAAGGATAAATTCCAGTGCAATATTAAGGCGTTAAGGTTGATCAAATTTGCTCTTCAGTCCGACACATTCAGGTTGGTCAGCTCATGCACAACGGCAAAGGAAGTTTGGGATAAACTTCGTGAACTGTACTCTACAGACGAGGATCTTGAACATTCTATTCAAACTTTACTTTTATCTTAGTTTGGAGAATTCAGGCAAGGAGCCGAAGAAACGGTGACCCAGACATTTGATTGCTTCAATCATCTTCTCAGCAAGATGATCAAACACGATATTAAAAGGAAGCTTATCGAACAGAAGGTTACTTTCTTGAACGGATTGAGGTCTGAATGGAGAGCAGTAGTTTCCACAGTCAAAGCCCATGAGCAGTTTAAATCATACTCTTTGGCGAAACTGGTGGGTATTCTTAAGTCCCAAGAAAAGATTGTGGTGCAAGAAAAGAACGTCGTTTCTAGTCTTGGTTCGTTGGCCCTCCTATCTAAAAGTAAAGCTGTGATGGAAGATGAAGATCTCAACTTGGAGGAATATGATCTCACGTCTGAGGATTATGCCATGATGGTGTCCAATCCCAAGAGGTTCATAAAGAAGAGATTCCCCAGCAACAAAAACCGAAACTGGCAGGGAAGTTACAGCTCTGAAAAGGTGAACAATGAACCGAAGGCTGAGGAGCACAAGAAGGAACCGAAGGTGGATGGCGATTCCGGAGTAAGCTGTTTCTATTGTGGTGGGAAAAACCACTATGCCAAGGACTGTGTCCTTAAGAAGATGGCTGAAAAGGATGATGGAAATGATGAGGAAGCTGTGTTGCAGAAAAGATTGGATGAGTTAAGAAAGAAGAAGTCTACCGCTAACCCTTCTATTAATGCTCTCATTGTGCAGGGTTCGGTTAAAGATGACGAGTTCGGTAGCACGGAAGTTTGGTCTACCGACTCAGAAGACGATGAAGTGAGGAGGCCTACCCATGGAAAGGCTTATGTGGCAAAGGAGGAAAGCAGTGGAGGAAGATGCTTCATGGTGACTGATGTATCTCAAATGAGGGGATACAACACCGATGGAGGAAGCGATGGACCGAAGGTATAGGAGGACATGTGCTTTACGGCCAAACCACTTAGCCAGCAATTCAATGAGCTCGATGAACTGATAAAGAAGGTACAATCTGTTTTTATTTCATCCAAAGTACCACCATCCTCATATGAGAAAGAACTAAAAAATGTTAATACAAGAATTTCTCATCTAGATAGTAGCTTAACTCAAACTCGAGTCACCAATTCTAACCTAACTGATCAATTAAGCAGGGTGGCATCGAAAAGTGAGGAGCGGAGAATGTGGATCGAGTTAAAGGAGTCGGATTTAGTTAAAGTTAAAGACGAAAACATTTATTTGCAAAGATACAATTTAAAATTGTTAAAACAGTGGAATGTTTTTTGTTTAATTGCTAAACGTTTGTATTCTAATATTACTCAGCTTCACTTGGATTGTGAAATAGGACAAAAGATCCATCGCATGATTTTTCCCTTCCTAGAGTTTAAGGAGGATGAAATCGATGCCGAAGCCTACAATTGTGAGAGTGTGATATCGTCTGATGACGTCAATCCAACCTACATGTATGGACTAGACAAAATTGAGTCCTTCATTAAATCCAAAGACCACAAGGACATGCTTAAAAATCTTTTGGATGAAAATGACAGACTTAAACTGAGAACCGAAACCATGCAAAAATTTGACTCTTTAAACGCCAACGTAAGCTCAGAAAACAAAATTGATGTTGAGAATGCATCTGAGCTTGACGAGGATGAAAACATAAGTGAAATTTCTGTAGAGGACACGGTTGACTGCTCAGAATTTACTAAAAACGAACCTGAAAACCACAAGAATCTTATTTCTGAAAATTCAGTAGAGTTCGCTCGTTTGTCCCATCAAAAGTCCCCAATATTAGTTGAGAAAGCAGTTGTATATCAAAAGGTCAGGGCCACTCCGAATCAAGTATACAAGGTGACAGGAGTAACCGAACATCAAACAGCTGAACTCACAGCTATTGTAAATGAAGACAATGCTGATGGCTGCGATGAGTACTTCTGGGAAGCTCCAATAGATAATGCAAACGAAACCATTGGTTTATCTGAAAGAACCTCCTGGAAGAGCAAAGGAAGATACATACCTGAACCCTTGAATAAGCGGGACAATTTCGATGAGCCAAGCACCAGTGGTACAAAAGATATTCCTCAGAAGAATGATCGTTCGGCAAAAGAAGACATTCCTTCTGCTCCTTCGGCTCAAAGTAAAACTCCTGTAGTTCAAAAGGAACCAGCCAAGGAGACACCAAAAACGAAAGCGAATGTTCATCATCAACCTAATCAGATGAGGAATAGGAAGAGAGAAAGGAACAATAGATACAGGAAGAACCTTTCTGAAAGGAAACAATTCTGGCATTCCCAGAATGCATATTTCTCACACCAAGACAGGAATCTGAAGTATGAAAACAATCCTGTAGGAAAGCCTGAAAGTCACAACAACCGAAGGCAAAGGTTCGGTTCTGAAAAAGATTTCAACCGAAACCAAAGGTTCGGTTCCAAGGACAGCTCCAACCGAACGCAAAGGTTCGGTTCTGAAGTCAAAAGAGACCAAGACTCTAAGGACGGTCCCTCCAACGATCAAAAGCAAAAGGGTCACCTAGAGTCTCAAGCCAGGAAGTCCTCTCAATCCAAACCCTCTCATTCTAATTCTTCTCATTCTTCTAATTCTTCTACTCCCACCGATTCGTCTCCATCTTGTTCTAAAGCTAATTCCGCTTGTTCTCAAAAATCTGATTCGTCAGCTGAACAAAAGGGAAAGCAGAAGGTCAATGAATCCAAACCAGAGTCCAAACCGAACACACCCAATCCTAACAAAATAAAAGTTTTTACCATTAAAAGGAAAGATGAAACAACTCTTATAAAACGAACATATCTAGTTGACGTCTCTCTTACTATTCCCGTTCCCATGCAAAGCTCATGTGGACCCAAGAAACTTTGGGTTCCTAAATCTGCCTAATTTTTGCAGGTTATAAGTGACGAGCAGTTCGACGAAGAATGGTACATCGATAGTGGCTGCTCACGTCACATGACAGGGAGGAAAGAGGAGCTTAGGGAATATAGATCTCTTGCAAATGGTGGCAATGTCAAGTTTGGAAATAATTCTTTCGGCACCATAAAGGGATACAGGATGATAACAAATGGGGACTTTACTATAAGGAAGGTGGCTTATGTGGAAGGACTCCAACACAACCTCATTAGTGTATCTCAGCTTGTTGGAGGTACAGGTCTCAAAGTCTCGTTCGATGATGAAGGTTCTGAAATCATAGAGAAAAAGACAAAGAAAGTGATTCTCAAGTCAGAGCGAAAGGGTGAAATGTTTCCCTTAAACCTTAAACCCATCAAAGGAAACCCAGCTATATGCTTGTTGTCAAAAGCTCAATCCGACGAAAGCTTATTGTGGCACCGAAGATTATCTCATCTCAATTTTAAAGATATCAACCGACTTGTCACTGGAGGTCATGTTTGGGGTCTTCCATTGCTCAAGTTCGACAGAGATCATTTGTGTGCTGCATGCGAAATGGGGAAGCAGAGTCGTCAAAGTCACCCATCTATAATCAACACAAAAGTTGTTGAACCACTTGAATTACTTCATATCGATTTGTGTGGTCCTTCATCTATCGAAAGCATCGGTGGTAGCAAGTATATTCTTGTTATTGTTGATGACTTTTCACGATTTACATGGGTATTCTTTCTAAAGCTCAAATATGAAGCGACTCAAAAACTGAAAGTGTTTATCAAGCAAATAGAAATACAACTCAAGAAGGTTGTCCGCAACATCAGGAGCGACAATGGTCTTGAATTCAAGAACAGGGAGTTTGAAGAGTTTCTTGCAGAAAAGGGAATAAGTCACAATTTCTCAGCTCCCTACACACCGCAACAGAACGGAATAGTCGAAAGACGAAACCGATCTTTGTGTGAAGCTGCCCGAACTATGCTAAGTTTCGCTTCCTTACCTCTTTATTTTTGGGCTGACGCTATTTCGGCTACTTGTTTTACACAGAACAGGTCCTATCTCAACAAGCGATTCACGCTCACTCCATATGAGATACTAAACAACAGAAAGCCCAATGTGAAATTTTTCCATGTGTTCGGCTCAAGGTGTTTCATCTTTAACTCTAAAGAACACCGCAACAAGTTTGATGTCAAAGCCGACGAGGGAATTTTTCTGGGTTACTCGCTCACATCCAAGGCGTACAGGGTCCTAAACAAGTGTTCGAGAAGGATTAAAGAGACATACTATGTGACCTTTGATGACAGTTATGTCAAGAAACTACAGGCTAAAGAAGACACCGCTGGGGAAATCTTTCCTCTAACTGGCCAGGTCACAGTCTCGGTCGCCAACTTATACGAGACATTTCTGGAGCTCTTTGACGAACCGGAGAAAGCTTCACTCTCCGAAGCAGGTGCAGCAGACAACAAAGTTGATCATATGAAGCAGATTGTCGAAGATGCTGCAAGAAGAATGTATGAAGGAGAATCGACCTCTAACGACTCTCCATCCAACAAAGCTTCTGTCGAGGGGGAGCCAAGCTCTCATGTCGAGGGAGAACCAAGCTCTCATGTTGAAGGGGGAGCCAAAATCTCATGTTGAGGGGGAGCCAAACTCTCATGTCGAGGGGGAGCCAAGCTCACAAGTCCAGGGGGAGCCAAATTCTACAACTTCAACCAAAGGTCCTTCATCAACCGAAGATGCCTCAACACCTGTAAGCTCAGTACCACAAGAAACACCTGAACCTCATGTTTTTCAAAGCTCATCAATTGAGGGGGAACATAATGATATGACGCTCGGTTACGATAGCCAATCTGAGCCAGAAGAAATGATTAATGCTGAACTAGACCCAACCTTTGATCCGAATTACCCTCCTCTTATCAAATGGACCAGAGATCATCCTATTTCTCAAATAGTTGGTGATGTATCTGAAAAGGTTCTGACCCGATCACAACTGAAGGCAAAACATACATCCTTATTTTCAAAAGTTGAGTTTTGTATGTTTAACTCATTCGTATCAAAAGTTGAACCGAAGACAGTTAACTCTGCCCTAGATCACTCTGATTGGGTTCAAGCAATGCAAGACAAACTGAACGAATTTGAAAGGAACAAAGTCTGGCGCCTCATTCCAACTCCTCCAGATGCTTCAGTCGTTGGTCTCAAATGGGTTTTTAGGAACAAAATGGACAAGGAAGGTAATGTTATAAGGAACAAGGCTCGTCTGGTGGTAAAGGGATACTGTCAGGAGGAAGGGATAGACTATGAAGAGACTTTCGCTCCAGTGGCTAGGCTAGAATCTGTTAGAATATTTCTAGCTTATGCTGCTCACAAGAATTTTGAGGTTTTCCAAATGGACGTCAAGTGTGCATTTCTCAATGGAGAACTCGAAGAAACTGTGTATGTGGAGCAACCTCCTGGGTTCGTGAACGAAAAGCATCCAAATCATTGCTATATTCTGGATAAAGCTGTGTACGGCCTCAAGCAAGCTCCGAGAGCCTGGTATGAAACGCTTACAAAATTTTTAAAGATATCTAAATTTAAACAAGGTTCGGTTGACCCAACCTTCTTTCGCAAAAAGGAAGGTAACCACCTTATGATAGTTCAAATTTATGTCGATGACATCATCTTTGGCTCCACGAATCCCAGCTTAACAGCTGAATTCAGAAAGCTGATGGAGACTAAGTTTGAAATGAGCTCAATGGGTCCTATTAACTTTTTCCTTGGTTTAAACATAAGACAGGGAACCGAAGGGATCTTTATTAATCAAGAAGCTTACACGAAGTCTCTTGTAGCAAAGTTTGGCATGATGGGAGACTCAAAAGTCAAAGTCCTAATGGCATTCGGCACCAAGCTTACCCCATCTTTAGACAAACCGGCTGTCGATATCACGCTCTATCGCCAAATGATAGGCTCATTGATGTATCTAACTGCTAGCAGACCTGATATCATGTTTTCTGTGTGTTATTGTGCTCGATTTCAGGCAAACCCACGCGAACCTCACATGCTTGCTGTGAAGAACATCTTGCGCTATCTCAAACGAACCACCTCCTTAGGTCTATGGTATCCATCCAACTCAGGCTTCTTCGTTCAAGCCTATTCTGATGCTGACCTTGGAGGATGTGGACTCGACCGTAAAAGCACAACTGGTGGCTGTCAATTCCTTGACGGGAAGTTGGTCAGCTGGCAATCCAAGAAACAAACGTGTGTGTCATTGTCTACTGCCGAAGCGGAATACATTGCCGCTGCATCCTGCACATCACAAGTGATTTGGATCCAGAGTCAACTTCGAGACTATGGACTCAATATGAAGAAGATCCCACTATATTGTGACTCTGAAAGTGCAATTAGGATCTGTCATAACCCAGTGCAACACTCTAAAACCAAACACATAGCACTGAGGTATCACTTCATCAAAGATCACGTGGAAGATGAAAACGTCGAAGTTCACTTCGTAAGAACCACTGATCAACTGGCTGATGTCTTTACCAAAGCTCTTCCTGAAGCATCATTCAATAAAATATTACAAGGGCTAGGTATGATGGAATCAGAGTCAGTACCTCACACTATCTCTCAACCTCAAACGTAAGAAGCGAAACCAACCGAACGTTCGGGTTCGGTTCAACTATCTTACTCGCTCATTACTTCAAAGGTTAGTTCTTTCTCTGTTATATATTTATTGTACAATTTTGTTTTTCCTTGTGTAAAAAAAAAAATAAATAAATAAATAATCCTAAACCGAAACCAACCGAAGGTTCGGGTTCGGTTTTTCAAAATTTTCCTAAATCGAAACCAACCGAAGGTTCGGGTTCGGTTTTTCAAATTATTTTTGAACCGAATCCAACCGAACGTTCGGGTTCAGTTTTTCATATTCTTTCCAAAGTTTTTCATATTCTTTCCAAGGTTTTTCATATTCTTTCCAAAGTTTTTTTTCTTTTTCTTTTCTTCTTGCTTAATTTTTTTTTAATCTCAAAAACTCCAAAAATATTTTTTTCTTGTATGTTCGTGTTCATTTATGGGGATAAATTTGATGATTTTCCTAAGTGTCCCTAGAAGCATGCTGCTGTATGTGTCTCAAGCCTCATAAGATTTTGAATAATGGCCTTCATGACCTGGTATACACAAACCTTGTCTTCCCAAAAAAGGCCAACTCATTTATTCTAATCGTGAGCTACCTCACTCTTTTCTCACATGAGTTAAGAGTTTCCTGCTTGGTCCTTATTTTCGCAGCAGAGGTACTACGTTCTCTTACACCATCTCCACTTTACCTCTCCACTACACTCATTCCATCAAAGTAACCCTTGAGACTCTCAGAAATTACCGCTGAGGTTTATGGTTACACAACATCTGTGTTTATGATCTTAGTCTCGTGTCACTACGAGCTAAGTGAAACCCAACATTCAACACCTAATAAATTGATGGTGAGCAATTAAGTTGCTCAAGTTTTCACTAAAGAATTGACGTATGTACCCTACTAAAATCTCAAATTCTACTTTGCGTGATTCCTATGAAATTGTTAAACACCATAACATTTCTCCCCTTGGGATCCAGTTTTTCATTTTCTTCTGAGATTTTATATTATTCCAAACCACCCTTATTTAGCCTAATTAAAAGAAGCCTTTCAACATTTCTTCATAAATGGTTGATCGTAATTTAACGGGAATCCACTCTTAAACCTTAAGTTCTCTCTTGTCCTGTGGCATTAAATGCACGTGTGGAAATAGTAACGGCTTGTCTCTCTGAAACGGCGCTTGTTGGGCGGCGTGATCCTAGGAACCTGACACTCTCTCTCCTACGTGATCATCGCATGCCTCAACTGACATCCATCTGTCACTCAACAACCCGGTTCAAATTTCCATAAGAGATTTGAAACGATTTTTCTCTCTCCTATCACCCACTATAAATAGCCCACTACACCACCTTTTATCTCTTTACCACCTTCAAAATTTTCAGAGCGTAAATACTCCCAAACAGTTTCCTGTTCATCATCTTCTTCATACCTGCAAAAATGGCTGATTCCTCTTCTGTTCATGCTACCTCACAGATCCTTCCCATTCGCCCACAACAATGTCTGGTCATTGATCTTAACCCACTGGCGTACGACTCCTATATGTCGCCGGTCATAGAATGTTTGAAGTATTCTCAACTTGTTCCGGCTCTCTCCAGAATTGAATCTGTGCCAATGGTGGCTCTATCGCAGGTTTACGCGACTGCATACTACGACAAGGTCGTCGACCGGGTGTTTTTCGAGATTGCAGAACACAAAACCTTAGTCTCTCGCCAACGTTTCTGCACCTTGCTAGGGTTTGCTGTTGACCCTTCAAGAGTTCATCCGGAGTCGATTCAGATTGGCCATCTGTATAACATGTTTTACAACATGGGATACACAGAAGTTCTTACCTCTGTTGCTAAATTCAAAAAGTCATGCCTGCTGCCACAGTGGAATGGCCTATTTACAGTCCTTTTCAAGGGCTTGTCGGAACGAAGCTCAGGATCAGACGGTGCAAGTCGTCTCTTCCTAACCATAACGTACGGGGTCTATAATGGGATTAACCTGGACTATGGGTTTGTCCTATGGCAACAACTTATTCAAAGTCTCTCCTCATCATCCTGACACTCTGAGGTGTCGTTGGCCCGATTCTGGATCTTGATTACAAAATGGGCCATGGATAGATTTGATGTTCCTACTACTGACGGTGCATCGATGTCTTCTGTTGGTACCTTCCATACCAAGAAGATCATCATCTCAGATGCATCGAAGTTTTCCTTCATTGGCTCCATCCCGGAGTCAATGTATGGCGATGTGCCCTCTGACAGCAGGTTGATTCGGAAGATCAAGGAGCTAAGGCCATCTGGTCCAAGGGAACTGACACCGGAAATGCTCAGGTCGATTCATGATGCCGACAAACCGGTGAGCAGGGGCAAAAAGGTGGAAAAAGGGAAGCATGCGTCCAAAGCTCCAAAGGGACCTTCTCCCAAAAAGAGGAAACAAACGAAAGCTGCACAATCCCCATAGCCAAAGACGAGGAAGACTCAACCGAAGCGAAAGCTTATTATTCCCTCTTCTTCGAGTGACTCTGAGGGTGAGAGTTCGGGTTCTGACGACTCTCAAGGAGCCGACTCTCCTCAACGAGGCAACACACCACCTTGTTCCCCTACCCCAGAGATGGCACTTCCCAATTCCCCAGTTCCTTCACCTCCACCAATCTTTACAACTACAACCGAATCACCTCACGTAACCGAACCACCACAAACCAAAACCCATACAACCGAAACTACCCATACTCAACAACCACCCAAAATTATACCAACACCCATTCAACCTGATCCTACCAAACCCACAACACCCCCAACTTCACCACCCCCTTCCTCTCCTGAAAATGCCTCTGAGGGTGAAAACCCTTATCTTGGTGGTGAAAATATGATCTTTGATTCGGTCTACTATAGTCCATTTCAGGTTCAGAGTGACGAGGAGGATGATGCTCCAGTAACAAAGAAGCATCTCAAAGAGCTCAATGAGAAGATTGACCTACTTCTCGCCTCTTCTTCCAACCAGCAGTCCTCTCTTTCTGAAGTTGCCCTTCAGAAAATTGTTGATGCCTTCTCCAGGGCTCAACATGATTCGGTGGCTTCAGCAACTGCTGCCATTGATGCATCCACTCGAGCCTGTGAGGCAGCAACCGAAAAAGTCGATAAACTATTTTCTGACGCTTCTGCCCTGCTGAAGTCCTTGCAGGACAGCGCCAATGCCACCAGGACATCTTTGGAACCAATTGTTCAGCAATTGGCCAACTTTGTCTCATCGGAGTTGACTTCATTCTCTACTCTTCGCCAAAACCTAAGCGACGACAACTCGGCACTTCGTGCCTCCATTGATGCTCGCCTCGCCAAGCTACAAGAAGATCTTGCAACCGAGCATTCGTTGATGGACGATCTGGCAAGCCAAACAACCGCCCTTGAGCTCAAGACAACTCAACTCTCCCACTCCCAACAACAACTGGAAGATCTTCGATCCGAAAGGGAGGTGATCAAAACGTGTGTTTCGGATGTCCACGCTGCTATATCCAACATTCTGGAAGCACACGATCCCATATTAAACTTTTCGGTGAGGCGCTCCCTTGCTGAAAAACTCTCTCCGGCCATCGATCTTCTCAACAAAGTTGAAGGGCTACCTAGTTTCGTGTCCATTCCGAAACAAGGGGGAGATGAGAAGTCAGGATCGAAACCACCTCCTTCCTCCAAAGCTACTTATACGACCGAACCATCTCCGACTGGTCAAGCCTTAGGCTCGGGTGTGAAAAACAAAGGCAAAAACATAGCTGAGGAAGAAGATGAAAAAGGAGACAAGGAGACCATTGCTGACATTTTAAAAAGAAAGAACAGTCGCAAGGTTGACGAAGATGCCAGTCGTGTGGCGCGAGAAGCTGAAGAAGCCGAATGCAAACAAAAAGAAGCCCACGATCTCCTTGAGAGCCGAAAGACTCTCTTCCCTGCCTGGACCAGATAACGTTTGATTAAAGAGGCCATTGAAACTCCTAGCATTTTATGGCTCGAGCCGGTTATCTCGTTCGACTGCAACAACACTGTCGATTCGCAGTTCGATATGCCGCTGACTCGAAAGGCGTTCATCTTCCACGTCTTCTCAAACATATTTGAAGTCCCTCACCCGAATGCTGATCTTGACAGGGAGCTCATTGACTTCTATCTGGTGGCTGCTCGTCCACAATACCTTACTTGGAGCGCCCAGAAGATTGTAAACGTTCGGGTGCTGAAACCTTATACCGAAGGTCGTTTTATAAATGTTCGGTTCAAGTTGATTCGGGGATCTGCAAGAACTGCTCATATTATCTCCCTGGCAGATCTACCGAATCTAAATCCTCATGATTGGATTGTCCTGTATAATATCCTTTTGACTAATGAAGCTGAATATGGTCCCATTCTAGACCATGTCAAAAGGATGTTAGCCTGCTACATCATGGAGGTTGCCCTAATGGATCAGGAGGTCGCCACAGTCTTCAAGAAGAAACCAAAGATTGCTCCTGTGGGATCGGCCAGTGATCTCAACCAAATGCTATTGGGCAGGATCGACCCGAGATGCAACTCGTTTATGTTCACTAGAGCGGAAGGACAGAAATGTCTCTTCGCTTTAGCTGACAAGCATCTTTACACCACAACTTGTTTGGAGCATGTGTTATTCATTATCAAACGGTGTAAAGAGAACTCGGCTGATGACATCAAGTACTTTGAAGATATGATTAATTGGTACATCCGGTTTAGACAGACCATTCTCTCCATCACCAAATGTCTGTTTAGTACCGTGAAGAAAAAGGTACCTGCTTCAGCTGCTGGCCCAAGTAACTAGTGAAGGTCTCGCTCCAAATTGACGCAAAGGGGGAGATTGTTGGGCTAGAGATTATTTTTGAAGATTGCGTCTTTTGGGCTCGATAGCTTAAGTTGCTTTGTATTCCAGTTTGGGCCTGTCCAGCCGTGAACCTTTTATGTTTTGTATATAAGTTTGCGCTTGCATGCATATTAGGTCAAGGTTTTTAGAGATCTGTGAAATAGTGATTCATCAAGACGATAACAGGTTTCTTTAATCGTTCTTGTAACCTTCCAATCCTCTACAGTTGATGTTCTTAATAGAGCTCTTCTGAGGATTTTGTTTAATCATTCGACACGTTTGATTCCATCTTGACTTATTCATATTATTGCGTTCATATTGTTTAAGTTTATATACTTGTTCAAGATCTAATCGATCTTTATAGATTAAAGGTTAGTTTAATCTCATCAGTTTGTTGGACGTTGTACACACGGATGTGTGTGGACCATTCAAACATGCCACAAGGGATGCTAATCGTTATTAGTTGACTTTTACTGATGATTACAGTAGATATGGATATATCTACTTAATCAAGCATAAGTCAGAGACTTTCGAAAGGTTTAAGGAATTTAAACAGGAAGTCAAGAATCAATTGGGCAGGAACATTAAGATGCTTCGATCCGATCGAGGTGGTCAGTATCCTAGTTCAGAGTTCCTCAACTATCTAAGGGAATGTGGGATTGTCTCACAATTGACACCTCCCAGGACACCACAGCTGAATGGTGTGGCTGAGAGGCGTAATCGAACCTTGTTATACATGGTTCGTTCCATGATGAGTCGAGCTTTGCTACCAATCTCATTCTGGGGGTATGCCTTAGAGACTGCCGCCCATATCCTTAATCTAGTCCCTACAAAGAAAGTTGCCAAAACTCCTCACGAGATGTGGACTGGTAAAGTACCCAAACTAAACCACATCTAGATTTGGGGTTGCGAGGCTTTCGTGAGACGCGAGACTCATGATAAGCTCGAACCTCGAAGCGAGAGGTGTATTTTCATCGGCTACCCACAACAATCCTTTGGTTACCTCTTCTACAGACCTAGTGATAATGTGGTCTTTGTAGCAAGAAGAGGATTCTTTCGAGAAAGAGAGTTTATAAGCCAAGGAGACAGTGGGAGGCAAATTGATCTTGAAGAAATTCAAGAGTCAAGTGGTGAAGGAACTTCGAACACTAGCCCTCAACTTGAGGAGGAAACTCCTGTTGAGCTAATTGACGAATTTGTACCTCTAAGGCGTTCCACGAGAGTTAGGAGTGCACCTGAGCATTACTATGGATTCCATATTACTGTAGAAGGTGAGACACTTATTAGTGATGGGACACTAGTAGGTCAAGATGACCCTAACAGCTACGAGGAAGCCATGGCAGGCCCCGAGTCTGCTAAATGGAAAGAGGCTATGGATAGCGAGATACAATCCATGTATGACAATCAAGTTTGGAACTTGGTTGAGAATGTACCAGGTCGTAAGACAGTAGGGTGCAAATGGATCTTCAAGAAGAAGACTGACTTGGATGGTAATGTACACACTTATAAGGCTCGACTGGTTGCAAAGGGCTTCTCTCAAATTCCTGGAGTGGATTATGATGAGACCTTTTCTCCAGTAGCCAAGATTAAATCTATTAGGGTTATGTTAGCCATAGCGGCATTTCATGACTATGAAATTTGGCAAATGGATGTCAAAACCGCTTTCCTTAATGGAAAGTTGGCTAAAGATGTTTACATGAGTCAGCCAGAAGGTTTTGTCAGCAACGAGTACCCTAATAGAGTGTGTAAGCTTGAGAAATCCATTTATGGATTAAAGCAAGCACCTCACAGATGGAATCTTTGCTTTGATGAAAAGTTCAAGGAATTTGGCTTTTCTAGGATTGAAGATGAATCTTGTGTGTATGTCAAGGCTAGTGGGAGTATAGTTAGCTTTTTGGTATTGTATGTGGATGACATACTACTCATAGGAAATGACATCCCAACCCTGCAGGAAGTAAAGTCCTAGCTTGGGAAGTGTTTCGCTATGAAGGAGCTTGGTGAAGCTGCCTATATTCTAGGGATAAGGATCTTGAGAGATCGGAGTAAAAGACTAATTGGACTTAGTCAGAGTACTTACTTGGATAAGGTGCTGAAGAGATTCAGCATGCAGGACTCCAAGAAAGGAGAGTTACCCATCCAGAGTAACGCCAGATTGAGTAAGACAAGAAGCCCTAGCACTGAGGCTGAGATAGCAAAAATGAATCGAATATCTTATGCTTCAGCTGTAGGATCGATCATGTATGCTATGACGTGTACTCAACCTGATGTAGCCTTTGCCCTGAGCATGGTTAGCAAGTATCAGGGGAACCCTGGCAAGGTACACTGGACTGCGGTAAAGAATATCCTCAAGTACCTACGAAGGAATAAGGACTGGGTCCTTACCCTCGGTGGGAGTGATGACTTGAGAGTTGTAAGGTATAGTGATGCTAACTTCCAGACTGATAGGGATAATTTCCGCTTTCAGTCGGGTTGGGTCTTTACCCTAAACGGAGGAGCAATTTCTTGGAAGAGTTCCAAGCAAGAGACAGTGGCTGATTCAACTTGCGAATCAGAGTATATTGCAGCGAGCGAGGCGGCAAAGGAGGCTATATGGCTAAAGAACTTCATCGAAGACCTTGGAGTTGTACCAGCTATTAAATAGCCAATGGAAATTTCTGTGATAGTGAAAGCATTGTTGCCTTAGCCAAAGAATCAAGGGATCATGGGAGATCCAGACACATCGACAGAAAATACCATTTTATTAGACATCGAAAAGAAGAAGGACTCCTCGTGGCAAAGAGGGTATCATCGGATGAGAACCCAGCAGATCCCCTCACGAAGGGACTAACTCGGGTTATGCATCTCCAGCATGCTCGGAGCATAGGGCTGAAGGATGATATTAGATTTAGTAGTTAGATAACCGTGAAAGTTGTAAAGTGTAATTGACATTAGATGATGAATAAAAGGTGTTTTATTTATGAGTAAAGTGTTGCTATCTCTTGTCAATCGTTTACTATATTTCTTTTGCATGTTTTGACTTCCAGAATAATTTTGTTTGTTATAACATATTATTCAAACCTCCACAGTCAGTCATATGTCGGAAGTAGGTATGAATCAAGACTGTCATGATTGGTTGCAGAGGTCTAAGGTGTTGGACAAGACTACAACAATCATGAGTGCTCATAAGTTCTGAGCATTGGACTCAACCCACGCTCACTGGAATCACTTCATGGAATTCTATCTCGAGTGATCGTGAGACGGTAATATCATGTAAGTCTTCAAACCTAGAGATATGATTTGTTACTTACAAGTTGGTTATGCATTGATTGTACGAAAAACGCATTGGTAACTCGATGTTATAAAATGTGCTTTTGTGTATAATTTCAATGAGTGGTAGAACAAACATATGAGTGGAAGTTTATCTGTTCCTTCTTGGATTAGAAGCTGATATCTGGGCCCCTCGATGACTTTGTTTTGACCTATGTACCGGGCCCGGTCAGAACTAAGTTGATGTGTTCAATTAAATTCTTTGTCAAACAAATCGGAAATCGGGAAACAAACTGTTGGAAAATAAGTAAGACATTTTTCCATGTATTTCTCCGGCTCATATCTAGAACATAGGATTATATGATCCCTTATCTTAAATGGCGTACGATCATCTTCTCAGTTCCGAGAAACCTTGAAAAGAGCTACGATTGTCGATCGGTTCCTGAAGTCATACTTGTAGTAATAGTTATTAAACTTATCCAAGTAGGAGACTGTTGGATAAGGTTTCTAAGTCCATAATTATTTCTGGTATGTACTTGACCCGACCCGGCATGGTCCATTTGGGTTGCATGGCACCATGCAATTGGATAGACTAAATGAGAGAATTAACGTTTGGAGATTATTAATATATTATAAGTTCTAATATATTAATAATATTATTTGATTACTTTGATCAAGAATTAATTTAGAATTAATTAAGTGATCAAAAGATAACTAATTAAATATATCGGTTGATTATGTAAATCATCCATATCTTGTATAGTGCGCTAAGAGGCTCCATGGATTATCAAGTTGGGTTCCACCCATAGGATGCTCCATGGGAGTTACAAACCCATGGGTCATCGAAATGAAGAGTCATGACACATTAGGGTTTACATGGTGTAACCCTAGATGTGTCAACACTATATAAGAATCCTATACTCCACCAAAATCGGTTAAACATATGAAACAAGAGGGCTAGGCCGATTTCAAGAAGTGTGGATTCTCTCAAAAGTCTTTCCAAGAGCATTTCGTGGTTTGTGAAGCATTTGAGGCATCACACTTGGGGTGCTAGGCTCAAAAGGTTTCAAGGAACATAAGCAACAACAAGGTAAGTTATTCTATCTTTCATTCAAGTTAAAAATTATTCCCCATGTATGCTAGATAGGAATATAGCCTTGGAATTCAACTTTGCATGATAATTAGACAAACATAGATCCAAGGTTATTAGGGTTGCATGTACACTTAGGAAGTGTTAGAATGCTCAAAACCCATCATGGACTTTGATGATATGAAGCCCTTGGAGTTGGGAAGAGTTCAGGATATGATCATTACCACGAGGTGGCCGTCAAATGTGCAGGGATGTTTCTTTACCTTCTCTTGCCCAACTGACCAGAAGGTCAAGTACGCCCTGTACCTTCTTCAGTCTAGAGAAAATGATTGGTGGAGGCTGGTTACTAGTTCATACACCCTAGAGCAGTGACCTGAAATATCATGGGAGTAGTTCTCTGGGATGCTCCGCTCAAGATATGTTCCATTTATGGAGCTGGAGAGGCTGGCCCAGAAGTTTTTGGATATGAGTCAGGGTCCTGAGTTGGTGATAGAGATCAACAAGATGTTTATAGAGAGAGTGATGTTTTTCCCTGAGTTTGCTGCTTCTGAGCAAGCTCAGATGACCTAGTATTTAGGCATGTTCAAGTTGGATATTGGGGCAGTTTGTGTCTACTTAGTGCTATGGGTCACTGGTGGATTCGCAAGAGGCCATTAGGCAGCGGGAGATTGATATGGAGCTCCATGCTAGGGAGAAAAGGCATGTCCCATTGTAGTCGTAGTCAGCGGAGAAGTGGTTCAATTTGGATTGCTAGAGTTCGGGACCAATAGGAAGGAGGCGCAAATCTCTCGTGTTTCGTAGGTGTGGCGGGGAGGTCCATTTTGGCAGAGATTGCAGGTAGGGTGCATGAGTTTTGATGTGAATTAAACTCTAGATCGATTAGATCTTTCACAGGTATGAATACGAAAATCAAACAAGAAAAATTCAATAAGAGAATGAACACAAAATAGAATCAAATATATGCTTATGACAATAAAGTCACGCCTCAACAGAGATCGATGAAGAACTTCCACTGTAGAGGCGAGCTAGGGTTTACAAAACTCAAAGAGAAATTTATGAAAAGCATTAACTACAAAGATTGCATGCATGCAGCTTATATACTAAACCCTAGAACAAAATATGCACAGTTGGACAGGCCCAATACCGACAATCAAAAATGGGCTAAGGACCGAGCCCATGACGCATTCTAATATCCCAACAATCCCCCCTTTGCGTTAAATGAGGCGAGAGATTATTTCTTCTGTGTTGGCTTCACTATCTTTATTACTTTGAACAGCCGAGGAATTATAGCAAGAAGTGTCTGCCGAAACTGGATATACCATCTCAACATATCATTGAACAACTTCTTGTCAGCCGCACTTTTCTGATCACACCTCTGAATGATCTCCAAGATATGCTCCAGGCACGATGTTGAGAAGTGGTGTTTGTCAACAAGAGTGAACAGACATTTCTGACCTTCTCCCCTGAGGAACATAACAATTTGCTACTTCGTATCAGTCTTCCCCTTTACCATAGTGTTGGCATTGTCTGCTTTGCCCATAGGCTTGATCGTGGTTCGCTTGTGAATGGCAGAGGCAATCTCCTGGTCCATCTTCGCTACCTCATGAATGTAGCACACAAGCATTCACTTAACACGGTCAATTATTGACTGGTACTCATGTGGATTTGATAGTAGAATATTGTTGAGGAGTATTCAATCGTGGGGGTTAAGGTTTGGTAGATCAGCAAGGGTGAAGTTGTGAACCGAGCCTTCGGCGCCTCGAGTCACTTTGAATTGAACATTAATAAACTTCCCCGCTGAGTAGGGCTTCAAAACCTTGACATTAGTAATCTTCTTTAAACTCTAGGTCAAGTACTGGGGTTGAGCAAACTCCAAGTAGAACTCCAACAGTTCCCTATCTACCTTCGGGTCTAGGGAAGGAATAGCAGTAGTCGAATGGAAGCAATGGAAGATAAATGCCTTTCGTGTGATTGGCATGTCGAACTGTGCATCCTTGGAGTTCTCGAGCCCAAATGACATTACTGGATCAAGCAAAAGTATGATGGTCTCATCAACAACACACCTTAGAAGTGAATCTATTGTCCAGACAGGAAACATGGACTTCTTCTTTTGTAGGAGCTCCGTATCCTTGTTCTTTTGCTCGAGCTCAGCCTATTGTTTCTTATACTTTTCTTCCAGCTCTTTTTGAGAGGATTTTATCTTTTGAAAAGGATTTTCAGGATTCTCAGCATAGACATCATCCTCATTGTCTATGTCATCCTCTCCAATCTTCTTCTTTTTCTCCTTGTTACTGACCGAAGCTTCATTACCCTTCGGTTTACTACATGGTTTCGGTATAGGAGGAGGTTGAGTTTGCTTTTCTCCCCCTTGTTTCGCCTGGACACCAGTCACCGAAACACCCTCGATACGACTAAGGATGTCAAATGTTGGCCTGACCTTATCAGCCCTTCAAGGAGATGAAGGAGGATAGAGTGAACATCAGCAACAGAACTCCGAATGACCTCCCTTTCTGATTTAAGGTCATTGACCTCAGCAGTAGCAGTACGCAAGCTCATCCATGATGCGATTCTCGACAGCTAATTCGGCCTTAAGTTGAGTAAGACGATCATTAACATTAGCATGTAGAGACGTGTTTGCAACTTCAATCACTTGGCATGTAGCTTCAAGGTTTGATCTTTCAGACTGAAGGGACCGTTGAAGATTATCCACCGAAGCGTTGACGGTTTGAGCATTCTTCTTACCAGTAGCTTGCAAGGAATCTAAAAACAGTTGAGCTTCAGAAACTAGTTTATCAACTTTTTCGGTCGCTTCCTTACACTCCTTAGTAGAAGCATCAACAGCAAGTGAGGCTTGTTGACACTGTGAAGTAGAGCCTTCAATTGCTTTTGCTGCAGCGGAGAGTGAGACATTGTGTTCCTTAACAACAGATAAGAACAAGGCCTTTAAAGCATCTTCAGAGTGAGCTCTGGAGGTAGAGGATGAGAGCAGTTGATTAAGCTTTTCATTCACTACCTTGAGATGACGCTTTGTAATAGGCTCATCATCATCATCATCATCACTCTGTGCACGGTAAGGACTGAAATACGTGGAATCAAATTCCAAGTCTTCACCGCCTTGAATAGGGGTTGTTTCTATAGATTGAGTGGGAGATAAGGGTTTGGTTGTGGCTGGAGGTTGGGTTGTGACAGGTGGTTCGGTGGTAACAGGTGGAGTGGGAGCAGTAGAATGAGCCCCTCTTGTGGTAGTGGTAGTAGTAGTGTCTGTGAATATGGCAGTAGGGATGGGTATAAAAGTGAATGGTTGAGTGGTTGGAATGGGAAAATGGGAGGGATAGATACTGGGATGGTTACAGGTGGAGGTGAAGGAGGGTGAGAGCAAACTTGAATTTCTGGTGTAGGGGAGCGAGGCATGGTATCACCTCGGTTTGAAGCCTCATCCTCAGAGCTTTCACTCTTAGATTCTGAAGGAGGAGCATTCTTATGTTAGGGAGGAACATACTCTGAATCTGAGTCACTAGAGGATTGTAGTATAAGCCTCCTAGCGGACTTCTTCAGCTTCTTCGGTTGAGCAGGTGATGTAACAACCTTATCAGACTTTCTCTTCTTAGGGGTTTTCCCTTTGGTTGGTTTGGAAACTTGTGCCTCTTTGTGGGTTTCAGGTTTCTTGCCCCTTTTCACATGTTTTTCAGCCTCTTCAAAAGAGCGAACCATGGCTGGGGTAAGCTCCCTTGGACCTGAAGATGGATGCTTCCTGTATTGTTGGAGAACATTACTTGACGCAGAGATAGGAGCGAGCATAGATTCAGGAATAGATCCAATAAATGAGTACTTTGTGGGATCTGTGACAATGATTTTGATTGTGTGAAAGGTAGCAATGGAGGAGAGAAGAGAGTCCGCAATGATTGGAACATGAAGGCGGTCCATTGCCCAGTTGGTGATGATTGACCAAAATCGCCCACATGAGATCTCAGAGTGCCTGGATGAAGAGACCAAGCTTTGTACCAATTGCTGCCAGATGATAGTTCCAAAATCCAAGTTGATCCCATGGTACACCCCATATAGCACAGTCATAAAATACTTGCTTGCACCATCTAAGCCAGCGCTTCGCTCATAGATTCCCTTGAACAGCAACGTGAAAAGGCCATTCCATTGAGGAGGAAGGCAAGACTTCTTGAACTTGGTGATTGTGGTGAGGGTTTCGGTATATCCCATCTGATAAAACATAGAAAACAATGGACAAGTGGTGATGGATTCAGGGTTTACCAGAGATTGTTCTTGAGAAAGACCAATTAGGACACAGAAGCGGTGCTTGGAGATAGAGGTCTTCTCATTGTGGATTTCAAAGTGAATCCTTTCATGAACCTTGTCATAGTAGGCAGTGGAGTAGACAAAAGAAAGGCATGACATTGGTACGACTTCGACTTTGGTCAGCGCCTCGACGAGAGGTGGGTATTTGAGACACTCAACAACGTATACCATGTATGGCTCATAGAATAACAAAGTGAGATTGATGATCAGGTTCTGTTGGGGTTTGATTGTGAGAAGTGGTTGACGAACAGAAGTATCATGAACGGACGAAGAGTCTACCATTGTAGAAGCTTGAAGAAGATGATGAACAGTAAGAGAAATCGCCGTTGTTCTTTAAGAGCGTTTGGGAAGTGATAAAAGGTTAAAGATTACCATTCCAATTCCTTTTATACGTACAAAGAGGAGAGAGAAAAATCTGGCTGAGATCTTGGATTATTTCAAAAATAGTGCCCGACTTGACCAATGAACAGTTGGCATACCGATGATGACGCAGGAAAGAGAAAGGACGTTTCCTTTTTGCATGCCATTCCATAAATTCGCTTTTTCAAATCGCCAATCGATTAGATAACCTATGAGTCAGCTTCCACTTTATCTCAATCGTCATTCCAAAATTCATTTGAATCGTCATTGCCTATGATGCGTTATTGATCAACCTTAAAAGAACCAGAGTGTGGAAAACTAAAAAATTTCGTGCATAGGGTGTGAAAGATAAAGAAATAAAGCAAATGTTCTGGGATAATCTGTGATGCCTTAAATAGACATAAAACAATGGATTTTGGGCACGAATCACTTCCTTCAAAGTCAAGAGAGACATTGAAGTGCTTGCTTGGTTTCCCATTAAATAACGATCAATAAGTTGTTAAGAAGTATTGAAAGGCATCTTTTGAAGGTTATTAAAGGTGGCTTTCGCTTCAATTCATAATTTCGATACTTGACATAAGATCGAAACTGAATGAAGTACTTGTGAGATCATTGTGATCTGTTGAACAAGTAGGTAAGATATCTTTTGTAGTGACAATAGAAATTATAGAAATCTCAAAAAAAAAAATTAAACGGGGTCTTTAAGGGAAGAAAAGCCTTGGGTTTAGACAAATGCATAAAAGATCACTCAAAAATAAAAAGAGATTTCATTAGGTAACAAGTAAGCTCTTGAATATCAAAATTCACCTTCAATTCATTTGTGGTGTTGAATTGTGGGTTTCACTTAGTACATAGTGGCATGAGACTAAGATCATTGACACAAATTTTGTATAACCATAAACGTTAGTGGTTAATACTGAGAGTCTCAGGGGTTACATTGGTGATGGAGATGGTAGAAGAAGCGAATGTACCTCTGCTTTAAAGAAAAAGAGTGACCAAGCAGAAAACTCTGAACTCAATGTGAGTAGAGTAAGGTAGCTCATGATTAGAGTGAATAGTACAGCCTGAATTGGGAAAACATGATTTGTATATATCATGTTATTAAGGCTTCACTCAAAATCCTTCGAGGCTTTAGTTAACATACAACAGCATGCTTCTAGGGACGCCTAACTAATGAGATAAAATAAAAGAAATATACCTGCTTTAGCTCCATCATCAAGAATTACACTTATACAAAGAAAAATATTAAATTAAAAATAAAAAAAAATTAAAAAATATTTTTGTATTTTGTGAAAGTTATTTAATTGAACGAAAAAGAAAAATATTTTTTGTTTTTATGAATAAAATAGAATTAAAAGGAGTGTACAGATGAATACAGCCAAAATGCCTTGATAAGCAAAAAGAAGCGAATAAGTTCAGAAGGACCGAACCCGAAAATGGACCGAGCGTTCAGTTCATTTCGGTTCTTGGTCGAGCCGAACCCAAAATAGACCGAACGCTCAATTCATTTCGGCTCCCTCTATTTCGCTTCTTACCTTTATTGAAGTGAAGGTGATTTTGGTACTGATTTAGCTTCCATCATTCCTAGGCCTTGCAGAATGTTGTTGAAGCTTGCTGCAGGTAAAGCCTTAGTGAATATATATGCCAGTTGATCAGTTGTTTTGACGAAATGAATTTCCACGTTTCCATCTTCGACGTGATCTTGGATGAAGTGATACCTCAATGCTATATGCTTGGTCTTCGAGTGTTGCACTGGGTTGTGACAAATCCTAATTGCACTCTCAGGGTCGCAATATAGTGGGATCTTCTTCATGTTTAGCCCATAATTCCTAAGTTGACTTTGTATCCATACCACTTTAGATGTACATGATGTTGCAGCAATGTATTCAGCCTCTGCAGTGGAGAGAGAAACACAAGTTTGTTTCTTTGATTGCCAACTAACCAATTTTCCATCTAGAAATTGACATCCTCCAGTGGTGCTTTTACGATCTAAGCCACAGCCACCTAAGTCAGCATCTGAGAATGCTTGAACAAAGAATCCTGAGTTGGCTGGACATCACAGACCGAGAGAGGAGGTTCACTTCAGATAGCGAAAGATGTTTTTCACAACTTGCAGATGAGGTTCGTCTGGGTTGGATTGCAATCTTGCACATTAACAGACTGAAAACATGATATCAGGTTTGTTGGCTGTGAGATACATTAAAGAACAGATCATTTGATAGTTAAGCGTCATATCTGCAGCTGGCTTTTCCAGTGAGGGTGTAAGCTTTGTCCCAAAGGCCATTGGCACTTTAACTTTGGAGTCACCCATCATACCAAACTTAGTTAATAGAGTCTTGGTGTATGCCTCCTGGTTAATAAAAATACCTTCTGGTCCCTGTCTAATATTTAATCCAAGAAAAAGTTAATTGGACCTATTGAGCTCATCTCAAATTTAGTTTCCATCAACTTCCGGAATTCAGCTGTTAAGCTAGGATTCGTGGAGCCAAAGATGATGTCATCAACATAAATTTGGACTATCATAAGGTGGTTACCTTCTCGCTTGCGAAAGAAGGTTGGGTTAACCTAACCTTGTTTGAATTTAGACATTTTTAAGAATCGAGTCAGAGTTTCATACCATGCTCTGGGAGCTTGTTTTAACCCATATATCGCTTTGTCAAGGACATAACAATGATCTGGATACTTTTTGTTCATGAAGCCTGGCGATTGCTCAACATATACAGTCTCTTCAAGTTCCCCATTGAGAAAGGCACATTTGACGTCCATCTGATAGACTTCAAAGTTCTTGTGAGCTGCATAGGAAAGAAATATACAAACAAACTCTAATCTTGCAACTGGAGCGAAGGTCTCTTCATAATCGATGCCCTTTCTGACAGTAGCCTTTGACCACCAGCC
This sequence comes from Lactuca saligna, assembly GCF_052625555.1. Lineage (NCBI taxonomy): Eukaryota > Viridiplantae > Streptophyta > Magnoliopsida > Asterales > Asteraceae > Lactuca > Lactuca saligna. The sequence goes on along the minus strand of NC_136420.1, from coordinate 55,751,233 downwards.
GTGCTTTGTTACGTATGACATTTCCCTCCTTGTCCATCTTGTTTCTGAATACCCATTTGAGACCGACAACCAAAGCATCCTTTGGAGTTGGAATAAGAAGCCATAATTTGTTTCTTTTAAACTCATTTAACTTATCTTGCATGCCTTGAACCCAGTCTGAATGATCAAGTGCAGAGTTAACGGTCTTCGGTTTGAGTTTGGAGACAAAGGAGTTGAACATGCAAAACTCTACTTGAGAAAAGAGTGCATCTTGTTTCTCTTTGATTTGAGATCGAGTTAACACCTTTTCTGAATATTCTTCGATAATTTGACTTTGAGGGTGATCTTTGGTCCATTTGATAAGAAGTGGGTAATTTGGATCATCAGTGGGATCCAACTCTGCATTTATTTCTTCTTCTAATTCAGATAAAATGTCATCATCATTGACGTTGGTGTTCTCCCCCTCGAAGAATCACACCTGTTCAGTACCTGGATTGGTATTCCCTTCTTTGATTGGATTCTCAGAAAAGCTTGAAGAATGAGACGATGAGCTCTCCCCCTGGAATGATGAACCTTGATCATGATAAAGAGATGGACCCTCCCCCTGGACATTAGGACGGTCACTTGAAGGTTCGCTTGCTTCTGGCCTTTCGGTTTCTTTGGTTTGATCATCAGCCATCTTTTGAGCAGCGTCGTCGATAATTTGTTTTAGATTATCAATTTTGTGTCTTTTTTCGTTGATTCAGATTCAATTGCCTTTTGAGGCTCATCAAAGAAAAGCAAGTATTGCTCAAAAATATTTGAAATAGAGGCCGTAACTTGACCATTCTTTGGAAAGATCTCTTGCGTTGCACCTTTTGTTGATTTCATCTTCTTAACATAACAATCATCAAAGGTGACATAGTATGTTTCTTCAATCTTCTTTGAGTGCTTATTGAGAACTCTATACGCCTTGGAGTTTAGGGAGTAGCCTAAGAAAATTCCTTCATCAGCCTTAGCATCAAACTTGTTTCGATTCTCTCTGGAGTTGAACACAAAGCATCTTGAACCGAACACATGAAAGAATTTCACATTCGATTTACGATTGTTTAAGATCTCGTACGGAGTGATAGAGAATCGCTTGTTCAAATACGATCTGTTTTGAGTATAACAAGCAGCAGCAATTGCATCGGACCAAAAATACAGTGGCAAGGAGGCGAAGCATAGCATTGTGCGAGCTGCTTCACATAGAGATCGGTTTCATCTTTCAACGATACCATTCTGCTGTGGAGTGTATGGCGCTGAGAAGTTGTGAGTTGTTCCCTTCTCAGCAAGAAAGTCTTCTAAATATCTGTTCTTCAATTCCAGGCCATTGTCACTTCTCACATTACGAACAACTTTCCTTAGTTGAGTCTCGACCTGTTTTATGAAGAGCTTAAGCTTTGGAGTAGCTTCATATTTTTGCTTTAAGAAGAACACCCACGTGAAACGAGAGAAATCATCCACTATAACTAGAATGTATTTGTTTCTCTCAATGCTTTCAATGGACAAAGGACCACACAAGTCAACATGTCACAGCTCCAATGGTTCTATCACCTTAGTATTGATAATAGAAGGATGAATTTGCCTACTCTGCTTTCCCATTTCACATGCTGCACCAAGATATTCTTTATCAAACTTTAGAACCGAAAGTCCTCGAACGTGATCGCCCAAAACCAACTTGTTGATATCCTTGAAATTTAGATGAGAGAGTCTTCGATGCCATAACCAGCTTTCCTCTGAGTGAGCTTTAGTGAGTAAGAAAACTGTTGGTTTGCCTCGAATGGGGTTGAGGTTCAAAGGGTACATTTCCCCTCTTCGCTTTGACTTCAACAGAACATTATTAGATCTCTTCTCGACAATCTATGAGCCTTCATCATCAAATGATACTTTCAATCTAGTGCCAACTACCAGCTGTGATACGCTGATAAGGTTGTGTTGGAGCCCTTCAACATAAGCCACTTTTCTTATAGAGAACTCGCCATTAGTGATCATCCCATAGCCTTTGATAGTACCAAATGAGTTGTTTCCGTATTTCACAATGCCACGATCCTTAAGAGACCGAAACTCCCTTAATTCTTCCTTCCTCCCTGTCATATGATGAGAGCATCCACAATCAATGTACTATTCTTCGTCGAACTGCTCGTCACGAATAACCTGCAAAATTTTAAGCAGATTTAGGAACCCAAAGTTTCTTGGGTCCTTGTGAGCCTTTTACAGAACAGGGAATAGTAAGAGAAATATCAATCAAGTAAGTACGTTTAATTAAAGTTGTTTCATCTTTTCTTTTTATGGTGAAAACTTTCATTTTGGTTGGTTTAGATTCAGTGGGTTTGGGATTTGTGGTGTTGACGTCAGCATTCTTTTGGATCTCTTTTGGACGTTTGTTATCTTCTGGAAAGAGCTTTCCTTTTCCCTTTAAATCTTTTGACGAAAGAAAGCCAGAATTAGAGGTGTTGGGCTTAGAAGTGTCATTGGATCTTCTGTGTGTCTGACTGAACTTGGAGGGATGAGGACCGAAACCGCTATTTCGGTTGCTATTGGGTGAAGGACCGAAACCGCAATTTCGGTTCATTTCAGTCGATGGACCGAAACTACCCTCTCGGTTCCTTTCGTTCGAAGGACCGAAACTCTCCTTTCGGTTCCTTCCGGTAGATGGACCGAAACCTTCCTTTCGGTTCCTTTCACTCGAGGGACCGAACTTCTCCTTTCGGTTCGTTTCGGTAGAGGGACTGAAACCGTCCTTTCGGTTGGTGTTGTTTAGAGGACTGAAACTACTCTTTCGGTTCATTTATGTCGTGGGACCGAATCTCCCCTTTCAGTTCCTTGATTCCTCCTGTGATTTGTGCTTCCTGTCTATCCTTATAAAGTGAGGATTTTGAGATTTCCAAAACTGTTTTCTATCTGAGAGATTCTTCTTGTATCTCAAATTTCTTTGATGCTTTCAATCAGCCACCTGTTTTGGATTTCTGTGAATGTTGGCTTTTCTTTTTGAAGCATGAGCACAACATTCACTTTTTGCTGAGGATGTTTTGCTAGTGGTTTGCACAGGTTCGCCCGTTGAAGTTTTGGTCCCACTTGTGCTTGGCACATCATATCTTGCAGGCTCATTTAGTGGTTCGGGTATATATCTACCTTTCACTCTCCATGAGGTTTTCTGATATAGGCCCTTAGTCTTGTCAGTGTTGTTTGTTGGGTCGGACCAGAAAAACTCGTCACATCCGCCAGCATTGTCTTCTTCCACCATAGCTGTCAATTCTGCAGTTTGTTGTGGAGTGACACCCAGAACTGTGTAGACTTGATTTGGAGTGGTTTATACCTTTTGGTACACAACAGCTTTAGCTTTGAGAACTTTGGTTTTGTCAGTAGACGAGGGAGCAAACTCAACAGAGTTTTCATAAATCAGGTTTTTGCGTGACTTAGGTTCGCTTTAAACAAATTCTTAACAATCCACTAAATCTTCTACATATATTTCACTCAGATCATCATCCTCATTAAGTTCAGATGCATTTTCAACATCAATTTTATTTTCTGAACTTAATTTGGCATTCAAAGAGTCAAATTTCTGTACAGTTTCGGTTCTTAATTTCAATCTATCATTTTCGCCTAACAGATTTTTGAGCATGTCCTTGTGGTCTTTAGACTTTATGTAGGATTCAATTTTGTCCATACCTATTTTATATGCAGGAGAAACCTCATCAGAAGATACAACGCTTTCACAGTTGTAGGCTTCAGCATCGATTTCACCCTCCTTTAACTCAAGGACGGGTAAAATCATGCGATGTATCTTCTTTCCTACTTCACAATCAAGATGCAACTGAGTGATATTAAAATAAAGTCTTTTAGCAATCAAACAAAACACATTTCATTGTTTAAGAAGTTTAAGATTCTCTCTTTGCAAATAAACTGAATCATCCTTAGACCTAATCAACTCCTTCTCCTTTTGCTCGATCAACATCCTCCTTTCCTCACTCTTTGATGAAATCCTGCTAATTTGATCAGTTAGGTTAGAATTTGTGACATGGGTTTGGGTGAGACTGCTACTTATGCTTGAAAATTTAGATTTTAAGTTATTCAATTCCTTTTCATATTCAGTAACAGGTATTTTTAGAGAAGCAAGAATATTTTGTACCTTTTTTATCAACTCATCACATTCGTTGATCTGTGCACTGAAAGGTTTGCAGCAAAACACCTGTCCTCTCGCTCCTTCTCGCCTTCTACTCCCCCGTCGGTTGTATATCCTCTCATTTGAGACACACCTTCGGTCACCACAAAGCACCTTCCTGTTACAGGTTCATCTTTTTCCAGCATAGCCTTCCCATGAGTGGGCTTCCTGACTTCTTCATCCTCCGAATCTATGGACCAAACATCCACACCACCAAATTCATCACGGTTGTCTATATCCTGCACAATTAAAACATTCATGGTAGTATTGTTAGCAACAAACTTTCTTTTCTTGATTTCCTCCAATCTTCTCAGGAAGCTTGCTTTCTCATCTTCTTCATTTATCTTTTCTTCTTTCTTTCTCAGCATACAATCTTGCAAAATGGTTCTTGCCTCCACAATAATGGCAATTGAATCCTGAGTCTCCTCCAACTTTCTCTTCTTTCTTTGACTCTTCAGACTTTGACACCATCTTCGGTTCCTCCTTGATCCTTTCGGCGCTGTAACTACCCTGTCAGTTTCGGTTCTTGTTGGCTAGGAATTTCTTCTTAATAAATTTTCTGGGATTAGACATCATCATGGCATATTCTTCACTGGTTAGATCATAATTAGCAAATCCAATACCTCTTCTTCTTCAACCGAGCTTTCTCCTTTAGAGATAAGAGCTAAAGAACTTAGACTGGAAACCACATTCGTTTCCTTACACAGTGCACTTTCATGGGATTTCAAAATACCCACTAGTTTTTCCAGAGAATATGACTTGAATTATTCATAAGCTTTAACTGTAGATACAACAACCATCCTTTCGGATCTGAGACCGTTCATGAAAGTAACTTTTTGTTCAATAACTTTCCTTTCAATCCCATGCTTTATCATCTTACTTAAAAGATGATTGAAGCAATCAAAGGCTTGAACAAGTTTCTCTTAAGGCTTCTGCTTAAAGTCTCCAAATTCAGACAACAAGAGAGTTTGAATTAAATGTTCCAAATCTTCGTCAGTAGAATACAATTCTTTTAATCTGTCCCAGATCTCTTTAGTCTTGGCACAAGAACTTACCAAACGAAGCGTATCTGACTGCAGCACAAAGCTAATCATCCTCGGGGCTTTGATGTTGCATTGAAAATTTTCCTTCTCATCTTGAGGAATATCTTTGAAATCGTTGACAAGCTGATTGTACTCTTTCTGAGTTTTAAGAGTCTTAAAGGTTCTTGAGTGAGCGAATGGGCCAACAGTGATCGCTTCCCAGATCAAGTATCCATTATCCTCCGATCCAATCACATAATCTTCAAAGTGATGCTTCCAAACTTCATAGTCTTGTGTATACAAGATTGGTATCCTTGTTGTCGAACCAATGTTGTTGGAGATGTTGATTGGATTGGCTTGTGAATCATCCATGGACATTGTAATGACTTTTGATCGATAACCTGTAAAAGATCAGAATTGTAATATATTGTTAGGGTTAGATCAATAATTAATGAGATACATCAATATGGAATGACGGCTCAATTAATATCAATCAATGCGGAATTAAAAACCCTAATAACTTCTTCGACATAAGAGATGTGTATGAATTACAAAGTCTCCTGCTCTGATACCAATTGATGTGAATTAAACTCTAGATCGATTAGATCTTTCACAGGTATGAATACGAAAATCAAACAAGACAAATTTAATAAGAGAATGAACACAGAATAAAATCAAATATATGCTTATGATTCAATAAAGTCACACCTCAGCAGAGCTCGATGAAGAACTTCCACTATAGAGGCGAGCTAGGGTTATCAAAACTCAAAGAGAAAATTATGAAAAGCGTTAACTACAAAGACTACATGCATGCAGCTTATATACTAAACCCTAGAACAAAATATGCATGGTTGGACAGGCCCAATACCGACAATCAAAAATGGGCTAAGGACCTAGCCCATGATGCAATATAATAATCCCAACAAGTTTGTTTCCATTGCAGCCAGGAGGGCCACTTTAGAGCTAATTGTCCTTTTCTTGCAATCGGTAAGGTGCTAGATCCTACACCCTTAGTTTGGCAGTTGTCTAACGGTCATCATGGGATGGCCGAAATACCAGGGACTAGAGGCTAAGTTGATAATTCTTCTTTTATTTGCATTTAGGATGGTATTGGTATTTATTTGTAATTCTTGTTTATGTTATAAAGTTTAGTTGTAATCTCGAATGATCAGTCAAATGGAAGTATCTTAGTTGGTCGTGGTTAATTAAATTGTTTGTGTGAATAAGTTAAATATATTTGTCGTCAGATTGTGTGTGTATTGGGGTTTATGAATGTCGTGCGGGTTCAGATTCTCCGCGTATTTGGATATGAGTGGTTGGGATCAACTTGCCAAGTTCCAACATATTTTAAGTGGGGGAGAATGGGACCTAGTAGTAGGAAGACCTTGTGGAAAAGTTCGATTCCAATTAAGATTTCTCCAAGTTCAAGGCTTTCGCACACCTGCTGAATCTTTCGGTTTTGCATCAAGATGATTGTCAATTGTTGTAATTCAGGCAAATCTTTGAGTTTAAGATAACTACATGGTGGTTGATTAGCGGTTCGGGGATGAAAAAATTGATTATTTCTTCTGCTAGGGGTTCATGTGGGGTTGGTGCATGGTTGGAAGTCGGGAGACTCATGAACTAGCTAGTGTGGATAAAGTAAGTGGTTAAGGGTTGATGGAGGTATCAATCCTGGGAATTGGATTATGAAGTCTAGATCTAATGGGTTCCGACCTTCAGAATCAAATTGATGGAAATTGAATTGGTGTTTGTGGCTTTGAGAGTCCCCAGCTCCATGAGTTGTTGGGTTTTAATACGAAATAAAAGTTTGTTTTCATAAAATCCGGCAACGGAAGACTTTAAAAATAACAAGTTTATTTTTAGTTCATAACAAAACAGAACCATCATGGATCCATCTAAAGAGGTTAGAATGAAATAAAACCAACCATAGGATGTTTTAGAGATAACCTTTGAAGCCTTTGAAGCCACTTAGTTTTGGGGTGTTGATGAATATAACTCAAGATCAAAGTGTATGATGTTCTTTACAAGAATCCACCATCAAGACTAAGGCACTTGGAATGTTAGTTCCTTCTTATATTCTTGAGTGTCTAAAGCCTTTAAGTGCTTAACTCAATTAATCGCTAAAGGGAACAACTCAAGAGATCTTCTAAACCACCAAAGCAAAGCACCAAACTTCAAAAGTGGAGAGCTTCTCCATGCTTATGGTTTTGGAAAGAAAGAAGGGAAAAAAGAAGTGTTTATCTCTTGCAAAAAAGCAAGCCTCATACATCTCTTATATAGCCCATGAAAAGTAATTCCTAGCCATTAAAATAATCTAAAGTAATCGTAGCCTTTAACTATGGGAGACAAAAGGTGGAAGGCAGAAAAAGGAACCTCCCGCACCATCATTATGCCTTTTAAAAAGTAAGATTCTTTACTTTTTATAAACTCCCAGTATATAAAATATAAACTTTGTCTTTAGGTAAAAGACAAAAGAATCCAACTAATCCAAAATGTTGTGCATGAATTCTTTATTCATACCATATGAAATAATAAATAGTAATACCCTCTTATAATTATTATTTTCACAAAACAATAATTATTCCCTAATTAAAATACAAGAATTGATATTATTTATTAATAATCATATTAGTAATAAATATACAAAATGTGCCGACTTGATAAAGGTGTGACGTTATAGGATCATATATTACGAGCAATATCACTCCATAATAAATCTTGGCAATATAGATCCAACAGTATTCCACTTGCACAAGATTCATTATAGACTGACATAGATAGTAGTTGACGTCTAGCAATGGGCTACTGCCCCTAACAACATATGAAGGGTGTCATTTCATCAACAACCGATTTCAGGAGTTCTAAGTTGCAATTTTTACTAAAGGTACGGTATCAACTATTCCTTTGTCCCATACATCATGGCGAGCATCAGATATGGATCACGATCAATCTCATTTATTGTTCAACTTTAACTAATGCCTTATATGTCATGCTCTCAATGAATAAGAGGGACAAATCCCATGTTGACTACATACGCCTATCAATGTAGTTCATGTCATACCTAACAATGGCCTTTATGACTGCCTTTTACGAAACAACATTGTACCATGTCTAAACACAATAATCCCTACACTTTAAGTCCCAAATATGCATCTCATTTCTAAGAATACAAATATCATCTTGACTACATACGCCTATCAATGCAGTTCATGTCATACCCAATGATGGCCTTTATGACTGCCTTTTACGAAACAACATTGAGCCATGGCTAAGCACAACCATCCCTACACCTCAAGTCCTAAATATGTATCTCAGGTGTACGATTAAAAAAATACAAACTTGACCAAAACATCACTCTTGACTACGATCCACAAAGTAGTTTTGATGCGGGTCAAGTCCAATACTTTTTCTCCCAATCAAGTACCTATGAAGTTGGTAGCAGCTCTTTACCATTCTCATCTCTATGAGAATCTACCAATCCACTCATATTAGTCTTACCTCATAGATGCTCCTACAACTATGAACGACTATGGACATTTAGAATAACCTAGTTATTCAAGGATTTAAAAATGCTAATATAGAACCCAACAATTATTTAATGAAAGACTCATATACAATATATCATTCATTACAATATATGTTTCTTTATTGTTCCAATATCCAAATACTTAATTTCAATCAAATACATCTACTTTTTTCAACAATTCTCTATAGCACTAGCTTGACTTTCATGCTTTAGCTGATGAAGCAACTTTGTTAAGTAGATTTGAGAAACTTGATTTGTGTAAAGTTTGAGAATACAACCATTTTCAGTTATGTATATAACTCATATATAAAGAAAAACAATTGAGAATGAATTAGATGCTTGAATATGACTTAGATACCAATACTTGCGTAATGGGATTACTCATAGTCATAATGAACTATACATTAAACATCTTTGTATGTGGTTCTCCAGACCACGTGGTAGTCTAATTCCGATATGCAACTATAATTAAAAATCTACATGGTACCACTATCCATGTATCTATCTCTTCATTCATAATGTGGACACGCCTGATTGTGTCTGAGAGTATTACTCATAGTCATAATGAACTATACATTAAGCATCTTTGTATGTGGTTCTCCACACCACGTGGTAGTCTGATTCCGATATGCAACTATAATTAAAAATCTACATGGTACCACTATCCATGTATCTATCTCTTCATTCATAATGTGGACACGCCTGATTGTGTCTGAGAGTCATCTCAATCTATTTGAAAATTTAGCACATATGTAACAAATTTAAACATAGGTTTCTTTCAAATACTCCATAAACTAGGAATATTTCTCTGGTACTCGCAAGTACTTTTAGAATGTTGTTATAAGTCACACAATGACTTATTCTCGGAATATACGGGTATCATTCGACATGCTCTAAGCATATGACTTATTTGGCTTTTATGCTTAATCATGACATATATGATTCTCCGATTGCAGCAGCATATGGAATACAATCATGTTATCTGGTTCAAAAACATTTGCACTAGGATTTTACTTAAAGTCATGTCATGTAGTTTTAGAGAATATAACCCTCTCAGAGTCCTTTATCTTAAGCTCTTTAGGATCCTTGACAATTAATGTAATTTTACTTAATCCCTTAAGTTGTCATGATCTATCTGTATAGATCTTTATTGCAAGAATTAGTATGTCGACTACATATAAGGCTAGGAATGTTACTGTGCTCCTACTAGCTTTCTAGAAAACAATAGAGTCATCTTGATTTATAATCAAATCACACCATGTAATTAAATTATAAGAAAGAAGATTCTTACTTTGAGATGTTAGCTTAAATTTTGGAAAGATTTTCAATCATGTATGTTTTCTCCCTTAAAAACTCACTTAGTCTTTATAGTCAAACTATGTTGAGCAAGATTAATCAAGCCCATACTTGATAATCATAGATGAATGCATCTCTATGTGTTTTATTAGTTTCTGATCAATCATTGAGCAGATTTAACAACATATGAAAACTTGCAAGTTCCAAACTATGATGCATTTAGTTTATGGTTCTTAAGCTATTAAAGTTCCATATAGCTCCCACCAAGAAAAAGCACTTTATAATCACTTGTCTTATGGAATGACAATTAGTGGGATTAGTATAAACTTCATCTTAAATAATCATTTATGATATTCTACATGCATGCAGTTAGTAGATGCTAGAGTGGTTAAGCTTATTGTTTAACATAAGCTCTATAACTCAATACCTTTTATATAAGGATAAACCATTTTATCCTTATCATAATACAAGCATCTAATCCGATTGTTTGGTTGGAAATATATATTTAATATATATTTGTTACAGTGAACATAATTCCAAAACTTTATAAAGTAAATAGTTCCTTTAAAACATCATATAATGGACTGCAAGTTCTATGTTTTATCCTCTTGAAAAACTTGTACTATCGACATTTAGCTAATGGCTAGGTCATCCTATTCTACCAGAGAATTCGAAGGCTACATTGAATATCAAAAGATAGATTCAAGTGACGAGGTGATCCTGTGTCACAAGAAACATACTAATGACAAGTGAGTGTTTTTGTTAGAATGGGTTGTGAATCAATTCCACAACTCCTAAGATGTTCCAAGAAGATGTGGTTTACAAAACTCATGTTCTTTATCACAACGAAAAGTTAATGATGATCTCATTAATGTGTATTTCGATCTTCACTATGAAAAATTTGATCAAATCAATAGGTTTCATCAACAACAAACAAAAATCGTCAGTGAAATTGATTAAGTATCTATCACCAAATCTATTCATGGATTGAAAAATATTACATACATCACTTATATATAACTCTTTGTCAAGCCTTTTATTCTTTAACTACAAATAGATAAAGAAACTTGTGAATCATCTTCCTATATAAATAGGATTCACATATATCAAATCAATCAAGCTCATTTGCCTTCAAATTCCATCCTTTTGAATTGGTATATGTATTTCTTATTTATATTGTCATGATGATTATGAAACAGATAATTTCCAATCAAATATCATTTAATTATATAGGTGTTATGATCAGAACTATTAATTTGATGAAATATTATAGATTTACTTCATAAATAACATTATGAGAAAATATTCTTCAACACAGAATACATCAATTCAGAACATGAATGTGAATATCCATTAAACGATAAGTAAAGCTAGATTAGTTCATAAATTACAACTGTTACTTGTTCCTATAAGGATAGGTACAGTAAATCTATTGTTTAAATAAAAGACTATAACAACACTTGTTATATCTTTAACACGAAATACCATTCGTTTGTAATCAGTTTATTATTTCTTCCAATCATCAACACATAATATCAATTATTAATGTCACCTGAAGTATAACATATGCAAGTGAATGATGGAAAAATAAATAGTTCTATCATATAGATGTCTGAGGTCTTGTCCAAGTCAGACTTCTTCAGCTCGATGAGATAAGAGGAGCAATTCCTCCTTTAGTGTCGAGTTTCTTCCACAATAGAAACAACACTAATCATTTGGTCCTTTCTTGATTTTTTGGGTTTATGCTGTATTTCCTTTAACTGAACTATAAGTCTATATCAGTGCACAATCTCTAAGACTTCCTTTTATTCAATGCTTGAGCAGAATTGAAGCTATTTCTAGTGTTCTGATTGAATATCTACTTTAATTGATGAGACATCTAATATGTTTCATAATTATCCAATATTTTCTGCAAGTCATGGTTAATTTCTTTAGTATGATGTGAGACACATCATCATCATCACAATAATACTTCAATCAAAGTATCATGATCAAACTAACTGGTTGCAGAGGTTATTCAGGTATGACATCTTTCAATATATATAATTCCTATTTATCTTAAAGGTAGAACCTCAATATATTATACCAGTTATAGAAATTATAACCATCAAATGTTACCGTCTCTTGAAACTCAACAAAAGAGAAGTTTTGAAGGGCGTAAAAATAATTAACATTTATCAATAGAATTTAACAAAGTTTCATTTAGTATTTTTAATAGTTAGTCTTTAAAAATAAATACCTTATATTGTTTCTTGCAACATTAATTTATTAAAGTCTAGGATCCAAGTAATGAAACAAGTAAATGTTAGGCGATTACCAATTGCATACGATATGTAACTCCTAGATTATGGGATCCTAAACAACTATTGTTTAGCATGACATATTTATCCCATCTATGCCTCAAAACTCTTACGCTTAGGCAACATTTATCACACAAGAAATTGATCAAATCATCCATTTAAAAAACATGTGAGTTCTATTCCACAAATGGTTAAGTGACATTTTTCCCACAAGAAAATACGAAAACACCTTGACTATTTTTGACAGCCCAAATGAATATGGTGACCCAAAAATCCATATGAACTTCACAAAAATCCCAAGTGAATTTTAAATGGATTGCATAGATTTGAAGTTCTGTAAATAAGGGTTTATATATATATATATATATATATATATATATATATATATATATATATATATATATATATATATATTACAATTAGTTTATAAAAACACGGTCTCATGAATATTACATGCATCCAATAATTCATGCACCCTTTTGTGTAATTCATATCACTTGTTATGAGGTTCTTTATTTGCCAAATAAAGTTTTATTTTATTTGACATTAACCATGATCAATTATAAACCAAGAAGGAGAACTAGAAATAGGATAGGCTTAGGGGTGATATTTACAGATTTGTCATCGATAGTCAGGGATTGTTGATCTGGTGTGGTCGGGTTTGGGTTCCGGTTTCTGGTGGGATCGGGGTGATAGTTTTGGAGGAGGCTAATAAGTCTCGCTTTTTGGTACACACGAGAGCCACCAAGATGTATTGGGATTTGAGACTACGTTACTGGTGGCATCATATGAAGAAGGAGATAACATGGTATGCTGAGAGGTGCTTGACTTGTAGGATGGTCAAGGCTGAGCATCAGAGGCCGCATGGCAAGATGCAGCCCTTGGAGGTTCCTATGTGGAAGTGGGAACATATCACGATGGATTTTATCACCAAGCTACCAAAGACTGCCAAGGTTTTTGATGTTATATGGGTCATCTTGGATGTGTATGATTGGGAGATTGTTGCTCGTCATGGAGTTCAGGTCTCCATTGTATCAGACCGATATATTCGGTTCACTTCTCGATTCTAGTAGAAGTTCCACAAGGAACTAGGTACGAGGCTACATTTTAGCACTGGTTATCATCCATAGACCAATGACCCAAGTGAGCGGACCATCCAAACACTTGAGGAAATATTGCGGGCTTGTGTCATACATTTTAGTGGGAGTTGAGATTCCTACCTACCTCTTGTGGATTTTTCCTACAACAATAGCTATCAATCCAGCATTGGTGCCCAACCTTTTGAGATTGTATATGGTTGGAGATGTTGTACCCCAGTTTGTTGGGGAGAGGTTAGTCACATAGTATTGGAAAGGACTAAAGTAGTCCTCCGGACCATGGAGCTTATCCAGCAGATCAGGTAGAGATTGCAGACATCTCAGAGTCAGCAGAAGAGTTAAGCCAACCGTACTGATCATAATTGGAGTTCTAACTTGGCGATATGGTAATACTGAAGGTCTCACCCTGGAAATGTGGGATATGCTTCAGGAAGAGAGGAAAATTGGGGCCCCAGTATATATTAGATCGTTCTGTGTGATTGCCAGGGTAGGTAGGGTGGCTTATAGGTTGGATTTGCTGAGTAAGCTCAGTCAGATCCACAACATTCTCCATGTTTCGTAGTTTCTTAAGTGTGTGTTGGACGATAAGGCAGTGGTTCCTTTGGATTATGATTAGGTCTATAAGCCCCTGCATTGTATTGAGTGGCGAGTAGCGATAATGGAGAGAAATCTAAAGGTTCTACGCAACAAGGAAATACATTTCCTCATCATTGGTAAAGGTTCGGTGGCAACATCCAAAAGGCTCTTAGTGAACCTGGGAGTTAGAGTTGGAGATGCAAGAGCATTATCTTTAGCTATTTGTAGCATCGTACTTTGAGGACGAAGTCTAGTTCAAGTGGGGGAGAATGGTAACATCCCGATGATGAGGTATTTCAATTTTAACCCTATATATGAAAGAACACTGCATTTTGACCCTTAGGCTTAAGAAAGATTGCAAGAATGGCCCATAGTGGCATTTTGGTAATTTTGGCCAAGAGATTAGTATGATGTGTTGGATTAGTGTCTAAGCCCGTAACTATACTTGGTATGTACTTGACCCGGTTGTACATGGTCCTTTTGGGTTTCCTTCACCAAAGCAACTTGATATGATGAGTTATGGAGAAAGAGGATTAATTATGATTTATTAATATATTATATTAATAATATATTAAAGGAGAAATCATATTGTTTAATTAATATTAGTCAAAAATTCATTAAGAATTGGTTTTGTGACTAAAAGACATTAATTGAACTTAAGGGACTAGAATTGTAATTATAAGATAGTTGCAATTGGGCTATGGATCACCTTGGAACATAGGTTGGACAAATTCTATGGGAAGCCCATAAGGAATTCATCCAAGAGCTGTTCTAAAGGGAGTACATCGGCTGCTTAGGGCCTAAGCAGTTAAATTAGGGTTTCCTAGTTGACAACCCTAATTGCCTAACTATATAAGGACCCCTATATCCCCAAAAACATGCGGAACTCCCTTGGAAGAACCCTAGAATGTTTTTTGTGCTCATCCTCCTTCTCATAAGTCATTCTCTTGCTTGTATTGTTTGTAAGTCATTATAGGAGTGCCACTTGTGACTCTAAGCTCCAAAGACAATGAGATTCAATCCATTGAAGAAGAGGTAATCATCTAGATCTTCTCTTATGTGATAATTTCGAAATGCATATGCTAGATTAGGGTTCTTGAGTCTCGGATGAATTTCATGTACAATAGAGAAACCTAGATCCAAGCATTAGGGTTTGCATGAGCACATAGGATGTTCTTTTGGCTAAAACCCATCACGATGGGCGTACGTTGTACATGCTAGGCGTACTGGGCGGATCCTAGTATGTTGGGCGTACACCGCGTACGCAGGGCGTGCATGGTAAATTATCAAACCCTAATTTTTAGGGTTTAGTCCATATATAAACATCATTATGACCTTATTTCTCATTCCCTTATCAGCCTCCATCTAAGAAAACAACCTTATAGCAAACCCTAAGTGAGAAGAATGCATCTTGAGCTTATCTTTCTATTTAGTGGTATTCTTGAAGAAAAAGAAGAAGGGAGTGAGAAGAACATGGAGCTTGGAAGCAACTTGTATATGAGATTATCTCATTGCTAGCAACCTCCGGGAGGTAAAAAAAACTCATAACTTGATCATCCTATCTTGTAGATCTAACCATTTCTTCATTTAGGGCACTTTTGGTCCCAAATATGGTGATTCTTTAACATGACATGTTATTAACCAAATAATTCGTCCTTTCTGACCTTATAAGCGGAGTCATAAAAATGTGCTATTGATGCATAGTGTTTCCCTATGCATGCTCTAGAAGGTCTTAAGGTGTTAAGAGGTTAGGATTTTGTGTATTAAGCACTTAATGGGAATGCAAAGTAATAAAGTTGGAAACTTGATGACTCTTAATGGTCTTTTGGCCTTGGATCTGAAATTTGGACGTGAGAGCTTAATGCATTAATCTCTTATTGAGGAAAGGATTTTTAAGTGTACATCATCTATACCATAGCATACGCCGTGCATAAGTGGTCAACCTCCCAACTCCGGTCAAAGCTCGAGTATGCCCAGCGTAGGAGCTGAGAACGCCTCCACGTATTTGGCTGAATGGAGCAAGTTGAATCCTTGTCACACTCATAGAATTTATGAAAAATTTAAACTTCTAAAAACATTCAAAATCATCATTGTTTACAAACTATTTCCAAAATAAGATTCATATTAGACAAATCCCAAAATCATGAAATAAAAACATGATGAGGTGCACAATCACACCTTCGCCTTCCTGCAATCCTCAAAAATACCTGAAACATATTCCAACAACCGTAAGCCCAAACATTAGTGAGTTCCCCCCACCCCCCCCCCCCCCCCCCCCAAAAAAAAATACCAATATAAAACAAATAATACAATATAATAGCAGCATGCAATGGGTCCACAGCTTTACAGACTGGATTACCACTGAGCCCACAACATAAGTTTGGATTGCCTCATAGGCCTGCAACTTATGTATGATTTGCTCCCCAACCTGGTAAGTCTGGCATGCCATGGTAGAAAAGTTTGATCATAAGAGAAAGGAAAAGTTTGAAGTAGTTCCGCGTGCTGTTCCATCATGACTAACGCATCACAACCTTAAAATTCCCAAAATACCATCTGATGGGTTATGAGCGTATCTACATTCCTATGTGTACATTCAATCCTAATTGTTTTGGATCTAGGTTTATCTCAAGTTATACATGAATAAGCTTTCCAAAGCAATAACCCCAGATCTAGTGTATATAAAATCGAAATTTGTGTATTATTAGGGTTAGACGAATACCTTTCTTGTTATCTAGTAATAACAAGTGTTCATTGCTTGATCTTGACTTCTAAGAGCTTAGTGCACCAAACATTGCACGTCAAATGGAGTCCATCAGCCCAACATTGCAACTATCAATGATTTGCAATATCAGTCCCCATTCTTTTTAATCAGTTTCTTTAATCCCAAAATTAATTCCATATTAATTTCTTATTAATACTAATTAAATAATATGATTTCTCAAATAATATATTCTTAAAATATATCAATAAATCATTTATCAACCTTTTTCATCAAAAATCATCCTGTCAAATTGCCATGGTGAAGGCAACTTAAAATCACCATGCTACTATCAGATCAAGTACATACCGATTATTGTTAAGGGATTAGACCTCTAATCCAATAGTCTCCCACTTGGATAAGTCCAATAACTATAACTGCCAATGCAACTTCAGAATCTAACTTAGCAATTGTAGCTCTCAAAAGCCACTATCGAACTCTGACCTAGTCAACAATACTTCCTTTAGATAAGGGAACATATAATCCTCTTTTCTACCAGATATCATGTGGACAAAGACATGGAATAGACTCATACTCAATGTCCAACAATTTGTTTCCCGATTTCTGATTTGTCTAACATAGAACCTAATTGAACACATCAATTCAATCCTAACCGGGCCAGACACATAAGTCAACACAAAATCATCAAGGGACCCAAGATATCGCTTTTACCCTATTAGGATAAAAGGAACACATAAACTTTGACTTATATGCTTGTACTATTTACTCGTTAAATCATACACAACAATATGTTTTATAACATCATGTTACTGATGCATTTACGTACTATCAATGCACAATCAACTCGTAAACAATAACTTATATATCTCGGTTTAAAAATTATATGATATTATCATGTCATAATCACTCGTGATAAATTCAATGAAGTGATTCATATGAGCGTGGGTTTAATCTAATAATCAAATCTTATTTTAGAAGTACTCATGAACGTTGCATCAAAGCTTTGCTATGTCTAAGCACTTAGACAATCTACAAACCAATTCATGATAGTCTAACCTCATGACTTACTTCCAAAGTATGATCGACTATGGATAATGTGAACAATCTAATTATTCATGATGTAAAACATGCACAACTGAAACAATAGTAAATAATTCACACAAGATAGTAAACATTACTCATAAATAAATCTCCATTAATTAATCATCAAATTTCAATTACATTTATCTATTACAAGTTTCTAAACACCTATCTAATCACTAAAACTAATATTGTCCTTCAGACCAATGCTCCTTGCATGTTGATTGTGCTTGATCCTACTTAGACCCTTTGTGAGGGGATCCGTAGGATTCTCTTCTGACAATACCCTCCTGACCACGAGGAGTCCTTCTTCTACCCGATGTCTAATGACGTGGTATTTTCTATCGATATGTTTGCATTACCAAAATCCCTTGGTTCCTTGGTTTAGGCAACCACTCCTTCATTATCATAGAAAATCTCCATGGGCTCCTTTATGGATGCTATAACTCCAAGGTCTGCAGTGAAGTTCTTCAACCATATCGCCTGCTTCAAAGCTTTGCTCGCTACTATGTACTTTGATTCACACTTTGAATCAGCCACGGTCTCCTGCTTGGAACTTTTCCAAGTCACTGTTCCTCCATTTAGGGTAAACACCCAGTCCAATTGAGAGCAGAAGTTATCTCTGTCGGTTTGAAAGTTGGCATCACTATACACTGTCACTCTCAAGTCATCACTCCCACCAAGTATAAGGACTCAGTCCTTAGTCCTTTGCAGGTACATAAGAATGTTCTTAAGCGATGTCCAATGAGCTCTATCCGGGTTCCCTTGATATCGGCTAACCATGCTCAACGCAAAAGCTACATCAGGGAGAGTACATGTCATAGCTTACATGATAGAGCTAATGGTGGAAGCATATGGCACTCGACTCATTTCTACTATCTTGCCATTGGTACTCGGACTCTGAGTCTTACTCAGCTTGGTATTGCTCTGGATAGGCAACTCCCCTTTCTTAGAATTCTCCATGCTAAAACATTTCAGCACCTTGTCCAAATAAGTACTTTGACTAAGTCCTATTAGTCTTCTACTCCAATTTCTCAACATCCTTATCCCCAGCATATAAGCAGCTTCTCCTAGATCCTTCATAGCGAAACGCTTCCTAAGCCAGGACTTAACCTCCTGTAATGTCGAAACATCATTTCCTATGAGCAGTATGTCATTGACATACAATACTAGAAAGCTAACGATACTCTCGCTAGCCTTGACATACACATAGGACTCATGCTCACTTCTAGAGAACCCAAACTCTTTTAATTTCTCATCGAAGCAAAGATTCCATATGTGAGACGCTTGATTTAATCCATAAATGGATTTCTAAAGCTTGCACACTCTATTAGGGTATTTAGTACCAAAAAACCCTCTAGGCGACACAAGTAAACATCTTCAACCAACTTCCCATTAAAGAAAGCAGCTTTGAAATCCATCTGCCATATTTCATAATCATGAAACACTGTTATGGCTAACATAACCCTGATAGACTTGATCTTGGCCACTGGTGATAAGGTCTCGTCATAGTCAACCCTGGGGTATAAGTAAAGCCCTTCACAACCAGCCGTGCCTTGAACGTGTGCACCTTTCCATCCATTTCGGTCTTCTTCTTGAAGATCCACTTGCACCCAAGTGTCTTTCGACCTGGTACATTGTGAACTAAGTTCCAAACTTTGTCATACATGGATTGGATTTCACTATCCATTGCCTCTTTCCATTTGGCATACTCAGGGCTCGTCATGGCTTCCTTATAGTTAGAAGGCTCATCCAAATTTACCAGTGTACTATCACAGATAAACGTATCACCTTTCGTAGTAATATGAAAACCATAAAACTCTACTGCCATTCTAACTCGAGTGGAACGTCTAAGAGGCAATGACTCGTCAATCGGTTTAACAAGAATCTCTTCCTTAGGTTGAGTGATAGTATTAGAGATTCCTTCAGCGCTTGATTCTTGAATATCTTAAAGATCAATTGTCCTCCCACTGTCTTCTTGGCATATGAGTTCCTTCTCATGGAAAACTCATCTCCTTGCTACGAAGACCACATTGTCACTAGGTATGTAGAAAAGATATCCAAAGGACTTCTATGGGTAACCGATGAAAATACACCGCTCACTACGAGGTTCAAGCTTGTCTTGAGTATCTCGTCTTACAAAAGCTTCACAACGCTAAACCTTGATATGTGCCAACGAGAGAACCTTCCATGTCCACATATCGTGAGGTGTTTTGGCAACCTTCTTAGTTGGGACTAGATTAAGGAGATGGGCGGCAGTCTCTAAGGGATACCCCTAGAATGATATTGGTAGCAAAGCTCGACTCATCATGGAATAAACCGTGACCAAAAATGTTCAATTACGCTTCTCAGCTACACCATTAAGTTGTGGTGTCCTAGATGGCATCAATTGTGAAAACCATTCCACATTCCTTAAGATAGTCGTGGAACTCGATACTAAGATATTCACCACCCCTATCGGATCTAAGCATCTTTATTTTCCTACCCAATTGATTCTCCACTTTTTGCTTAAAGTTAGAAGTCATTCTTTTAAGAGGCATGCTCTACACGGCGAGAGGCTACATACCAATACCACTTTCATACTAGTCCTTTCACTGATCACATGGTCAAGGGTACAGCTTTTTCCACCATAATAGCATGAAATAATAACATGAGATAATAACACATAAAAGCATATAGCACATATAACACATAACATACAATTGTTCCTATATATTGAACTCACCGTGAATTAATTGGAGGTTAAAATAGTAATTTGGGCAGTACTTCGTTACTATAATTAACTTTATTTGATGAAAATCGGGACCTTTATTGAAAAATCGAAAAGATAAATTTATTGGGCTCTTTGGGCACTTCGGAACGTATTTCGGGTGTTAGGTATCATTCCAAGGCTTTGCGGGAAGTTGGAATGGCTTAAAAATGGTTTTAGGAGTGAAAAGTATGAAAATTTTCTAACATTAGCCGGGAGGTATCACACCTCCTTTATATAGGTGCGATCTTCGGATCCAAAGGAAGGTGCAGGGAGTATGTGGCTCGCATGCGAAAGGGGGGGGGGGGGGGGGCAGATGGCAGCAACGATGCGAGACACGTTGCGGATAGCTGGCTTCGGATGCGAGGAGTCAGCAACATGCGCCGGACACTGGTAGGGTCGCGCCTTTGGTGCGAGGGGGTTGCGACACGAGTCAGACATAGGGCGCCTACATGCAAGGGTGATGTGGCCGAACTCAATCCATGCGAGATTTCTCGGATTTTGTGATTTTCTCGGTTTTTGTGTCCCAAACTTCAAAAATCCATAACTTCCACATACGATCTCCAGTTTTGACGTTATTTATATGCACGATTAGGTGAAATTATGCTCTACAATTTTGTTTTGGACTCCATCGGCTCACTTTGAATTCATTTTTATTATTATATTTTTAATAGGCCGGGACAGGAAAAGTTCGTTAAAATTTCATAACTTCTTCATCCGGTGTCCGTTTTCATCTGTCTTTTTATCGTTGTACTACTATTTATGAAACCTTCGATTCTTATTTAGGTTGCGTTGGTAAAAAATCACTCGATCTTTATTTCGAGTTTTTAGTTGTCTACTACTATTCCAAAACTTAGAAAAATCATAACTTCCTCATACGAAGTCAGATTTATACGTTCTTTCTATAAAAATTCTCGGTTTAACGAATTCTACTACTTTCGTTTAGATCAGTAAAGCTAAAAAGTAGTTTATCGAAAACTCACTTTTTACGCTAAATAGTGTTTGCCGGTTTTGTCGCGGATCTTCGATTGGTCATAATTTCTTCTTTATAACTCGGATTTCGATCTTCAATTCAAGTAAAAAATAACTGTTAGAACTCAATACTCAAAGTTCATATAATATTTCATAATATTATTCATTACCAAACACGGTAACTAAACGTATATGTTACAAATAACTCCTCATTTTTGAGGATTTTGTCCCCGAAATTACAACGATTAAAAAAATGGGGATATTTTGCTCTTATATCATTCTTATTTTACCAAGTATAATTTGAGCCTCGTTGGTGCTTCCACTTGACAAGCACCAACTCCACTTCTTTACTATGTAGATTAGTCGTTCTTTCTGTTATGATCTCTTCAGGCTCTTCTACATATGTTAACTTATAATCCAGCTTCACCTCAGATAATGGAACCGCTTCATCATATATGCTTAAACATTTACGCAGATAACTCACATGAAGCACATCATGAATACCTACCAAATCTTTAGGGAATTCCAAGCGGTTTGCTTGTTTACCAATTCTCTGGATGATTTTGAAAGGTCCAACAAATCTGGGACTTAGTTTTTCTTTCTTCCCAAATCGCATAATGCCTTTCCATGGGGATACCTTTAGCATTACAAAATCACCCACCTAGAATTCTATAAGTCTTCTTCTCTTTTCTACATAGGACTTCTGTCGATCTTGGGCCACTTTCATTATTTCTCGTACGATTTGAATCTTGTCGGTGGTGTCTTCAATCATTTCAAGGCCTCCAAGGATTTTCTATCCTATATCTCACCAACATAATAGTGTACGGAATTTACGCCCATATAGTGCTTCATATGGTGGTATTTTGATAGAAGCATGCATGGTAATTGTTATTATATGAAAATATGACAAGAGGTAAGCAGTTGTCCCAGTTACCACCGAATTCCAAGACACATGCACAAAGCATATCTTCTACTGTTTGGATCGTTCTCTCCATATAACCATCTATCTGGGGATGACAAGTTGTATGAGCAACTCGAGATCCCAATTCACATTGCATACTCGCCTAATAATGAAAAGTGAAGAGAGTAGCACGATCGGAAATGATCTTTAGTGGTACACCATGTCTTGCAATAATTTCATCCAAGTATAGTTGTGCATATTTATCCATTGGAGTCGTTTCACGCAAGGCGAGAAAATGTGCACTCTTAGTCAGGCTGTCGACAATTACCCAAATGCTATCATTTTGTCAAGCAGTCTTAGGTAATTTGGTAATAAAATTCATGGACAGCTCTTCCCATTTCAACACAGGAACACAAAGACTTTTTGGAGTTCTGTAAGGCTTTTGTTGCTCTGCTTTGACTTCTAAGCATACTAGACATTCATGCACATATCTTCTAATATCTCTCTTTAATCCAGGCACCAATAATCAGCCTGTACATCATAGTACATTTTAATTGTACCAGGGTGTATTGTCAGTTTAGATTTATGGGCTTTATCTAAAATCTTCTGTCTTAATCCACCAATGTTTGGAATCCATAGCCGATTCTTAAATACCTTCAATCCTAGTGGATCATTAAGTAAAACAGCAGTATAATGTATAATCCCTTCTTTCTTCACATTTTCTGTCTGTAAGGGCTATACTTTCCATTTCTCTAGTTCATCAAGAATAGTGAATTTTATTGTAGTGTGAGTAATAGTATAACCCATACTATTACGATAAAACTTTCTGCTAAGTGTATCGGCAACTACATTGGCCTTTCCAAGATGATACAGGATTTCACAATTATAGTCTTTGATCAGTTCCATGGCTCGTTGTTGTCTCATATTCAAAGTATGTTGACTGAATATGTACTTGAGACTTTTGTGATCGGTAAACAATTGGCATTTTGTACCAAAAAGATAATGTCTCCAAAGTTTTAGGGCAAATGCCACTACAGCAAGTTCAAGTTCATGAGTGGCATAATTCTTCTCATAATCTTCAGTTGCCTTGAGGCATAGGCTATCACTTTACCACGTTGCATCAACACACAAAAAAGTCCCAACCTTGAAGCATCGCTATATACAGAGAAATCATTATCACCTTTTGGGAGTGATAGGATTGGAGCATGAGTGAAAAGATCTTTTAAAGTTGAGAAAGCTTTTTCTTGGGCTTCACTCCATTCAAACATCCCTTCATTTCATGTAAGAATCATGAGAGGTATAGCTATACGTAATAAATCTTTAATGAATCTCCAATAATATCCTGCAAGACCCAAGAAACTATGAATTTTAGAAGCATTACGCAGCACTTCCCAATTGTGAATGGCTTCAATTTTTGTAGGATCTATGGATATACCTTCAACAGAAATCACATGGCTAAGAAACTGAACTTGGCGACGCCAAAATTCACATTTCAAGAATTTAGCATACAGTTTCTCCTTTCGAAGTAGTTATAATACTTCACGAATATGGATGGCATGATCAGCTTCAGATTTGGAATAGATTAGAATATCATCAATGAATACGATGTAAGATTTATCGAGCATTGGACAGTATATGCGATTTATTATATCCATGAATACAACATGAGCATTTGTCAAACCGAATGGCATAACAAGGAATTCATAATGCCCATATCGAGTACGAAAAGCAGTCTTCGGTACATCCTGCTCGTGTACTTTCAACTGATGATAGCCAGATCTCAAATTAATCTTCGAGAATTAGCTAACACCTTGAAGTTGATCAAACAAATCGTCGATGCGAGGTAGTGGGTACTTGTTCTTGATAGTTACCTTATTTAGCTCATGGTAATCAATACACATTCGCATCGAACCATCTTTCTTCTTGAAAAATAACATTGGAGCACCCCAAGGAAGGTACTCAGTTGAATGAAGCCTTTGTCAAGTAATTCCTAGAGTTGGATCATCATTTCTTTCATCTCATCTGGCGCAAGAAGATAAGGAGTCTTTGCAATCGAAGCAACACCAGGCACAAGGTCAATTCGGAATTCTACTTGTCTATCCGGAGGAAGTCCAAGAAATTCTTCAAGAAAAACATCAGGATATTCATTAACAATGGGAACATCATTTACAACTTCCTTCTCCTCTTTTAATATATCAACTGTATAGGCCAGATAGATACAACATCCCTTCGATATGAATTTACCAGCTTTGAGGAAAGAGATTATTTTTACGATTTAAGTCTTTGTTCACCGTAGACATAAATAGGATTCTCCCCTTCAATGGGAATACGTACTATATTTTCATAGCACAAGAGTTATGGGCGGTTCTTTGACAACCAATCCATGCCGAGAATAATATCAAAGTTAGGCAAGGAGATAGGAATCAGGTTATTAAGAAAATTATAGCCTTCAATTTCTATCACAAAATCCCTATAGACTTTATCAGCAAGTAATGATATACTTCTCGTAGTATCTACATGAAATGGTTATGTGAGTGCATAGCAAGCAATTTGAAAGGAATTCACAAATTCATGAGACACAAAAAATCTGAGGCACCAGAATCAAATAAGATGTGCGCAGGTCTAGAGTTTACAAGAAATGTACCCGTCACAACATTCGGGTCCTCGCGTGCCTCCTCTGTGTTAATCTGAAATGCACGACCCTTAGCTATTGGCACCTCCTCCTTTATAGTTGGAGTACTCTTTGGTTGTTGAACAAGAGCTTGACTTCTCACCGGTTGTTGAATAAAATCTTGACTTCCCGTCATTTGACTAATAAGAGTAGGGCAAAAATGCTTCCTACAGCCAGCAACAGCACAAGCAAAGCATGTAACATTCTTCATCGGACAAACATACTTCATGTGGCCCACTTCTTCACATCCATAACAGACCACTTATCATTTTTCTAATATGTATTCTCCTGGATGATTCTTTCCACAATTTTGACATGATGGCAATTGAAGAGAAAAATATTGTGACCTACCGAGGCCACGAGGGGCATTTTGAGTTTGCAATTGTTTACCAAGTTCAGTTCGAATAGATTGAGCTAGCGGAATAGAGGAAACAGGAGTAGTTCAATCAATAAGTGGATGTTTCGGAATAGAAAGAGTGGCACCCCGTATTTCTAAGTTATGCTCTCGCTTTCGAGCATACTCAACAACTTTATCAAATGACAGAACATCCCAATTAGCCACGAAATCGTGGATTTCATACCGTAGTCCATCCAGGAATCACTGAATTTTATCGTCTTTAGTTAGAATATACTATGTAGAAAACTGTGCTTTTGATTGAATTGAGTTTCATAATTAATTACAGTCATTCCTCCTTGTTTAAGCTCGAGGAATTCTTTCTCCAATCTCCTCCTCATGTCTAGAGGACAAAGCTTCCCTAGGAAACGAGTTTTGAACATTTCCAAGGATAAATTCTCCTGGTCAAACTCGTTGAAGGCTTCATAATTTTCTTCCCACCAGACCAAGGCTTCTCCGATGAGCATTGCAGAAGCATAATTAGCCTTGTCTTCATTATCCACATGAGAGATACGAAATACTTTCTCTGTGTTCTGAATCCAAGTTAGAACAACTATGGGATTAAGGGCATCAGAAAACTCTATAGCACCACTACTCTTGAAAGTTTTGATGAAGGATGTCTCGTCTCTCCTTTTGTAGAATCTCCGGTGACTTTCTCTTTTCCTTTATCACCATTCTTTTTGTGTTCTTCGAGAGTCTTCCGAATAACACTAGTAAGTTTACCCAATAGTCGCCCCTCATGAGGGGATACTGGAGTATCTCCGTCATCAGGATGAGGATCTCCACCCACCTCTGGCATATGGCTACTCACCTGTTCAGTCATTGCTCTGAAAAAGTGGGGAAACATAGTATTTTAGAATATTAGGATTTTTATTACCTAATACTTTACTTAAGTCTTTCCTATGGTTTGTATCCATATACTTACAATGAATATGTTCAAATATTGAACTTCCAATAGTTTAAGTTTAAATATCAATCCGTGGAATTTAGTTCACTTAAACTAATGCTTTGGTACCATGATTGGAAGACCCACACTTTCATATGATTGACAGAACATCTTCAATGGAACTTAAAACTACATCATATTACTCCAAAACATGAAATGCATATTCATAAATAATATTTTACATTGATAATTTGATTACAAATGATTGGATACAGACCGACTATTTAAACTATTACAAAGTATTATATATTACATAACTACCCAGAATATTACCGTTTTATACACACATGAACACTAATTACAAAAGTAATAGTATTATCTAGCCAAAATCTTCTAACAATATATGTATATACTGGATCCTTATTACCTGCAATGGTTAGACACTAAGAGAGATAAGCGGCGATGCTTAGTGAGTTCAATAATAGATAAAATATAACGTTATGTCATATATATATATATATATATATATATATATATATATATATATATATATATATATATATATACACATACATCAATATGGCAGAAGCAAAGAGGAACAAGGAGCAACAAATGCATATGCGAATCATGTGACATGCTTTCCATATTAATCAATCATTTGATTCAAAGATATACAATCAATGAGACATAACAATTTCCATACTTGATATACATCAATAAAGCTTCGGCCCAAATGGCACAGAAGACATACACTTTCTAATTAAACATTTTGGTAGATTTCAGGCTTTCATCCCTATCTAACCTTCTGCCAATGTCATAGGGGTAGAAGTCATCTCTTACGATACATGCTCTACACGGCCAGAGGCTAAATATCAATACCACTGTGATACTAGTCCTTTCACTGATCAAATGGTAAAGAGCACAACTTTTGCTACCATAGTAGCAGGAAATAATAAAACGGAAAAGAAAATAGCACAAATAACACATAACATACAAGTGTTCCTATATATTGAACTCACCGAGAATTAACTGGAGGTTAAAATAGTAATTTGGGCAGCACATCGTTACTATAATTAAATTTCTTCGATGAAAACCAGGGGCTTTATTAAAAAACCGAGCCTTGCGAGGGTTGAGATTCAACCGAATAGATAAATTTCTCGGGCACTTCAGAACGTATTTCGGGTGTTGGGTATGATTCTGAGGCTTCGGGGGAATTTGGAATGGATTCAAAATGGGTTTAGGAGTGAAAAGTATGAATTTTTCTAACATTAGCCGGGAGGTCTCGCACCTCCTTTATATAGGTGCGAGCCTCGGATCCGAAGGAAGGAGAAGGGAGCATGTGACACATATGTGAGAGGGGGGGTAGATGGCAGCAGCGATGCAAGACACGCGGCCGACAGCTTGCTTCGGATGCTATGAGTCAGCAACACGCGTCGGATGCCGGTTGGGCTACGCCTTCTGTGTGAGGGGGTTGCAACACGGGGCGCCTGTGAGCGAGGGTGACGTGGCCGAACTCAGTCCATGTGAAATTCCTCGGATTTTGTGATATTCTCGGTTTTTGTGTCCTAAAATTCAAAAATCCATAACTTTCGCACACGAGCTCCATTTTTAACGTTGTTTATATGCACGCGTAGGTGAAATTATGCTCTACAACTTCTGTTTAGACTCCCTTGGCTAATTTTGAATTTATATTTATTAGTATATTTTTAACATGCTCGGACAGGAAAAGTCCGTTAAAAATCCATAACTTCTTCATACGATGTTCGTTTTCGTCAGTCTTTTTACCGTTGTACTACTATTGACGAGACCTTCGATTCTAGTTTAGGTTGTGTCGGCTAAAAATCACTTGATCTTTATTTTTAGTTTTTATCTGTCTACTGCTATTCCAAAACATAGAAAAATCATAACTTCCTCATACGAAGTAAGATTTGGACGTTCTTTTTATGAAAATTCTTGGTTTAACGAATACTACTACTTTAGTTTACATAAGTAAAGCTAAAAAGTAGTTTATCAAAACCTCACTTTTTACGCTAAATAGTGTGTGCCGATTTTTGTCGTGGATCTTTGATTGGTCATAACTTCTTTGTTATAACTTAGATTTCGATGTGGTTTTCGCCTATATGTTTCTAACGAGATTCTTTACAAATTTCAATAATAAAATTATACTTATTTCAAATTGTATAATTTCGTTAAATTTCAATATGTAACTTTTGATCGGAATCTCATAAGACTTCCAAAATATTCTGAATTATTCTAAACATAGTTTTTCTTCAATTCAAATAAAAACTATCTGTTAGAACTCAATACTCAAATTCCGTATTAAATTTCATAATATTATTCATTACAAAACACGATAACTAAACGTGTATGTTACAGTAAGGGAGGCTAATGACCCTTTAAATAGGGTGTAAAACCCCGAAAATTAGGATTCCATCCTCCAGCTCCAACTCGTTAACTCATGTCTCCAACCCGATGAGTTGGTTATTTAAAACACATGGCCTCGTAATTGATGCTCAGCCAGTCAGGGCATCAACTCGTCGAGTAGACCTTTTAATTTGAAAAATAAAGCTATAGAAATTAATACCTGAGAGTTGGGGCGTTACAATTCTCCCCACTTGAACCAGACTTCGTCCTCGAAGTCCATTGCGGTGAACATCTCTGTGTAGTGCTCCCGCATCTCAGCCTCCGGCTCCTATGTCTACTCAAACCCTCTTCGGTGTTCCCATTGTACCTTTACGAAAGGTATCTCCTTGTTCCGCAGAACCTTCACCTTCCTTTCCAGAATGGACACGGGTCTATCCACATTATTTAGGCGCTCTTCGACCTGAATGTCCTCCAATGATACTACGGCCTCCTCGTCTAATATGCACTTTCGCAATTGCAAAACATGAAAAGTGTTGTGGGTCTGACTAAGCTCCTCAGGAAGATCTAATATGTAAGCTACTTTGCCAACCCTGGCAATGACCCTGAACGGCTCAATATATCGGGGACCCAATTTCCCCCTCTTCCTGAATGGATCACACCCTTCCAGGGCGAGACCTTTAGGAGTACCATGACACCAACTTGGAACTCTAACTCTGATCGGTGTCAGTCGGCGTAGCTCTTCTGTCTACTCTGTGCAGTCTGCAATCGCTGTCGAATCTGCTGAATCTTCTCAGTAGTTTGTAAAACTACCTCTGTCCACCCTATCACCTTTTGACCAACCTCGCCCCAACAGATCAGGGTGCGACATCTCCGACTGTACAACAGCTAAAAAGATGGGTCATTAATACTGGAATGATAGTTGTTGTTCTAGATGAACTATGCAAGGGGTAGGTGGCAATCCCAACGCCCTTCGAAATCGATGACACAAGCCCTCACCATGTCCTCAAGGGTATGTATAGTCCGCTCGCTTTGGCGATCTGTCTGCGGATGATATGTTGTCCTAAAACGCAGCCGCGTGCCCAGCTCCTCTTGGAACTTTTGTCAGAAGTGGGAGGTGAATCTAACATCTCAGTCAGAAACAATAAAGATCGGAACTCCATGGCAAGCAACGATCTCGCAGACATACACGTCGGCCAGCTTCTCGGCCGACGAACTCTCCTATATGGCCAGGAAATGGGCACTCTTAGCTAATCGATCGACAATGAACCATATAGCATCATATCCCTTCGTCGTCCTTGGAAACTTGGTAATGAAGTCCATCGTGATCTGTTCCCATTTCCACATGGGAATCTCTAGAGGCTGTAACTTGTCATGCAGACTCTGATGCTCAGCCTTGACCATCATACAGGCCAAGCAGCTCACGACGTACCAAGCGATTTATCACTTCATGCACAGCCACTAGTAGCTCAAACTCAAATATTGGTACATCTTGGTGGCTCCCAGGTGAATAGAGAATTGAGACTCCACCAGACATCGAAACCTATACCCGACCGCATCGGGTCTACAAACCCCAACTATCCTACACAAATTGGGTGTTTTCATCCCTAAACCTCTCCAGTTTCTAGTTCTCTGGTCGCATGCCCTCAACCTGAGCATCTCTAATCAAACTCAAGAGTGGAGAATCCACCGATATCCCCATACAGGTCGCTGATATGGAAAACCCAACTGACTTGCGGCTCATAGCGTCTGCCGCCACGTTCGCTTTACCTGGGTGGTAAAGGATCTCACATTCGTAATCCTTAACTACATCTAGCCACCTGTGTTGTATCATGTTCAGGTTCGGCTGATCCATGATGTGTCTCAGGCTCTTGTGATCCGTATGTATAGTACAACGGGCCCCATAGGGTAATGTCTCTAAATCTTGAGAGCGAATACCACCGCTCCCAACTCCATATTGTGTGTAGGGTATCTCATCTCATGCAGCTTCAGCTGCCGCGATGCGTAGGCTATCACCCGTCCTCTCTACATAAGGATCCCTCCCCCCCTTCCCGTGATGGATACATCACATAACACTACAAAATCCTCAACTCCCTCCGGGAGAGTCAAGACAGGAGCCTCGAATAGTCGGTGTTAGAGGGCCTATAACACCCTCTGCTATTCGGGGCCCCACCGGAAATCCACCCCATTACTTGTTAGACGAGTGAGGGTATTGCAATTTTGGAGAAATCCTGTATGAATCTCCGGTAGTACCCTGCTAATCCCAGAAAACACCTGATATCCAAAGGAGATTTCAGGCCCTACCTATGCTTAACTACCTCGATTTTGGTCGGATCGACCAAAATCCTCTCCTGGTTAACGAGATGTCCGAGGAACTGAACCTCTCGTAACTAAAACTCAAACGTCGAGAACTTAGAATAAAGTCGTTCCCGCCTCAAAACTCCCAATAACTCCCGTAGATGTTCCTCATGCTACTCTCGGGTCTTTGAATATACCAAGATATCATCTATGAACATGATGATCGAGCAATAGAGCATCGGTCTACATACCTGATTCATCAGGTCCATGAATACTGTTGGGGCATTGGTGAGCTCAAACGGCATCACCGCAAACTTGTAATGTCTATGACGAGTTAGAAACGCGGTCTTCTCCATGTCCTCCCCCTAACTCTGACCTGATGGTACCCGGACCTCAGGTCTATCTTGGAGAACCAATATGCTCCCTGCAACTGATCAAAGAGATCATCTATCCTCGGGAGTGGATAATGGTTTTTCATTGTCAACTTGTTCAACTCTCGGTAGTCGATGCACATTCCTTAAGAACCATCATTCTTCCTGATGAAGAGTATCGGTGCTCCCTAGGGAGAACTGATCGGATGAATGAACTGCTTTCCCAGTAGTTCCTGCAGTTGTGATGACATCTCATGCATCTCTGGTGGCGCCAATCGGTACGGCACCTTGGAGATAGGGGCCGCACCTGGCACCAAGTTGATTTGAAACTCAACTTGCCTCTCTGAAGGTATCCCTGGTAACTCCTCTGGGAAGACGTCCATAAACTCCCTGACCACTGGGACCTTTGAAACTCAAATTGGATCTTTGTCTCGTGTATCCACCACATACACTAGATAACCCGCACACCCATGTTGAATATACTGTCTGGCCCTGGCGCCTGAATAAAACCTTCATCCCACTCTGGTACCATAGCCATAGACAATCAACTCTCCCCAACTTGGGGTTCGAACCACTACCCTCTGACCCTCGCAATCGATCATGGCACCGAATTGACTAAGCCAGTCCATCCCCAGAATCACACACACATCCCCCATGGGGATCGGAATCAAGTCAATCGGAAAAGATCCCCTGAAGATCTCCAACTCGCATCCTCGGTAGACCAAAGAAGCAGAAACCCCGTGTTCATTGGCGATAGAGACTCATAACAGACACTCTAGCTCTCCTACTTGCACACGGAACTGTTGGATAAGGTGTCTAAGTCCATAACTTATTTGGTATATACTTGACCTGACCCGGCATGGTCCATTTGGGTTGCATTTCATCCAAACTATTTATGGATAATTTTATAAGAGTTGTACACATATGATTATTAATATATTATAAGTTATAATATATTAATATGAAGTCATGTTATTTAATTAGTCTTAGTCTTAAATTAATTATGAATTAATTTAGAGATTAAAAGGAAGACTAATTAGATTGTGGGCTATTGGTTTTATATGGTGTGGGCTAATACTCATTTGTTAATGGGCTAGGCTTGTATGGAAGTCCATGGATGATCCATGGAGCTTTTAACCCATGGATCCTTGGAAAAGGAAAGTTCATGGGTTATTAGGGTTTCACCCTAATCATGTACACTATATAAGCATGCTTATGTTGCATGAAATAGTCACTAGTGAAACTAGTGTCACTAGAGTGTGTGTGTTTGTGTGTGG
Source organism: Lactuca saligna (assembly GCF_052625555.1). Classification (NCBI taxonomy): domain Eukaryota; kingdom Viridiplantae; phylum Streptophyta; class Magnoliopsida; order Asterales; family Asteraceae; genus Lactuca; species Lactuca saligna. The sequence goes on along the minus strand of NC_136420.1, from coordinate 55,718,572 downwards.
CCGATTTTATAAGTGTTTATACACTCTCTCAAAGTTTTCCAAGAGTTTGTGGTGATTTGTGATTCCATTTGAGGCATTCACACTATTGGTGCTTGGCCCTCAAACTCCTTAGGAATCAAACTCATCATCAAAAGGTGTGTAATCTCATCTAATTCTTTTATGTTTAAAAGTACCCCATGTCATGTTAGATAGGTTATGAACCTTGGAAAAATTATTATTTTGCATGTATTTAGAAAAACATAGATCCAAGGTTTATTAGGGTTGCATGCACACTTAGGAAGTGTTAGATTGCTTAAAACCCAACAGTGGTATCAGAGCCTAGGCTTGCTTGTTTGATACTTGATGCAAAATAGTAAAAAAAAAAAAAAAAAAAAAAAAAAGTCAAAATTTTTGTTGTCTGCATGATGGACTCGCCGAGTCCAAGACAAAATTCAACCTACTCGCCGAGTAGGTTCGTGCACTCGGCGAGTAGAAGGTTCAAAATCCAGATTTTCGACTTTTGCTGCTGGAAATAGACTAGAAACTTTACCCTAAACTGTTTTGATGTTTTAAAACTTATTTTAGTTGGTGTAATGGTTGTTCTAATCCATTTACAATAGCATATATCAAAATTTCATGCTTTGTATGTGTTCATATAATTCTTGAAACTTTGATAATCATGTTCATGTTCTTATGAATTTAGAAGATGATAAGAATTATTTGCTAAATTGTTTAGAATTAATTCTTGATCATTTAGGTGTTTTAATGGAGTCCATAATTTGTCCTCAAGTTATGGATATCCAAAGGTCACTTTTCTTTAACACACATTAAAAACACATAAGTTACATAAAATGAAGAGTCTTCATTTTATGAACCTTTAATTCATAAGTTATGAAATGAAAAGTTTTGAAGAGTTACAAAACTTGCCCTCAAGTTTTGGAATTTGGAAAAGTTTCACACACCTTAATAAACTTTAATTCCAACACTTAGAATTTTAAAAGTTAAAATTCAACACTTATACTATTTATAACATTAATGGTTAATTATTATATATATATATATATATATATATATATATATATATATATGTATAAGAACAAGTCGTTTTACCGTTAGTAGGCCTCATTCACGAAGCTGGTCTATAAGGTGGGTATAAGGTTGTTGCCTATAAAATGGCGACTTAATGGGTGTCCACTCTCACCCACCGCTTACTTGATCGGTGGAGGGTCGTTAGCCGAACGGGTAGGACAATGACTTTAAATTCTCATTAAAAGTATAATGACTATTATAAAGTAACTAAATATTTTTATTTAATTCCCAATCTTAGTTACTTTAGGAAAAATGTGAATTTGGTGCTAGCCCATGGAATTCACACTTTGTACCTTACCAAGTCGTTGGTGGAGCGTGTGTGGTTAACCGGCACACTAACTTGGACTAGTAAGGACCACGAAGGGTGACTTAATGTTTGTCATAGATCAATGGAGCGTGTGTGGTTAACCGGCACATTGATTAGGTGATAATATTAAGGGTACCAAGTGAATTGGTATGGTTATTCACACCTTGTTTTGTGATCCTCGGCATCCCAGTCACAAAATTTGAGAGGGCACACTCGAGATTGAAACATGCCATTGAAAAGTTCAATGAATCTCAAAAGATCTAGGAATTTCAAATCCAATTAAAACCTAATAAATTATTTCGTTTTTCATGGTGGAAATTGGTGAATCGTCATTCGCCTACCTTCAAATATTTTATAGCTTGGATTACGGCATCCCTCTTCCAAGTTATAAAATATTATGTTGGGTCCTAGCTTTAATATTTCATATTGGGTGTTATATTAAGGATTTTGAATCAACTAACTTGATTTTCTCCCATTATAGATGTCTGGTTCAGACAACTATGATCTTCCCAAATCTCTTGAAGATGGTGTCCCTCAACATCATGCTTCACTTCCTCCACCTCCTCCAATTATTCTCCCTCACCCACAAGTTCTTGAAAAGTTTAAAGTCACTTAATCCCTATTAGCAAGCACAGTCTATGTGTGCTCACATCTTGGAGATAAAGTCACATATTGACAAGCTGGGAGTGTTGGGTGTCAAAGTCTCGTGAAAGTTAGATGTTCAATCACTTTCTTAGTAACATAGTGAGTCTCTTTGGGACTACTATGAGACAGACTATGACACGAGCCTTAATGATCTTATCTATTTGCTCAGTGCTGCAGATTTAGCAATGATTTGGAACACTAGTAAAGCAAATTTTGATCAACTTCCCAAACCTTAAATGGACATTGGCGGTGGTAGCATTGGATATCTAGAAAAGCATTTCTCTTCCCAATGGAAAGGGATTGGCCATAGTCAACTCGGTTGACCAAATGGTAAAGAGAAAGGCTAAATCTGAGATAGTCTCATGTGCTATTACCAAAGGGTCTATATGTTTTATTGCCAAAGGGAGGGACACTGATTGCAAAGCTGCCATATTTACCTGAAAGATCATAAGATTGATCAAGTCAAAAAGTTTGACTCTACTTCAGTTAAAGTCCACTGACTAACTCTATTAAGTTCCTATTTGGAGATTCTTATTACATAATGTGAATGGGTCACATGTTGATGTTTTTAAGAATCAAAGAAAAGATAGGAAGCTTAAAGTAAGTATATGTTGGTTCTGATTGCAAATGTGGGTTTCGATCGCATGGTTCGGTAATCAGAATTTTGAGCTGTTGCTTAAGAGTTATAATATATTGCTTATGAATAGATAACAACAAGGTTTTCATGTGGATTGTAAGGATAAGTTTTTCTGCAAAGTTTTAAAATAAAAGAAAAAAAGGGTTTTAATTTTATTTATTTTAAAAATATCCTTACAATGGCATCTGTGGAAAATTGTTGCTTATATGTTTCCAGTAATAGCAATATTGGAAAGTGGATTTGATTCTTTCATTTGTGGTAGTGTCTGAATTTACCAAATGAAGAAAGTTTTTCATCACCCAAGTTTCAATTGGACAAAAACTTGGAATCATACAAGTTGTATTGTATGATGAATGAGAATTTTCATCTTTGAAAATTAAGACTAATTCTTTGATCACATGTTTATGTGAGTTAATTAAAGGACTAAGGAATTAGGTACACTGGGTGTGCGCTGGTCAAGGTCCACCATAAATATTGATTTGTCATGATTTACTAAAGATTAGTAAATATGATTATACTTATAAGGTTAAGTATAATTCTGTAACATTGGAAAGGTTACAATGTATGACAAAACATATGAGAAGAATCAAATTAGGCAGAAAGATAAAAGTTTCTCAAATCTGAAAGGATGGGAGAGTACTTTAGTATCATATTTCATGATCATCTTAATGATTATGAAACCATATCACAAATTCATACTCTAAGGATGTCTTAGTGCATTGTTATGGCTAAGAAGAGAGGTCATGAATTGTTGGATTGGTTAAAATCAAGAAGATGAGTCATACTTCGTTCCAAAACAATTCTTAAATTCATACTCCAAGATTGTAACCATTGAGTGACATAAAGTAAGGTTTAAAACACTTAGCAAATGTAGTGTAAAATGTTTCTACTCTTGTACATTTGTGATTGGTAAGTTGTGATGTCTTGGATGAGACAAAGACCAACTAAGACCAATTGTGTGAAGTGTTAGTCTTGATAAGAATCCGCACTATCCCTTGAATATTTGTTTTGTCAAGGAATGGTTCTTGACTGGGGAAACTTATATGTCAAGGGGACAGTGGGAGCCTTAAAGATCCTGAAAGAGTTTCAAGATTTAATCAAGAGTAAAACCTGTAATTTATCACTAGCACACGACTTAAGGTTTGCAACCTATCGTGTTGACATAATTCTTATTTCTGTAGCTACTTCAAATAAGTTGAATTTGCATGTGAGTTATCAGAGTTCAACTTGGAAGCATTGGTGGGCTTTGTGCTACCAAGGTGACAAGAAACTAAGATTGAACAAGTTTAATCCATGTAAGGCTGAATTTGTCACTAACCTTATCTTGTGATTATGGTTTTGACAAATTCACAAGGATAGGAACTCATACACTATAAAATCTAAGTGTCATAAGGTTTCTCTCCGATTCATGAAAATGATGGTGAGGAAACGCTTTCACTAAGTAGTTTTTAAGTAGATAGCAATTGTGTTATTTGCGTTTTCAAAAGTCATTAGTGGAGCATGTGTGGTTAACCGGCACACTAACATGGACTTGTGAGAAATGGCAAATGCCTAAGCAATTGATACTATGATTACGGCATCCCTTTTCATAGTTCTGAAAATTGTTTAGACACACATGTGAGCTATCTAAGAAAAGGTGTATGAATCTAAATTTCAGAAGTCCAGCAGATTTCTGGAAATATGTCAGAGCTAGTAGGAGCATAAGTGTTATGCTGATAATCATCGTGTTAGTGGGAGCATGATTATTACGTTTAGTGTTGCAAGTTAGCAATGTTAATTATAGAAAACAAAGTTTCAATTCGTGAAGTTGCAGGGATTGAAAAATTGTTTTGCTATAATTAAGGTAGAGGAAATTATACTTCATTTCAATTCTAAAGCTTAGATTGAGATTTTAATCATCTTTAGTCAAGAATATATATATATTGCGTTTTCAAAATTCGATTATGATTACGGCATCCCTCTTCATAGTTAAATTTTGAAAACATGGCAAATAAAAAATATTGTAGCAAAAGACTGGTCTAGTATCATGTCTTTATGTCAAACATCATGAATTGTGTCCCATATGCTTCGGATACAGGATCGATTGCATGTGCTATAATATTCATCTTTTCTAAATTTTCCAAATGTTTAAGGCATTGAGAAGGGAAAAGTCTAGAACTGGATATGACTAAAGTGATTAAGCAATTGTCGAGGACAAATCTGAGGTTCGCCAATGATTGGTTGCTCAGGGAAAGTTGGAAGTATGATGTAAGTTGTCGGAAAGGACCGTATTGACATGTTCTGAAAAGAAGTAACTCTTGTTCGGAAGTGATAGTCAAAATGGGACTATGGAAATGTCTCCATAGGTGAAAGTTATTCAATCTATGTAAGATTAGAAAACCTTAATGCAAGAAAGATGTTCAAAGCAATGTACTTTGAATATGAGACTTCCGTTCCATAGAATTTGACCTTCTTTGGAATACTCTGTAATGACTGGTGACAAGGTTTTGGTGACTTTGTGAATAATCATTACAAGAGGAACATTGCATAAAAGTTTAAAATCTAACAGATTTTTGGTAAATGATAGGAATCGGGGATTCTCACATTTACAATAAGGATTTGGGCTTGTAAAATGAGTATCATTGGAATCATGTTCAATTGATCTACATCACAATGTAAGGATCATAGAAAAACATAGTGTGCATACTTGGAGTATGGCATAACTATTGTTTAGAAAAACAAAGTGTACATGCTAGGAGCATGGGACGACTGTTGTTTTTATTCAAGTATTAAGTTGATTGTTTGAAACATTATACAATGAATAATGTGTAATCAATATGGTGATAAATAAAAGGTGGTTCTATTTATATTCAAAAGGGTTCTGAGACCATATTGGATTCGATTATTATTGTGTTTCACTTTGCATGTTTTGACTTCCAAAATAGCTAGGTTATTCTTTCCGAATGACTAAGTTATTTAAACACTCCACAGTCGTTCATATGTTGGAAGTAGGTATGAATCAAGACTGTCATGAATCAAGTTTGTAGATGGCTAAATGGGTTTAGTCATAGCAATGGTTGCTACAACATTCATGAGTGATCATAAGTTATGAGTATTGGAATAAACCTACGCTCACTTGTATCACTTCATGGAATTTATCTCGAGTGATCGTGAGACGGTAATATCATATAAATCTTCAAACCTAGAGATATGAGTTGTTACCTATGAGTTGGTTGTGCATTGATTGCACGTAAACGCATCAGTAGCTTGATGTTATAAAACGTGCCTTTGTGTACAATTCAAAAAGTAGTAGAACAAGCATATGAGTCGAATTTTATCTGTTCCTTCTAGAAATAGAAGCGATATCTGGGCCCCTCGATGATTTTGTTGTGACCTATGTACCGGCCGGTCAGAACTAAATTGATGTGTTCGATTAATTTCTTTGTCAAACAAATCAAAAATCAGGAAAGAAACTGCTAGACAATAAGTACGACGTTGTTCCATGTATTTGTCCGGCTGATATCATGAGAACAGAGGATTATACGATCACTTATCTAAAATGGCACTTCATAGTTCAACAGAGTTTTCGAGAGCTACAATTGCTGGTTGGTTCCTGAAGTAACATACGCAAATATAGTTATTAGACTTATCCAAGTGGGAGTCTGTTGGATAAGGTGTCTAAGTCCATAACTTATTTGGTATATACTTGACCCGACCCGGCATGGTCCATTTGGGTTGCATTTCATCCAAACTATTTATGGATAATTTTATGAGAGTTGTACACATATGATTATTAATATATTATAAGTTATAATATATTAATATGAAGTCATGTTATTTAATTAGTCTTAGTCTTAAATTAATTATGAATTAATTTAGAGATTAAAAGGAAGACTAATTAGATTGTGGGCTATTGGTTTTATATGGTGTAGGCTAATACTCATTTGTTTATGGGCTAGGCTTGTATGGAAGTCCATGGATGATCCATGGAGCTTTTAACCCATGGATCCTTGGAAAAGGAAAGTTCATGGGTTATTAGGGTTTCACCCTAATCATGTACACTATATAAGCATGCTTATGTTGCATGAAATAGTCACTAGTGAAACTAGTGTCACTAGAGTGTGTGTGTTTGTGTGTGGCCGATTTTATAAGTGTTTATGCACTCTCTCAAAGTTTTCCAAGAGTTTGTGGTGATTTGTGATTCCATTTGAGGCATTCACACTATTGGTGCTTGGCCCTCAAACTCCTTAGGAATCAAATTCATCATCAAAAGGTATGTAATCTCATCTAATTCTTTTATGTTTAAAAGTACCCCATGTCATGTTAGATAGGTTATGAACCTTGGAAAAATTATTATTTTGCATGTATTTAGACAAACATAGATCCAAGGTTTATTAGGGTTGCATGCACACTTAGGAAGTGTTAGATTGCTCAAAACCCAATAGGAACTCCCTACTAAATGTCTAAGATACAAATGACCAACTCGCCCCTGAGTCAAACAAAACGAATGCAGGCAAGGAGTTCACTAAAAACGTACCTAATCACAAGTACAACAGATAAAGCATAAAACTGGTATAATAAATGAGGCAAAGAATAGAAACATACCAGCAACCACATCCGGTGCTACTCTGGCCTCCTCGGCTGTAATCTGGAAGGCGCGTCCCTAAGCCCTCGGGGGCTCTGCTCTACCCTACCTCCCATCGATAATCCTTAGTGTAGACGGTGTTGGAGCCAGCACCGGCCTAGTAGTGAGCAATGGGTAATTGGCCTTCACATGGCCAATCTGCTCACAGGGATAACATAACCTCACACTCGAAACTGGGGTGGGCTGGTGACAATCCTTCGCATAATGCCCCTCCTTGCCACATTTGTGGCACCCGCTACCTGATCGGAAAACTCCATAATGACCCTTTCCGCACTTTCCACAAGTGCGGCCACGCTGACCTCTGGTCCTAGTATCAGCGGTCTTGGACCGCTTCGATGCTGGTCGTAATTGTGTCAGGGCCTGCCGCTACTAATTCAATTGCAGCTCAATCTCCAACTCATGCCGCCTAGCGGCCTCCTATAACATCATTGGGTGGCAAAAAACTGACAGATGTCAGTCTTGAGCATGCTCAGATAACGTGTCATCTGAGCCTGCTCAAAAGCAACCTTCAGGCAAAACATTTCCCTCTCCGTAAACATATGGGTGATCTTAGTCACGGTCACACCATCATGTCTCAACTCAATAAACTCCTCAGCCAGCTGCTCCCGCTCGACCCGTGGAATATAATGAGAGCGGAATATATCCCGAAACTTCTCCCAAGTAACCGCAGTTCTCTAGTCATCCGAATAAGACCCAGTCACCAATCTCCACCAGTCCTTTGCCCCAGACCTCAGCAGGTTCAGGACACATCTGACCTTCTGGTTAGTAGGACATTAACATGTAAAGAAATATCCCTTCACTTTGGACACCCATCTCATGGCTTTGATGGGGTCTTGAATCCCATCAAAAGTAGGGGCTCATGTTATCGAAGTCCCGGTACTGAAATGTTCGGTCAGCTCCTTCCCCTGCTACTATTACAGCTGTTGTAGTTTATGTGGCAGCCGTCTCAGCAAGGGTTACATATCTGTCATCGAAGGACTCCATCATAGCGGTCCTAATAGACCCAAACATCTCCGAAATCTGACCCTGGACAATCTCGACCGCCTCCTTGCAAATTTAACTTTGACAAATATCATTAAATTAATAAAAGGTCCAAATGTTATGCATGAATTACTTCCATATCATTTAAAAAATTAACACTTTTAGGAAACAATAAATTTTATTTATTTTAAAAACAATAATATAGCTAAATGTAATAGACATGTGAAGAACCCAATCACATCAGTCGGTGATATTTTCAACCTCCTTTTAATAAATTAATACATACCCTTTATTCTCTCTTCACTTTCCCTTTCATTCAATTCTAGAGAGAGAATAGGATATCACCCGATCTCTATAAGAAAGTTGCAGCTTTTTTCCAGGGAGCTTCCATGCCTCCCTGAACCATCGATCATGATAACACCACCACTATAAATCACAACTTTTGTTCCCTATCGGTGGGAAGAACAGTTATGTGACTAGAAATCTCAACTTCAATCGATCTCAATTTTCAATCCTCCTAAACTCGATCAACGGGTAAAAGGGTGCTCCCCTCTCATTCTCTCTCATGAAGATGCGATTTTTGGTTGTGATTAAAAGGATGTACATGGGTTTTGGTGTTTGTGGTAGGTTTCCTGGTTCTTGTGAGCATGAACATGGCATATATATGTCCGTTTTTATGGTAGCTGGAATGTCAATGGATGTGTGATGCAAAGGGAAACACTATGAAGAAAACAAAGAGGATCGAGTCAGCTACTTTCATTTCACATACCGAGTCATAGGGCGCTGATTGAGTCTCTAGTCTTATTCCACATATCAAACATGCTGACCCACATTTATCTGACCGAGTAAGATATTTTCGTCTGACCGGACTCGATTAGACTTAAATCAAACAAGACCTCAGTTTTGGAATATGGGTTTTGAAATTTAGATCTAATGGGTTCCCAGCCTCGGAAGGCATATTGATAGAGTTGATTCGGTGTTTGTAGCCTTGAGAGTCCCTGACCTTATGGATCTCTTTAGACATTCGGTCTTAGCCACGAAGTTGTGGAATATGATGGAGTTATTTGTGCCACTATGCAGTGGTTATCTAGTCGAGGCTCGTGTTTGGAGCCACCTTGTTTTCAGATGAAGGGTTCAACAATAGGGAATGGTCAGGAATCCTGATCCCCTAGTGGAATCAGCAAGGTGAGTTAAGGTCAGAAGGGTTCCGTATGGTTCGGATTGTAAAGATATATTGTAATAACTACGTCTTGAGATAGTTTTGGTTGCTTAAGAGTCAGTTGAGGATTTCGATTTCCGAATTTTGGGAGGGTTGTGAAGGTTTCTCCATTGATGAAAGTTAGCTAGTCAAGGATGGTATGGGTAGACAAGCGCCTGAATGAGCCGACTTTTACCTTGGATTGGGTTCTGGGGAGGACCGTCTGAGTGACCCGGGGTGGAGATATGGAAACACTACCCTGGGTTAGTTACTACAGCAGACTTCGAGGACGAAGTCTAAGTCAAGTGGGCAAGAATTGTAACATCTTGTTTTGAGGCAGTTTCATTGTTGACCCTTATATTGAGATTTATTGTAGGGCTAACAATTGTTGACACGACACGACAAAAATACACGAAACGAAATGAAATTGGGACAAAACTGAAATTCGAATTCGTGTTCGTGTCGTGTTCGTGTTAAGTGTAATAAACACGATGTTGTGTCTTTTCGTGGTCGTGTTTAAAATTTGACACGAAATTGACACGATTAGCATTTATTTGTCGTGTTTTTCGTGTTATGTGTGATTAAATATTAATTAAATAAACTAATTTTTTATTATGTTATTTTTTTCGTGTCGTGTCGTGTTTGTCTTTTTTTAATCGGTTCTTTTTCGTGTTAGATAAAAAAACACGACATCGTGTCGTGTCGTGTTCGTGTTACATAAAACATTGTCGTGTCGTGTCAGACAAAAACACGACACGATGGCCCGATTTGCCACCCCTAATTTATTTCATATTGGTCTGTAAGTAAAAGAAAGAGTGCAAAAGGGCCCATAGTGGCATTTTGGTAATTAGGACTTTAGGAGTACACTGAGCGTACATGTGTACACTAAGCGTGCTAGGGCACACCTTAGTACACTAGGCGTGCACCTCGTATCCAGGGTGTATGTGAGGTTCATGTAACCCTAGTTTTTAGGGTTTGGCTCATATCTAAGCATCATTATAGCCTCACATCTCATTCTTATTCAGCCTTTTTCTATGATATTGATCCCCAATAAAACCCTAAGAGAAAGAGAGCATTTTGGAGCCTTTGGAGTGATTAGGGGTGTACTTGAAGAAGAGGAGAATGGTGTGGAGAGCTTGGATTTTAGGTAGCACTTTCGATCTGAAGTTTTCTCCTTGTTTGCAACCTCCAAGAGGTATAAAGCTTGCAACTTTACCACTCCATCTTGTAGATCTTGACATTTCACTCTTTTAAGTCACTTTTTGTCCCAAAATGGTGATTTTTGAGCATGGCATGTTCTTGACCCATCAAGCCATCCTTTCAGACCTTAGTACGGGTCTTGAGTCTTAAAAATGGGATCTTAATGGTTGGTTTTTCTCCATGCATTCTTTAGAAGGTCTTAATGTATTGAGATGTTGAGTTAAACACTTAATGGACATGCAAAGTCATGAAGTTCGAAACTTTACGAATCTTGAGGATGATTTGGCCTTGTATTTGGAAGTTGGAAGTAAGAGCTTAATGCATTAAGTTGTTAATGTGTTTTTGGGAAGACTGGGCGTACGCCCTGCGTAATCTGAGTACACAATGTGTACGTGGTCAACCTCCCCGATGATGGTCAATGCTCGAGTACCCCCCGCATACCTTTGGAGTATGCCTCGCGTACACGTTCCTTGTTGACTCAACTAGGTTGACTTGACTGGGTTGACTCAGTTGACTTTGACCAAGTTTTACCAAGGGGTATTTTGTGTATTTTGAATGGTGTTTGATAATTGGTCATTTGGATGAATAAGTGTTGGTTAGAGTTGAGATTCGGAGTTGGGACCTCATCAGCTATTGATCATATCAAGAGGTGAGTTTTCTTCACTGTACTTACAGTTCGAAAGCACCATGGCCGGCCCAATGGAATTACATCAATTTACATTGATTCATTATATGCTGAGTATGGGATAGATCCGTAGGATTATATGATAGTTGCAGATATGCGTAGACCGGTAGATCCGTAGGACTATCTATAATTTATGCACGCATGATTATTTATCTGTTGCTTATGTTGGTTATCTGTTATATGTCCAAATATTGTGTTAGGTTAAGGTTGTACTGCTTTGTGTTGTAGACAACAAACCTAGGAGCATTCCAGATATGAAATGAGGGTCGGTTTGCATGTCAGACTTATACTGAGGGCTCAACAGCATTCCAGATACAAGCTCAGGGCCGATTGGTATGCCAGACTTGTACTGAGGGCTTGAGGCTATTCCAATCCGATGACTGAGTGGACCCGCTATAGATTGGCATTCCAATCCGATGACTGATTGGGCCAGGGGTAAACCATATATAAGCTGTGGGCCCCGAGGGCAAGCCAAACTTATGTTGTGGACTCAAGAGTAAGCCATATATGAGTTATGGACCCGATAGGCAAGCCAGACTCATATTGTGGGCTCAGGGGTAATCTAGTCTTTTAGTTGTGGACCCATTACATGTAGTTATTTGTTATATTTTATGGTGGTACTTTGGGGGAACTCACTAAACAATGGCTAACAGTTTTAGTTTTCTTTCATGTACTTTAGTGGACCATGGTGATGCAAAGGCAAGATCGTACACATCCTTGGTTGTACGATTAATTGGATCTTGAGATACTCTGATTTTAAATAATATTTTTGTAAACAATGGTTTTGTAAACACTACTTTTAGTAAATAGGTTATTTTGAAAACTCTAAATTTGTTGTAATTTTGGGGATGTTACAGCAAAAGTATAATAACAAATTTGGTCAAAATTTTACACTTTTAGCTCAAATTTCAAAATTTTGTTATGATTTCATTCTAAATTTAGTTTTTATGTTTTTTTTCAAAATTTTGTTTCAGATATATTTATTTTTGTTGTATAAAATCATATTTATACAAAAATAACATCTTTTCCATGCAAAAAACCTTCATTTTTATATACGATATATATATATATATATATATATATATATATATATATATATATATATATATATATATATATATATATATATATATATATATATATGTATATTCTTTTTTTTTTAATATTATAAAATAGCTATTTTCTAATTACAAAAAAAATACTTTTTTTGCATATACATACATAAATATAAAGAAATCTGTTTTTATAATATATATATATATATATATATATATATATATATATATATATATATATATATATATATATATATAAACACGTATTTTATAAAAAAAATGCATAGAAACACCTATTTTTTAATAAATGCATTTGTATTAAGCCTAAAAATTCTCGACACGACACGAAACCGACAAGAAGATAAACATGTTTGGGTTGAGTTTTTAACCTGCCAACCCGTTTATTAAACGGGTAATATATGGTTTGCAAAAAAAATCTCAGCTTTACCCATGACCCGTTTATATAGGAGCACATTTTATTTAATAATATTTAAATTTTTATAAAATACATGTATGCGTGTGTGTTTATATATATATATGTTCAGGTTCATTTGAAACCATTTTAATTTTGTGAAACCGTGAGACCAAATCTAAAAATAATTTTAAAATGCAAAATAAATAAAAAAATCCAAAAATTCTTTTTTTAAATATTATTTTCGGAACTTGAATTAACTAAAATAAATAAAAAAAATAAAAAAAACCCGTTTTTTTTAAAAAAATACGTAAAATATTCTAAATAGAATATTACACGGACATATTCTTAAAAATAATTTTAAAATGCAAAATAAATGGAAAAATCTAAAAATTCTTTTTTTAAATATTATTTTCGGAACTTGAATTAACTAAAAAAAATAAAAAAAAATCCTTTTTTTTTTGAAAAATACGTAAAATATTGTAAATAGAATAATACACTGTACATATTCTAAAAATAGTTTTAAAATGCAAAATAAATGGAAAAATCAAAAAATTCATTTTTTAAATATTATTTTCGGAACTTGAATTAAGTAAAAAAAATTTTAAAAATATTTAAAAAAAAATGCGTCTTACGGTCTCACAAAATTAGGCCGTCTCACATGAACCTAACCCTATATATATATATATATATATATATATATATATATATATATATATATATATATATATATATATATATATATATATATATATATATATATATATAAAATACGTGTTTGTATATATACTTTTTTATAAAACCGAATTTGTATATATTTATGTATTTGTATGCACATAAAATGTTTTTTATGTACTTAATAAATACCAATATTATAAAAGTTTTTAAAGGTTTATATGGGTAGAATAACGTATATTAAATAAGCGTTTTTCACGTATTTTAAAATAATTATGTTTTTATAAATAGGTATTTAAAATATATTTTTTAATTGGTATTTTGCATACAAAAATGTTTTAAAAGAAAATTTTATATAAATTTTTTGCATACAAAAATAGTTTTTTCATTAAAAAGTTATATATAAAAAATAAGGTTTTTTAATGTGAAAGATATGTTTTTTTTATAAATATGATTTTATATAACAAACAAAACATATTCGAAACATAAATTTTTAAAAAAATGATGTAAAAACTAAATTTGGCTAAATTCGTTACAAAAATCTGAAATATGGGTCAACAAAAATATAAATTTTGAAAAAACTTTTAAATAATATTTAAAATTTAGGCGAAAAATGTAATTTTTAAAAATGATTGACATGTTGACCGGATAAAAATATCAAAATGAAAAAAAATTACTGATTTTATTGTACTTAATTAATTAAATAAATAAAGCATATAAACTAAATGGCCAACATGTAGCACCTAGTTCCTGGTATGTAAATCTTAATTGATTCCATTTTAAGCCTTGGACTCGGCGAGTCATAGGTCCGACTCGCCGAGTAGGGACGGGACCCGGGACACGTTTAAGTAGGCGACTCGGCGAGTCCATATGCTGGACTCGGCGAGTCACCGTTGTTGGATGAAACCCTAAGTTTCAAGGGTTTGCACCCTATTTAATCCCCCCCTTTCCGCTCCCAAGCCATCCCTCATTCACCTTCAGAGCCATATACCTCGTCCTAAGCCTTGTTTTGTGGATTTGAAGCCATTTGGTGTGTCCTCTTGAAGATTGGAGTGAGTAGGGAAGGAGATCAAGAAGAAGAAGAGGAGGTCAAGCACTTGTGAGCCATTTCAGAGTAATCTCTAAGGTATGGCTCGTTTTCCCCCTTGTCTCCATGCTTATGGCCCCATTCAACTCCTTCATGACTCATTTCCAAGCTTGTATGTGCATCATATTTCGAAATAAGTTTATTGGTCTCTAGATCCAAGCATAGTTGAGCTCCAGGAGCTCAGATCCACTACCTTTATGAAACCATATTGCATGAAACCCTTAGATCTACTCTTTTGGTGGATTTTGAACCCTAAAAACCCCATAGATGGATATTTACACGTAAAGTTGGAAACTTTAGGTGTTATTCATGCTCTAGGAGCCCAGATCTACGAATGGCATGGACTGGATTCGAGCAAAATCGCATTTTTAGCTCTTGCATGGAGCGGACTCGGCGAGTCGCTCATCTGACTCGGCGAGTCCAGTCGCGAGTCTCCGATTTTGTCCCTTTTTTGCTATGTCAAGTTGTGTGGTGAGTCCAGGAGGGACTCAGTGAGTTGGAAGCCAAAACTCACCCGTAGTGGAACTCGACGAGTCGATGTCCAGACTCGGCGAGTTCAAGGCAATCTCCTTAGATCAAGATCAGACTCGACGAGTTGTTCATACAACTCGACGAGTCACAGTATAACTTGTTCATCGGATGAAGATAAACTCGGCGAGTTGTTCATACAACTCGGCGAGTAGGACGAAGGACTTGAACATTAGTTTGGAAGGAGAACTCGTCGAGTCGACGCCTAACTCGACGAGTAGAAACAGAATTCAGGTCAATCGGTTGGACATGGACTCGGCGAGTTGGCAAGCCAACTCGGCGAGTCGGGTCAACTGGAAGTTGACTCTGACTTTGACTTAGGGCATGATCAGGGGTAAAATGGTCATTTCACCCAAAGGTCAGTTAGCAGTTTTTGACTAAATGTTTGGTGGGAATTACAGCCAGAGGATTTCCGGAACAGCAGCAGCAGCAGCAGTCAGACTATTCCCACGAAGATCAGCAGCTACTCCGAGGTGAGTTGCCTTCCAGTAGCGGTGGGTCTAATGCCATAATACCGGCCCACCAATAGGAGTTGTATGTTAGATGATTGTCTTTGTGATATCATCTAGGTTTGCTGCTACCTGATATGTTATATGTTGGCATGATATGTTGTATGTGATAGTAGTAGAGTTCGGTTGCTAGGACCGTAGGGTAGTCAGACACCCCAGATATGTCTAATATTACATTTATGTTATGATATATGTGATGGTAGTAGTAGGGCGGTGAATTAGTCCCCGAGGTTCGGTTGTTAGGACCGAAGGGTAGTCAGCACCCCAGAATAGCTCGACATGGGTAGGTCAGTATCCCATAATGGCTTGACACGGGTAGGACGGCACCCCAGAATGGCCACACGGGTAGTCGGCACCCCAGAATGGCCGTACCGGGTAGTCAGGCACCCCAGAATAGCCTGGCAGTATGTATGATATGTATTGTATGGTATGTGGTACGATGGGGGAACTCACTAAGCTTTGTGCTTACAGTTTATAGTTTTGGTCTCAGGTACCTCTTCATCGAAGGGGAAGGAGCTGGCTCGGTAGTGGCACATCATGCACACACATTGGTTTCCGCATTTACTAGGGCATGATCAGGGGTAAAATGGTCATTTCACCTAAAGGTCAGTTAGCATTTTTTAACTAAGTGTTTAGTGGGAATTACAGCCGGAGGATTTCCGGAACAGCAGCAAAAACAGTCAGACTATTCCCACGAGATCAGCAGCTACTCCGAGGTGAGTTGCCTTCCAGTAGCGGTGGGTCTAATGCCACAATGTCGGCCCACCAGTAGGAGTTGTATGTTAGATGATTGTCTTTGTGATATCATCTAGGTTTGCTGCTACCTGATATGTTATATGTTGGCATGATATGTTGTATGTGATAGTAGTAGAGTTCGGTTGCTAGGACCGAAGGGTAGTCAGACACCCCAGATATGTCTGATATTACGTTTGTGTTATGATATATGTGATGGTAGTAGTAGGGCGGTGAATTAGTCCCCGAGGTTCGGTTGTTAGGACCGATGGGTAGTCAGCACCCCCGAATAGCTCGACATGGGTAGGCCAGCATCCCATAATGGCTTGACACGGGTAGGATGGCACCCCAGAATGGCCATACGGGTAGTCGGCACCCCAGAATGGCCGTACCGGGTAGTCAGGCACCCCAGAATAGCCTGGCAGTATGTATGATATGTATTGTATGGTATGTGGTACGATGGGGGAACTCACTAAGCTTTGTGCTTACAGTTTATAGTTTTGGTTTCAGGTACCTCTTCATCGAAGAGGAAGGAGCTGGCTCGGTAGCGGCACATCATGCACACACATTGGTTTCCGCATTTACTAGATTTCTCTGGGATTTATACTCTGATGTTTTGATTGGTTGTATGACTTGACTTTTGAACATGGTTTATGTTGTGATGTAGTTTGGTCAAACAATATTTTTATTTATTAATATTTTCTAAAGTAATGTTTTAAAAACGAAATTTTTGGACGTGAAAATTGGGTTGTTACAAGTTGGTATCAGAGCCCTGGTTTGAGGGATTCGGACACACCTACGGGGGTGTTTGAACTCAAATCAAGGGATTAAAAGATTTTGGAAAGAGAAAATGTTTTCTAAAAGGGTTAAGTAAAGGATTTTAAGAAAGAACAATGTGTGTGATGTGCGCAACCAGCCAAGCTCAAGTAAGTATTCCCCAATGTACCCATACAAGTTTATTTATGTTTATCAGTTTCTGTAGAACAGCATGCTAGAATAGGACTAAGGATCTAGGAGTGATGTCTTATGTGCCTGCTTTATGTGCTTCAGTATATGAAAGAACTGCATGCTAGAGCTGAGTAGACAGCAGTATGGTAGCATGTTTAGGTTATTCCTGATAGTACGAGTTTAGCATTGTATGATAGTTCAGTTCTCTCTTCGAGGATAGAGTTGCTTGAGATTGTTTTTCTTTCGTCCAAATGTTGTTTGCTTTGTGCTATGTGGGCCTTGAAGTGATGGGAGTTAACTGTTAGGTGAATACGTTTAAGTCACATGTGATCAGGGTTGAATAATCTCAGAGTGTTGGATTTGACTCTATTGCGTAGCTCTTGTTTGAGTCTTAACCATTGTAGAGATGAGTCCCTTACTCGAAGGATTATCCGAGCCTCAGTACATGTGATTGTATTCAGGTAATAGTTAATTGGCATCACCAAGAGGCCTTCAGCAGCTGAGGACTGGGTTGGGTGGAGTTAGAGGTTTCCTAGGGTAAGCCTAGGATAATGAGTAGCAGTGATCAGCAGTAGGGGAACAGACCTGGTCGAGTCGAGGCGGTCCTTGGGGAAGGTACGGATAGATGTGGAAGGTAGTATGGGCCCGTACTACTGAAAGCAGAGGATCCGTACCCGAACCGAGGAAGGCTAAGATAAGACTAGGGAACTAGTAGTGGGTGGGATCCCTCCAGGGGTATCAGTATCGCTAACAGTTGTTATTTCTTTGTATTTCAGAATGGTGGTACTACGCCCGAGACCAGCAGTTGGCAGTTCAGGAGAGGGATCGGGTTCGGGATCAGGTTCCGAGCCAGTAGATGAGAGGCTACGCAAGTTCATCGCGTTAGAGATCACCAGAGGTATCCTTGAGTCGACCCCCATTATCTTCGGGTCGATCAAGGAAGGGATTATCGAGTTGATGGAGGATCGCCTCAGGGCGTTTAGGAGCGACATGGCATCCGGCCAGTCCGGATCTCGAACGCCGTCCTTTAAGGACTTCAGGGGCAGCGGTGCGCCGGATTTCCACGGGGTGTAGGACCCCATTGTTGCCAGGCGGTGGATTGCAGACATCGAGTCTGCATAGTTCACTAGCTTCTGCCCTGAGGGGTTGAAGGTGAGGTATGCAGCAGGGTGTTTACGAGACCGAGCTCGAGATTGGTGGGAGTCAGTGGGTGATTCTTTGGGAGCCTCAGCTATCGAGGCTATGACCTGGTAGGACTTTGTGACCAGGTTCAGGGCAAAGTTTGCACCGGCTGTCGAGCTTCAGCAG
Organism: Lactuca saligna; assembly: GCF_052625555.1. Lineage (NCBI taxonomy): Eukaryota > Viridiplantae > Streptophyta > Magnoliopsida > Asterales > Asteraceae > Lactuca > Lactuca saligna. Next base: position 55,699,973 of record NC_136420.1, on the reverse strand, counting down.
CTGGCCAGGGATTTTTTGGATATGAGGCAGACGACTGAGACTGTGGCGGAGATCACCGCCAAGTTCCGGGAAAGTGCACTATTGGTGCCCCAATATGCGGGTGATGAGGACATGAGGAGAACCCGCTATCATGACATGCTCCGGGCTGATATCCGGGAGCACGTTAGTTTTTCGGCTTGCCCCACCCTGGACTCCATGATTGCCAGGGCGAGGGAAAGGGAGATAGATTTGGAGCATATCCGGAAACAGAAGTCAGAAGAGGGACAGGCAGAGGGGCTTCGGGGAAGAAGCCCAAGGGATCAGATGTAGGCCGAAAGGCCAGTCAGGACCGAGCCGTTGCAGGAAATGCGGCAAGCCGCATGAGGGGGCGTGCAGGATGGGATCATCAGGCTGCTACAAGTGCGGCAAGACTTGGCACCATAGCAAGGATTGCACTGCTCCGGCAGCAATTATTCAGACATCGGAGTTGCTGTGTTTCCACTGCAACCAGAGGGGCCACAAGAAGGCCAATTGTCCCCAGTTGACAGCTTCAGCGCCGGTGAAGGCGCCAGCTCCAGCGACTCTGCGGATCACAGATGGCCGACAGGGCAAGGCAGAGGCTCCAGCGGTGAGGAGCCGGGCATTTCAGCTGACCACCGAGGAGGCACGCGCAGCACCCGATGTGGTGACGGGTATGATTCTTTCCCTCTCATTTATTTATATGATGTTATGATATTGATATGGGCTCGGTATATGTATATGTGTTAGGATCGTTCCATGTGAACGGTATCCCAGTTCAGGTGTTGTTCGACTCGGGTGCATCCCAATCGTTTGTGTCCCTTGCGCTTAGCAAGAAGTTTCCTGAGTCTTCGGGCATGCTGGATTGCCTTTTGGAAGTAGAGATTGCTGATGATCGATCAGTGCGAGCATCGATGGTATTTTAGGACTGCGTGTTGCGTTTGTTCGAGGAGCGCTACTTGGTGGATTTGGTTCCCATTCCGTTGCGTGGGAACAAGGTGATCATAGGCATGGACTGGTTGAGCCCTAATGGGGCAGTGATAGATTGCGTGCAACAACTAGTGCGAGTCAAGACCCCAGGTGGGGGAGAGTTAGTGATCCATGGCAAGAGGCCACAGTGCGGACCCGCTGTATGTTCAGCAGCGAGGGCTAGACGTTACCTTCAACAGGGATGCACAGGATATGTCGCGTACGTGATGGATACCCGGGAGGCGGGTAATGCGACTGTGAGCGAGGTCCCAGTGGTGCGAGATTTCGCAGATGTTTTCCCAGAGGAGCTTCCTGGGATACCTCCAGAGCGACAGGTGGAGTCAGGATTGACCTCATTCCTGGTGCGGCTCCGATAGCCAAGGCACCATATCGGCTGGCTCCTCCCGAGATGCAGGAGTTGCTAAACAAAGGATTCATTAGACCGAGCAGTTCACCCTGAGGAGCCCTGATTCTGTTTGTGAAGAAGAAGGACAGGTCGCACTGGATGTGTATAGATTATCGGGAGTTGAATAAGGTAACGGTGAAGAACCGTTACCCACTCCTGAGGATTGATGACCTCTTTGATCAGCTTCAGGGAGCATCTTGGTTCTCCAAGATTGATTTGTGTTCGGGTTATCATCAGATGAGGGTCAGGGAGGAGGATACGCAGAAGACCGCATTTCGGACGCGCTATGGCCACTATGAGTTCGTGGTGATGCCGTTTGGGCTCACCAATGCTCCTGCCGCGTTCATGGACCTCATGAATCGCGTATGCAGATCGATGCTGGATCGGTCTGTGATAGTCTTTATCAATGACATCTTGGTTTATTCCAAGACGCAGGAAGAGCACGAGGAGCATCTGAGAGAGGTATTGGAGACCCTGAGGAGGGAGAGCTTGTATGCCAAGTTCTCCAAGTGTGATTTTTGGTTGCGCGAGGTGCAATTTCTCGGTCACCTTGTCAACCAGAACGGGATTCTGGTCGATCCGGCCAAGGTTGAGGCTGTGATGAGATGGGAGGTTCCGAAGTCTCCATCTGAGATTCGGAGTTTCCTAGGATTGGCAGGCTATTATCGGAGGTTCATTCAGGATTTCTCCAAGATAGTCGTACCCCTGACACGGTTGACGAAGAAAGTTGTGGTATTTCGGTGGGGACCCAAGCAACAGGTAGCATTTGAGACACTGAGATAGAGATTGTGCGAGGCGCCGATCTTATCCCTGCCAGAGGGCGTAGAGGATTTTGTGGTTTATTGTGACGCGTCTATTTCAGGGTTGGGCGCGGTATTGATGCAGAGGGGGCATGTCATTGCCTACGCTTCGAGGCAGCTCAAGCCTCACGAGGTGAACTACCCGACGCATGATTTGGAGTTAGGAGCGGTGGTTTTCGCCCTCAAAATTTGGCGGCATTACCTCTACGGGGCTCGGTGTACCATTTACACGGACCACAAGAGTTTGAGGTACCTCATGGATCAGCCGAATCTGAACATGAGGCAGCGTCGGTGGTTGGATGTGGTGAAGGATTATGATTGTGAGATCCTTCACCAGCCGGGAAAGGCCAACGTGGTGGCCGATGCGCTTAGCCGCAAGGCGGCGCCGATCAGGGATATTTGCATGAGGATGACTGTGGTGACTCCCCTGTTGGAGCAGATTCGGGAGGCTCAACAGGAGGCTATCAAGGAGGAACATCGGAAGAGCGAGCGTGTGGTGGGTCAGATTTCCTCCTTCGATTATGATAGTCGAGGACTATTGACACTACACTGCAGGGTGTGGGTGCCGTATCACGGAGGTGTGCGCCAGATCTTGATGGAGGAGGCGCACAAGTCCCGATTCTCTATTCATCCCGGGGTGACGAAGATGTATAGGGATCTTCGTCTAGATTATTGATGGCCCTGCATGAATCGGGATGTGGCATGGTATGTTGAGCGGTGCTTGACCTGCAGGAAGGTCAAGGCCGAACATCAGAGACCGCATGGGAAGATGCAGCCATTGGACATCCCGTTGTGGAAATGGGAAGACATCACGATGGATTTTATCACAAAGCTTCCCAGGACTGCGCGCGGAGTAGATTCGATTTGGGTCATCATGGATCGGTTGACCAAGAGCGCCCATTTTATTCCGATCCTGGAGAGCATCTCGGCCGAAAAGTTGGTCGATATCTACATCAGGGAGATAGTAGTGCGGCACGGGGTGCCAGTGTCAATGATATCAGACCGAGATGTGCGATTCACTTCCAGATTTTGGAAGAAGTTTCATGACGAGTTGGGCACTCGTTTGCATTTTAGCATCGCCTTTCACCCGCAGACGGATGGTCAGAGCGAGCGGACCATCCAGACTTTGTAGGATATGTTGCGGGCATGTGTGTTAGATTTCGGTGGTAGCTGGGATACCTATCTTCCGTTGGCTGAGTTCTCATACAACAACAGCTATCACACGAGTATTAACTGTCCCCCATTCGAGATGTTGTACGGACGGAGGTGCAGGACCTCGATATGTTGGGGTGAAGTTGGCCAGAGGGTCATGGGGAGCACCGAGGTGGTGCTCGAGACGAACAAGAGGATCCAGCAGGTTCGGAGCAGGATTCGGACTGCTCAGAGTCAGCAAAAAAGTTACGCCGACAAGCGTCGATCCGATTTGGAGTTCCAAGTCGGGGATATGGTTCTCCTGAAGGTGTCGCCTTGGAAAGGCGTCATTCGATTAAGGAAGTGGGGAAAGTTGGGCCCGAGATTTATCGGACCGTTCAGGGTTGTAGCCCGGGTGGGCAAGGTGGGGTATAGATTTGATTTGCCAGTCGAGCTCAGCCAGATCCACAGCACTTTCCATGTCTCTCAGCTGCGGAAGTGCTTAGTGGATGATTCAGCAGTAGTGTCGTTGGAGGATATTCAGGTTGACGACAACCTGAATTACATTGAGCGCCCAGTCGCAATCCTCGACAGGAAGTCGAAGGATTTGAGAAACAAAATGGTGGAGTTAGTGAAGGTGCAATGGCAGCACCGCAAGGGTTCGGAGTGGACTTGGGAGCCGGTGGATGAAATGATGGAGCATTACCCCAAGCTGTTCCAGGATTGAGCAGCAGACTTCGAGGACGAAGTCTAAAATAAGTGGGGGAGATTTGTAGCACCTGGTTCCTGGTATGTAAATCTTAATTGAGTAATTTCCATTTTAAGCCTTGGACTCGGCGAATCATAGGTCCGACTCGCCGAGTAGGGATGGGACCCGGGAACGTTTAAGTTGGCGACTCGGCGAGTCCATATCCTGGACTCGGCGAGTCACCGCTGTTGGATGAAACCCTAAGTTTCAAGGGTTTGCACCCTATTTAATCCCCCCTTTCCACCCCCCAAGCCATCCCCCATTCACCCTCAAAGCCATATACCTCGTTCTAAGCCTTGTTTTGTGGATTTGAAGCCATTTGGTGTGTCCTCTTGAAGATTGGAGTGAGTAGGGAAGGAGATCAAGAAGAAGAAGAAGAGAAGGTCAAGCACTTGTGAGCCATTTCAGAGTAATCTCTAAGGTATGGCTCGTTTTCCCCCTTGTCTCCATGCTTATGGCCCCATTAAAGTCCTTCATGACTCATTTCCAAGCTTGTATGTGCATCATATTTCGAAATAAGTTTATTGGTCTCTAGATCCAAGCATAGTTAAGCTCCAGGAGCTCAGATCCACTACCTTTATGAAACCATATTGCATGAAACCCTTAGATCTACTCTTTTGGTGCATTTTGAACCCTAAAAACCCCATAGATGGATATTTACACGTAAAGTTGTAAACTTTACGTGTTATTCATGCTCTAGGAGCCCAGATCTACGAATGGCATGGACTGGATTCGAGCAAAATCGCATTTTTAGCTCTTACATGGAGCGGACTTAGCGAGTCGCTCATCTGACTCGGCGAGTCCAGTCGCGAGTCTCCGAGTTTGTCCCCTTTTTGCTATGTCGAGTTGTGTGGTGAGTCCAGGAGGGACTCGGTGAGTTGGAAGCCAAAAATCACCCGTAATGGAACTCGACGAGTCGATGTCCAGACTCGGCGAGTTCAAGGCAATCTCCTTAGATCAAGATCAGACTCGGCGAGTTGTTCATACAACTCAACGAGTCACAGTATAACTTGTTCATCGGATGAAGATAAACTCGGCGAGTTGTTCATACTACTCGGCGAGTAGGATGAAGGACTTGAACATTAGTTTGGAAGGAGAACTCGTCGAGTCGACGCCTAACTCGACGAGTAGAAACAGAATTCAGGTCAGTCGTTTGGACATGGACTCGGCGAGTTGGCGAGCCAACTCGGCGAGTCGGGTCAACTTGAAGTTGACTCTGACTTTGACTTAGGGCATGATCAGGGGTAAAATGGTCATTTCACCTAAAGGTCAGTTAGCATTTTTTAACTAAGTGTTTAGTGGGAATTACAGCCGGAGGATTTCCGGAACAGCAGCAAAAACAGTCAGACTATTCCCACGAGATCAGCAGCTACTCCGAGGTGAGTTGCCTTCCAGTAGCGGTGGGTCTAATGCCACAATGCCGGCCCACCAGTAGGAGTTGTATGTTAGATGATTGTCTTTGTGATATCATCTAGGTTTGCTGCTACCTGATATGTTATATGTTGGCATGATATGTTGTATGTGATAGTAGTAGAGTTCGGTTGCTAGGACCGAAGGGTAGTCAGACACCCCAGATATGTCTGATATTACGTTTGTGTTATGATATATGTGATGGTAGTAGTAGGGCGGTGAATTAGTCCCCGAGGTTCGGTTGTTAGGACCGAAGGGTAGTCAGCACCCCCGAATAGCTCGACATGGGTAGGTCAGCATCCCATAATGGCTTGACACGGGTAGGATGGCACCCCAGAATGGCCATACGGGTAGTCGGCACCCCAGAATGGCCGTACCGGGTAGTCAGGCACCCCAGAATAGCCTGGCAGTATGTATGATATGTATTGTATGGTATGTGGTACGATGGGGGAACTCACTAAGCTTTGTGCTTACAATTTATAGTTTTGGTTTCAGGTACCTCTTCATCGAAGAGGAAGGAGCTGGCTCGGTAGCGGCACATCATGCACACACATTGGTTTCCGCATTTACTAGATTTCTCTGGGATTTATACTCTGATGTTTCGATTGGTTGTATGACTTGACTTTTGAACATGGTTTATGTTGTGATGTAGTTTGGTCAAACAATGTTTTTATTTATTAATATTTTCTAAAGTAATGTTTTAAAAACGAAATTTTTGGACGTGAAAATTGGGTTGTTACACAACACATAATAACTTTAAGACACAATTACAAAAATGGTCCCTGTGGTATACATTTTTTTAGGGTTTTAGTCTAAATCATGATTTTTTTGGATTGGTGGTCCTTTTGAGCTAGTTTCGTTGAGTTTTTGGTCCCTCCGAATAGTGAAATGACTGTAATACCATTGGAGGATTTATTTTCCATTTTTCTTTCTTTCCTTTTATATCTAAAAGTATTATTTTATTTATTTTAATAGTTAAAAGTATAAAAAGGCTCTCTCTCTCTTCAATACCTAAAGAATCATCTTCTTCAATACCCCCGTCTTCTTCATAAAACCTAACTCCTCACTACCATCTATCCTTCCAGCCACCACAAATCAACCACCAACACCACGATCAGAAATCAAGGTTTGTTCAGTCATCCTTACTCATGCTTAAATCAAATATATATCAAAAGCTCACCATCAACTCCTCACCGCACCTTTCTTACAGATCTAGAATGTCACTCACCTTTTCAGTGGGTATCTAGATTTCAACAAGGTTCTCCGAATCGTTTCCTTCTTCAAAATCCGATTTTGTTCTTATTATATGTAATCAATCGATGGAAGTTTTCTATTAAATGGGTTCATCCACCCTTTGTGCAGAAGAATTTAGTCTGTTACCGGAGTGAAGAACAAAAGAAGGGAGCAATCAAATTACTGGAAATATCAACAACCCCAAGTTTTTTTCCACATCTGATTGAATTCAGAAGAGACCCACTTAACATATTGGATGCTAGATTGAGATAGGTGATGTTTGGGAGAACGAATAAAGCAATGGGGGTGTTCCGATAAGTGAGTTGGATGACAGGTCGAGATAATGAAGCTGGTTAAGTTTTCCAAATTGTTCAGGAATGTTACCCGAAAACGAGTTATTGCTTAAAAGAATTGTAATCACTCCTTTAGGCAAAATGGAACTTCAGAATTGTTGTGATCTTGGTAATTGACGAAGGAAAATGACCTGTTAATTTGTTGTTCTTTAAGCTCAAAATGGTAAGATTTGATAAGGAATCGAACCAGTCAGGGATAGATTAATTGAAGAAATTTCCATCTAATGTCAAAGTATGAAGCTTTTGTAATCTTGAAATTTCATTTGGGACAGGACCAAACATCAAATTTGAGCTTATATCCAGACTCCAAGTGGAGAGAGAGAGAGAGAGAGAGAGAGAGAGAGAGAGAGAGAGAGAGAGAGAGAGAGAGAGAGAGAGAGAGAGAGAGTAGGGCCCATAATTTTTATTAATAAAACTTTAAATTAAATATAAAAAAAATATATCAGCAGGGCATTTTAATCTTTTCAGTTTTTTGAGGGACTAAAAACGCAACGAAACTAACTCAAAAGAACCACAAATCCAAAAAAATCGTGGTTTGAACTATAACTCCAAAAAAATCATACACAATAACCATTTTTGCAATTTTCTCTAACTTCAATAAAGTTTTCCTAAAATATATCCCATATAAAACAGAAATGATTTGATCAATAAAATTACCGTATATTTATCATTTAATTAATTATGTCTCGTGTACAGTTTGTTTTGCTAATACTTGGATTTACCATATAAGGATAAAGATAAACCAGTGTTTTCGCTCTATATATAATAAGAATACTCATAAAACTCATTCCAAACGGAACCAAATGGAATTTCATAAAATAATAGTTATTGCATTATTGTTATCAACCCTAATAATCACCGGAGTGTTTGCCGATTGCACTTGTGAACCAGAGGAAACCAATGGCGACAAAAGCAAAGCCCTCAGGTACAAACTGATAGCACTTGCTTCCATTCTCACCGCCGGCTGTATAGGCATTTCTCTTCCCTTTGCCGGCAAGTTTTTTCCGGCTTTACGTCCTGAGAAAGATGGTTTCTTTCTGGTTAAAGCATTCGCCGCCGGTGTCATATTGGCTACTGGTTTTATTCATATACTTCCGAATGCGTTTGAGAGCTTGACATCACCGTGTTTGAAAGAACACCCTTGGGCGGATTTTCCGTTCACTGGGTTTGTGGCGATGGTAGCCACCATTGCAACACTGTTGTTTGAGACTTCGGCGGCGGCGTACCAAGTTAGGGCTCAGACGGCTGCGGTGGCGAAAGTGGTGGGAGATGAAGAAGTGAATGGTGCGCATGTGGATGACGACATGCATGCAAGCCATGGCCATGTTCATGGATCGATGTTGTCGACGAGTGATGATTCCGAAGTTAAGCGTTATCGGATTGTTTCTCAGGTAAATAATTAAAGTTTTCATTTTAGTTTTTAAATAATTAAAATATCTGATTATTTGTTAAATTAATAAAATATCTATTGTAACAGAAAAATTAAAAAATCTTTCGAAAATAAAAAAGACTAAAATGCTCATAAACCTTAAAAATCAAGGTATAAAATGCACATATATAAACATATAGATGTGATAATTGTATAATTTAGGAGTAAGAAAGAAAATAAGATATGAGAATCGGGAGACAGTGAAGACGACGAGGGGTAGGGTGAGAATTAAGTTGGTGGTGTCATACTATGTATATCTTATTTTTGTAATGTCGTGTATGGTCATTTCAATTTTTCTTCCATCCCACAAAATCAATGAATGGATGTAATATAAGCTTACTATAGAAATTCTTATAGGCAACAGCAACTACTAAGAAATGCTAGGGATATATATATATATATATATATATATATATATATATATATATATATATATATATATATATATATATATATATATATATATATATATATATATATATATATATTAAATTGAATAAAATGTAATTTAATGATAAAAAACAATTCATTAATTTAATTAAAATGATTACATATTAAAATTAGCAAATAAAAAAAAACAACATAAAAATGGCAATTTTTAGATAAAAACACTAGTTATAATATTTTTTTCATTATATCCGTTCCGACCCTCAAAAATATATCGAATCTGTTTTTAGTGAGGTGATGAAAATGTTTTGTTAAAAATTCTATATTTCCCCACCTTTTTGCTTCTTTTCTTGAGGTCGTTGTTTTTCCTCTATAGTTTTCTTTTTATCTTCCAACTTCTCCTTTTCAAAACTCAAACAACTTTCAAAATTCAAATTATAAATTTCCAAATTACTAGCAACTCTATGTATTTCATCTCATTTTCTTGTCCGTACTCGACAATGAGCCTCTATTTTTCACTTTATATCAATCCATCGGTCAAACTATCTCTTCAATCTTGAGTTTATCCACTTCGTTCAAATCAATCCCAAAATGTTCATCCGATGAAGTAATGTAACTCGTCTCAGAAACTTTGGTTCTTTTCGAACCACCATCTTCACTACCAAAATCGTCTATCCATTTCGGGGACTTGAATAAAAACCTACAAATATCAAGAAACTTGTACGGCTTCTTATTATTATCAATAAGAAAAATTTTAAAGGTCATCTCTAAAATTTGTTCTTCGTTTTCCTCACTTTTCCATTAAGTTATCAAATTGTTGTAAATATCGTTGAATTTTGTGACATATTTGTTTATCTCACGAAACTTGCTAGTACATTAATCTTTAGCATGATACTCGTCACGACCGATCACCGTAAGAAATCGCTCTTTAATGTGTTGCCTAAAATGGTCATGTTTTTATGTGTTACCTTTTTTGGAATCCTCCAAAATATCGACCAACGATTGCACTAAAACCATCTCTTCATCTGGTTCATTGCTGAGACTCCATCTTTTCTTTTTCGAGCATGTGATTTTCCTTTACCACGTTTTTTGGAGTTGGATGGTTTGGGTTGGGTTTCCCGAACCATTTAGGGTTCGGGGTCGGGTACCGGTTCAGGATCGTGTTGGGTTTCCTGGATAAAATCAACTTCTGGTGAGGGAACATATTCGGGGAGGAGGGGGTTGAAACGTGATTGGGTTAAGAGGTTGCATCATGTAAAATTCTTATGTTATTTGTTGGTAATAAAAATGTTAGGGTTGGGGCAAAAGCGTAGACTGATCCATTTGTGGTTGGTAAAACGACGGCCCCAACGGACGAACATTTGCTTGCGATTTGCTACGATATGCAAATTGAGGGTTGTTTGGATTCACATTTGGAATGCAAAAGCCTTTCAAAGATGATATGAATTAATAATAGTTTATGTGTGAAAATTACAATAAAAAGTAATGTATTTTTAGTGGCTTTTGAAAAAAAAATCAACATATAGCCATTTGCCAACAGCTACAAACGGTCGAATTTCAAAAGGAAGGATGCGGTGAATGGATGACGTAAGACATGTATACTGGAGATTTTTTTGGGGGTTGATATGATGTTTACAACACACAACCATGGCACCTTATATATTGTATTGCGCGATAGCGTACACATCGAGGGGTCTTATTTGGTCTAGAGACAGAAAACCTAAAAATCAAATGGAACTGAAATTGATTTCATACCAAACCATATTTAAATTCACTTTTAGTTTGGTCTGAGTCTAACCTAAATTTTGAATTTGGATCTCATAGGTTTTAGACCAAACGGAACCGACAAATCGAATTGCATTAATTAATTAATTAAAAATTTTATTTCATACTTTTTATAATAAATAAAAATATTAGATAAAAGACATTTTAACCAGTGTACCGATTTAGGGTTTTCACTATTAACTGTTCAAGGCTCGTAAAATCCTCATGAATTCCTTACATACACACACACTTCACTTTTCATTTTCAATTTCACCTTTCAATCTTAGATACTTCAAATATTTTATGTTTAGAACTTTAGTTTTTTATGTTAAAAACTATGCAAATTATGTTTGGAACATAAAAAATATATATATATATATATATATATATATATATATATATATATATATATATATATATATATATATATATATATATTTGGGTTTCTTGGTTTTCAAATTGAACTATTCTAAAATAGAATTCGATTTTTGGTTCGGTTTAAAGGGAAAAACCGATTCAAGAAAACAGAAGAACTCATAAACCGAATCGATTCCCACCCCTAACGATCGTTAGGGGAAGGTGAGGGCGGGTTTATATGTGTCGGATGAGTATCTGGATGATTTGTAGGGAAACGTCTTTACAATTATAATTATAATTAATAAAAAAGTTAATATTAATATAGATTATATAATAGTCAATAGAAGGTCATTTTCACAAGTTCAAATGTTTGATAGTTGTCCTCTTAAAATTAACGTCTCAAAGAATAAGATCGATATAAAAGTTGGAAAAAAATAGCAAACCTCACATCCGACAACATTCACGCTATTTCGTTATAGGACCTACGTGACAGCTTAATAAATGAATACTAATATTATTTTTTGAATTATATCTTATTTATAAGATTTCGTACATCAATCATTGTTATCGGCGAACATTGGAAATAAAGACAAAAATTAAAAAGAAACGTTTCTAACCACAGCCTTGTATTTTAAAAAAAATATATATTTAGAGTAAACTACAGTTTGGGTCCCTATTATTTGGAAAGATTTGCACTTTCAGTTCAATCTTTAAAATTTAACAAGATGCATCTTTATTATTTAAAAAAAAAATTATATTATACATTCTTAGTCCATTTAAAAAGACAATTTTACCTTTATTTTTATATTTTTCTCATATATATATATATATATATATATATATATATATATATATATATATATATATATATATATATATATATATATATATATATATATATATAAAAGTGTACTTCGTAAGAGTAAATTACGGTCCATGTGGTTTATATCAATATGAATTTTCAGTCTAATTTTAAAATTTTTGAAACAGCTTCTCCTTTTCGTTTCCAAAAGTTAGCACTGTTGTACCGTAAATGGGTCTCCATTAAATAAGTGTAAAATGACTAAATTACATTTGAACAAAAATAAAAATAAAAAACTTTAGTAAACTAAAGGGGATAAATTTGTAATTTCTTATAGCTTTAAACGACAACAATCCCGGGGACATCCGACTAACATCACTCTCCCTGCTGTTTGTCGTATACGTCTCTCCTATCCTATCCCTATCTCTACCACATGAGTTTTCAAAATTGATGTGTATTTGATGTCAAAAGTTGAAAACAAATCTAATAAATGGTCTCGTTAAATTGATGTGTATTTGGATGCTAAAAGTTGAAAACAAATCTAATTAATGGTCTCGTTGAAATGTTATTTTTGAAGATCGGGTTTGAACAACATATTATAATTAGGGTTCTTCATAATTTGGATAAAACTGAATCGTTCAATTGGACTATTTCGTTCGGATATTTGGATTGGTTTTCAACAAAACCGAATTATTATTTTGGATTTCAGATTGGTTTTGGTTTAAAGAATAAAAATCGAATAGTAAAAAAAACCAAATAAATATTTGTTATTTATTTATTTATACTATATATCTATAGTTATTTATTAATTTTGTAATTTATTTTTTTAAACTGATTCAAAAATGTTTCACCCGACAAAAAAACATTAATATTCATTTTTTCTCAAAAGTTTTCTATCTATTAAATACTTAACCATAATATATCTTAATAGTTGTTTATAAATTTAAGATCATAACTAAATAATTTGTTATCGTTTCTTGTGTAAAATTGGGTAATATTAAAATTATAAGTCGTTTTAAAATATTTCGGTTTTGAAAACCGAATTATAAAATCGATCCAACCGAATTATAATTCGGTCAAATCGTATCAGATTTGAATTTAGTTTGAACTATTCAAAATTTTGTTTTGAAAACCGAAATCAATTTGGATTCATTTGATTGGATAAGATCAACCCGATCCATCCAAACGAACACCCCTGATTATAACATGTCAAAGCATCAAAAGGTGTCATCTCTCATGTCATGTCATTATAATATTATAAGATATGGGTAACATGTTATAATATTCTTTATTTTCCATTTCATAATTTTTTTTTCAATTTGTTTGTCTTTTATCTTGCCAATTTGTTTTTTTATTCACTTTATATTATTTATAAAAAAAACATGCAATTTCAATTAAATTCTAAATTAACCATAACATTTAAAAACTAAAAAAATATTGAATGCAAGAAAGAAAGTCTTAAAAACATAAAAACGATACACTAGTCATCCAAATATTTATTCTCGATCATCTCCTTAATCCTTCGGAGCACTTGTGCATGTCGTGGTCTCATATTTTCATCGCTAGTCTGACGTATTGCTAAATCCCCCGTCATTTGATTTTCTTCCGCTTGCTTACGAAGGAACTCCAAGTGCTCACGTTGCACTACAACATTTTGTAGTACAATTAGATTGTGTTGGTCGAACTTTTCTATCATTTCCGCCAAGTCTTGTGCCCTTCTATCGGTTTGGTTTGCATGTCGTTGAGCACACTTTGCTTTGACGCGCCCAACGATCGACGTGGGGGAAGGGGGGAGATCTCTTCGATGTCGTCAGGAATGTCATTTGTGTCGGCGTTAAGATCGATGTTTGTTTGTGCGTTGGAAACATCAAACAAACTCAAACCACGCGACCTCTTCGATTGTACCTACGACGATTTTGGCGTTTTAAGCCATTTTGGATCGTTTCTCACCATCTCAAATTTGTCGTACTCGAAAACATGACCCATTTCGATGTGATATTGCTCCCTTGCGACTTTGAACACATTGAAATCATTCGCATCTCTTTGTTTTTGTGAAGAAAATTTGTTGTAGATCCCATTAAAGTTATTGCACTTCCGACTAATTGCAGTCCACTCGCTACTAAGTATGTCAGTATTGCGATATGCCTAGTCTTTCTTCAATATTTTGTGAAATTTTCCGAGCACAACTTCCCAAAAACCAACTCTCTTTATATCGTTTCCTATAGTTGGATTTTTTGAAGTCCCACACTACGTCCCCAAAACCAACTCTCCTTATATCGGTATTGCGATATGCCACTATGGTGTCCACCATAGTAGAGATTCTTCTTCTTCTTCAGTTTCAATGATCGCTTTCCTTTTATTTTTTTCCTTTCCTTTTAGTTTTCTGACTACCTCCTTGCATTTCAGCAATCGTTTCTTGTGTGGGTGGTGGTAGAGTGGTTGTTTTTGGCATGGAAGCCAAAGTGTTCAAAAAGCTTTTGTTGAAGGTTTGGGTTTTGTTGCAAGTAGGCCGATGTAGGAAATTGCATTGAGGGTGAGGCGGGATTGAAAATGTTTCCTGAAAATGCTATTTGTGGTGAGTTTTGAATGTTGTGGAGGTTCGCATAGCTCTCATATGGTGCGAAACCGAGCAGAGCGGATGTGTTTTTGTTTGGAGGAGGGGTGTTCGGGTTTTGCTCCATATTTGATTGAATAAGAAAATGGTTGACTTTTGTTTAATAATAAGATGAGAGAAAGAGAAGAATGGTGTTAGTAAAAATGAATGTATGTTTATATTTATATGTGAGGAAATTTGAATATATATATATATATATATATATATATATATATATATATATATATATATATATATATATATATATATTACATTTGTGACCATTCAACATCGGTCAAATGACCATTTTAATCGATTTTTTGGCGTTACAATTCGTTATGGCAGCAAGGGGAGGCAACAAAACGGCTACTAACGGCTATAAACAGCAAAGATGGGGCGGTGTGTGGCTGTTACCACACCGTTTTCCGATGTCCACGTTACAAAAACGAGAGTTGGCATTGCCCATACCAATTACTCTAACTTTAACAATGGGAAAGGGGGAGGGAGTGAGGCCTTAAATATTCATTGTTGGAGTTGCAGTAGATGGAGACGAGTTGCAGTTGCACTCCTCTAAGACTACGGATACGATGGAGAGTTTTTAGGATATTAGTGGGGAATGAAAGACATAAATATGGTGGTGACCGATGGTGGGATTGGTGATGATTAAGGATGGTGATGGTGATAGTGTTGGTGTCGATTGGTGATTGGTGACGGGGCTGGTGGTGATTTGTTATGATGATGGTTGGTGGTTAGTTTTTTAGAAACAACAGGTGGTGGTGGAGGTGGTGGATGGGGTGATGTGGTTGTGTTGATATTAGTAATGGTGGTAATGATTGATGGTGCTTTCATTTAAAGATAAAATAAAATAAAAGGATTAAGAACATAAGACAAGGACATGGAAAAGGGCAATTTCATCATTTCTTTAGATTTTAATAGAGTCTCTTAGAGGATAACAACCTCAAGAACCACTATTGTAACTTTTGAAAACCACATTGACAAATAATTTTAAATATCCAAAATTTTAGTAAAAGTGCAGATTGGAGTATACCATCGAGACCAAACTTGCAAGGCAGAACAGTGTGTAGTGGGGAAGTTGTGCGGGGGAGGGAACCACACCCTAGAACACAACACCAGGGCTGTCGTTTAGGTAGTACGTGGAAAGGATGAGGGGAAGGTACTCCGCCCTCTCTCTCTCTCTCTCTACATGTGATTGGCTAGCTTTATTTTTTGTATTTTCTTTTTAGTTTTTAGCTCTCTCTCTCTCTCTCTCTCTATATATATATATATATATATATATATATATATATATATATATATATATATATATATATATATATATATATATATAACGACCAAAATTTCCAAATAAATTTTTCATTTTTAATTAAGCAAAACATTCCCATAAAATATGCAATATCAATGACAACTGTTTTCAAAATCCATAACATCAACATTTTATTTTAAATATCAGAGTGTTCCCATATAAAATGTCGAAGAGTACACTTCGCACCATCAAACCTTGCCCTTGCCCTTAGGCTCTGAAGTACCTGAAACAATCAACAAACCGTAAGCTAATGCTTAGTGAGTTCCCCGGAGCATACCCCACACAATCCACATAATCACATAAACCATATTAGCTATATAAGCTACATAAATCACATAAGTAATGCATACAAACATATAAGGATGTCGTGGGCACCCCCGAGGGTCTTATACCTACATGTCATAGGCTCCCCCATGGTCTTTACCTATGAATATCATAGGCTCCCCCATATGGTCCTATATCCAACTACCATGGGCTCCTCTCGGGGTCTTCCAAGCAAATAACACAAAGTCAACTAGCATATCATATTTCACAGAAATATCTATCATACTACATAACTCTTACATAACATATAGGGATGTCATGTACTCCCTCCAGGGTCTTACTCCTATGTGTCATTGTCTCCCCTACATGGTCTTAACTACTTGTCATGGGCTCCCCCACATGGTCTTTACCTAGGAATGTTATGGGCTCCCCCATATGGTCTTATATCCAACTGCCACGGGCTCCTCGTGAGGTCTTCACATATCTAGTTAATAAGTACTAGCCCATTCTCATATACATGCATACCAGACATATCAGTAGTGAATCCACAATAAACACTACAACTAACTAAATAGGTCGGCCTTGGTGCCTTCGACCCATTGGTATGGTGAGGAGACTCACCTTTGTCTGTTGAATCCGAAAGTTGCTCTCCTAACAGTCCGTAACCACCCGTGATGAACAATAATACCATTTACCTAAGGTTAGGGTTGAATATAATCCAATTAAAGAACCCTAGCCCCTAAGTCCTTTCATAATGGCCCAAAAGTCTCCCATTGCTAATGGGCCTAAAGTCCATGTCTAAAATCATTAATGGTCCTCATGGGCTAATAAAGCCCAACCATAGCAACCTTGGCCCAAAATAGATAAATTTGTCCACTAACTTAAAACATGACCAAGCCCAATGACTGATTAAGGCCCAAAGGGCTTAAAAGCCCAAAACGAGTCCAAGCCCATTCGAGTGCGTACGCCCTACGTGCCACTCCTGTACGTTCAGCGTATTGAGTCCCTGAAATGTACGCGTTGTGTACACAATACTATGCCCATCGTACAAGCAGATTAAGCACCTTCGTCCATTAAGTGCTTAATGCTTGATGTTCCAACGTCCAATCTTTAGATCTGAGTGTTGGGTTTTGAGCATTCTAACACTCCTAAGTGTACATGCAACCCTAAATACCTTGGATCTATGTTTTTTCTCTATTATACATGCAAATATGAACTTTCCAAGGTATTCATCCTAACTAGCATAATAACATTGATTCAAATGAATATATCAAGTTAGAATTACATACTTCTTTGATGTAGATTGTCTTCATGAAGCTTGAGTGCCTAGTGCCCCAAGTGTGACACCTCAAATGGTTCACACAACACCAAATACACATGGAATGACTTGAGAGAAAATGGAAAACTTCATAAAATCAGCTAGCCCATTCTATCACCCATAGTGGCCGATTTTCTCCAAGAATAAGATCATTATATAGTTAGGGTTACACCATGCAAACCCTAATTGTCATGGCCTTTCATTTCCATGATCCATGGGTACAAATACACCATGGAGCTTCTTATGGGTTTTAGCCCAACTTGACAATCCATGGAGCATTAGCCCACTATATAAGTATGGATGATTTACACAATCAACCCATATATTTAATTAGTCTTCTTTTGATTACTTAATTAATCCTAGATTAATTCTTGATCAATACTAAGTAAATAATCTTATTAATATATTAGAACTTATAACATATTAACCAACCTTAAGTGTTATTTCTCACATTATAGTTTATCCAAATGCATGATGCCATGCAACCCAAATGGACTATGTCGGGTCAGGTCAAGTCTCACCAGTTATAGTTATGGACTTAGACATTAATCCAACACTGAGTCCATTAAGATGTCTTAAGGCATAAAGTTGGCAACTTTATGCCTTTACATGTTCTATATGCTCCCAACAACCCATTAAGACCTTTCCAAGAGTCTTAATCCATGAATGAGGTCAAAACACCCATCAAGACTCCATTTTTATGCTATGAATACACCAAAGGACTTCAAATATATCCTTCCTAAGCTCTGGAGTTGCTCAAACTCTCAAGAGGTGGTCCAAGAACACAAAAAGGGACTAAAGAGAAAACCCTAGCTCTAGGAATGAAAATGATGACCAAGGTGAAAGCTTTTTACCTCCTCAAGCTTCCTAAGTTGCTCAAAATGTAAGATCCAAAAGCTCTTCCTCATTCAAGATTGTTTCCTCCTCTTCCTTGTAGCTAACACACCAAAAGTATGGTGTTTAAACACTCACAAGCTCAAGAACACACACTCTAATGATTTTAGGGTTTTCAGGAACTTTTGAGGGTGAAGGACGGGTGAAGCTCAAATGAGATAAGGATGCTTATATAGGTCTTAAGTCCGGAAATTAGGGTTTGAACGTTTATCATGTATGCCCCGCGTACCCTTTGGTACGCCTAACGTACATTTTAGCCCTCCACGATCATCCATGCATGGTATGCTAAGTGTACTCCTGAAGTACGCCCAACGTACTTAAGGGACCATTATGCAATACTTAAAATTTCAAAGGTTCAAAGGGTAATACCTGATTTGGAGTGTTACAACTCTCCCCCACTTGAAATAGACTTTGTCCTCCAAGTCCGCAGACACAAACAAATTGGGGTAATGCTCGTGCATCTCATCCTCCAGCTCCCATGTCTATTCGAAGCCTCTTCGGTGCTGCCATTGCACCTGCACCAACTTCACCTCCTTGTTACAAAGGACCTTAGTCTTCCTATCTAAAACCGCAATGGGTATCTCAGTGTAGTTCATGCTCTCATCAACCTGAATGTCGTCCAACGAAGTAACTGCGGCCTCGTCAGTGACACACTTCAGAAGTTGAGACACATGGATGGTGTTGTAAATCTAGCTAAGATCTTCTGGCAGATCCAAATGGTAAGGCACCTTGCCTACTAGAGCAGAAATCCTAAACGAACCAATGTATCAGGGCCCTAACTTTCACTTCTTCTGAAACCTGATGACCCCCTTCCATGGCGACACCTTAAGAAAAACAAAGTGACCCCTCTGAAACTCAAGATACGGTCGGCACCGGTCAACATTGCTTTTTTGACGGCTCTATGCGACTCGCAGCTGGTCGTGCACCTGCTGAATCAACTCGATAGTCCTGAGAACCACCTCGGTGCTCCCCATAAACCGGTGTCCAACCTCATCCCAACAAACTGAGGTCTTACACCTCCGACCATAAAACATCTCAAACGGGGTTCGGTTGATACTAGCATGGTAACTATTGTTATATGAAAACTCTACTAGTGGGAGGTATGCATCCCAACTCCCTCCGAAGTCTAGTACACATACCCGAAGCATATCCTAGAGCGTTTGGATCATCTGCTCACTTTGGCCATCTGTCTGGGGGTGATATGCAGTGTTGCAGTGTAACTGTGTGCCCAGTTCCTCATGGAACTTTTTCTAGAATCTGGATGTGAATCGGACATCCCTGTCAGAGACCACCGACATTGGGACCCCATGCCTAACCACTACCCGTCGCACATAAATTCTGCTAATTTCTCAGCGAAGATGCTCTCGAAGATCGGAATAAAGTGGGTACTCTTCGTCAATATATCCACAATAACCCATATGACATCCACACCCCTCTCTGTCCTCGGTAACTTTGTGATGAAGTCCATGGTGATCTTTTCCCACTTCCACATTGGAATAGGTAGCATCTGAACCTTGCCATGAGGTCGTTGATGTTCAACCTTGAGCTTCCTACAGGTTAAGCACCGCTCCATAAACCAGGCAATCTCCCGCTTCATGCAGGGCCACCAGTAGCTCAACCTCATATCTCTATACATTTTTGTAGCTCCCGGATGTATATAGAACTTGGACTTATGTGCCTCCTCCAATATCTTTTATCTCACTCCCCTAGTCAACGGTACCCACACCCGACCACAATGTGGCAAGAGTCCTCGACCATCCTGTAGTGGTGTTCATTATGATGGCTTGTGCGGAATAAGAAAAGATCTAGTGAATCATCATGTAAAATCAAGAACACGAGGAGTAAATAAATCTGTGAAGTTCATATTAGATCTAGAAAGGATACAAAAATGGGTTTATATAAATTTCTCTCTCTAATCTAACACTCCAAAATGATCATTACATAAATGAGTGTCACTCACTTCCTTATAAAGGAAAGACAACTCATTATACACATACAAAGGAGTAACATCGGTCTTCAAATCCACAAATAAATACCCGAAAAACGCGCTTCAAATACCCATCATTCTCCCCCTTTTCATAATCGAAAAAATGACTATAAAACCCATTAAGGGTGAGGAGTGCCCGAGGAATAAACTTCACAATACTCCCCCTTGATGTATACCAAAAATGAATCACTGAAAAACTTGCACGAAAAAACAATCATGAAAAAGCCTCAAAAAATTTCCAATCTATGAAATTTTTTGACTTTTTGGGTGAAAGTTGCAAGATTTTCCAAAAACTGGCTAAAAAGTGTCACTCTCTGAATTCCGCAGGGACCTGTTGTGCCGAAAACAGCCAAATATGTGAACTCTCCCCTATTTGCGAAACTGGGTAAAAAGTGAAAATTCGCACAAACTGCAGGGACCACAAATGATTATTCTTCAATTTCTCAGAAAATTTGACCATTTTCGAAATTTGGTATGATCTGCCAAAATTTCGATACTTCAGGGACTACTTTCGAACTTCTGCACACTTCTTCAAACTTTCGAAAGTTAGGTCCTAATGTAGAATATGGTACAAATTGTCAAACTTTCTAAAGTTGCAGGGACCAATTCAAAAATTCTACCTTATTTCTTCCAATATGTCGAAAATTGCCCTAAATTTCGAAGGTGGGTAAAAGCTATCAAACTTTCGAAACTTTAAGGTCCAATTTCAAAAAGTTTTTTGTTTCTTCCTTCCCAAATCGCGAACCAGATTTTTGAAAGTTGTTACCCAAAATCTTCGACATCAACTGGCAAGCCCTTGCTTTTTAACACCAATGATTCCTTTGCGACGACATCAAAATCTTTGACTATCAAAACACAACTCAAACTTTCGAAATATCAATACATGAACCCTTCTCACTTTAACATGCTACCATCGAATTTTTCTGTTAGTGATCAAACAAAAACATCAACTTCCCAACATCGCCCAAAAATGAACTTTCGTTACTCAACAATCAATTCGTTCCAAAATCAATTCTTCGTTTTTTATTTGATAATGATCGACATCTATTCCAATTGACTTTCACAGTGACTTGATATCTACTCTAAACGCTTCAATTCGCTAACAATCAATCCATTTGCATCGACCTTTCTCAGTTTGTCCCAAATCAATCGACATCAAAATAATGAACAATTCAATCACACTGTACGTTTTCAACCATTCGATCTTTAACCCAAGCATCGATATCAAAATCTAACTCAAGACTTCGCTTTTCATTCACCTCAAACTCATCAACCATTGACCATCATAATCAAAACAAATTCACTCATCAATCGATTCTCGATCCTTCGTCTTTCATTAACCAATACTTTTCGATCACAAACCAGTGAACCTTGATTTCAATTGTTCATCAATCAACTCCAAAATTCCACAGTGAATGATGTCTGACCTCCAAATCGTCAACAGCCAATCCATCTGTTCTTCCCCAAACCATCAACTGTGAACCAATGAACTGCCTTCGCTCTTATCAAACTCAAATACCACCAATCAAAGCGTCTCTTCTCATTTTGAAATCAAAATCAATTAGCCCTTCATAATCGATCCTTCTTGTAGATTCGAAATCAATAGAACACAGTTTGACTTCAAAAATCCAACACAAATCAATTTCCTCAATTCGTTCACAAATATGAACTGAACACCAACTTCAGTTGATTTTGAATAATCGCTACAACAATACAAAGTGAAATTGATTCCCCATTCAGATGAATTTCGACATTCAAACAAATTAGTCGATTAACCCCCAAGAAAAACTGTAACAGTTCGTCATTGTTCTTGAGAAAGTTTTTCCAAAATCAAGACATCAATAGACTTCAAATCTAAATCAACACTAATCGAAATAATGACTCTACTTTACTCAAATTGATAATAGATTTCGATTTTGAGTAGAAAACGAATGCGAGAATAATCCGATCATGAACTGATGAACAATCGGATAAACAAACGATTAAGAATTGATTCGATGGTACAATCAGATAAGGCATATGTACAAGTCAATCAATGAAAAACGCTCATACGACTTTCGGACTTAATCAAATACACCATATCTTAAAAGGAATGATTGGGCTCCCAATAATTGATCAATGAACAGTAGCATGCTAACAATTTTGGACTCAAATGATTTATGAACAATGACAAATTATCATTTTTAACAAGGAATGAATCAAAATTTGGGCTAAATCAAGAGTAATTGGGCTTAATCAAAGAAAATATGAATTGGATCAACAACAATTAGCCTCGAAACAAATACTATTTATCATTAAAAAAAATTGGATCAACAATGGGGTTGAAACATATTAGATCCAATGAATCAAATCTATCAAAAATGAAAAACGCTCAAATACGAATTGAAATTATGGACGTTTTGGAATCCATTTGAAAATTTGAGATACCTTTTTGACGAATCGATTTCCGTTTTCAACCAACGAATCAAATTTAGAAGATCTTGGTTCTTTTGTTGGAATGAGAAAATCTCCAATTTGAATATTGTTCCACCCACTATGCATGTTGTACAACTCATTCTTCGTGTTCTTCGTGTTCTTCAACGATCCAAGAACATCTTCAAAAGAACCACCAACACTTTCGGGTTTTGACTTCAAATTCAATGCAACATTTGGAGATTGTTGCTTTGGAACCCAAGTTTTCTTCATGGATTTCGGATTCACAACAACATTCGACATTTTTTGTGAATAAACCCGCTTGTTCTTCGGTTTAATCTTCTTCTTCTTCTTCTTTTTCTTTCTCATCTTTTTGCATCTTAAAGACTTGATTTCATGAACAAACCCACTTTCCACAAGTTCAACTTTTTGAGTTTGAATCAAATATCTTGGAGTTTGATACTTGTGAATTTCTTGGATCACCGGCTTCCGATAAGGAATCATTCCTTCAAACGAATCACAAGAACACAAAATATCATCGGTTTGAACTCCAATTGAGCAAAAAACCTTTTCGTCTTGAGAATCAACTTGAACTCCTTTTTCTTGAACATCATGATTATCATCAAGAACACGTTCCCAAGCTTCACGCCAATCTGCATAATATTCAAGCTTGTTGCTTCCATATTTGCATTCAGCACGAGGAATTCCTTTTTTGACTTCTCCTTCTTTCTCATCTCTTTTGATATGTTGTAACCAAACGATCAAACAAATCTTTGGTTTGATAAATTGGACAACTAATTAATTTGTCCAACTTCATTCTTTTCTCCATCTACAATGAGATCCTTTTTACTTTTCAGTCCAACAGTCAAGCTATAAAGAAGATATTCAAAAGTGCATTCACTTTGAAAATCTTCACTCTGTATCATCCATTTCTCCATAATTGATTCTTTTCTTTCGAATAAAATGATATAAACTTGGGTTTTCTAGAGAGAGAAAGTGAATATGAACCAAATTCTAGTGAGAGAAAGTGGTACAAACAAGTATTGTAGAGAGATAAAGTCGAATTATGGATCAAATCAAGGAAAAATTCTATTTCTAGAACACAAAACACTCTCAAAACACGAAGATCAATAAGAACATGAAGAATCACCAAATCTAGAAAGCCATCAAGGATCAATTCTTGATAAAATCAAGAACACCTGCTTTGATACCAATTGTAGTTGTGTTGATTATGATGGCTTGTGCGGAATAAGAAAAGATCTAGTGAATCATCATGTAAACTCAAGACCATAAGGAGTAAATAAATCTGTGTAAGCTCATATTAGATCTAGAAAGAATATACAAATGGGTTTGTACAAATTTCTCTCTCTATTCTAACACTCCATAATGCTCATTACATAAATGAGTGTCACTCACTTCATTATAAAGGAAAGACAACTCATTATACACATACAAAGGAGTAAAGCACAAATACATCCAAGAGTAACTTTGCACCTTAACACATCCCATACAAATAAGGGAAACTGACTTCTATCTTCTAGTTCTCTTTCTTCAAACACTCCACTTGAGGCTTCTCGATCATATCTAACAATAACGAGACCACCATCATCCTCAAACAAATATTCTCGATCAGAGAACCCGCCACTTTGCGACTCAAAACATCGGCCACCACGTTAGCCTTCCCTGGATGGTATAAGATCTCGCAGTCATAATCTATCAGTACATCTAACCAAATCCTCTGTCGCATGTTGAGGTTCTGCTGATCCATCAGATACTTCAAACTCTTGTGATCAGTATAAATGGTGCACCACACTCCATACAAATAGTACCTCCATATTTTGAGGGCAAACACCACCGCCCCTAATTCCAGGTCATGAGTGGGGTAGTTCGCCTCATGAGGCTTTAACTGCCTCGAGGCGTACACAATCACATGCCTCATCTGCATCAAAATAGCGCCTAACCCTATGATAGACACATCACAACACACCACCAAGTCATCCAATCCATCGGGTAGTACCAAAATCGTGGTCTCACATAACCTCTGTCTCAAGGTCTCAAAAGCCAACTACTGATTCGGGCCCCACCGAAATGTCACATTCTTCTTGATCAAGCGGGTCAAAGGCACCGCAATCTTGGATAAATGCTGAATGAATCTCCGATAGTACCCCGCTAGACCCAAGAAGCTACGAATGTCAGACACATTCTTTGGTACTTACCAACACATCACTATCTCAATCTTAGCTGTATCAATCAAAATATCCTCTTGGTTGATGATGTGCCCCAAAAACTGCACCTGTCATAACCATAAATCACACTTCGAGAACATGACATAAAACCTTTCCGTCCTTAGTGTCTCCAATACCTCCTTCAAATGTTGCTCGTGCTACTCCTTGGTCTTAGAATAGACCAAGATATCATCAATAAAAACGACCACCGACCAATCCAACATCAACCTACACACCTTGTTCATGAGATCCATGAACGTTGCTGGGGCATTGGTGAGCCCGAATGGCATCACGACAAACTCGTAGTACCTGTATCGGGTCCTGAAAGCTGTCTTTGGTATATCATCATCCTGAATCCTCATTTGATGGTACCCCAACCGAAGATCAATCTTGGAAAACTAAGATGCACCCTGTAGCGTACTGAGTCCCTAAGCTGTACGCGCTGCGTACGCTATACTACGCCCAACGTACAAGCAGATTAGACACCTTCTTCCATTAAGTGCTTAATTCTTGATGTTCCAGCATGCAATCTTTAGATCTAAGTCCATTAAGACGTCTTAAGGCATAAACTTGGCAACTTTATGCCTTTGCATGTTCAATATGCTCCCAACAACCCATTAAAACCTTTCCAAGAGTCTTAATCCATGCATGGGGTCAAAACACCCATCAAGACTCCATTTTTATGCTATGAATGGACCAAAGTGATATATATATATATATATATATATATATATATATATATATATATATATATATATATATATATATATATATGAGAAAATTAAAAGTATAACCAAAACCGTTAATTACTTTATAGAAAATAGCCAAAAAAAACTCTAATTACAAAAATAGCTATAAAAATTGCAGATGGATTAAGCCTATCCGCGATCTGACAAAGCCATTTGCGAAGGTATTAGTCGCTAAAGGACATCCGTGCTTTAGCGACTTGTACGTTCGTAGATGGACTAGTCTATCTGTGATTTCACCTTCCATCTCCGATTTCACGTTTTTCGTAGGTATAAAAACGTATTTTTTTTGTTTCATTTTTCACACTTTTCGATGGAGAACTCTCTCTCAGGAAGCACTATGGACGATTTTATTAATAATTTCGACAATACGCAAACCAAATCTTCATCCATTCCGTTAGAGAGGTTTTAAACAAATTTTCCAAAGAAATAACAACAAAAGTGATAATAGTTTGCAAGACTCTATATATAATATGGTTGTTTCATAGTCAAACCTATCAATTTCGTTGTCAAGATTAAAAAAAATTACAAAATCGTAGATTAACTTAGTTCATCTGCGATTTTAGTTGACTTTACCGACTATTTATACTAGAAAAATAAAACAACTATATATATATATATATATATATATATATATATATATATATATACAAACATACAAGTCGCTAAAGCACATATGTGCTTTATCGATTTGTACGTTCGCAGATGGCTTGGTGAAATCGCAAATGGGCATAATCCATATGCGATTTTGATGACTATTTTTGTAATTTGAGTTTTTTTGGCTATCAGAAGGGCATAATTTGAGTTTTCTTTGGCTATTTTTCTTGGCCACTCTTGGTTCCCTCTTCGGTTCTTGACAGAATTCAACAAGAGGAAAGGGGGAGAAGTGCGGTGGTGGTGGTTTTTGTTCCAACAATGGTGAGGGAAGGGTGGTTTATGGCCGCAACGACTTAGCTAAAAAACAAACACCCATTTCAGTCACTTTCACTCTTCCAACGTACCTCCAATCTGGTTTAGAGAGAAAGAATTTCCTACACCTCTTCAATAGGGAAGGTTGAATTTTATAAAGTCTGTGAGTGAGTGAGAGAGAGAGAGAGAGAGAGAGGTGATCAAGGTCGTTGTCTCGGTTAAAAAACCAACTAACCTAAGTCGATAGGGTACGTCGGTTCGAATCCACGAGGAGTTCTTCGTTAAACTTTGTGTCAAAATAATCAACAAAAAATGTATTCATAGCAATTCTCACGAAAAAGATTTAAACAAAGATCAAATAAAAAGATTGGAAATTTGTTAATTAAGAAAAAAATCTGAATGAGAAAACTAGAGTACTCCCGGTTCAATTATAAACAATTTAGATTCACACACTTTCTTTCCTAGAATCCTAATTCAATTACTTCCATGCAATTGAGGTTTATTAACTTGTAACACATAATTTTGGGCACATGATATGTTCATTCAACTACTTATCTTACTCCTTATGTCTAAATGGATTAGGAACAATTAGTGAGCTCATAATAAAGTGTCTTCCAACTACCTATTACCATATTAAGATTCAACATCATAAGTTTGAATAATATATATATATATATATATATATATATATATATATATATATATATATATATATATATATATATTGATTCAATCACTAATCACTTGTCTTTATTCCTAAACTATTTGAACTTGGAACAAATTATGGATTGACAATAGACTATCTTAATTATGACATTAAACAAATTCATACAACCCAATTTTAATCATTATTACCAAAATATTATCATATGAAACATAAAATAACAGTTGAAATTAACTAGAATCAAGTAATAATCAAGTTTGTTCATCCAAAAGTCATAAACATCCCCAGAAGTAACCTAATGATTTAGCCTTCCATTAAGTTCATAAAACAAATAACTTGAATAAAATGCATAATAAAATCCAATAACAAACTTGAAATCATGAAACAATTATAACCTAATGATTATCAAAGTTTGAAACAATAAAACCTTGAGTAACAAGTAAGGAAATTCTGAAGTTGTAGTGGTGATGATGAACATCCTTGGTTGAACAATCTTCTAATGTTGAATCCTTATGAACTTGATGATTTCTCGTCTTAAAACCTGATTGGAGTGATCAAAACGTGTTTGGAGAAGGTTTGAATGTGTTTGTAACCCTCCAAAACTGGGAAAAATCGCAGGGGATAAGTCCAAAGTCGATTAGGGTTTAATCTCCCTTAAATAGGTGCTGAAAAATTGATTTTCGGGTCTTTTTCCGCGTCGACGTCCTAGTAGGCGTCCTAGGCATCAGGTAGGACGTCTGAGCGTCCTTCAGGGCATTTTACGTGCCTTCTATCATCCTTGATTTGGACTTGAAAAATGGCCTAAAATGGGTAGGCGTCCTAGGGGGCGTCTTAGACGCGTTCTAAGACGTCCCTTATCTTTGTTGCCTGTTTTCGGTCATGAAAATGGTAGAATCAGTAAAAACGCAAAACATGAAAGTTGTAGAAAATTTTGTTTAGTTTTTAGAACTTCTTCATTCATGTCAATTAGAGCTCTAGATCTTGAGATATGATCAAAATATTGAAGAGTGGTCAAATTTCTCAACACCATTTTTCTTAATTCCTTTAGCAATTCGTCTCCCATACTTGTTAGCTTCATTTTGCTCATTTTTGTTGCAGGTTCCACCCACTTTTAGTCGTATATCATGACCTGCATATAAAGTTGAACAACTCATCAAAGTAGTGCCATTCTTGGACAATTATGCATCAATTCAACATATTTAGTATAATTTATTGTGTTATAAATACAAACCGATCAGGGGATGGGTCCTTTATTATTTTTTTAATTGTTAAAATAAATAAATAAATATTAAATTTTAAGAAAAATAAAAAATAATCACCACAAGAGTATTATAGTCATTTCAATTGTCGAATGAACTATTATCACATACAAACCACTGCAAAAGGACCATAAATCCAAAAAACTCGACGTTTGGACTAAAAACACAAAAATATGCATACCACATGGACTATTTTTGCAATTTTGTAACAAAAACAAGTAAAGATTAGCATAATTTGTGTTCCATATTTTAATTTATTATGTACCTATTAATTACTTTTTTATTTTAAACAAATAAATATAGTGGTCCCCAAATATTCTCTAGCATTTCTCTTTCATCGTAATTTTAACTTTTAAGCTCGTTGTTGCCCTCACAATATCGTTGTCATCGTTGTCAGCCACCACAAGTGAGTTATCTTTCCCCTTGCCTCTCCTACCAATGTCGAAGAACGTTTCACCATTCTTTGTCGGTTACTTCCGCTTCCCCCTGCAACAACACCGCTGGAGAATTATTGTTGATGATGTGTGAGAACTTTTTCTAGTGATTTCTAGCTAGCTATTTGCCTATTTCTACTAAAATTATGGAAATCCAAACATAATTGAAGCCCCTCATTTCGTAATTCCGGTATAGCATGTTTCATGTATGCGAAACAAGATTGCATAGAATTTTCTTTAATATAGAACGTTATAATAGCATGCATCTTATACTAAAATTAACGCATTTCGTTTTAAGGTACTGTTTTCGATTTTCTTGTAACCAAAATTTACAATTCTCACCAAATAAAAGTATATTCAATAGCAAATAATAAAATGTAATTATTAGTCACAAAATGTAAAGTAGCCTTAAATATATGTTCAATTAAAAATGAAGAAATTAAGCTAGGTTTATATATTAACCTTTCAAAGATTATTGAAACGAAATCATTTACAAAATGAGAGATTTAGATATTATATTTAAAGATATGACAGGATGTTATATAGTGAGGTCCATAAAGATCATGCATGACCTTATACATATGTTCTAAAAGTACCTCTACCAAAGGATTTTTAAACCTTATTATACCAAGTTCCATAACATTATACGAACCATAACATTGTATATGTTCATAGAACCATAACACTACAGAAAGCATAAGGATAGCTCACAATGCACATACCTTAATTTTTTGTTAAAACTTGAGTAGTACACATATGAGCAATTAGAGACGCACATTACAAGTTCTTGTTTTACGATAAAATGTCAAATATGGAAACAATAATTGTTCTTGTCTTTTAATTTTTAGGTGTTGGAGCTCGGAATCATCATTCATTCCATAGTTATAGGATTATCTTTGGGTGCTTCTAAAAACCCAAAAACCATAAAACCGCTTCTTGCCGCGTTGTCCTTCCACCAATTCTTTGAAGGAGTAGGTCTTGGTGGTTGCTTATTTCAGGTATGGATTCAATTTTTACTAAAGAGAATTACGTTTTAAATAAGTATATTTGTTATTTTGTAGAAATTTAACCGTTATATTAACTTAAAAAGAAAAAAAAAATCCTAAAATAAAGACATGTGATTTTCATACTGTTTTCACTAGGAAAAAAACTGATCCATAAATGAAAAACCTAAATAGTATTTGTATGTGTAATTTTTGTAGGCAAAAATTAAGTCATTGGCTACCACAGTTATGGCAGTGTGTTTTGCCCTTACGACTCCTAGTGGAATTGTGATGGGAATATTGGTAAGCAAGACGTATAACGAAAACAGTGCCACTGCTCTTATCGTGGAAGGCGTATTAATGGCAGCAGCGGCTGGAATCTTAATCTATATGGCACTTGTTGACCTTCTTTCACCCGATTTTAAGAATCATAAGATGCAAAACAACAAGATCCTTCTATTTGGTTCCTATATTTCTCTTCTTCTTGGTGCAGGACTTATGTCTATGCTAGCCAAATGGGCATAAACAATGTATATAATTTATATAACATGGTAATTTGGAATAGTTATTTCATATTTGATACTTATATGATGGGTAAGCTACATCAAATGTTATTGGATTAGTTCTCCTTGGCCAATGGTTGAATTATAAAAAACATATGTAAATTAAAAAAAAAAAAGAATAGAAGGGGAATAAGTTCCGTATTAATAAAAAGATTTGATAAGGGAAAGTAAAACATGGCATTCTATATAAAGCATTTGTATTTTCTTTATTTTCTAGTTATCATTTAGAAAAGTTTATGGCCAAAAGGTACATGCTAAACTCTAACTTGGATTAGCCTACGTAATATGTTTAGTTTTATAGGTTTGTAGGTTCATGAACTAGATTCAGGTTCGTGAGCCATATTCAAATTATTGGTCATAATCAGGTTTGCGAGTCATGGAAAAAAGTCTAAATCGCAGATGAACTCAGGTTCGTGAGTCATGGAAAAAAGTCTAAATATCTAGAAGCGGGACTCCATACAAGTACACGCAGTGTACTCAAAGTTATGCTCATCACACTCGGCCGGATGGCACTTTTCTATTTAGTGCTTAATCTCTTAAGTTATTTCATCCAACACTTAGATCTAGACCTATAACATCATTCTAAGTCATGAAGTTCCCACCTTTATGACTTTCCATGTCTAGAAAAGGTCCAAAAGCCAAAACCCTAACTTATTAATCCATTAAGACATCATAACTCTTGCATGGATGGGATATAATGACCAAGATCACATTTTATGGATCCAAAAAGCTCCATAATGGATAAAGTTTCCAACTTTATCCATTAGAATGGTCCAAACCACCAAGATCTAGCCTTTAAGTATCAAAAGGACCAAAAGCGCATCTTTTTCAACTTAATCCATTAAAGTCCAAGTCTCTAACCTTCAGATCTGAATCAGAATGATGTTTAGATGGATAAAGTTTCCAACTTTATCCATAACAAGGTCACAAACTTTCAATATTTAAACTTTATGCACTAAAATGACCAAAAGCTCATAACATCTACAAATAGCTAGATCTAACAAATGCATCATCAAGATTCAAACTTTATACCTCTAGAAGAGAGATCAAGGTGAACAAAGTTTGGATCTACAAGCTCCAATGTAAAAAACACTTCTCCAACAAGGTCCTTCTTCTCCAAGATGCACCAAGAACACTTAAAAGCACTCAAAAACACCTTCTTTTGCTCAAAAGGCTCAAACTAGTGTTAGGGCTTTCATGGGATGGTGTTGGAGAGGTGGAGGCTAAAAATGGAATGGGTTTGGGGAAGTTAAGGAGCTTAAATAGGGCTCAAACCATGAAAATAGGGTTTAGGAACTTATCGCATCCGCCCAACATATGCATGGTATTCCCAGTGTACTCAGGGGTGCCCTAGTATGCCCAACACACTTCCCCATGTACGCCTAGTGTACGCGGCTTAACCCAAAACCGTCCAAACTTCAAATAGTCATAACTTCTTCATTTCAACTCCGATTTCGACAATCTTTCTATCCACGGAAAGGCGTTGAAGATCTATAACCCTATATAATTACTTTTGACTTAAAACACATCCAACTAAAATCCATAATTCATAAAATGAGTTGGAAACACCATTTTACCCATTTTACCCTTTGATTCCAAAGAAAAAACCTGAATAATTGGATCACAGATCTACATTACCCACATATAAATGGGTCTAAACCTGTATTTCCCTAAAGCCTGAAGCCTTATGTTACTTGATATTCGGGTCACGACCTCAAATTATGAAACGAATCGAAACAAGGTATTACAACTCTCCCCCACTTAAATTAGATTTTATCTTCGAAATCATTCTTTAATATCTCCTCTACCAAACCAAACGATCATGACCGAACTTCTTGAATCCCAAATATGATCAGAGAAGTCATCCCACTCGGAAGACCGCCCACCCTTATGGCTGTTGAACTCAAATGAGCAGAAATCACAAGCCCCAATGAGTGTCAAACCATTTTGCCTGAAACTAAAAAACCTTGATCAATGTCTGAATCCCAGACAGACAGAACTAAGGATGAAAGTGGGTCCAAACCCGGACCGGATGGACCCGGATCCGGAAAACCCATAATCGGTTAATGGGATTTTGTAGAACCGGAAACCGGACCGGTATATAGGAACCGGTTCTGGTTCGGTTCCGGGTGTGGTTCCGGGTAAAGTGAGTCCATGATCGGAAAACTCGAAAACATCAAAGTGGGTAGGTTGGAACCGGATAAAGTGGGTTTAGAACCGGAAAAACCGGAATTTTTTGGTAATTACTTCCTACTTAGTGGGTTGAACTTTGAAAATTTTTATATTGATATCCTGACTTTAGGGCACTGTCACTAATTAAATATGAAACCAAAATTAATAAAATTATAGTCTAAAATCATGTACGAACTCTAAAATACACTTTGGAAATAACCACATGTCAATCTTACTTTAAACGAATGAGATATGCATGTTTTAACATTTTCACATAATATAAAGTACAAAAACAAATAGCTGAAAAGTTGAAAATTTTCAGTTTTGATATCCCGACTTTGGAGGACTACAAATCATTGAATATTAAACCAAAAATGACAAAATTATAGTCTAAACTCATGTAAGAACTGTAAACTACAAGTTGGAAAAAACCACATGTTAATCAACTTCAAATGAATTAGATATGTATGTTTTAAAACTTTCACCGAATACAAAAAAACTGAAAAACTAAAAACTTCCAGCTTTGATATCTCTACTTTGGGGTTCTGTAAGTCAATGAATATAAAACTAAAAATGGAAAATTTATAGTCTAAAATCATGTACAAACTCTAAAATACATGTTGGAAAAAACCACATGTCAATCAGAGTTGAAACGAATGAGATATGCATCTTTTAAACGTTTTACAAAAACCGGTTCTAGCCCTAAAAGTGGTTCTGGTTCCAAACACCAGTTCCGGTTTTTAGACCCTATTTACCTATACCCAGTGGACCCAAACCCGGATTACCCGGAACCCGGATAAAGCTAATTTTTAAACCTGGAACTGAAACCGGTTCTGTATATTCTGGTTCTAACGGTTCCGGTTCCGGTCCGATTCCAGTTTTGGTCCGGTATTCCGGTTCTAAATCTCATCCCTAGATAGAACCCTTCCAAACCGTTCCCACTATGAATTGACTTCATAACTCGAACTACACAAATCTATCCGTCCTTTTCTATTCACAGATACTCATAACATATACGCCCCGACCACTTACCGGTACCAAAAAATCCTCATCGAAAACAAAATCAGCTCTAGACTCAAAAACTGAATAGGTACAGGTGGTCATGGTGTATCTGCCAACACGACTCCATTAGTCATTCACTCCCAATGAAAGAGAACTCAACCAACCAATGCTCGAACGATCACTAAGTCTGCTTAACCCCAATGATGGCTACAAACCGAACCGAGTACGCACATCACATTTGGCCCCAACCTAGCCTACAATTTCCCAAGTATTACAGATGTTGAGGCCCACTCACTGTCACATCCCCGAACAAGACAGCGGAAACGTCTGGGGCTTGTACGTGACTTCATCTTTGTAGTATCATCACATAGTATATAATTGAAACATAACATCATCATCATCACACACGTAATATAACAACATACATTGTTTACATCGAGTATTGTGTTTAAATATTACATGCCAAAATAATTAATGTATTATGAAACAAAATATATCAAAACATCCATTAGATTGTTCAGTCCAACCTGCTTCAACGGTTTCCTGAGAATACAAGTTAATTTAAAAAGGTCAACATAAAATGTTGCTGAGTTCATAAGCATATTTGAGAAAATGATTTGTATAACTTTGTAATCACAAGAAAATCCTGTATTTTCATAAAATAGTATAGTATGTTTGTGTCCGATCTTGTATTAATGCATGTGTGTTCTTGTTAAATAGAATTCCAAAAGTAAATGAAGAGAGTGTAAAGAGAATGCCCCCAGACAATCCTATGTTGCCTGTAAAAGTGAATGTTGGTATATCAACCCCCGAGATTGAGTACCGGGGCGGGTATGTTCCTGAGTAATCCAAAGAGAAAATAGAATGGTCTCCCGTAAATTTCATAATGTTAATTCCTCTAAGTGATTCGTTATAACCATGCTAGATAATGACAATTTCGCCTCTCTTGGCGTTTATGGATGCCGATGGAAAATAGAATAAGGTTCTTATCACCCTAGACTGTTGTAGTCTAACTGTAGCGAACAGATCAGGTGTGGGGTGTCATGCCTGTATAGATCTATACACAAAACCCCCCGCTCTCCCTCCAAGAGACTCTGGTTATAACTACAGGATACGATCGTACACTCAATAAGTTTCAACCGACATGTCTCACTAGATCCTTAATCGAATTTACGTGAAGAGAATCATATAAAACACATTCCAGACCCAATAAACCATGTAAGTGAACAACTAAGGCTCGCTAAACATGTAAGTCATTTTCAGGCCTGAAAGGAATGAGATTATATAACATGGGCCCAAAATTATGTAAAAGGACAACTGAGGACCATTTCACATTTAAGGTATTTACAGGCCTAAATAGCACGCAAAGAGTATCCAAGGTCCGTTGAGCATGTTAAAGGGTCTATGAGGCCCAATAAACATATAAATAGTATTCATGACCTATCAAGCATATAAATGGGCCACTAAGGCCCAATAACATGAGAATGACAAAAATTAGCCCTTTTGTTATTATTTTGCTAGCATTAGCTCAATCATTTACTAAAATGACATAAAAGGCCCACATTTTTGTAAAAACTGCATTCTTGGCCCATTAAGCCAAAAATTTAAAATTAAGGCCCAATTTTAGTAAAAATAACATTTTGGGCCCCTTTTTAGACAAAGCTTGTATTTAAGGCTAGTTTTTATGAAAATAACATTTTTAACTCACTTTTGTCAAAAATATTGTTAGAACTTAGTTCTTTCAGGATTGTTTGATTCTATGCTTGCAAACAATTAAGAACGTAAATATAATCACGAATATGGCTTTGAATAAGTCGTATGATTAATACTTCAACGCCTCAGAAGAGCTCGACTAAGAACTTCGACTGTAGAGGCGTTTAGGGTTACAAAGATTAAGCGTAATAAAAGACTTCAGAATATAATGCATACATGCATGCATATATATAATATAACCCTACTTAGATAATCAGGAATGGATAGGCCCAATCCGGATACAATACAAGAAGCGCATGACGCAACACAAATAGACTCTATGATCTCCCCCTTTGCGTCAATGAGATCGAAAGTCTACTTCGGTTGAGCAGCAGAAGACTTCTTGACCGTTTTAAACAGCTTTGGTATAATGGCCAAAAGATGATGACGAAATGTGATATACCACTGAAGCATGTCGGTGAAGTTCTTCTTATCTGCTTTGGAGTTCTGCTTGCACTGATGAATTATGTTGATAATGTGCTCTAAGCAGTCCGTTGAGAAGAGATGTTTATCTACAAGAGAGAACAACAATTTATGCCCTTCGCCTTTAGTAAACATCACAATAAGATGTTTTGAATAAATCTGGTCAATCTTCATCTTATTCACATCTCCTGGTTTCGGTGTTGACTTAACAGTCACCTTCTTCTTCATTACCTTTGCAATCTCCTGATCCATACCTGCAACCTCATAAACATATGAAGCTAACATCCTCTTCAAATGTTCTAGAATCAGCTCATATTCTCCCGAGTTGGTGAGCAGGATGTTTCACAACAGAATCCAATCATGAGGATTAAGATTTGGAAGATATGCTAAAGAAATCATCGACATCGAATTTGCAGACCCTCAAGTGATTTTGAAATTCACGTTCACAAACTTTCCAGCAAGTGTCGGTTTCAATACCTTGACAGTTATAATCTTCTGTGCACTCCATGTCAGGTACTGAGGTTGCCCATAACTAAGATAAAAATTGATAAGCTCTCGGTCAACCTTCGGATGAGCACTACAACAAAATGAAGCTATTGTAACACCCATAAAGTGTTGTATTATGTCTTAAAAGTGTTGTCTTATGCCTAATCCAACACTTTGAGAAGTGCTGCCTTAGGTCTTGTTGCCTTAGGTCAAAAGCAACACTTGTTTTAGAATATGCCACACTTTTCGGAAGTGTTGCATGTATTTTATAAGTGCAACACTTTTATGGTGCAACACTTTTTTCCCAAAAATGCAACGCTTTTTCAATATTTTCACTATCGTACAACAACACTTTTACCTATCATATGCAACACTTTTTACACCATATGCAACCCTTTTTCATTACTATCTAGAACCTATACCAACAGTTTTTTTATCAACCGCAACACCTTTTTTCACGTTGTATATGTGCAACACTTCTCTCTATTTTCTACAACACTTTATTATGTTTGTTAAATACAAATGGCAACACTTTCCAAGATTTAGCAACACTTAGTAGTGGATTTCCTAGCGCTTTTGCATCACTCAATACAAATGTTATAATATGTATTACAAAAAATTTCAATTCTAGAAATAAAAACCTTTCATAGATAACGTCATATTGTAACTTGATACATATGTCCAAACTCAAAGTGATAACCATATAATAAACAGTAAATACAAAAAATGTTTGTGAAAACCATGAAATATATTAAACTACTCAATTTGTATTTCGTTTCTTCTTCTATTTGATCATATTGCCCTTCTCCAATTACCACTTCACATGCCCAAAGACATTGTAACCTGGTATAGATAAAAAAAATGTTAGCCATTTATTTAATTAATCAATATATATATATATATATATATATATATATATATATATATATATATATATACAATCAATAATATTTTCCAAATTAAGTGATGGAGATCAACCACCAAACTTCAAGTTGGAGTTATTTTCAATAAACAAAAAGCTAAATTCCAACCTCTTTAGTTTGGAATTTAGTGGAGTGAAGGGTGTTGGATTAATGGTCTTCAACTAAAGATATAAGTCTTACCTTGTACCAAACATGGATGATAACTCATGTTAAGAACTCTCGAGCAACTCCAGCAGGTAGTTTCTCTATAAGCCTTTGCATCGCATCTTCAACGACTTTGTCAATATCATTCCGCATAGCTTCTAACTCAGCTTTTTTTCTCGCATGATCCTCTTCTAACTCAGCCATTTTTCTTGCATGATCCTCGTCTAGCTCTTTTCGCATATCAAGCAATTGATCTTTTTCAGCATTCGCTCTAAGTGAGTCCATAAGCTCTCGTGGGACCATATAGGACGTGCCATCACCATTCACCTTATTCATCAACCTATTAGTAACACCTCTTCCGAAAAGTCTACGGTGTCCATCATACTCTTTTCCCATTGTAGCTAAAAAAGGATCTAATGGAGCACTTCTATCTTCTGAAGGTTTATAGTTCTTCATTTGTTCCTTCAAATCATATTCAGAAAGAAAAAGTTTACATAACTTATAATGAACT
Source organism: Lactuca saligna (assembly GCF_052625555.1). NCBI lineage: Eukaryota > Viridiplantae > Streptophyta > Magnoliopsida > Asterales > Asteraceae > Lactuca > Lactuca saligna. The sequence goes on along the minus strand of NC_136420.1, from coordinate 55,662,199 downwards.
AATAAAAATAACCAGTACGAAAAAAATTATGTTCTTACTATCTTATTTGCGGTATCATCATATGTATCAACATATTTATTTCCTACTGTCCTTCTGCGTGTGCGCTCAAACATTTGGGCTAAGGTAGGTGGTTCCTTGTTAGGGTCATCATTCATCTATAAAATTATGTAAAAGAAAAAAAAAATACTATCAAAGTTGAAATTAAGGACTTAACATAAACTAATGATGACCATTTTTGTAAATTTGCATCTCCTGCAAAATATAAGGGTAGTAAAGAGACGCTATACCATTTCCTCATGAATTCTAGCAAAACTTTTTGGTCCGGCTGTGTGCATATTCTTTTGAGACATGCGTACATCCTTGGTGATCAAACAACGCTTCTACACCACAAAACAACACTTCAATATGAACAAAAACTAGGAAGAAAACTATTTAGCAAACAATACCATCACAACTTTATTATTCCATAAGCTCAACAATTGTTGAAAATCCTTTTCTGGAATATTTTTAGGTCGATTCTTCCATCTTGTTTTGTTATCCTTAAGCATATAGAAGTGTTTTTTCTTGGTCCTACATTTATATCCCCTCCAGCATTCCCCAATTGTCCTTAGAACCCACTTTTTAGCATTCTCGGGAACAATGTATTTTTCCTTGAAAAATATAATACTTTAGTAAAAAGAATATATGATTCATAAACAAAATGAATAAAACTATTAAAAACCTTACCAACACAAACTCCCACATCTTCTCCTTATGTGGTACTTTGCGCCATTCTTTATATGTTAATGGAGCATAACTATAAGTACGAGCTATTGTACCCAAAAACCGCGAAAATTGCCCTACTATGTCCTTCTCCTTAGTTACAGGTCCAATGGGTTGTCCAAATTTATTGCATATAATGGCCTCACGTTCATTGAAATTTCCTACTTGCACACCATGCATCATTGTTGGCCCTCTTTTCTTGGTAATAGAAAGTTCTAAATCCAAATGTATAAATTATAATATGTATAATTAATCAACCAAAATAAAAGAATAACTCAAATTAACCTGTTGCTTGTTGTGACGGGATGCTTTCAATTTGTTCTTCAACAAGTTCATCATCCCTATCTCCTATATCGTCATCGTTATCACTTTGTTGTGCATAATCTTCAATATTTTCATAAACCATATGTTCATTGTCTTCATTTTGTATATCTTGACCTATATCATCTTGGAATTTTGCATGATCCTTTGATTTCCCAATAATATCCAACAAAGTACCTATTAAGTTCCTAAAGAAATTGTTTTCTATGTGCATCGGATCAAGATTATGTCGACATTTATTAAATTTCCAATATGGCAATTCAAAAAATATTGACCTTTTCTTCCATGGGCAAGTGCTATCATTTTTTTTCTTTTGTGTCTTTCCAAAAGTATTATGAAAATCGGATAACTCTGCAAAAGCCTCAGTACCTGATAGACATTTTGGAGAGAGTCTCTCCTCAATTTCACCATTGAAAGCACTCTTATTACGTCTCCATGGGTGTTGAGCATCTAAAAATCTACGATGATCCATATAGCATGTCTTTCGACTATGTTTCAAGTACAGTGAACTAGTTTCGTGATTACAACATGGACATGCAAATTTTCCTTTTGTTTTCCACCCTGACAACATTGAATATCTAGGAAAATCACTGATGGTCCATTTTAAGGCAACATGCATTTTGAAGGTCTCATCTTTACATTTATCATATGTCTCCAACCCATCAAGCCACAAATCTTTTAGCTCCTCAATCAAAGGTTGCAAGTAAACATCAATATTATTACCAGGTGATTCTGGTCCAGGAATTAATAAGGATAACATAAAGTATTCTGGTTTCATTGACATCCATGGAGGCAAATTGTAATTAACTAACACTACAGGCCATGTGCTATGAGCAATGCTCATTGTTCGAAATGGATTAAATCCATCACTTGATAACACCAACCTTACATTTCCAGGTTCTTTGGCAAAAAGAGGGTATAAAGAATCAAAGTCCTTCCAGCTTTACCCATCTGCAGGATGCTGTAAATTTCCATCATCGGGACGTTCTTTATCATGCCATGTCATATATCTAGCTGTCTCTGAGCACATAAAAAGCCTTTGTAGCTGAGGTTTTAAAGGAAAATGCCATACCACCTTAGCTGGAACCTTTGAAGTTCTTTCCAAAATATTTTTTTTCCTCCCTTCTTGCTCTTTTATTTCTTTCCACTTAGAGGTATGACAAATGTGGCATGAATCAATATGTTCGTACTCTTTCCAATAAAGCATACAATCATTTGGACAAGCTGGTATCTTTTTGTAATCAAGCCCCAAATCCTTTATAATCTTTTTAGCTTGAGCAAAATTAGCAGGGAGTTTTACCTCTGGCATCATCTCTTTTAGAAGTTGTAGAAGATCCTCAAATGCCACATTACTAAGCCCATGAAGCGTCTTGTAAAGAAAAAGTCTAACAATAAAGGACAACTTCGAAAAACTTTTACACCCAGGAAATAACTCTTGTTTTCCATCTTCCACCAGCCTATAAAACCTTTTAGCATCCTCGTTTAAACCTTCTTGTACCCTACTAGTTTCTTCTATGTTGTCTCTAAACCTATCATGCAATAACTCATCAAAATTATCGTGCGTATGTGCCTCATGATTGTCTGTAGCGATATTACATCTTATTTGTGATGATTCTTCTCCATGAAAAACCCATACATAATAGTTTTCTACAAATCCTTTTCCTTTTAAATGATCGAATACTTCATCTCTACGAAACCAATAACGGTTTTGACACTCTTTGCATGGACACAAAATTTGACCACCCCTTGCTGCCTTAGAAAATGATGCATTAAGGAAGTCGGTAACTCCTATTTCAAACTCATGTAGCCGTCTAGGTAAATACATCCAATCTCTAGCATTCCCCATGGTTGTAATTTCCTAAAGTTGGTACAAATAGATAATAAGTTAAATGTAAGATATGCTTATGTACAGGTAATTAGGGAAATGGCATGTGATGTCCACTTTCAAGGTTATTTTTGGAATTTAACAAGTTATTATATAATAATATACTAATATAGATGTGTTTGATCTTGTTCAGGGACAAAATTTTCAGTTAATGAAACGATTACAAAGCACAAAACCCCATACTCTTTATACTAATATATATATATATATATATATATATATATATATATATATATATATATATATATATATATATATATATATATATAAGATTGGAAAGCTTGAGGATACAAGGAACCATAGTCTTTATAAAAGAAATGGCTTGTTAAGACTTGGAAAAATATATGTTTCTTTCTCCATGCGTCAATATTGCTCTTCCTTTGTTTTGTTATGTGGTTATTTGTGTTTCAATGATGAGAAGTGAAAGAAAGGTTCTAGATATTGGATTTAATATTGATTGTTCATTGTTCTGTACTTTTGAGTAATTTAATTTCCTTGTGACAGAAAATATAAGAAAGAAGGCGAGATAACTAATGAGAGTGATTTTCTTTTTATCCATTGTGTTTGTTTGTCTTCCTACTCTGATAATGACCACATTTTAAAATTCTTTTATCCATTAGTCCTTCCTTTATAACAGTCTAACCAAAGATATTATAGGTAACTATTATGCAAAATAAAGATTTTGTAATTATCACAATATTTGACAAAAAAAATATCTTTTAGTAACTTTCACTATTTTTCTACTTTTCCCTTTCAAGCACATGCTATAATAGATGTAAAAGAATGGGCAGAAACAATTGTGTTGACATTTTGGTAGTTAAGTAATTTTGTTATGATACATTTTGCTAACATTGTCAAATTATGTACGACTATTGTTTATGAAACATAATCATGGATTTTTCTTATATTTGAATAATATTTTTCTTAAAGCATTCATTTTGTTATATATATATATATATATATATATATATATATATATATATATATATATATATATATATATATATATATATATATATAACAATTTTTGCTTTGAGTTGTCAAGTATGATATGTTTTACCTTTTTTATAGATAATTCAGTAAGTATGGTAAATAAACATCTACATTCTTTTTGAATATAAGTCAATATTTATATATACCGTAGTATTGTAAAGATCTTATTGCAAGTATTCATATATACTTAGTTGTAATGTTATATTAATAAAAGAATAAGTTACATGTCTAGGGGCTTTTATGTTATTTTAGTCTTTTACTGTTGCAAAGAGTATAGATAGAGCAGAAGTTAGTGAGAAGGGGGTTTTTGATTGTTTTAGGAAACCATTTCCTTTTCGGAGAGTCTATCCTTTTTAATGACAAAATCATTCACCTAATATTGAATCTGATGTGCTGTAAGTTGTGAGTATAAGATATAGAGCGTAACAATCTGTCAATTCCCTTTCAGTGAACTAGTACTATGTATTTGTGCATTAGATATTGGAATTGATCAATCTGGTTGCTGAGAATGCAAAAAAAAGCACAGTAGAGTCGAAGGATAACAACGAATTCACCTCATATTAAAGACTAGAGCAAATAGACAGATTAAGCAAATACACATACACATTATACTACTGAGCAAATAAAAAAGAAACGTCAAGAATATGAGAATAGGGAATGAAAAACTTACGAACGGCGGAGGAAATACACGGAGAAAAAGACACCGGTGTAGTGACAGAGCGCCTTTGTCAATCGCCGATCAATTGTAGTTGCATGATCGTAAGTATTAGATAGAGGCTCTAGGGGTATGACGGTTGCTGAACAAAGAGGGAATAAAAATTAGGATCGGCGCCACTATTGGGAAATTTGGGTAAAATATGGTATAGGTCATTAAATTAAGAAAAAATAAATTTACTTAAATTCAATGGAGGGAATCTTGTTTAGGTAAAATTAAAATTAAGTTATATAAAATTTATAGGAGGGAAACTCAATTAAATCAAATTAAGTAAAATAAATGGAGGGAAATAAAAATAAGGTAGGGAAACTCAATTAAATCATATAATTAATATGTATATATATTTTGCAATTACTAATGTTTTAATATAAATTTAATATATAAATGATATTCGTATACAAATTTAATATATATACAAATTTAATATATAGTTAATCTCCTTTAATAATATAGTTTAGTAATTTAGTTTTAAATGTTTTTATATAAAAGTATGTGAATACAACACTTTTAATTAAGTGTTGGATTTTTCATTGAGAATACAACATTTTTATACAAGTGTTGGTTTTAAATTTTAATAATTGCAACACTTTTCTAAAATGTTGGTATTTTAAATAAAAAATCCAACACTTTAAAATAAGTGTTATATTAGATAGTATAATCCAACACTTATTTTGGAAACGTTGGTGTAGAATCAAAACCAACAAAATTTTTAAGTGTTGCTTATGAAATGTTGCATTAGACTCATTTTGTAGTAGTGGAGGGAAAGGAACCTCAGCAGTCCAATCAAAGCAATGAAACGCAAACACTTTTCTTGTGAACAGCATATCGAACTGCGAGTCCTTAGAGTTGCCACAATCAAACGAAGCAACATGTTCCAACCAATAAGCGCTTGGAAACTCTATCGCTTGGTGGATTAATGTCTCTTTAGTCCACAAGGGAAACAAGGCCTTTTTGAAGTTTAAGGCTTCTTCTTCTTCCTTGTTTCTCCTCTCCCTCTCCTCTGCTTCCTTTGCAATTTTTAAATTTTCATGTATCTCCCTATCTCTTTTCTTCCTCTTTAGAGCATCAACAATTGTTTCTTCAATATCATCGTCACTGTCATCGTTAACAATTTTCACCTTTGCTGCACCAGAACCTGAAGCTACATTATCCTTCAGTTCGGTTTTGACATGATGAGCACCCTCTTCCCCTTGTTTCGGAGCAACAAACTTCTCCGAAACACCTTTCATTTCATGTAGCAGGGCAAGGGCTGGAAGCAGTATGGTGGTAAGATGGTTCTGAATGGTCAGAGTTAGTATTGAATCATGAGCACCAAGTATGTTGGTGAGCATATCCTTTACTTCCTATGCACAGCTTCTAAACACAGTTCTCTGCTTTTAATAATGCAATCTCCTTCTCGGTTTGAGTAAGTTGAACTTTCTGAACTTCAATGGTAGAGGCTTGGCGAGCAATGTCTTCTTTTAGAGCACTCTCTGTTGCAATATATGTACGAAGTGAGTCCTGCCGAGAGGAAACTGAACTGATAAGAGAGGTATTTTCAGCTTGGATTGAGGACCAAATAGCTTCAAACTTCGTTTTTTCTTCCTGTAGTGATTTGGAAAGAGAATTCACGGAGGCTTGCACTTTGGCGACATTTGTATCGGCATGCCCTTTAAGAGAATCCAAGAAGATCTGAGTTGTATGAACAACATCAGCAACATCGGCAGAGGCCTTTCTACAAGTGGAAGTTGACTTATTGATTGTTTTGGTGGATATGTCAATTGAGTCTGTATATTGCCCAATGGCCGTCTCCACGAAAGCCTTTAGGACAACACCACCGTAAGCCTTGTTATCAACAAGCATTTTGTCCAACTTTTCATTTATGCTCTCCAAGTGCTGGCTTGTGATTGGAGCCTCATCATCATCATTGGTGGGAAGGCGATAAGGACTGAAGTATGTGGAGTCACACTCATCATTAGCACCACCAAGAGTGGCACTGGAGTCGGTTGAGTGTGTTAGAGAGAGAGGTTCAGTAATGATTGGAGGTTCAGTTTCAGTAGGTGCCACCGTATCAGATACGTTGACCCTTACTGTTGGTTCAGGGATAGTAGTGGTGGTGGATTGGGAAATTATAGGAGTTGGTAAGGTGGTTGTAGGAATAGAATTTGAAGAAACGGGTGGTGGTGGTGGTGGTGGAAAAGAGGTTTCTGGTGGTGAGGTGGTAACAACCGAAACTGGAACTTTCGGTTTCGATGATGGAGGTGGGGTTGGAAGTTTATGAGAAGGAGATTCGGTTGGAGTAGGAGATCTAGGTGGACTATTACCTCGTGCAGATTCCTGATGAGTTTCCTCTTCTTCATCACCTTTTTCATTATCAGAACTAGGAGGAGATGGATTTCTGGATCTCTTCGCCTTCTTCTTGATTTTCTTTGGTTTGGAAGAGGCCTCTTTCTCCGACTTTCGCTTATTCAATTTTGAAGGCTTAGGTTAATCCTCCTCAGTTGTCTCCTTCTTCATTATTACCCTTTTTCCTCAGTTACTCGGCTTGTCAACGGCATCCAAGGCAGCCTGTTGCTCCGGAGATAGAACTCTCGGCTCCTTGGGAGGAAGTTTTCGATAATCAGCCATCACCTGACTTTCGGCTGTGAAACTTCGATACATGGTCTCTGGAATAGAGCCATAATGTGGAAACTTTGTTGGATCAGAAATAATGATCTTCTTTGTATGAAACGTCGCAATGGACGCAATTAGGGCATCTTTCATCACCGAAATATCCAGAGTATCAATAGCCCTCCTCGTAATGAGTGTCCAAAACCTTCCGCAAGAAATTTCGGAGTGGCGCGTGGAAGCATTGAGGCTCTGCACAACCTGTGACTAGATTATGGACCCATAATAAAGGTTTAGACCAATGTAAAGACTAGGGATGAAAGAGGGTTAAAACCCGGACCGGATGGACCTGAACCCGGAAAACCTGAAACCGGTTAACGGGATTTTGTAGAACCAGAAAAGGGACCGGTATATAGGAACCAGTTTCGGTTCGGTTCTGGGTAAAGTGGGTCTAGAACCCGAAAACCCGGAAACATCAAAGTGGGTAGGTTGGAACCGGATAAAGTGGGTTTAGAACCGGAAAAACCAGAATTTTTTGGTAATTACTTACTACTTAGTGGATTGAACTTTGAAAATTTTCATGTTTATATCCCGACTTTGGGTGACTGTAACTCATTGAATATGAAACCAAAATTAACAAAATTATAGTCTAAAAGCATGTGCAAACTCTAAAATACACTCAGGAAACAACCGCATGTCAATCCGACTTTAAACAAATGAGATTTTCATGTGTTACCATTTTCACATAATACAAAGTACAAAAACAAATAGCTGAAAAGTTGAAAATTTTCATTTTTGATATCCCGACTTCGGAGGGCTGTAAATCATTAAATGTTAAACCAAAAATGACAAAATTATAGTATAAACTGATGTACAAAAATTGTCCCCAAGGAAACCACTTGTCACTCTTCTCGGATGATTAGTCGAGCTAACCTATTCATAAGGTGAGCTAACCTATCCCATAAGCACTGTAAACTACAAGTTGGAAAAAACCACATGTCAATCCGACTTCAAACGAATTAGATATGCATGTTTTAAAACTTTCACAAAATACAAAAAAATTGAAAAACTAAAAACTTCCAGCTTTGATATCTAGACTTTGGAGGACTGTAAGTCAATGAATATAATACTAAAAATGGAAAATTTATAGGCTAAAATCATGTACAAACTCTAAAATACATGTTGGAAAAAACCGCATGTCAATCGGAGTTGAAACGGATGAGATATGCATCTTTTAAATGTTTCACAAAAACCGGTTCCGGCCCTAAAAGTGGTTCCGGTTCCAAACATCGGTTCCGGTTTTTAGACCCGGTTTACTCGGACCCGATGGACCTAAACTCGGATAAAGCCAATTTTTAAACCCAGAACCGGAACCGGTTCTATATATTTCGGTTCTAACGGTTCCGGTTCCAATCCGATTCCGGTTCCGGTCCGATTTTCTGGTTCTAAATCTCATCCCTAGTAAAGACCATAGAGAATGGTCAGAAATCCTTTGTTGGTACCATCAGATCCAGCAGTCCATTCCGCCAAGCTTTTAATAAGAAGAGTAAGAAGCTCGTTCCATTGAGATGGTAGACTCGACTTCTTGACCTTTGTAATGGTGGTCAGCACATCCGTGTATCCCATTTCATAAAGCATCGAGAAAAGTTGTGCAATTGTGATGAAGTCGGGTGAGATGACGGAAGAATCCACAGCAAGATGCAGCAAAGAACAAAACCTCCCTTTTGAAATAGAGGCATTTTGAAGTGGATTTGAAAGTAAATGCGTTCTTTGTTCTTGTCATATGTTGCAGAAGAGTAGACTTGGGATAAAAGATACATAGGAACAACTTCGAATTGGGTTAGGGCAAGAACCAATGGAGAATACTTCAAACACTCAACAACTTGTAACATGTAGGAATCATACAGGAACGAATTCAGTTCGATGATCATGTTCTGATTTTGCTTGATCGAAAGAAATGCCGATGAAGTAGTCTGATCATGTGCGGAAGAAGAAGTTGCCACTGTTGATCGAAGAAGGAAGATGAACAGTTTAAAGCGCCTTTATAGTTGAGAAACTTTGTTGTTGGTAAAAGACAAAGAATCATCGAAACCCTTTATATACCGTTACCAGGAGAGAAATATCGTGACGATAATGACGTGATCACGAAAACTTTTCCTGAAAAAGCGTGATGTGACAGGTTGGGTGCTCCTAGGTATGCGACAGCACGCGTGCGTATAGGGACCGTTCAAATTCACGCGCCCAAAAGGATTTCCTCAATCAACATTTTAAATAGAACTTGCCATACGAACTTGAATTGCCCTTATTTCACTAGAGGACAAATAAAACTCAAACATACCATCACCAGAATGTTGGAAAATTAAAAAATTTTGTGCAGTAGAGTGACAAAAGATAAAGTAATAAAGCAGATATATATGGGATGTGAGTGATGTCTTCTTATCAAACAGAAAGCAGGGGATTCCGTGCAAGAATCGCTTCCTTCAAAGTCAGGAATGAATTGAAGTGCATGTGTGGTTTCCCGAGAATACGATCAAGATTTTGTAAAGAAACATTGAAAGGATTCTTTTCATGAAATAGGCTTAAGGTGGCTTATCTTCAACCGAACATCAATTCTTAATATAAGACTGAGTGTTGGAAGAAGTACTTGTGAGACCGATGTGGTCTGTTCAACAAGTAGGTAGGTTGTATTTTATAATGAAAAAAGAGTTTATAGAAATCTCTAAAACAAAAATAAATTGGATCTTTGTGGGAAGAAAAGTCTTGGTTTTAGACGAATTCATAAAAGACCTCGCAAAAAAAAGAGATTTCAGTAGGTAACCAGTAAGATCTTGAATATAGAAATTCACCATCAATTCATTATAGGTGTTGTATTTTGGATTTCACTCAGCACGTGGTATTCATATCTAAGATCACAAACACAAATTTGATGTAACCATAAACCTCAGTGGTAAGAACCGAGAGTCTCAAGGGTTATAGTTGTGAACCGATAGTAGATGGAGAATAGTATGAGGATGGTGAAAGAACTGAAAGTACCTTCTGCTATAAAACATGACAAAGCAGAGAAACTCTTAACTCATATGAGAAGAGTAACGTAGCTCTAGACCGAGTGGATAAGAACAACCTGATTGGGAAGAAACGATAGGTATTGATCGAATCATTAAGGCCTTGCTCTAAGTCTTAGAGGCTTTGGTCAACATACAACAACATGCTTCTAGGGACCCTTAACTAGTTCATAAAATAAGCATCATACCTGCCCCAGCTCCGAACTCTGTTGTACTCTTATTCTTGGAACCTATTGAAAAGAATGAACAAACACACACACACACACACACCACACAAACAAAACAAAACAAAGCAATTTTTTTTAATTTTAAAGTTTTCTAAAGAAAATTTAGATTTTTGAAGATTTCTGAAAAATAAGATAAAAATAAAATAAAAATAAAAAAAGAAAATAATAGAGATATACATAATATCCAAACGAAACCATAGTGTTATTGACTGAGGCGAAACAGACCAATTGATTGGTTCATTTTGGTTCCGTAAAATTCCAGAGGATTCGGTACCGATTCTGCTTCCATCATTCCTAGACCTTGTAAAATGTTATTGAAACATGCTTCAAGTAAGGCCTTGGTAAATATGTCAGCCAGTTGATCAGAGGATCGAACAAAATGCACTTCCACGTTCCCATCTTCGACATGATCCTTGATAAAATGATATATAAGTGCAATATGCTTAGTTTTGGAATGTTGCACTGGATTGTGACAAATCCTTATTGCACTTTCTGAGTCACAATAGAAAGGAATGTTTTTCATGTTCAGCCCGTAATCTCTCAACTGACTTTGAATCCATATAACTTGAGAAGTACAAGAATCTGCAACAATGTATTCGACTTCTGCTGTTGAAAGTGACACACAAGTTCGCTTTTTGGACTGCTCGCTAACAAGTTTTCCATCTAGAAATTGGCATCCATTTGTAGTGCTCTTTCGGTCTAAACCACATCCTCCAAGATTAGCATCAGAAAAAGCTTGAATAAAGAACCCTGATTTGGCAGGATACCAGAGACCGAGAGATGAAGTTCGCTTTAGATAACGGAAGATATTCTTTATAGACACCATGTGAGGTTCTCTTGGATTAGCTTGAAACCTAGCTGTTAGATACATAAGGGGCCCTATCATTTTTCGATAAAGTGTTATGTCAACAGCAGGTTTCTCCAGAGATGGTGTTAACTTAGTGCCAAATACCATAGGAACCTTCACTTTAGAGTCACCTGTCATGCCAAATTTTGTTAACATGTTCTTTGTGTACACCTCTTGGTTGATAAAGATGCCTTCTGGACCCTGTCTTATATTTAAACCAAGGAAAAAATTAATTGGACCCATTGCGCTCATTTCAAATTTAGTCTCCATCAACTTTCTGAATCCAGTTGTTAAGCTAGGATTCGTAGAGCCGATGATGATATCATCAACATAAATTTGAACTATCATTAGATGTTCGCCTTCTTTCTTTCGGAAGAAGGTAGGGTCAACCGAACCTTGCTTAAATTTTGACAATTTTAGAAAATGAGTTAAAGTTTCATACTAGGCTCTCGGTGCTTGCTTCAAACCATAAACCGCTTTATCCATCACATAGCAATGATCAGGATATTTTCTTGTTTATAAACCCGCGAGGTTGCTCAACATACACTATTTCTTCTAGTTCTCCATTCAAGAAAGCACATTTGACATCCATTTGGAAAACTTCAAAGTTTTTATGAGCAACATATGCTAGGAAGATTCTAACTTATTCCAACCTTGCTACTGGAGTGAAGGTTTCCTCATAATCTATCCCTTCCTCTTGGCAATATCCTTTTACCACCAATCGAGCCTTGTTGCGAATGACATTCCCTTCTTTGTCCAATTTGTTTCTAAAGACCCATTTCAAGCCGACCACAAAAGTATCCTTTAGTGTGGGAATCAACCTCCGAACTCGGTTATGTTCGAACTCATCGAGCTCATCTTGCATTGCTTGAACTCAATCAGAATGATCAAGCGCAACATTTACTATTTTTGGTTTGATTTTGGAGATAAACGAATTAAACATACAGAACTCAACTTTAGAGAATAATGCAGTTTGTTTCACTTTTAATTGAGAACGAGTAAGAACTTTCTCAGAGGATTCACCAATAATTTGTTCTTTAGGATGATCATTGGACCATTTTACTAATGGAGGATAATTTGGGTCATAAGCTGGATCCAATTTAGCATTCACTTCTTCTTCAAATTCTGATTTATCACTCTCGCCTTCGTCAGTGGCCTTTTCTTTCTCCCCCTTGACTGGCGAAGCGTAACCTGTGGGAGCATCGAAATTTGCATCCTCTGAGAGAGTTGGATTCTCCCCCCTCAAATGTACCTTTATTAGTTGGGGAGGGTGTAGACTTCTCCCCCTCGAAAGATACATTGGATGTTTTTGGTGTGGATGAACTCTCCCCCTTGAACATTGAGCCGTTGATTTGAGAGTCAGTAGACGATTGAGCACTTGCATGTTTAGGAATTTCACATCCCATTTCCTTTGCAGCATCATCGATGATCTTTTGGAGATTATCAATTTTTTTATCTATTACTTTCACCTCTGAGTGCGCCGCTTTCTCCGGTTCATCGAACAACCGAATGTACTCCTCGAACAAGTTAGATATTGGAACTGAGACTTGTCCTGATGTGGGAAAAATTTCCCCTAAGTCACTTTCGCTCCTTTGAACTTTATTCATGTAATTGTCATCAAATGTGATGTAATAAGTTTCTTCAATCTGTTCAGATCGTTTATTCAAAACTCTGTAAGCTTATGAGGAGAGTGAATAACCAAGAAATATTACCTCATCAACTTTAATGTCAAACTTGTTTCGGTTCTCCGTGGAGTTTAGAATGAAACATCTTGAACCGAACACATGGAAAAATTTGACATTGGGCTTCCGATTATTTAAAATCTCATATGGAGTGATTGAGAATCTTTTATTAAGAAAGGACCGGTTCTGAGTGTAGCATGCAGTTGCAACAGCATCAGCCCAGAAGTATAGCGGAAGAGAAGCAAAACTGAGCATGGTTCTGGAAGCCTCACATAAAGAACGGTTTCGCATTTCAACAATACCATTATGTTGTGGTGTGTATGGGGCCAAAAAATTATGAGTTATCCCCTTATTAGCTAGAAAGTCCTCAAAGTCTTTATTCTTGAATTCCAGCCCATTGTCGCTCCTGACATTTCTCACCATCTTTTTCAGTTGAACTTCCACCTACTTAATAAATGTCTTCAGCTTGGGAGTTACTTCTGATTTCTATTTAAGAAATAAAACCCAAGTGAAACGTGAAAAATCATCTACAATGACAAGTATGTACTTACTATGATCAATGCTTTCGATAGCCGAAGGTCCACACAAGTCAGTGTGCAACAGTTCAAGAGCTTCAACAATCTTTGTATTGATTCTCGTAGGATGACTCTTTCTGCTTTGTTTGCCCATCTCACACGCTGCACATAGATGCTCCTTGTCAAACTTGAGAAGAGGGAGGCCTCGAACGTGGTCACCAAGCACCAACTTATTAATGTCTTTGAAGTTTAGGTGCGATAAACGTCGATGCCACAACCAGCTTTCATTTGTGTTTGCCTTTGATAGCAGACATATTGCTGGTTTTCCTTTTATTGGTTTGAGATTCAAGGGATACATCTCTCCCTTGCGATCAGACTTTAACATAACCTTTTTCATATGCTTTTCAATAATTTTAGAACCCTCATCATCAAATGACACTTTCAGACCTGTTCCTACAACTAGTTGTGACATACTAATGAGGTTATGCTGCAATCCTTCCACATACACCACTTTTCGAATTGAGAAATCTCCATTTGTTATCATACTGTATCCCTTGATTGTTCCATAGGAGTTATTTCCATACTTTACACACCCATCATCTTTCAGGGACCGAAACTCCCTCAGCTCTTTCTTCCTTCTTGTCATGTGATGTGAGCAGCCATTGTCGATATACCATTCATCATCGAACTGCTCATCACAGAGTACCTGCAAATTCAAGCTGATTTAAGAACCCAAAGTTTCTTCGGTCCTGGTGAGTCTTTCACACACAGAAGTAATATCAACCAAAAATGTTCTTTTTATTAAAGTGGTTTGATCTTTTCTTTTAATGGTATACACCTTGATTTTAGTTTTATCTTGTTTAAAGATTGGTGCATTAGTTGGTGTGTTGTTAGTTGTTTTAGAGTTTTTCTTTTGAATCCTAGGGTTAGCTAACTTTTTCTTATCTTTGAACTCAGAATTTGATGCTAGCTTTCCCTTTCCTTTGATGTCCTTCACAGAGTTTACCTTGCACTTTGAATTGAAAGAAACGAAACTAGTGTTGGGACCGAAACTTGACTTTCGGTTCTGTGGGCCGTTGTAAGGACCGAAACTAGACTTTCAGTTCTAGGTGCTGATGCGGGGACCAAAACTTGACTTTCAGTTCTGAGCGTTAGGCTGGGAACCGAGAGCCGATGTTCGGTTCGGACTTTTAGAGTAGTAGGAATTTGGGCTGAAAGTTTCTTTTCCTTCCACTTTTGCCTTTCCCTTATCTGTTGATTCTTTCTTAGGAGGTATGTAGTTGGGTTTTTGATATTCCCAATGACTTTTTTGCTCATTCAAGTTCTTTGCATATCTTTGGTTTCTTAAGCGTTTCTGTTCTACTAACTCCTTCTGTGACTTGTGGATATTGAAGCTAGCCTTTGGTTTCTGCTTTTGCTTTTCGGTTGTATTTGTTGGAGCATTTGGTTTTGTCATCATTTCTTCAGGAATTTCTTTAGTTCCACTTGTGCTTGGTTTATCAAAGCTTGAGGGTTTGTTGATGGGTTTAGCAATATATCATCCTTTAACCCTCCATGAAGTTTGCTCAGAAAAGTCCATGGTTTTGTCTGCGTTGTCAATAGGGGCAGACCAGAAGTAATTGTCGCACCCTTCAACATTGTCTTTTTCCACCAAGACTCTTAATTCTGCCAATTGTCTTATAGTGACTCCTTTAGCTGCATAAACCTGATTCGACACCGTCTGAACCTTTTGATAAACCAAAGCCTTTTCCTTGAGTTTTGTGGCTTGTCTTTTGACATGCGAGCAAATTCAACCGAATTTTCTGAAATGAGGGGTTTCTCATTCTCGGTTTCGCTCTTCATAAACACTGAGCAATCAACAACATCTTCTACCGAGATTTCACTCATCTCACTTTCCTCATCAAATTCAGATGCATTATCTAAGTTCATTTTATTTTCTGAAGTTAATTTAGCATTAGACATGTCAAATGATTGAATAGTATCTAACTTTATTTTCAACCTATCATTTTCATCTAACATATCTTTTAGCATACATTTATGTTCCTTAGAGTCAATGAAGGTTTCTATTTTGTCTAGTCTAATTTTGTAAGACACGGATGTCTCTTTCTGATGACACTTCTGATTCACATTCTGCAATGATCTCATCCTCCTTAAATTCAAGGAAGGGCAAAATCATCTTATGAATTTTCTTTCGTATCTCACAGCTTAAATGTAATTGAGCAATATTTGTGTATAAATTCTTAGCTATTAAACAAAAAACATTTCTTTGTTTTAAAAACTTCAAATTGTCTCTTTGCAAATAAATACTTTCATCCCTAGCTCTAATTAACTCCGACTCCTTCAGCTCAATCCACATCCTTCTCTCCTCACTCTTTGAAGACACCCTGCTGAGTTGGTCAGTTAGGTTAGAATTTGCGAAGCGAGTTTGCATGAGACTACCACTTAAGTTAGAGAATTTAAATTTTAATTCATTTAATTCTTCTTCATAATTTGTTAATGGAACTTTAAGTGATTCAAGGATGGATTGTACCTTTTTGATTAAGCGATCACAGTTGTTGATCTTCTCCACTACTAGAAAAACAACCTTTTACAATGCTCATTGCGCGTCGTAAAGGGATCAGACGACGCACAAATGCGCGTCAAGGAAGGCCCTGTCATAAAGAAAGATGACGTGCATTTACGACGCTCATTAACGACGCACAATTACGACGCGCATTTACGACACGCAATGCGTATCACGAAAGGCCCTGTCATAAAGGAAGGCAACACACATTCACGTGTCGTAACCTTACAACGCGCGTGTTAATGACACGCAATGCGTATCAAGAAAGCTCCAATCAAGAAAGGCCATGTCATAAATGAAGATGACACACATTTTTGCGTATCATAATTTTAAATGTTTTAAAAAAATATTATTTATAGATTTACTAATTTTCAAGTTAAATTTGTATTTTATGTCTCATAATAGAAAATAAAATATCATATACAAAAAATACAATCTGTTGCATAAAATTTAATGCCATACAAATAATCATATACAAAAAATACAATCCATTGCATAAAATACAATCCCTAACTATCTAACCTATTTTTACATTGCTATTAAGGGACACCTTGTTTTAGATATCATGTAAAAAACAAATCCTCTATATCAAAAAATTGGTTGTTGTCCATCGAGTGTAGATGACAAATAATGACTTGAACATTAGCTGAAACCAAAAAACTTTTATTAACACAATAAAAAAGCTGAAATCAAAAAGCTTTTAATTACACAAGAAACAACACATCATCATGAGAAACTACTAACCTCCCCTGAATGGAGGAAGTAGTTTTCTCCAGCCAACTTTGTTGGTGTGGACTGATAAAAGTTATAGCATGTCCTAGCAAGCTGCAAATAATACATATCATAATTATTAGCAACTAAAAAAACAACAAAAATAACACACCTCTTCAGCTAGATTCAAGAACTTTCATTGATGTCTCCCACATGTCTCTGTTTTAATAACTCATTAGTTTGTTTTATATATACAGCTACAGTTGTAATTTTATCTAGAATTAAAATTACCAACTCACTTATAAAGGCTTCACAGTTGCAGCTTTGTTTCCTTGTATCCACACTTTAAGTAAATACTAATAGAAACTGCACAAAGTAACGAAGATATGACCTTTTGTCAAAATGCCATTCCCCAATCTTCCCATAAGTTAACTCTCCCTGTAGTGTTGTAGTAAAAAGAAATTAGCTTATTTAAAGTGGACATGATTTTATCTAGTAAGGGAGTGTGTGGAATTTGCTTATTTAAAGTGTTAGCTCATTGGGGTTGGTACTGCTAATAAGTTACTTTGAGTGTTTAGATTGTACAAAATGGTTTATGCTTATTGTGGTTTAGGCTCTATTTCATGTGTAAAAACTGACTTGTTTTTTTGAGCTTATTGCAACGTGGTGTTTTGTGACTAGTTTTTTGAAGAAAAAAAAGTATACTATAAATAAGTTACTCAGAACCTTCTCAAATAATGGAGTAATAGTGCAATTGGTATTGAAGCTAGAAGAAGATGCAGTTAAGAAAAAAAACAAATTGTTTTCCTTTCACATATACTATAAATATAATAATGGAAGATGAGAAATGAGTATAAGAATATAATGATACTCCCCAGATATTTGGAACAATTCTTCAGGGAACCTTTCTTTCAACCAAATTCAAACTTGTCAAACTCATAAAGGGAATTTTCTTTCAAGTTCTTCAGGAAACCCTGAAAGAAACCTCACAACATCTGAGTTTATAGCAAGAAACTTTGCCTTATGAATTTGTTTGAAAGCCTTGATCACCAATTCAACAAGCTCTGGTTGCTTCTGATATGGGTACGACTCCCTAATTGGATAGGCTGTAATGAATCAAGATCTGTGGCTGATAATGAAAAGCAGGCCGTACCATAGTAAGTGAAAGACGATAGATTTGGTGCTGAGAGTATAAAATCAGAATTGTGATCACTACTAGCATAACACAAACTAGTAATAACACCCAAAACCATGCAATTTGATATGTGCATATTTAGTGTGTATTTAGTATAGTTTTTATTCATATATTAGCTAAATTATCGCATATTATGGACAAAAGGTACTTAAAAGTGTTAAATTATGTTTTTCAGTCCAAAGATGAAGCTCGGAAGCAAAAGGAAGCAGGAGAAGCGGTTAGGAGCTCGAGAGTGGAATGAAGAAGGAAAACACCTAAAAAAGGTTTCTACTCGTCGAGTCATATAGCCTACTCGACGAGTCCGGTCGAGGAATCAGAAGGATAATGATTCGGAATTCCAGATAGTTATCGCAATATGTGTTATGTGAGAGGGACTCAACGAGTCACCACTTGACTCGACGAGTCGGATCGCTTATTTAAAGATAACTCCACAGATCGAGAGAGAAGAATTCTGGGAAGTTTCAGAAGTGCTTTGCTGCAATTAAGAAGCCAGAAGAACCCTAGAAGTCGACAAAGAAAGCTAGAATTCAATTCCGGAAGTAATTAAGGCACAATTTCATCATTCTACTTATTCTTTTGTTTCGTCAATATGATTAAGCAACTTGAACTTGTTTGTTTGCTGTTATTTACTTTAATTATGAACTAAAATCTTTAGACTTCTGTTTGGGAATACAAAGTTGACAATATGGTTTGATTGATTGGTAGGATTAATTCCAAGTTGGTGAATTTTTGTTATTTTAGCTTGCTAAAGAACCTTGTGTATGAATAATAATTAATTTTCTGTTAATAGGAAGATAATTGATTAGCATGAACATCTATTGATTATCAACCTCGTATGATATGTGACCACTATACTATATGTCTAGGATTAATGAATATGAAACTAGAATTAATAAGAAAATTGAGTAAATTCATGTGCAAGCTTGTAAGATGACCATCAAACAAGAGGTTAATTAAGAATAATAAATTAATTAGCTATTGCAAGTCTAACTTAACCCGAATAATTAATCTAGTAAATATAATTAAATTAAGCAATTGGCCACTGTTTGAGTTAGTTTATTTGCTAAGGATTAGGGTAGTGAACATGAACCTAATCACTTGAATCGGTAACCAACGAAAGAATTAATCCATTTCACTATTACCTTGAAATCAACCATAGAGTTAACCGAGTTGAACTAAACAGAAGTTCCTTTCCAATTATTGAATCTAGTTAAATTGTTATTTTCTAGTCTTAAATTAGTTATAGTTAGTAAGTTTCTAGTCTTGTAAAACTAGAGAAAAACCCCTATTTCTTAATCAACTTAGATAGAATTGGTTTTTAATTTAATTTGTCGTTCCATGTGTTCGATACCCTGCTTATTTAGCTATACCATAATTGATAGGTTCACTGCCTTTTGTGTGTTATTTGATAATTAAAGTAGGTTTAAAACTAAGTGAGTTTCACACACATCACAATTAAATGTTGTTTCTGGATGAGAGCCTGAATGAACTCCATAACAACTCCACCAACGTGTAAGCTCAGCTGGCAGGTTTGCATAGAACTATCCAGAACTAACACCACCAAGGATTTAAAATCAATATCTCTATAATTCACTGATTTAAAGACTATATACATACATACATACCAAAGAAGTTGGAAAAATACGATTACAGATGGAGTTCCACTAATTTTCTCCAATTGGGAACGACATGTGAGAATCAACACTTAGCCTAATTTTGATTCCTCATGCAACATCAACAATAAAATATTTATTAAATAATGTTTATCATTATTTAACAAATAAATAAGGCCCACAACATGAACACATTTAAGAAATATATACTTACCGTTTAGATAAGCCAGAAGGCTGTCCAGCTATATTCTCAGATGAGTCTTTTGTACTTGACTGCACATGAGTTTGGACTAAGTAATTATAAATTATTTAAAATAATAAATAGGGCGATAACAAAAATATATAATGTTATAAAATTTACCATGTGCTGTAAATTTTGAGATTGAGGTTGAGGTTGATTTTTGATATTTTTGTGTAGGAGGATAAATACACATTTACATGTGAATAATATTAGTAATGCAACCAATAATGTGAGTGTAATGACTTCGATCAAAATCGCTGACATAAAAGTTGTACATTATGTGATGAAATAATTATCAGTTAAATAATTATCTATGGAATCAATCACAACAGAATGGAATCAACATAATGGAATAGATCATTACATTCCATTATCATGTTTGGTTGGCTAGAGGAAATGGAATGAATTTCATCACTTAAAAAAAAGTGTTTACAGAAATAACTTAATAAGATACATAATAAAATCTTTAAATAAAACTACTATTAGAAAAATATTTTTACTTACTTTTAGAAAAATACCAAAAAATAATTTAATTGAAGTTTTGAAACTTTTTAAATATATTATTGTTATTGATGATTATATGGATGAAAGTAATTGATAATTATAACAAAATCATTCCATTTCATCAAAGAGTAAGTGAACACAAAAAAAAACACCCTTCTCCATTGGATGAAGGAATCGGAATGGTCAATTCCATTCCCTGTTCGATTAGTAGCAAAAAGCAACATAAAGATGTAACTTACAGTGAGCAACCATCAGATCGACAGACATCTTTCTTATCAAGTTAATGGTGGCCTCAGAGATAAGAGGCGCTGACATCATCTCTTCACAATCTTCTAGATAACATCCATACCACCCCATATCATTAACACTCACCGTAAGCACCCCTCCTTCCTCATCCCCCTGTATTTTATTATTATTTGTACTTACAGCCATTTAGTTAGATTCTACTGAGTTAAAACAATGTTATAATAAGATAAAAGTCAAAAAGTACAATGGTATAATTGGGTAGATTTTTAAAGTAAAATGCATTATTTTGAAGTAGGGTGTTGCAATATAAAGGAATGAAAACAAGTAAATGAAAGTATGTTGCAATTTCTTTAAAAAAATTGGAATTCACATGATAAAGGATTTGTCGGAAGAGAGTGTTGCAATCTTCAATTGTTCCCCAGAATCTAATGGCTTTTTCTTTGAGAGAAAAACATCGTGAGATTTCAATAAATGTAAGAAGGGTTGCCACTGATTGCTATTGCTATTCTTTAACTTTAATTCAGTTGTGCTTGTAAGCTCAGCTGGCAGGTTTGCTGAGAAATACCCTGAACTAACTTCCACAGAAAACATCATACGGAAGTGACTCTTATTTCCTGCAATAAGAAAAAAATGGCTATAACCTGGTAGATTTATCAAAGTACAATCTCTTAATAAGAAAAAATAAATGAAAAGTGCAGTGTTAACCTATACAACATTCGGTTAATACAAGGTCTGGAAATGTAACGTCATCATATGGCTATAACCGGGTATATTTGTATTCTTAGCAAAACGCAACAAGGCTGCTGCACATTCTTTAACCTATACGACATTCGTTTAATACAAGGTCTAGAAATTCCACGTCATCATATGTATAACAAAATGGATGCTTTTTTGAGGTTAATGAAATAAAAAAAGATTTACCTGGTAGATACCTCCAGCACTTCCAGTTACTCCCATTAGCTGAACTGTTTGGATTGAATCTATGATTAGGGCACGTGGAGAGAGAGCTTGAGCTTTTCCCAAAATGTCCTTAAAAATAGCACACACAAAGCAAAGTAAAAAACTATTTATATTTATAATTTATAATTTATAATAAGTAATAACATATGTTCATAATTTATTAAGTTATGTATATTTTGGAACATTGTCACAACTGGAAATTTTGTGTCATGTAATCTATACATTCAAGCTAATGTGAATCAAAACTTCAATCAAATACATCATACAAGTACTACAAATAGTCATCAAACAATTGGAAACCCAAGAAATCCTTGTTTAAGTCCATGTTGGATTAGGACTCCCATATTGGATCCACGTGGACCAATAAGCTTCCAATTTGGCTATCAAGGGCTTAGAACCCTAATTGGACTCTAATTGGACCCACACTAGTTTATTTCAACATTTTGGGCCATGTTGGGCCTAGAATGAAATGAATTAAAAGCTTTGCTCCATGAATAACCTAAACTAGTCCAACAAAAATGTAAAAATCCTACCACATTCTTTTAGGTATAAAACACACCCTAACTAACTCTAATGTTGGGCTTAGGGGCAAAAGCCCAAATTTTTCCTTTTCTTGCCAAATTCTCGGCCCAAATGCACAAGCCCAAGAAGATGAAAGAGTTGACTTATTGTGCCACATCATTATTATCCAAAGGACTTCCATGCAAAATATCTCACATACCTCCATGCACATCACTTCAAAATCACTTCTCTTCTCTCCTCCCTCTCCCTCTCGGCTGAAACACACACACACACATTCACAAATCTCTCACAAATTCTCTCTAGATCACTCAAGAACTCTCCTTCCTCTCCACTCAAAAATCTCGAGTTTTAAGAGGCATTCAAGAGGAAATTTCCACAAAATTCTCCATCTAAGGTAAGAGTTGCTTGGATCTATGAACTAAATTCTTTGTTTTATCAAACTCCCTTCCTAATCTGTGCAAAAATCGTGATTTTGCACCCTAGAACCATCTCAAACTCGAGATCTACCAAGGAAGGGGGTTAAGGCCAAAAACACTTCATCTTCCTTCCATTTTCTTTGCAAAACCGAGCCCCCACACCTAAGGTGAGCTTCATACCCCCTATTTTCTGTTTTTATGAGTTTTGTGGGGGGGGGGGGGGAATACAAGTGAAAGTGTAGATCTATATGTGTTTATATGCCTTGTATGATTTCCATGCTTATATGTATGCTTTTATGTGCTTTAATGTTGGATCTAGCCATAAAACTACTCAAAACCGAGATATAACTTATGTTATATGATTTTAGCATCAAATGTATTCCTACATACAAAGTGTTTCAAGAAAAATAGCTAAGTGGTTTAGTGACAATTTTCTTTAAGCTAAAAACACAAATTTTGGGCCTAACATGTGAAAAATACAAAATTAAGGGCCCAAATTGACATTTCACGAATTCTGATGGATGAAGTGTGTCAAAACAGTTTCAATAAAACAATTTCTGGAATTATACTCATTTATAAGGTTAAAAAACATAAATTTCAAGCTTAATGGGCTAAAAATGACAATTTCGGCCCAATGAGGCCCATTATGCGAATTTTTCTGTTTTGGAGGGCCAAAACTGTGATTTTCTGTAAAACAGTGGACCATAAGTGATCCAAGTCCTTTTTAAAGGTTTAAAATGCTTTTTAAATTTAAAAAGGACCAAAGTTGCAAAAATTTTACAATTTGGGCCAAAATTGTCAAAATTGCGAAAAGAAGGGTTATAACCGAGAAAAACTAAAATTTCAGGGACTTAAGCTGTTTTCTATGAAAAATATGCTGGAAAATATTTAGTTTAATAATTTTTGGTGTTAAAATGTCAAGAAAATTGATTTAAGGACCAAACCGGAAAGTATTTTAAATAAAGGGTTGAAAAAGTAAATTTTACAAACAAGGAGGGGCTGAAAACAGAAAATTTCCAAGACTAATTCAATACATGCAATTTGACCAAATAATGGTACTACGACTATCGACAAAATACAATACATTACAACACCAAAAGTCGTTGTTAAACGAATTGGTTCGGTCTCGAACTAATAAAAATCCGAAACCACTAACACGACGACACTATGATAATTCAATACTACGATTCATTCAACTAATGATTGGGAATTCATTATACATGCAAATGTGCACAGACATCTACGCACTATCTTTGGGCCCCACAAGTGTAAAATCTTGTTCGTTGAGCCTAGCTAGCCCGACGACCTGATCTTAAGGCCCAAAGACTTCATCTTACGAAGTGTTGGGTTTTACCAATCCGACACGACGTAACCGGACTTTCAATGGCTTGTAGACTACTGGTCCCCAAGGGTCCTTTAGTGTCGCTAGTAGAGTCTGCCTTTTTGCGAGGCGGGTCTGGGACCCCTCGTACCTTTTTATCCCCAACCGGCTAATGGAGTCGTCGAGGCCTTCGTGTCCTCCTTCTCTTCGGATGTGGGACTACACGTAGTCAGGACGGTTGGATAACGTGATTAGTACGGACGACGCCTACGGGATCGTTAGTATTGCTATAGACTAGTCGTTTGTGTAACGCGTGTTTGTAGCAGATAATCATGCTAAAAAATAATCCAATGTCGTCTGGTAATGATAACTTCATGCGTTGCAATGGTTTCAAAGTAAATTCATGGAATTCAAAGAATTAGGAAAACATCGGGTTTTCCTGGGGTTTTCAATACATACAGATTCAAAATACATACGATTTCAATAAACAATTTTTACAAGTATAGAAAACAAACAAGCATACCTATAGATCTTCACACCTTTTTGACTATACTATTTTCAGAAAATATCGGATTTTCTGGCGGTTTTCAAACGACACGAAACATTGTTTTTCAAATACAACTTATGAACTCACCAACATTTCATATGTTGACGTTTTTCAAAATACTTGTATTCTCAGGAAACCAGTGAATCAAAGGAAATCGTATTCAGTGATGGCTCGCAGTTTATTTATGTACGAATCGAACAGTTTATTTTGGAAATGTAATGTTTAAACAATGTACTTCATGTAAACTTTACTGGTTGTACAATATTAATGCATGGTGACGAATGTTGTTACGTTTCATATATATATACAATGTTATGGTATTCAATTGAGTCACGACAGCCCCCGAACGTTTCCGCCGCCTGGTTTGGGGGTGTGACAGGTTGGTATCAGAGCTTTGTTTATAGTGAACTAGCATGTCGAACCACACATTGATATGCAACTATAAACCAAAAAGAGGGACTAACAGAACTCTGAACAAAACAAGTAAACAAAACACGCTTTCTTGCATTAGGAATAAGAACCTAACGCCGAATCAAACACAATAATGCTGGTATCTCGGTTAATTCGAGACTGTTCTTAGTGATACCAAGGAGTGAATGTAGCATGATCAACTACATTCTCTCCAAAGTAAAACTAGCACACGTCTTGATGAGATCGGGATAGCTAGGGAACCTAAAACTATACCCTTTATCATCAACAAGAGAACGTTTGCCTGGTCTGTATAATAGTCATAGAACCTAGGAATAATGTTAGCATATTTACGTACTCGCGCAGACAGCATGGCTGGTTTTCATCACCCTGGAGACCCCTATTTCCCTAATCAGGGAAACAACGGGTGGCTAGAGGAGCTTGAGGAAGAGCCTGAAGAGGAGCCTGAGGAAGACCCCGAAGAGGAATCTGACGGGGAACCGGAGGCCGAAGTTGAGGGCGAACCTGCCGAATCAGAGGAAGATGAAGGAAGCCTCGAGGAGGATGCTGATGATAGTGACAGGGGTGATTCGGATGCGGAGTCCGAAGTCATCAACCCCCCTTACCCGATCAGGGTGCCTGCCTATCGAGTAGGCCCCACTGGTCCTACACCTCCCTGGGGTATTGATCTTTGGAGATGGAGCAGACAGCAGGGACAGTGACCCCCGTACGGCCTGTCACGCGAGTTCTTTGACCTGAGAGACGGAGGACCGGCTGATCGAGCCCTTCCAGTCATGGTGAAACGGTTACGGAATACGGGCGACCTTGCCCAGGACACTGCGGATCAGGTGCACCAGTTGAGGACTAGGGTCGAGCGTGCGGATCAGGAGACGCGTGACGTCCTTCGAGAGTTTCACATGAGGCAGGTTCGGTGGGAGTCTCGACTCCGGGACGCGGAACGCTTGGTGGCTCGTCTTCAGGGAGCATCCACATCCTCAGCACCACCACCTTCGGACGCAGCTCATCGCGGTTAGGGATAGACTTATCATAGTAGGTCGTTAGGAAATATGCTATGTACTCCGACTCTATGTTTAAGTGACTACACTACTCATAGAGTCGTTATGCTGTCGAACTAGTATCACTCATGTATGCTCCTACGAGCAAATTTTCATGTATCAAATGCGGATAATATTAATAAATTTTACGTGTTTTATTACGATATTGCAAATTGCTATGTGTTGAGATATTATTACTGATTGGTAAATGGTAGTAGTGTTTAAGTTCGTACCATGCACCTAGTCAATAGGATCACGACCTCACCGAAACCACATACCCTCAACATCTTTCCGTTTTGTCACAGAAAGATGCCTCTCCGACCTACTCGCGGAAACCCAGGACCAACCCCACCTGAAGTTGACTCAGCCGCCTTCCAGGCAGCTGTATCTGCAGCAGTCACTGCAGCGATTGCGCAAATTCAACAAGGGAACAACGGAGGAGTCAATGGGCAAGGAGCCGGAAGTTCAAACAATGGAATGAATCAAGGACCCACCAAGGCATGTACCTACAAGGACTTCACAAACGCCAAACCACGAACTTTTAATGGCACTGGAGGAGTGATCACTCTAAAGCGATGGATCGAAAAGGTGGAGTCGGTATTCGAGATATGTGACTGCCCTAAGCACATGAAGGTGAAGTTCGCAGCCTGCACTTTTGTGGATCAAGCACTCACCTGGTGGAACGGACATGTAGAATCCATGACACTCCCTGTAGCCAACTCCATGCCGTGGACGGAGATGAAAGAAATATTAATGGCAGAGTACTGCCCACGAGGCAAAATACAGAAGATGGAACAAGAGCTATGGAACCTCACTGTACAGAACGCGAATATCGATGCCTACATATCGAGATTTAGCGAACTATCTCTGCTGTGCCCGGGTATGATCACCTCGGAAGGAAAGAAGATTGAGCGATTCATCTGGGGACTCACATCACCAATTCAAGGGAATGTGATAGCTGCAAACCCCGAAACATTTGACAGTGCAAAGAGACTGGCAAAAAGGTTGTACGACCATAATAACAAAAAGGGAGAGAAGCCAATAGAGACTGAGAAGAAAAAGGAGGGTGATGGCAGGAGAGGGAAGAACCCCAAGAGGAAGGGGCGTTAGGGCCCCGAGACCTCTAAAAGGCAGCAAACAGTGGCAGTTAACGCTGTCACTGCACCGGTTCCAGTCACACCACATGCTCCAACCTCAGCCACTCCCAATGCTTCCAAACCTTATTCCGGTAATCTTCCCAAATGCAACAAGTACGGTTTCCATCACTATGGAGAATGCAAGGATTTTCAGTGCACCAGTTGCAACCGAAGGGGTCACACCGCAAAGTACTGCAAGGCTTACCCTCCCCATAACCAAAATCAGGGAATCAACAACAACAACCCTCGCAACAACAACAACGCCCATGCCAGCGGCAACAGTGCAGGGCCTAGCTACACCTGCTACGGATGCGGGAAGACTGGACACATCCGCCGAGACTGTCCCAACAAGAACAATTTAAGAAATGGAGGAACAGGAAGGATGTTGACCATGGGTCAGAGTGAGGCTATTCAAGACCCCTCTTTTGTTACCGGTACGTTTCTCTTAAACCACGCTTATGCATGCATCTTATTTGACACCGGAGCGGAACGAAGTTTCGTAAGCAATAAGTTTAAGCACTTATTAAAACAACTCCCCCAAAAGCTAAATGAAACATATACGGTGGAAATGGCCAATGGGAAAACCGAATCCACTGAGGAGATCTACACTGGATGTACCCTAACCCTTAACCAGCATGTCCTTCGAATAGACCTAATGCCAGTGTCAATTAGGAGCTTCGACGTGATCATCGGCATGGACTGGTTAAGCCCCCACCATGCCGAAATTATGTGTCATGAGAAGGCCGTTCGCCTTCGTCTTCCGAATCACGAAACCCTAGTGATTTACGGAGACAAACCCAGTATGAATCTTCGCCTCATCTCGTGTATCAAAGCACAAAAACACCTGCGAAAGAACAATTTGGCGTTCCTGGCTCACATAGTGGACAGGACCAAAGAAGAAACTAACATCCAAGACATTCCGGTAGCGTGTGAATTCCCGGATGTGTTTCCTGAAGATCTTCCGGGAGTGCCCCCAGAGAGACAGGTTGAATTTCGAATTGACCTTATCCCAGGAGCAACTCCTCTTGCTAAATCACCATATCGGTTGGCTCCTGCTGAAATGCAGGAACTGTCCAGCCAACTCAGTGAGCTTCTGGACAAGGGATTTATCCGACCTAGCTACTCGCCGTGGGGAGCCCCAGTTCTCTTTGTCAAAAAGAAGGACGGATCTTTCAGAATGTGCATCGATTACAGAGAGTTGAATAAACTCACTGTTAAAAACCGCTACCCACTCCCACGAATCGATGACCTATTCGACCAGCTCCAAGGAGCTAGTTATTTCTCCAAAATAGATCTACGGTCTGGATACCACCAACTCAAGGTCCAAGAAGAGGATATTCCCAAAACCGCTTTCCGAACCCGCTATGGACATTATGAATTCGTCGTAATGCCCTTCGGTCTAACAAATGCACCTGCCGCATTTATGGACCTAATGAATCGAATCTGTCGACCGTTCCTTGACAACTTCATCATTGTATTTATCGATGACATCCTCATCTATTCTCGAAGCAAAGAGGAGCATGGCCAACACCTATGACAAATTCTAGACCTTCTGCGATCGGAAAAGCTTTACGCCAAACTCTCCAAGTGTGAGTTCTGGCTTCGAAGCGTGAATTTCCTAGGCCACGTGGTTAGCCAAGACAGAATTCATGTGGACCCCTCTAAGGTCAAAGTTGTGGAAGGATGGGCAACTCCGACTACACCCATAGAAATTCGTCAGTTCTTAGGCCTAGCAGGCTACTATAGGAGATTCATCCAAAACTTCTCTAAGATCGCCAAGCCGCTTACCTTGCTTACTCAAAAGGGCGTGCCATTCAAGTGGACAGACCGACAAGAGATTGCGTTTTGGACTTTGAAGCAAGCTCTCTGTAGCGCTCCTGTACTATCACTACCTGAAGGAACAGAAGATTTTGTAGTCTACTGTGATGCGTCAAATCAGGGCCTAGGTTGTGTTCTCATGCAACGTGGAAGAGTGATAGCATATGCGTCCCGCCAACTAAAGATGCATGAAGTAAATTACACGACCCATGACCTCGAACTGGGAGCCGTGGTCTTTGCTCTAAAAATTTGGAGGCACTACCTGTACGGTACAAAGTGCACCATCTTCACAGACCACAAGAGCCTCCAGCACATTTTGAATCAAAAGGAGCTGAACATGAGACAGCGAAGATGGGTGGAATTACTAAACGACTACGAATGCGAGATCAAGTACCATCCAGGTGAGGCCAACGTGGTAGCTGATGCATTAAGTCAGAAGGAGTACACAAATCGCCATACGAAAATGCACTCAATAACCATTCAATCTCATCTGGCCACTCAAATTGCATCAGTCCAGCCGGAGGCTATGAAAGCGGAAAATAGAATTAGCGAGGCGTTGCGCGGGATGGAAAAGAACCTAGAAGCAAGAGAGAATGGGGTATACTACTTCCTGAACCGTATTTGGGTCCCAAAAATTGGAGGATTTAGGGAGACCGTTATGAAGGAAGCCCACAAGACACGGTACTCCATTCATCCTGGATCGGACAAGTTGTATTTGGATATCAAACAACATTATCGGTGGCCTAACATGAAGGCGGAAATCGCGACCTACGTCAGTAAGTGCCTTACATGCGCCAAAGTAAAGGTGGAATACCAGAAACCTTCAGGATTGTTGCAGCAACCAGAAATTCCCGAGTGGAAATGGGAGGGGATTTCTATGGACTTCGTGACCAAGCTGCCCAAGACGTCGGACGGACTGGACACCATATGGGTAATAATCGACCGACTGACGAAATCTGCCCATTTCTTACCAATCAAAGAGTCCTACAAGATGGAGAGACTGACGCGTTTGTACCTACGAGAGATCGTAAGACTCCATGGAGTGCCAAAATCTATCATCTCGGATAGGGACAGTAGATTCACGTCGCGCTTTTGGCAATCACTCCACAAGGCAATGGGTACTCATCTCGATATGAGCACCGCATACCACCCACAAACGGACGGTCAAAGTGAACGAACCATTCAAACGCTTGAAGACATGCTTCGTGCATGTGCGATAGACTTTGGAAAGTCTTGGGATACCCACCTACCGTTGATCGAGTTTTCATATAACAATAGTTACCATTCGAGCATCAAGGTGGCTCCTTTCGAAGCACTGTACGAGCGTAAATGTAGATCACCGTTATGTTGGGCGGAAGTAGGTGACACCCAGTTGACAAAAACGCATACGTCAAACAGGGCATTAACGGGACCGGAAATCATTCGCGAGACCACAGAAAAGATTGTACAGATCAAAGCTCGATTACAAGCATCGCGTGACCGGTAAAAGAGCTACGCCGATAAACGGCAAAAGCCCTTAGAATTCCAGGTCGGTGATCGAGTATTGTTGAAGGTCTCACCCAGGAAAGGGGTTATACGTTTCGGAAAACGGGGAAAGCTGAACCCGCGATACATTGGACCTTTCGAAATCATCGCCCGAATAGGCCCGGTAGCCTACAGACTACAACTACCCGCGGAGCTAAACAGTGTACACCCCGTGTTCCATGTCTCAAACCTAAAGAAGTGCCTATCAGACGAAACCCTTGTCATTCCTCTTAACGAAATCGAAATCAATGAGAATCTCCTGTTCGCCGAAGAACCAGTCGAAATCATGGACAGGGAGGTGAAGCGTACTAAACAGAGCCGCATCCCGATCGTGAAAGTACGGTGGAACGCAAAGCGTGGGCCAGAATTCACTTGGGAACGCGAAGACCAAATGAAGCAAAAGTACCCTCACCTATTCTAACATTCTCAAATCTAGCTTTCAAACAGAATTTCGGGACGAAATTCCCTCTAACGGGGGTATGATGTCACAACTGGAAATGTTGTGTCATGTAATCTATACATTCAAGCTAATGTGAATCAAAACTTCAATCAAATACATCATACAAGTACTACAAATAGTCATCAAACAAGTGGAAACCCAAGAAATCCTTGTTTAAGTCCATGTTGGATTAGGACTCCCATATTGGATCCACGTGGACCAATAAGCTTCCAATTTGGCTATCAAGGGCTTAGAACCCTAATTGGACTCTAATTGGACCCACACTAGTTTATTTCAACATTTTGGGCCATGTTGGGCCTAGAATGAAATGAATTAAAAGCTTTGCTCCATGAATAACCTAAACTAGTCCAACAAAAATGTAAAAATCCTACCACATTCTTTTAGGTATAAAACACACCCTAACTAACTCTAATGTTGGGCTTAGGGGCAAAAGCCCAAATTTTTCCTTTTCTTGCCAAATTCTCAGCCCAAATGCACAAGCCCAAGAAGATGAAAGAGTTGACTTATTGTGCCACATCATTATTATCCAAAGGACTTCCATGCAAAATATCTCACATACCTCCATGCACATCACTTCAAAATCACTTCTCTTCTCTCCTCCCTCTCCCTCTCGGCCGAAACACACACACACACATTCACAAATCTCTCACAAATTCTCTCTAGATCACTCAAGAACTCTCCTTCCTCTCCACTCAAAAATCTCGAGTTTTAGGAGGCATTCAAGAGGAAATTTCCACAAAATTCTCCATCTAAGGTAAGAGTTGCTTGGATCTATGAACTAAATTCTTTGTTTTATCAAAATCCCTTCCTAATCTATGCAAAAATCGTGATTTTGCACCCTAGAACCATCTCAAACTCGAGATCTACCAAGGAAGGGGGTTAAGGCCAAAAACACTTCATCTTCCTTCCATTTTCTTTGCAAAACCGAGCCCCCACACCTAAGGTGAGCTTCATACCCCCTATTTTCTGTTTTTATGAGTTTTGTGGGGGGGGGGGGGGGAATACAAGTGAAAGTGTAGATCTATATGTGTTTATATGCCTTGTATGATTTCCATGCTTATATGTATGCTTTTATGTGCTTTAATGTTGGATCTAGCCATAAAACTACTCAAAACCGAGATATAACTTATGTTATATGATTTTAGCATCAAATGTATTCCTACATACAAAGTGTTTCAAGAAAAATAGCTAAGTGGTTTAGTGACAATTTTCTTTAAGCTAAAAACACAAATTTTGGGCCTAACATGTGAAAAATACAAAATTAAGGGCCCAAATTGACATTTCACGAATTCTGATGGATGAAGTGTGTCAAAACAGTTTCAATAAAACAATTTCTGGAATTATACTCATTTAGAAGGTTAAAAAACATAAATTTCAAGCTTAATGGGCTAAAAATGACAATTTCGGCCCAATGAGGCCCATTATGCGAATTTTTCTGTTTTGGAGGGCCAAAACTGTGATTTTCTGTAAAACAGTGGACCATAAGTGATCCAAGTCCTTTTTAAAGGTTTAAAATGCTTTTTAAATTTAAAAAGGACTAAAGTTGCAAAATTTTTACAATTTGGGCCAAAATTGTCAAAATTGCGAAAAGAAGGGTTATAACCGAGAAAAACTGAAATTTCAGGGACTTAAGCTGTTTTCTATGAAAAATATGCTGGAAAGTATTTATTTTAATGATTTTTGGTGTTAAAATGTCAAGAAAATTGATTTAAGGACCAAACCGGAAAGTATTTTAAATAAAGGGTTGAAAAAGTAAATTTTACAAACAAGGAGGGGCTGAAAACAGAAAATTTCCAAGACTAATTCAATACATGCAATTTGACCAAATAATGGTACTACGACTATCGACAAAATACAATACATTACAACACCAAAAGTCGTTGTTAAACGAATTGGTTCGGTCTCGAACTAATAAAAATCCGAAACCACTAACACGACGACACTATGATAATTCAATACTACGATTCATTCAACTAACGATTGGGAATTCATTATACATGCAAATGTGCACAGACGTCTACGCACTATCTTTGGGCCCCACAAGTGTAAAATCTTGTTCGTTGAGCCTAGCTAGCCCGACGACCTGATCTTAAGGACCAAAGACTTCATCTTACGAAGTGTTGGGTTTTACCAATCCGACACGACGTAACCGGACTTTCAATGGCTTGTAGACTACTGGTCCCCAAGGGTCCTTTAGTGTCGCTAGTAGAGTCTGCCTTTTTGCGAGGCGGGTCTGGGACCCCTCGTACCTTTTTATCCCCAACCGGCTAATGGAGTCGTCGAGGCCTTCGTGTCCTCCTTCTCTTCGGATGTGGGACTACACGTAGTCAGGACGGTTGGATAACGTGATTAGTACGGACGACGCCTACGGGATCGTTAGTATTGCTATAGACTAGTCGTTTGTGTAACGCGTGTTTGTAGCAGATAATCATGCTAAAAAATAATCCAATGTCGTATGGTAATGATAACTTCATGCGTTGCAATGGTTTCAAAGTAAATTCATGGAATTCAAAGAATTAGGAAAACATCGGGTTTTCCTGGGGTTTTCAATACATACAGATTCAAAATACATACGATTTCAATAAACAATTTTTACAAGTATAGAAAACAAACAAGCATACCTATAGATCTTCACACCTTTTTGACTATACTATTTTCAGAAAATATCGGATTTTCTGGCGGTTTTCAAACGACACGAAACATTGTTTTTCAAATACAACTTATGAACTCACCAACATTTCATATGTTGACGTTTTTCAAAATACTTGTATTCTCAGGAAACCAGTGAATCAAAGGAAATCGTATTCAGTGATGGCTCGCAGTTTATTTATGTACGAATCGAACAGTTTATTTTGGAAATGTAATGTTTAAACAATGTACTTCATGTAAACTTTACTGGTTGTACAATATTAATGCATGGTGACGAATGTTGTTACGTTTCATATATATATACAATGTTATGGTATTCAATTGAGTCACGACAGCCCCCGAACGTTTCCGCCGCCTGGTTTGGGGGTGTGACAAACATTCACCTCAATGTCTGTACTTGAATACAAGAACAATTCTTCTGTGTCGCTTTCCATACAATTTGCTCTGTTTCCAATTTTCTCAACACTCTGAATTAAAATGGTCATTAATTGAAACTATATAGCTTTTACTGTGTTATAACTTAGAAATGGAGTAACATTAATGGTGAAAGTAAGTTGTTACCTCTTCTCCAGAGACTAAAGTACAGGAGCTGGTTTTCCGATTTCTCTCCCTTCTGTTATAATGGCTGCGACCTTTCATATTTCAGTATCAAGTAAACCAGAGTTATATTCTTGATGAAGAAATCATTAACAGCAAGATACTATAAGTTTATGCAAAAAGTAAAGATTATGATTTGTAATACCTGTAACATTAGTGTACTCTTCCCGACACCTGGATCACCACCAATCAAAATCAAAGAACCAGGTACCAGACCACCACCCAGAACCCTAGAAACTTCGTACTCAAATAGTCCAAGCCTGAATATAAACAACTCATATAATGCAGCTCAAAAAAACAAACAAAACGTTAAAAAATCAAACTTACCCCAAAATTGGGTTTTTTTATTGAAAGATAAAGATGATTCGAATGAAATTAAAAAAAAAAAAAATTGAAGAAATCCCAGTAATATGCAACACAAAAAATTAAGAACCCTAACCTTAAACTCGTACCAAACGAGTTCAGGATGTCGGTGATGGGAAGGAAGAAAAGGACGTTGGCAAGGAGAAAGAAGGTCTGACGCCGGCGAGGGTGGAGGAAGCAGTGGCGACGGTGGCGAGGAGAAGGAAGATCGACCACAGCAACGGAAAGGGAGCCAATGATGTCTTTGACCAGATTATCTGAAGAGCTTGTATCTTCGTGGAAAATAAAGCGATTAACAGGTAAAATTCCAGGAAATATGCGAAGATCGAGCAAGAACAAACTCAGTAATCAAGTAAAAACAAAAGAACTCACTAATTGGGAAAGAGATACATCTTGAAGCTCTTACCATATGAAGATATAGAAAAGATGATTGAAGGAGGTCGATTTTGCAGAGTTATAAGATCACTTGTGGTAGGGAGGCAATGAATGGATGAAACAAGCCCTAACAAATCCAGAACCGAGTAGCATGTGGTGATGATTGAGCGTAGCCATGATTTGAGGTTCAGGAGTGGTGCTTCTAGACAAAGAACCACCGAGTGTAGATGCATAAGTAAGAGAAGCCGATGACATCGCGTGAGCATGGTTTGGGCTCGAAACATAAAGCTTACATGGAAACTAGATCTTGGTGAAGACCAAAATATGCAAATAAATAGTGTGTTCGTCGCCCCTTACGTATTTTGAACCAGGCGAGAGGGATGAGATGGAAATACGAGAGTGAGATAGAAAAAATTAGGGTCGGATTTAGGAACCCTAAATCATCGGCTCAAATTGATAACTGGGAGGTAAGAACCCTAAATCCTCAGCTCATTATGGTTGAATTAAGAGTGTAAGAACTTGTTGGAACCGAGAAGGAGGTTTTTGGTGGAGGTGATGGATCGAGGAATTGAGGAAGCTGTGGATGAAGACGAAGTCCCAAATTCGAAGAGGCAGAGAATTTTTGGGATGAATAGGCGGTGGTTAATTTTTTGGATTTCATTTTCCCCCCTAAAAACGCGTGTTTCCTAAAAAAATATAAAGCAACACAGTTACACGACGCACATTTTTTGATAGGTGCCCTCCGTATTTTTTTTCTGACACTAATTTTAGGGGCACGCAAAAATGCGTGTTATCTATCCTTCAAATTTTAGAAAACTAACATTAATTTTTAGGGCACGCACAAATGCCTATCCTCTATCAGTGTGTGTCATTAATATTAATTGCACGTCGTAAAAGGCTATTTTTCTAGTAGTGCTCACTGATAGGTTTAGCCGCAAAACACTTATTTTCACTCAGGTTTGGTTCCTCGTCTGCACTTTCGGTTGATCATCCAGCAGTGACCATTAAGCACTTTCTGGCCAAACCTAATTTTCGTTTTCTTAGAAAATTTTCCACAACCAAACGCAACCTTACCTTCCTGAGTGTATCGGCTTGCAATGAATCATTTTAAAAGAAGGGTTTACATTGTCTAAATTATCTTCTTTCATTTCAAAGCCAACATATAAATTCTCTTCTTTCTTCTGGAAAATATCTTTTAATGATCAAATTATCATTTAGCTTTTGTCACTTGTAACTGATAACAGGATATGGAGTAGCTAAAGTTGTAGAATTTGGGCATTCAAACTTCTAGAATGGTGACCTAGTTTGGGGATTCACCGGATGGAAAGAATACAACATTATCACTGCTCCTGATACCCTATTCAAGACTCAACATACCGATGTCCCTTTTTCCTATTATACAGGAATCTTTGGTATGTTTTCTGTTTAATTTATGATCTTTAGGATTCTGTAAATTAGGGATTTTGAATTCTGTAAAATGATTTTGTTTCTTTGATGGTTTTTCCAAGGTATGCCTGGTATGACGTTCAGTTTTTTTAATGATTATCTTAAAAGAAATTTCATTATAATATTTTTGTAGTGACTTGTGGTTTACACTTTCTCTGTAGAAATCTGACTTAAACTTGTTTTATGTTGTTTCTAGATTCCTGATGTGTGCCCACTGTTTCATGTAATGTCAACAACACTTGAGAAACTACCACCTAGTAGTATTGTTGCTAGGGCAACTGCTAGATCAATGATCATTCTTGCACACATGATTGTTGTAGCATCTGTTTCCTCGAATTCACAATAGGTGACCATAATCATCAAACTTTTTTTTTTCAAAATTAAACTTTAGTTTTCTAAAATCTCTCTTATACCAGGTGTTCCCTGAGGATCTTCTTCTTCAACTTTTGAAACTAATGTTGCATCTAGATGTTGCAATACGTTTTAGTGGACAACAAATCTTTTCTGTTCTTCTCATTCCAAATACTAACCATGTGACGCGTGATACTGATGCTTCTACTTCTAATCAAACAATAAGATGGAGTTCTGATATTGCATATGTGTTTGCCT
The DNA here is from genome assembly GCF_052625555.1 of Lactuca saligna. Taxonomy (NCBI): domain Eukaryota; kingdom Viridiplantae; phylum Streptophyta; class Magnoliopsida; order Asterales; family Asteraceae; genus Lactuca; species Lactuca saligna. Next base: position 55,625,325 of record NC_136420.1, on the reverse strand, counting down.
CTATTACATCTTTACTTGATAAGCTTCATGGATATTTCTATTTATGGATATCGCCTCCAGGTGCTAGCTTCAAAGATTTTGTGTTTAATTATTTCCCACTTCATACATTGCACCCTGCTGTGTCTTGCCATTTTATGACATTTTTGCCCCTGTAGCTGTTTTGAAGGTTGTTTGGGCCTAGTTTGTTATTGATTTTACATTTGGATCTTTGTTGGGGTTATATTTCCCTATAATATTATCTAGTGGGGTTCCTGATGGCATCTCATCTGGGCTTATCTCCTATTGGGAGTTTGTAATTTTGTAGTTCTGCTTGGGGTTATTATATGGTGTTGTATTACTTGTTTTTCTCTTATTTTTCTGTTTTACCTTTTTGTAATTTGCAGCTTTTCGGTGGCCTTGGTTTTTTATTTTAATATAGTGTCGTTCATAAAAAAATGTGTTTCACTTTTTGGAGTTTGTATCTGGTACAGGTACTTGAAGGATATGGAATTTGGTGTTTTGAGTGACATGGCTGACATTCATAAAAAACTTGCTGGAAGTTACTAAAGAAACAGGTAATCATCTTAATGTGTTTTTTGTATGAGCATTTTCCCTGCAAAAATTAATGTGTTTTTTGTTTATTAGTTAAAAAGTCATAAGAAAATAATAATGTGTTTGACAGAATAGCGATGAAGCTTAGAACTGAAATCAAGAATTACATGTTTATCTGTATTAGATGAGTAGGAAAGAAAACTGAAAACAAATATTAGATCTAGTTTTGAAGGGATACTCTTACGAAGGAAGGTGTTCATATTCAATAGCTGTTGTTTATCAAAGTATGTGAATATGAAAGAAATAATTGTTAAACTTGAAATAATTCGAAGTTTGTTGCCATATATATATATATATATATATATATATATATATATATATATATATATATATATATATATATATATATATATATATATATATATATATATATATATATATATATATATATATATATATATATAAAGGTTCAAATGAGAACCAAAAAAAGGTTAAGAACTGTAAGAACCTCTAATTTTAGATGTTTATAAAGGGTTTAGGGGTTAGGGTTAAGGGTTTAGGGTTTAAGGTTTAGGGTTACCCTAAACCTTTTATAAACATCTAAAGTTAGAAGTTATTACGGTTCTTAACCTTTTGTGGTTCTCATTTGAACCTCTCTCTCTCTCTCTCTCTCTCTCTCTATATATATATATATATATATATATATATATATATATATATATTAAAATAGATTAATTAGGCAAAGAATTAGTAAAGGTCCCGTATGTTAATAAAATGTTAATTATCATTTTGTGTATCTAACAAAATAGATTAATTAGTCAAAAATATAATAAAGATCTCGTATGTTAATAAAATGTTCATTTTTCATTTTGTATAACTAACAAAATAGATTGCTTAGTCAAAAAAAATAATGAAGCATTAAAAAATTTATATGCACTCAACTGTTGAAATCGTGTTTAGTCAAAAGTTGAAATCGTTTGTCACATAACATCTTTTTTTTTCTTTTTAAAACGTTACCATAAAATGTAAATAAACATATATGACGTGTTTGGTTTCATCAATTCCGTGAAATCTTCCAAATTTCTCGTTTGATAGATTTATCCATTGCCATGCCGAATTCATTTCATTCAGCAAAAGACCTTCATTTTGTAGACATACATACTATTAAAATAAAAAATAATAAATTCTATTATTTGTAATACACTATAAACAAAAAAAACAAAACAATTCGATATAAATACAAATTTAATAGATTTATAAACATTATCATTGAATTCCATGTCATAATTCTTCCCAACGAAATACACAATAGATTATGATGATTGCTTTAGCCTTTAGATCACAATTATTTAAATTCCATATTATTCTTTCTAAAAACATTCATAAATCAAATGTGTCATGTCATTTCAAAATTTTCAGGATCTAAGTGGACACCAAAATGGTGATATGATGGATTGGAGACGTTAAGAAGCAGAAGTTATTCCTCAGGTATAAGTTACAACTTCTTTGACCTTATATTGACTTTGACAGGTTATACACATTTTTTTTAACATACCCTTGATTTTTTATATTTTTGTTTTCCAGTATGTCCGACTATTGGAGCTTATTCTAAGTGGATTGATGTTGCACCAAATGGATTGTCTTTTTTGCCCTCTGTTGGGCATGTAAACATGCTGTAAGTTCAAGCCGATATGCTTTTTTTTTATAAGTTATATATACTTTTGTTTTGTTGCTAATTAATCAATGAAAAGAACAATTTTCCGTAAGTTATATATGTTGTAAGTTCAACCTTTCATCAATCAATGAAAAGAACAATTTTCTGATATTTATTTATTCATGATATAAATTATAATCTTATTATAATGCATATATTTGGATCTGACCCTTCTTTTGCGGAATACTTAAAAGTTTTGATTAAATCTCTGTTTAGCAATACAACATGTTTGCTTACAAAAATTAAGGTTCGGTTTCTCCTCTTCAAATAATAAATATTTATTTTTTTATTAAATATTTCTTTTTAGTTTTTAATAATGAGTATTGAATCTATGTAGCATTTCACTTCCAAACCGGATATAGCTGATATTTTTTCTTGTTGGCTTCCTCATTTGCTGCTTCAACCGGGGCCCTCCCAAGTTCAAGATTAGAAACCGTAAGAAACTATTTATTTATCCTACTCATCTTCAAGATTAGAATTACCATTAATGCCATTGGTTTGTCACAAGTGGTGTATGCTCCGTTAGCGTTATCAAGGGCATATGGGTTTGACTAGGCTAAAGAGAGTGTGTCTCTGATTCCGATTTGTGTTGCAACAAATATGGAAAAGTCAAGATTCCTGCAGGCATTGTCGGATGTTGTATCGGGAGTTGACATAGAGGGATTGAAGAGTTGTCTGAGGTTTGCGGGCGGAATCATACAATCCAAATATTGTTTCAATCAATGCAAGCGGTAATTGGATACATATTGATCAGTCATTTCTGGCTATATTCTCCTGCCTGAAAGTCTCAAAATGTGATCATATAATGTTACTTTTTTTTTTTTTTTTTTTTTTTTTTTTTAAAGTTAGGTTGTTTTGGAACTAATGTATGGTATATTTTTGTGATGTTTAGGGAAACTTGAGCATTTAGACTTGAGGCTAAACCCATTATTCAACAAACCAGATATTGCTTCTTTGTTGGTTGACCAATGATACAAGGATTTTTAATTTTGAATGTATTATCAAATTATATAGTTAGGGAAAATGCTTTAACAACAATGTATTACATTTATTTAGCATTGGAATGATTTTTAATTTTGAATGTAATATCAAATTATATAGTTAGGGAAAATGCTTTAACAACAATGTATTACATTTATTTAGCATTGGAATGATTATTTGTATTTGACATACTATATATGAAATTGATTGTCGTAACCTAGTTAACAACCAACTTCTTTGAGACTTCAACACCCAACACTCTCAGCCTGTCGATGTGTGGCTTCATATTTAAGATATGATAACACACGGGACTTCCATCTTCATGTTTCATTGCAAGTAGAGATTTAGTGACCTTGAATTTTTCAAGTCTTTGAGCTTGTGGGTCAGGGAGAATAATCAGAGTAGGTGGAGGAAGAGAAGTATGATTTCCATGATCCAATAGCGGGACATCATCTTCATTAGGAAAGCTTGTTTCAAGAGATTTGGGAAGACCATAGTTGTTTGATCTAGACATCTACAATGGGAGAAATTCAAGTTAGTTGTCTTAAGTCCTTAAAACAACACCCAATATTAAATATTAAGGCTATGACTAACACAACATTTTATAACATGGAAGAGGGAAGCTGTAATCCAAGCTATAAAATATTTGAAGGTAGGCGAATGACAATTCACTAATTTCCACCATGAAAAATGAAATGAGAATTAGGTTTTAATTGGATTGAAACTCCTAGATCTTTTGAGACTCATTAAACTTTTCAATGGCATGTTTAAATCTCGATTGTGCCCTCTCAAGTTTGTTACTGGGATACCGAGGATCACAAACAAGGTGTGAATAACCATGTAAATTAAATTGGTACCCTTAATTTTATCACCTAATCGATGTGTCGGTTACCCACACGCGCTCCACCGATCTATGATAAACATTAAATCGCCCTCTGCTACTCTTACTACGCCATGTTAGTGTGTCGGTTACCCACAGACACTCCACTAACGACTTGCTAAGGTACAAAGTGTAATTTCATGGGTTAGCACCAAATTCACATTTTCCTAAAGTAACTAAGATTGAGAATTTATAAAAAGGTTTAGTAACTTTATATTTATCATAATTATAGTCCTACCCGTTCGGCTAACGACCCTCCACCAATCAAGGAAGCAAGGGTAAGAGTGAACACCCATTTGTTGGATTAGTGTCTAAGTCCATAACTATTTTGGTATGTACTTGACCCGATGGTGCATGGTCCTTTTGGGTTGCCTTCACCAAAGCAACTTGATTGGAGAAATAAATAGAGAGAGACGTTATTATGATTTATTAATATGTTATAAGAATAATATATTAAAGGAGAAATCATATTTGTTTAATTAATATTGGTCAATAATTAATTAGGAATTAATTTTGTGATCAAGTGTAATTAATTAAACTAGAGGGGCTGAATTGTAATTATGTGATAGTTACAAAATAAGGTAAGGATTATCCTAAGTATAGGATGGACGAATTTAAGGTGATAATGCCTTAGAATTCGACTATGATAAGGATTCAAGGATTATCTTATGGGTTGCTTGGTAAGCAAGCAACTAGATAAGGATAATGACTGAAACCCTATCTGTACACCTATATAAACCCCCTTGGCTCATGTATTCGTGTAAGACCTTCCCAAAGCTTCTTAGGGACGAATTCAATACCTCCTCTCTCTCCTCATATCTTCTCCATTTGCTCTTGGTGTTTGTAAGCCATTAGAGGAGTGACAACTGTGACTCTAAGCCTTCCAAAGTCAATACAAAGAGATTTGGGATTGTTATTGCTACATAACAATCAAGGTAACATTATAAACCTATTCTTATGTTAATATGATCACTTGAATGCTAGAATTAGGGTTTATAGTCTTGGATAACTTGCATGTACAATAGATAAACCTAGATCCGAGCATTAGGGTTTGTATGAGCACATAGGATGTCTTATGACCAAAACCCATCACCATTAAGCTGCCATTTTATAGGAAACAACCTTATACCCCCTATAGA